>NW_024467101.1:8275917-8917167 GCF_017591425.1 Ochotona curzoniae | reverse complement strand
GGAGGGAAGGAATTCTAACATTTGAGCCATCTCAGCCGCATGCATTAGCAGCAAACAGGAACACGAAGTCAGAGGCCGGAGCCAGGACTCAAAGTGGCACACAGGCATCTTCACCACTAAGCAAAACGCCATTTCCCATCCGTTTCTTGACGGCCATGTACATGGGTTGCTTCTACCTTCTGGAAATGATTACTTGAATTACCCACCAAAAACATAAGACAGTAAAAAAAAAAAAGATAACTGGATTTCATCATTCTGAATACAGCTGCTATGAATATTCATGTAAGGCTTTTGTTTGAACACACCTGTTTTCAATTCTACACACATGCACGAGTATATATACATTGCAGGAAAATATTTCACTCAAAAGTTTGTATTTAACTTTCAGATCATACTGTGATCCAATTTGCTATACTACCTTACAATCCCACTAGCAGGGCAGGGGCTTCTAATTTCTCCACATCCTCGTGTTGTTTTTGTCTATTTTGGTCATTCTAGTTGGTAGGCGTAAAGTGGTATCTCACGGTAGTTTTCATTTGCATTTCCCTAGGAACTAGTGTTAAACATCTTTGTGTGGCATTTCCAGCCATTTGTGTATTCTCTGGAGAAATGCCTGTTCAAGTACTTTGCCGATTTTTTGTTTTTACGACTTACTTATTTTTACTGCAAATTCAGATATACACAGAGGAGAGACAGAGAGGAAGATCTTCCGTCCGATGATTCACTCCCCAAGTGGCCACAAGTACCGGATCTGAGCCAATCTGAAGCCAGGAGTCAGCAACTTCTTCCAGGCCTCCCACACGGGTACAAAGTCCCAAGACCTGGGTCATCCTCAACTAGATATAAGCAAGGAGCTGGATGGGAAGCGAGGCTGCAGGGATTAAAACCAGCACCCATATTGGATCCTGGCATGTTCCAGGGAAAGACTTTAGCCACTAGACTACCGTCCCAAGCCCTACTTTGCCCATTTTAAAAGTAAGGGTTGATTCTCCTTTTGTTGATGAGTTCTAACAATTTGTAAATCTATTTTACATATAGATTTTTATCAGAGATACGATTTGCATAGATTTTTGTATTCTATAGATTGTTTTCATTCTCTTGACAGCATTTTGATGAATAAAACTAATGTTGATGAACCTTATCTATTTTTCTTTCATGGCTTGTACTCTTCTTGTCACATTTAAGAAAACAGTGCTGGGGCTGTCATTGTGGCACAGCCAGTCAAATTATCACCCAGAGGGAAGACATCTCATATGGCCACCAGTTTGAGTCCTGGCTGTTCCACTTCCAATCCAGCTCCCAACTACGTCACCAGGAAAAGCTGTGGAAGATGGCCCGTGTTGCACCCTGGCACCCACACAGGAGATCCAGAAGAAACTTCAGATTCCTGGCTTTAATCTAGCACAGCTCTAGTCAGTGTGGCGATTTGAGTAGTGAACAAGGGGTGGAAATATCTTTTCTTCTGTCTCTCCTTCTCTCTCTCTCTACAATTCTGCCTTCCAAATAAATCAATCTTTAAAGTAGAAAAAGAAAAGGTTGAAAGATGCAAGGTAATAAAGAGCTGTTTTCTGCCAAGAACTTTAAAATATTATCTCTTACACGTTACTCTTTATTCCACTTTGAGTTACTTGTGTATATGGCATGCGGTAAGGGAAACAGCAGCCCAGCTAGTTGAGCCATCACCAGTCCACGTTAGCAAGAACCCAGCATTAGAAGCAAGAGCAGGGAATAGAACTCAGGCACTCCAATGTGGAACGCATTTTACCCATTAGGTAAACACCTGCTACCTCATTAACTTTTAAAAGTAATTTACTAAAAATACTACTTATTGGGCAAGCACAATAGCCTACTGGTTAAAGTCCTCATCTTGCATCCAACAGGATTCCATATGGTCGCCAGTGTATATCCCATCTACTTTACTTTCCTTCCAGCTCCCTGCTTGTGGCCTGGGAAAGGAGTCGAGGACAGCTCCAAGCCTTGGGACCCTGCACCTGCGTGGGAGATCTGGAGGAAGTTCCTGGCTCCTGGATTCAGATCGACGCAGCACTGGTCATTATGGCCACTTGGGGAATGAATCATCGGACAGAAGATCTTCCTCTGTCTCTCCTCCTCTCTGTATATCTGACTTGCCCACCCCCCAAAAAAAATAATTAATAAGTCTTTAAAAAAGAAAGTTCAGAGAAACCAGTAGCATACTTACCACAAATATACACTTTACATATATGTTATAAATTGACACTGTTATGAAACTAGGAATGGAAAGAAAACAATGACAAAGGGGTAGGGAAAAAAATGAAGTACAATTACAAAAGAAATTTACCTTCCGAGAGTTT
Organism: Ochotona curzoniae; assembly: GCF_017591425.1. Taxonomy (NCBI): domain Eukaryota; kingdom Metazoa; phylum Chordata; class Mammalia; order Lagomorpha; family Ochotonidae; genus Ochotona; species Ochotona curzoniae. The sequence goes on along the minus strand of NW_024467101.1, from coordinate 8,914,834 downwards.
TGGACATGATGTATTCATCTCTTAATTCCTTAGGATAAACTGACTGATCATCTACTGTCAGGTCAAAAAATACAAAAACTGAGGAACAAGAAGGCAGAAAAGCATTTCTTTAATTCACTCAGTAAGAAGATAATGCTAAAGTTTAGTAATCACACGGAATAGAACACAAGTTTTTTTCACTGCTTTTGGCATGCAACCCTGAAGAAACTCCGGGTGCTGAGCTATGTTAGCGTGCATCATAAAACAGTAAGAGTCAAATGTCATCCTTCCGTGATAAACACAAATCACTGCTCTCATAACAGTGCAGGAAATCTTTTGCACATTACTCTCCCTATTTCCCGAGTTCGAAATATTGATCAATCACACCTCATTATAAAAGCATTCACGGAGATAAACACATACAAAACCAAAGAGCAACTGATCTCAGCTTGGGAAAGAAATGTTCCAAGTATGCAAATATTCCAATATTAATTCGAACACAAGTCACCTCAGTAGTGTTACGTTTTTTCACTCACTTATCCCTTTTATCTGTTGTTTTTAATGGTACAAACCATCCTGAACTTATCTACAAAGTTCAATAATTAGCACTTTCCAAACAGATCCCATATATTTCCCTACTGGGATGTATCTCAAAATCAAAACTAACTGCACGTACAATGCAGAAACTTCCCATTTCAGAATTTAACCATCCATGTGGGCCAGGCTAACTTTTCAAAACATCACATATCAAGTATTTCAACTGAACCCAGTCCCCAAGGGTAAATCTCCAACTGCCTTAGAAGCGTTGAAAGAGTGAAACGGTCAGTCAGGACCCTTGAGCTCTCAGGTTTCAGGGGACAGAGCTGACCTCTACAGAGTGACCTACAGATCCAGGCTTTTGCACAAGTCTGACAGCTCAAAAATATACTTGATTCTGGGCTGGGATGCATGAGAGACACAAAGTTCTCTGGTAACGGAAGTGTAGCTGGCCAGCCAGTCACCACTGGGCCTCTATGGTTATATGAATCTATAGCAATTTGACAATGTGGAAATTTAAAGGTCCCCGGGGGGTTTCTCTCAAATGTCAAGGTCTGCCTCCAGCAGTACAGAATCAGCTGGCCACACAAGCCAGGAAGGGATTGTAAAAGAGCCACACTGTGTTGAGTTTAAGACAACGAGGAGGGGCTGGCACTGCAACACTGACATCCTGGAAGAGTTCCAGTTGGAATTCTGGCTGCTCTGCTTCCAATGCAGCTCCCTACAAATGTGCCTGGGAGAAATTACTGCTCCCTGATGAGTCCATTGTATTTTTAATATATGTAATAAATTTATTATATTTTTGGAAAAAAAAATGTGCCTGGGAAAGCAGAGCACCTGCAACTGCTAGGGTTGGGCTGAGGCCAAAATCAGCAGCCAGGAACTCCACCAAGGTCTCCCAAGAGGGTGACAGGAGCCCAGTGACGCAAACCATCTCGGCTGATTGACTCCCAGAATGAGTCCGGACTCAAACTCGGCTATTCCGATTGCAGGAAACAAGCATGTTTCATGCCATCATAACAAAGCCAGAGGAATACAGCTGAATCTATAATTTTTAAATGTCACACATATAAATACATGACTTGAATCCTTCCACTCTCACAGGAATTTTGGAAACTGTGGTTTGCTAATTAAACAGAAGAAGAATATGCTTCTTACCCAAGAATTAGAATCACTGCGAGCTACTTTTAACACTGTAAGTATGAGGTTTTCGTCGGGTACTCTCTCTAGACTTCTCCCCAAATGATCACTGATCATTTAAAAAAAAAAAAAAAAAGGTATTTATTTAAAAGGCAGAGTGACAGAGAGAGAGGAACAAAAGGAGATTCCATCTGCTGATTCACTCCCAAAATGCCAGTAAAAGCAGGCGCCAGACGAAGTCAAAACCAGGAGCCAGGAATTCGATCTGATTCTCCAACATGGGTGACAGGAGCTGTTTCCTAGAAGCATCAGGAAGCACCCGAATTGGAAGTGCAGCAGCCAGGATCCAAAGCAGCACCCTGGTATGGGCTGCGGGTATCCCAGATGGCAACTCAAGAAGATACTAGACCACAACACCCACCCTGAATCGTTCCTTCCAGATGTCACATTCTAAAGCCGTGGGGGTGCATGCTTATCCAATGCTCATGTGAGTTTCCATGACGCACAGGAAACTGCGGCATTTCAGACGTGTACGGTAAATTGAAACTCTTGACAGAGATACAGCTTAACGTACGACATGTAATAGGAGTTCAAGAAATGTCTGCAAAGATGAATGAATAGAAAGAATGAAGATAGAGCCGCATGAGGCAAGGAAGGAAGGAGGCACGTGGAAGGAACTAAGAGCCTAAAGCAACTCTTAGATTGAAAGATTGAAGTGATATAAACTGAATAGATGGACGAAAGCATATTTAACCTATAACTGAACTGACAGCATATAACTTTACAGAAAATAAAATCCATCCAATTAAAAAATAAAACTTGGGTCTGGTGCAATGACTCAGTGGCTACATCCTCACCTTGCACGCACCAGGATCCCACACGTTCGTTTCCCTGCTGGCTGCTCCACCTGCCATCCAGCTCACTGCTTGTGGCCTGGGAAAGCAGTCGAGGACGGCCCAAAGCCTTGGGACCCTGCACCCACGTGGAACACTAAGAAGAAGCTCCTGGATTCAGATCAGCTCAACTCCAGCAGTTGGCGGCTGCTTGGGGAGTGAATCAGCGGAAAGAAGATCTTTCTTTCCATCTCTACTTCCCTCTGTTATAAACTGGCTTTCCAAGAAAAAAAGAAGAAAGAAATATATGCAAAAATGAATGGATGGAAGTTATGAAAGCAGAGAACCATGATGAAAGAAAGGACGGAGGGAAGTAAACTACAGTCACAGGCTAAAGCAGCCCCTTCCCACACGCCTGAGACTGATGTGGTGTGAACTGAATCAAGGAACTAAAACGTATTGAACCTATGTAATTCAACTGACAGCACATGGCTTTATGAAAACAAAATCCATGCAATTAGGGGAAAAAAAAAAGTTTGTCTGGAAAAACTTGTTCATAATTTGAAAACACAATTAGGACGAGCAAAAAGACTGGCAAACATTACCCTGCCTAATGTTAGCAAAGTCATTTTTTGTAAGGATACAGCATCCATTTTCTATGAGCAGGGACAAAAATCTACCATCAACTAGGACAACGACATTACCTTTATTCCTACATAACGAAAGGGCAATTTCTGAATTGTTACTCAAAGGGCGATGCTTTCCTTTGCCCACAAGTTCGGCGTTCACGTAGGTTCCATTCCCACTGTGATCTTCTATGTACGCGATGTAAGAGTTCTTAGGACCCATTTCCTGCAAGGGAGAGCATGTTTCCGTCGCAGCTGCGACAGTGGGGACTTATAATTACGCTGATATCTCAGAGTTACAGGAGCACCAAGCTCCTGGCTATCCGCCTCCTACCCTGAAAATCCGGAAGTGTTTCTTGCTGTATGTCCGGTATTTGTCACTCCTTTTCAGTAGTCGCTCGTCAAACCAGTAGTCACAGCTTCTGTCCCTGCCAAACCAGTAGCTGTCGTTAACACACTCTGGAACATAAAAACACATACCAAAAGCTGTTGAATTTCATGCATCAAACGCCCATTAAGAACGTCTCATGAGTGGCCTGTGCAGTGGCATAGCAAGCTAATCCTCCACCTGCAGTGCTGCCATCTCATATGGATACTGAGTCAAATCCCAGTTGCTCTAGTTCTGGACCAACTTCCTCCTTATGGCTTAGGAAAGCCGCAGGGGATGGCTCAAGTCCTGGAGCCCCTGCATGTACATGGAAGAGCTGGATGAAGCTTCTGGCTCCTGGCTTTGGACTGGCCTAGCTCTGGCTGCTGTGGCCATTTGGAAAGCGAACCAGCAAATGATACCTCTCTCTCTGTCACCCCTTCCTCTGCCCTTCTGTAACTCTGATATTCATATCAAGTAAACACATCTTAACAAACAAAAATCCTCATGAAATACACCTAAAGCAAAAAAAAAAAAAAAAAAAAAGGCCTAAGTAGGCAATCAAAACAACAGGTTTGTATATCAAGGCTTTAGTATAAAAAATTTACAAGTTTGCTTCACTGATCAGATCCACAGTAAAGAAAAAACTTTAAAAAAAAAAAGATTTTTTATATTGCCAAAGTCATATATACAGAGAGGAAGAGAGACAGAGAACAAGACCTTTCGTCCGATGATTCACTCCCCAAGCAGCCACAATAGCTGGTGCTGCACTGACCCGAAGCCAGGAGCCAGGAGCTTCCTCTTCCAGGTCTCCCACATGGGTGCAGATTCCCAAGGCTTGGGGCCGTCCTCAACTGCTGCTTTCCCAGTCCACAAGCAGGGAGCTGGATGGGAAGTGGAGCTGCCGAGATTAGAACCGGCGCCCATATGGGATCCTGGCGCATTCAAGGCAAGGATTTTAACCACTATGCTATCATGCCAGGCCTGCTCTCTCTGTCTTTCAAAAAATAAATATTTTTGTTTGTCTGTCTGTTTTTTGAAAAGGCAGATACACAAAGAGAAGGAGAATCAGAGAAAAAGATCTTCCATTCACTGGTTCACTTCCCAAATGGTCACAACAACCATAGCTGAGTCGATCCGAAGCCAGGAGCCAGGAGCTTGTTTTGGGTCTCTCTTGCAGGTGCAACCCAAAGCTTCGGGTTGTCTTCAACTGTTTTCCCAGACCACAAGCAGGGAGCTGGATGGAAAGCAGGGCCACCAGGACAAGAACCAGTGTCCATGGGATCCCAGCATGTGGAAGGTGAAGACTTTGACCACTAGGCTACAGCGCTAGGTCCAATAAATGTTTTTTAAAATGTTAAATCTAACAATTAAATTTAACATTACAGCAGGCAGGATCCATATACAAGGGGGCCGGCACTACAGCCTAGCAAGCTAATCCTCCACCTGCCATGCCAGCATCCCATATGGACACCAGTTCATATCCCAGCTGTTCCACTTCTGATCCAGCTCCTTGCTGATGGCCTGGGAAACGAGCAGAGGATGTCCCAAGGACTTCTTCCACATGGGAGACCGAGAAGTTCCTGGCTCAGACTGAGCAGCTCTGGCCATAGTGTCATTTGGGGAATGAACTAGCAGATGGAAGATCTTGCTTTCCATCTCTCTCTCTAATTCTGACTCTCAAGTAAAATAACTTGCCATGTCATGGCATTATCGCCTTACTTGTATTTCTGCACAGTAAAAATCCCCAAAGAACAATCCCATTTGCAAGTGCATAGAAAGAACAAGTTACTTAGGAATGCGCTGGCCAAATGACTTACAACTCTTCCACTCCAAAAACAAAACATTTTTGGATGTGAGGGCGATCTGGCTGTGACATCTGTCACCCCATTGATCGCCAGGGTTGATTCGGCTGATCTGGCTGGCTAGGTGGGGGTCCCCTTCCTCCCTCACTGCTCCATGTGCGTCCCTCCCGAAGCTGCGCGCTCGGTCGAAGAGGACGACCATCCCCGCTAGAGGAGGACCGGTCTTCGGTCAAGGGTATAGGAGTAGCTGCGCTCCCCTGCTAGAACCTCCAAACAAGCTCTCAAAAACAAAACATTTTTGAAACAAACAAACAAAAAAAAATCTTAAGAGTTACTTACGTAGGGCACGGAAATTAAGACATCATGTGGGACACCAGCATCCCACTCCTCTATTTGGGATCAAACATCCAGCGAACACACACCCTGGAAAGCAGCAGATGTGGGCTTAACCTGAGTCCCTACTACCCCTGTGGGACAGCCGGGTGAAGTTCCTGGCTCCCAACTTCTGCCAGATGCAGCACTGGGTGTTGTAGGAAATTGGAATGTGAACAAATAGAACAAAGATATCTCTTTGCCGCACTCTCCCTTTCAAATGAAAATACTTTAAAAAAAAAAAAACTACTCCTGAATTAAAAGGCTTAGTATTTTTAAAACAACATTGCTGAAATTATCTGCAGATTCATGACAGTCTGAATTAAAATACCAGTTGATCTCTTTACATGTTAATGAACAAAATCATGGAGCCAGGATGGTCCAGCAGATTAACTTGCTGCTTTCTCCATGGTAGTGCCAGTTCCAGTCCCAGTTACTCCACTTTCAATCAAGTTGCCAGTTAATGTACCCGGGAAGGCAAGAGAAATTGACTCAAGCACTTGGGCTTGACCAACCTGTGGAAAATCTCAATAGACCTGCAGGTTCCTGGCTTGGACCCAGCCCAGACCTGGTTGTGGCAGCCATTTGGAGAGGGAACCAGTGGATGGAAGATCTCTCTCTCTCTCTCTCTCTCTCTCTGTCTCTCACTCACTCTCTCTCTCATTCTCACTGGCTCTATCACTCTGCCTTTCAAACGAATCTTAAAAATAGATAATCCACAGTCTGGAGAAAAAAATTTGCAAATCATATCTGAAAAGGGAGTTGCATTTAGAGTATAAGGTATATTTACAACTCAGCAATGAAAAGATAACAACTTAATTAAGAGCTAAGGATATGGGCCCGGCGCGGTGGCCTACCAGCCAAAATCCTCACCTTGCATGCGCCGGGATCCCATATGGGCGCCGGTTCTAAACCCGGTGGCCCCACTTCTTATCCAGCTCCCTGCCTGTGGCCTGGGAAAGCAGTCGAGGACAGCCCAAAGCTTTGGGACCCTGCACCCGCGTGGGGAGACCCGGAAGAGGCTCCTGGCTCCTGGCTTTGGATCGGCTCAGCTCCAGCCATTGTGACCACTTGGGGAATGAATCATTAGACAAAAGATCTTCCTCTCTGCCTCTCCTCCTTTCTTTATATCTGACTTTCCAATAAAAATAAATAAATCTTTTTTTTAAAAAAAAAAAGAAGGATATGAATAAGCACTTATTCCCACAAAAGATATAAATAATGCCAAAAAACACACGAAAAGATGTTTCTACAATCAGCCATAAGGGAACACAAAAGAAAAACCACAATAAGATATGGTTTTATATTTAACAAGGCAGCCAGGATTCAGCATACAGAGAACAAGCAAAGGTAAAATGTGTGAAAATGGGAACCCTTACACAGTACATGTGGGGATACACGGAGAGCTGTACGACGTTATGGAACATGACTTGGCAGTCTCTCAAGCTGCAACAGAATGACCATATACTCCAGCTATTTACCCAAAGTACAAGAAATGGGGACTCAGGTCTTATTTGAAAATAGTCACAGCAACGATGACTCACAATAGTCAAAGGTAGAAACCATCCAAAGGCCCATCAGCAAAAGTTAGATTAAAATTTTTGACGTGGGCCCAGCCCCGTGGCCTCGCAGCTAAAGTCCTCACCTTGAATGCAGTGGGATCTCATACGGGCGCCGGTTTTAGTCCCAGATGCTCCACTTCCCATCCAGCTCCCTGCCTGTGGCCTGGGAAAGCAGTCAAGGACAGCCCAAAGCCTTGGGACCCTGCACCCGCGTGGGAGACCCGGAAGAAGTTCCTGGATCCTGGCTTCGGACCGGCATAATATCGGCCGTTCCGCTCACTTGGGGAGTGAATCATTGGACGGAAGATCTTCCTCTCTGTCTCTCCTCCTCTCTGTATATCTGACTTTCCAATAAATAAATTAAAAAACAAAAAAATTTTTTGACGTATACATAAACATGGAGTATCATTCAGTCAACAAACAAAAATGAAACTCTGAGAATGGTGTGGAGGCACAGTAGACAAAGCCGGCATCCCACATGGGCATTGGTCTGAGCCCTGGCTGCTCCATTTCCAACCCAGTTCTCTGCTAATACAGCTACAAAAGCAGTGGAAAGTGGACCAAGTCCTTGGTCCTAAAAGAACCTCCTGACTCCTGGCTTCTCACCTAGCCCGGCCCCAGTCACACCAGCCACTTGAGGAGGGAAACAGCAGAGAGAAGATCTTTCCTTCTGTCTGTCCTTCCCTCTCTATGTAACTCCGCCTCTCAAATAAATAAATCTTTAAAAAACATATGTACACTTTTTGTTTCTTTGTTTTACAAATGTAATATCTTTTTACTACTACACATACTGGCAAGTAGAGAAACTAGGATTAGGGGCGAGTCTAGTAGAGGCTATTGGGGGTCGCTCCCACTAGGCTGCAATTCCAGCTGCTGTATGAGGGTCAGGTGTGTGATGAGCAGGGTTGGGCTGGACTGTAACATCTATTCGTTTACATAAGAAACAGTGCTGGAGACAGAACTGACTCAGCAACTACAACTACCAACCAGTGTGTATGGAGGTTGATGTGGGTGACAGATTGACCCGGAACCTATACTGATAAGCACACACAAAAGTTAGATCTGGGATCACTTCAGACAAGGTTGCTTTCGGGATCCCCTACAACTGAACCACTGGACTCAGAACTCCAATAACAGGGAGAATCGCAGGATCTGTTATCTGAGCATGGAGTGGAAGTGTCAGAACTGGGTCTCCTCAGTGCCTAAGACAGAGTATTAGATCGATAGAACATGGAGGATATGGCAGTCCACTAGGGCCTGCAGAAAATACGTGCTACCATAGCAGAGGAAGGAGGGGAGAACAAATTGGTCAACTATTCCAGCCAAGTGTTAACAGCAAATATCTGAGTGAATAGATACTCTAAGGTCAACTATGTCAGCCAATGGGCCTTGAAAGGATTTCCTCATCCTTGGATCTGCAAGATCGACAACATTTCAGAACTATCAAAACCACCTGAACAGAACCCTTGGAGCATGCTCCATATCAGGGATGGGATGACATTGGGTGGCTATTCTCCATCCTGGATACTGGGGGAAGCTGGGTGTGGCTTCTCCTCTTTAATGATCTTTTTTTTTTAAAGATTTATTTTTATTATTTTTTTATTGGAAAGGCAGATATACAGAGAGGGGAGACAGAGAGGAAGATCTTCCGTCCGATGATTCACTCCCCAAGTGAGCACAACGGCCGATGCTATGCTGATCCGAAGCCAGGAGACTCTTCCGGGTCTCCCACGCGGGTGCAGGGTCCCAAAGCTTTGGGCCGTCCTCGACTGCTTTCCCGGGCCACAGGCAGGGAGCTGGATGGGAAGCAGGGCTGCCAGGATAGAACCGGCGCCCATATGGGATCCCGGGCGTGCAAGGAGAGGACCTTAACCACTTGTGCCACCGCGCTGGGCCCGGTTTCTCCTCTTATCTCCCCTCTTCCTCCAGATACAGGAGGAAGGAAAAAGAAAATTCTGAAACAATGGTCTCATCCAGTTTCTCCTAGTCCTTGACCCTTCCAACCCAGGTCAACATATTCAAAAATAAAAAATAGAATTAAAAAAATAATTATTATATTTTTACTACATTAAACAAAAGTAAATATTAAAATACTTAGTATTACAGACTTGAACTTTGAAAACAACAAAATCTTATTTCGAAAATTAGGGGTCCCAACATACTCACTAAATCCTGACCTTGCAACCCTGGGGATCCCATATGGGTGCCAGTTTGATATCCCAACTGCCCCACTTCCCATCCAGCTCCCTGCTTGTGGCCTGGGAAAGCAATTGAGATGACCCAAAGTCTTGGGACCCTGCACCTGCACCGGAGATCCGGAAGAAGCTTCTGGCTCTTGGCTTCAGATCAGCTCAGCACCAGCCATTGTGGCCACTTTGGGGGTAAACCAGCAAAAAAATGATCCTTCTCTCTGTATCTCCTCAGCATATCAGCCTTCCAAATAAATAAATCTTACTAAAAATTAAACATAAATTAGGAAAGACTGAATAAAGGGAAAGAAAGCCCCAGCGCATATACAAGAACAGAATACTCTTCAAATTAATCTACTGATTCAATGTAATTCCTACCAAAAACTCAACTGCCTGTTCACAGGAGATAACAAGCTCATACTAAAATTCACACAAAAGTGAAAATGATCCACAAATAGCCAAAATAATCTTGAGGATGAACAAACTGAGACTAAAGCTACTGGATTTCAAAATGTACTTAAAAAAAGCCTATAATAATTTACATTTTATATTATTGGCACAGCTTAATGGAACAGAGTTGAGATTTCAGCACTAAACCCTCTCATTTATGGTCAGGCGATTTTGACATGACTGCCAAGAGTATTCAATGTGGGGCAGGGCGGGGGAGGGAAGGAGGTGGGAGTCTTCCAGAAATAGTGCTGGGACAAATGACTATGAAAGCAGAAGTATGAATTCAAACCGCCACCTCACAGCAAAAAAAAGAAAAAAAAAAATCAACTAGGGCCAGTGCAATAGCCTAATGGCTAAATCCTTGCCTTGCATGCATCAGGATCACACATGGGCACTGGTTCGTGTCCCAGCTACTCCACTTCTCATCCAACTCCTTGCTTGTGGTCCGGGAAAACAGCAGAGGATGACCCAGAGCTGTGGGACCCTGCACCTGCGGGGAAGACCCAGCAGTCTCCAAGCTCCTGGCTTCAGATCGGCTCAGCTCCGGCCCTTGTGACCACTTGAGGAGCGAACCAGCGAAGAGAAGATCTTGTCTGTCTCTCCTTCTCTTTGTAAATCTGACTTTCCAATAAAAATAATTAAACCTTAAAAAATTTCAACTCAAAAATGAGTTAAAACTACAAAACAATTCAAAGGTGTCACAGGTGTGAATCAGTGGCAACAACTCTTTTTTGTTTCTTGAGCATGAACTTTATACTGATAATGCATCACACTTCTCCTTCCTATTTCTCATGCACCTAAACCTGTAAGACTAACCGAAAAACATGGTTTACATGAGTAAAAAATTGTTTCAAAAACCTAATTAGTTATAAAAGCTTGTTCTTATTAAAAAAAAAAAAAGGCAAGTTATCAAAAGCTTGCTTAAAGTTATATCTGTGCAATGTTGCTATATGGTTTCCCAATTTTGTACAGTTTTTTAAAATCATGAAAGTTGGACATGAAATAAAACAAAAGAGTGGTGAGCGGCAAGGCACAACAAAATACATTAGTCATTTGTTTCTTTACGTTATTTTCTACCAATGTCAAGTTCAAATCTTTCATATACAAAGAAGTCCTGTAATGTAAGAGAATCCCAAGGCTATTTCAAACATGCCAAAGCAAAGACGGGAGACAGAGAGAACTGACATATTCAGATTGCAAGGTTGTCAATTTTGAGACAAACACAATTAGATAATTAACAAACAGCTTTCCTTATTCTGAATGGTGATGAGGTTGTGAAGCTTGCAGCAAACCACAGCCAGGGTTAACTGTCAAAGCTTCTATAACTGGACGTTTGCAAATTTGCTTGCACCTGAATATTTTTAAAAAGATGTGCTGGGACTGGTGTAGTGAAGGAGAGCCACACAGGTGCTGTTAACGCCCTGGCAGCTCACTTCTAACCCAGCTCCCTTCTTAGGGCCTAGGAACGCAGTGTAGGATGACCCAAGTGTTTGGACCCCTGCCACCCATGGGAGACCTGGAAGATGTTCCTGGCTCCTAGCTTCGGCTGCCCAACCCTGGTCATGGTGACCATCTGGGGAGTAAACCAGTTGATGGAAGCTCTGGCTCTTTAACAACAACAACAACAACAACAACAACAGACCCAGTGTGGTAAGTTCTCGCCTTGCAAGTGCTGGGATCCCATAATGGATGACATTTCTAATCCCAGCTATTCCATTTCCCTTCCAGCCCCCTGCTAGTGTCATGGGAGGGCAGTGGAAGATGACCTAAAGCCTTGGGACCCTGTACCCACGTGGAAGACCTGGAAGAAGCTCCTGGCTCCTGGCTTCAAGCTCAGCTCTGGCCATTGTGACTACTAGGGGAGTGAACCAGAGGAGGGAAGATCTTCCTCTCTGTTTCTCCTTCTCTCTGTAAATCTAACTTAGCAATAAAAAATTAATTAATTTTAAAAAAAGGAAAAAAAATACCTATTGATTGATTTCAAAGGCTGAATTACACAGAGGATAGCCAGAAGGAATCTTCCCTCACTGAAAAGATAGCAACCAGGTCCAACCAGACCCAAGCCAGGAGTCCAGCACTTCATTCAGATTTCCCACATAGGAGGCAGGGGGCCCAAGCAACAGGGCTATCGTCCGCTGCGTTCCCAGACACATTAGCAGGGAGTTGGATCAGAAATAGGATAGCTGGGACACAAGCCAGTGCCCACATGATATGCTTCAGTTAAGGGCAGCGGCTTAACCTGCCTGAGCCAGCTCCCACATCTGCATTTTTGCAGATGTTCATTTCTCTCTTCCGCTTCTCAGAGAACACATTGCAAACACCTCATTAGTATTTACTGACAGAAGGGAATCCAGAGCAGGTGAAAAAGCATACTATCTCACAAGACCTCTTTGCTTTCCCCTTTCATCCCCTTCAAATTCCAGTCACTGCAACATGTTGTGACTGTCTGAGCAACACATGAATACGACACAATCAAAGGTCTTACCAAGATTGGAGAATCCATCCTGAAGGGCCAAGAGTCGTCCCCAAGGGGCAGGGACGGGCTCCTCTAGCTCTTGGTCCTCGGGAATAGAGCAGAGTTCCTGCGTGGACACTGTCTCTAAGGAGCTCAGTGTCCCAGAGCTGGAATGAGACGACTGGCTGGAGGTGAGCAGTGTGCTGGCAGAGGAGCTCGATGTACTCTGGGACTGAGAGGAAGGACCAGGGGTCTGAAACAACAGGCCAGAGGACTGGGATGGATAGCCTTGGGACTGGGAAGAGGCACTGCTCGCCTGGGGTTGGGAAGAGGGGCTGGCATGGGACTGCTGACCTTCCACATCCTTCTCCCGAGACATCACCACCTGGAAAACGAAGGGCCCAAAAGTAAGGTGAATTTGCAAGAACAAGACGAAGTAGAGGGGCAAGCAATGCGGCACCTGTTTGGGATGCGTCCATTCCACAACCCATATCCGAGTGCGTGGGATGGTCTCACCTCCACTCCCAGTGGAGATTCCTGTTCATGTGCATCCTGGGAGGCAGCAGACCAAGGCCCTCCCAAAAAGGGGGCGACCTGGAAGGAGTTCCTGACTCCTAGTTTGGCCCAGCCCTGACTGTTTCAGGCATTTGGGAAGTAAACCAACAGGTAGAAGATCTCTCTATCTGTGTGGCTCTACTTTTCAAAAAAATATGTTTTATTTTTCTAAAGTGTTCTTTAAAAAAAAAAAAAAGCGAGGGCCTGATTCAATTGCTTAATTAACTAAAGTCCTCACCTTGCAAGCACCAGGATCCCAAGCAGATGCCAGTTCCTGCCCTGGCTCTTCCACTTCCCATCCAGGGAATGCAGTGGCCTAGGAATGCAGTAGAGGACAGCCCTAAGCCTTGGGACCCTGCACCCATGTAGGAGACCCAAAGGAAGCTATGGCTCCTGGTCTCAGATCAGCTCAACTCTTGGGGAGTGAATCAGCAGACAGATCTTCCTCTCTGTCTCTCCCTTCTGTATATCTGCCTTTCCAATAAAAAAAGAAAGAAATCTTTAAAAATCAATCCTACCAGTGTAGACCTGCACTTTGAGCCTATACTTTCACCAGATTCCTTTTTAGACAAGCAGTACAAAAAAACAAAACAACAACAAAAAAATTACTTGAATGCAACAAAATTTTTTTTTAATAAGGCAATGACACTGAATTGGGAGGGGAGCATTCACAAAAGCTTTTAGGCATTATTTGTGAAAAGTGGAAATGTTGGGGCTGGCGCTTTAAGCCACAATTTGCAAAACTGGCATCTCACATTACAATGCTCTTTGGCGTCCCCGCAGTTCTACTTGCAGTCTAACTTCCTGCCGAGGAGCCTGGGAAGGAAGTGGGAGTGCTCAGTGCCTACCTCCCACAGGAGACTCAGACACGGCTCCAGTCTCTGGCTTTGGACTGATCCAGCCCTACCTGTTGGAGGAATTTGAAGAGGAAACGAGGGGATTACAGATCTATCCCTTTCTCTTTCCTTCCCAATCTGCCTTTCAAATAAATTAGATTTTTTTAACGTACATGGAATTTAGTTGTATTTTTCACTGTATTAGTAAGCTCTAAAGTTTCATTCCTAACTTTCAAAGGATTGGGCCAGGCCAAAGCCAGGAAGTCCTCACTGCAATGAGCGACAGAGACTCAAATTACTTTGGACCATCTTCCACTGCTTCCCTAGGCATGTTAGCAGGGAGCTGGACAGGAAATAGCACAGCCAGGACTTGAACCTGTATTTTTATATGGCAGGCCAGCATTGCAGGCACCAAGTGATCCCAACATACCCTAAATGCTGGCCCCTTTTATGCATATTTGAAAGAGGAACGTAAGGATGGGTCAGGTGGTTTGGGATAAAAAGATGAGGGAGCTGGGAAAACAAATTTCACCACTTTGGAGAGGGTTCTTTACATTATCACAAAACCCCTTTCTCTCCCAGGAAGAGATTGTGTCCAGTTCTTCTAGAATGCCAGTTGGTTAACAAGGCAGCTCCAAACAGCTCCAAGTAGCCCTTTGTGATGCTAAGTAACTTACAGGGCTCTCCAGCATCCTAATGGAATCTTGCCTTTGTTTTGCAGTTACACACACTTAACAGGCTTCATACACACACACACACACACACACACACACACACACACACACACACACACACAAGTTCCAGCCAATCAAGATAACAGAATCACCAGGAAAGTCCAAATAACCTTCAGTGTTTCCCCCCACACACACACTATCTCCTTAGCTTCCAGGCTACTGTCCACTGCAGCTTAGTCAACCAGACTTCTCACAGAAGCGTTTGCTTCCTGCCCCCTCCAAACAGGCAGCATGTGCTAAGAGTTTAGAAGCTCAATGGGCCTCAGAGCACACTCATGCCCGATCCTTAGGTAGAGGACCGCCTCTTCTGATCCACTTCCTCCTTTGGAAAAACAGTAACAGAAACCCAGTCCCACGTGGGACTCCTCCTCCAGGAATGCTGCGAGTCCCATAGAAACGCCAGCAAGGAGGAGGGTGAACACAAACTGGTTGCAGGAAAACCCGCCAGGAACTACGAGCAGCAGGCCCAAGGGACCTGAGTGGCCTTACAAGTACCACACCGCCTTTTTTTTTTCAAACAGAAACAATGAGTACCAAGCAGGACTGGTGCCCACTTGCCCGCTCCTGGTCACTGCACCTCCTCACCCATGTTATGGACGCTGGCAGGGGGACGGACGACCTTCCAACTCCGGTCGGTGTGGTTTTCCAAATCTCTCGGCGCCCAGCCAGCTAAGTGTAGATTCCTGGTTAAATATCTTAGAGGTCGTATCTACGCAACTGTAACAACTTCCACCCGGCAACGCAACTCTCTCCAAAGCAACTTTGTAAAAAAGCCCAGGCCTGATTCGACTGGTAAGTAACAAGGGAAGGGAACTTGTCCTTGTCTACTGAGGAAGTCCTCCACGTGCTCCCAAACCCAAACAAAGCGGAAGCTTGGGAAACTCTGCTCGCAAAACGCTCTGAGGACGCGATTCGATTCCTCCCCTTCAACACCCGAGAGGAGGTCCCCGCTGACTCACCCCGGGGAGCCCACTTTGGCGCCACACACTCTTCACACAGGCGAACCCCGCCGAGTGGCGCTAAACCTCAAGATACAAACTCCACCCTCAGCCAATCAGAGCACCCTCCGCCGCCGCCAGACCAATGAGCAGCAGCGGATGTGACCGCCACGTGGAGGCTCAAAGCTTGCTGGGGGTTGTAGTTTCTCAGGCAGAGCGGGACTCCACAATCTCTGTTTCCCTGGAATGATCCCGCCCCCTCAGCTCCTCACAGCCAATCGACAGCGTGAGGGAACAGGGATCGTTGTGGAGGGGAGGAGAGGGGACGCCCGAGAGGGGACGCCCTCGGACCCAGATGTGGAGCTGGAGGTCCCGTGCCTTGCTCCGGGTGTGGGATCTGTGGCCGGCGGGGGTGCCCGGAAGGAGACTGCTAAGTAGTGATGCCGCGTCTCAGGCGAGAAGTGACTCGCCCGCGTGTTGGAACTGCGGCGTTTCGGGGGGCCCTGGGTCGGGGGACGGGTTCTTCTGTCCGCGGTGCCGCGCGCTGCAGCCGCCTGACCGCGCTCGCGACTACTTCAGCCTCTTGGATTGGTACGAGAGGCAGGGTTTTTTGGGGGGTGTGGGGAGAAGGGAGATGTCAGGAGGCTGGCCTTGTGCGAGGGGAGGGCGGGTCGGGCGTGGGAAGGAGGAGACTCAACCGGGAAGATGGGATGGGCGGAGTCTCCTTCCCCCAAAGTTGGGGTTGGGGGCATCCGGAGAGAGGAAATTGAGGGGCAGAAGGAAGGGGCGCTGAGGGGTTGGGCAGGAGAGACTTCGCCCCTACGGAAAAGAGGTGAAGTCGAGAGGCGGAGCTTGGGGTGCAGGGCCTGGGAAGAAGGGAGCTTTGAGGGACCGGGTCAGGGCGCTTAAAGTTGAGGCAATTAAGAAAAAGAGTAGTGAGAAGTAAAACCACTAACCCTAACGTCACACCGTAGGTGAGGTCTAGGGAGGAAGTGGAAATGGGAAGGAAAGGGAAATATGGGCCGAACTGAACTGGTAAAGAAGTCGGGCAGGCTCTGGGAGTGGGAAGCTGAGGGAATTTTGACTAAAAAGGGGGACAGGATTGAAGGAACCTAGGCTTTGGGAAGAAATAGGGAAGGGGGAATGGTTGGGGGAAGTCTCTTTACCCTATTACTCCGGGGTCAGGCGGGCCAGCAGTCACTTCAGGTAGGGCTACACCGACACGACCCTCGAGGTCTTTGCCTCGGTGGCCCTCCTCTGATTACTCATCATGAACATCACCCAGTTGGGGCTACAGCTGGCATCTACCATGCTCGCTGCCCATGTTGTTGTCCTTGGCACTTAAACGTGTTTTAAAAGTTACCACCAACCAGGAGTGCAGAAACCAGGCCCACGGTTAGATAAACCTGTCATTTTTGTGCTATGTAAACTTCATCTCCAGTTTCCTTCCAGCAAGCGTTCCTTCAGGGTTGATACCACGAAGCTCCAACGCAGATACCAGGAACTGCAGCGTCTTGTCCACCCAGATTTCTTCAGCCAGAGGTCGCAGGTAGCTTCCTGAACACAGATGATAGCCTGATAGTCCACAGACATGAAGGGTGGCCATGACCTGGTGCTAATTCCATTGTCAGGGACAGGGCTGAACAAACAGCCTGTGCCCTGTGTGATCCCAGCCAGCTGAACCCTCGAGCTACTATTCAGGTTTTTTCTGACTTCCCAGACAACTGCTGAAAACAGAGAAATAAAGCTACGTGATGCTACCCCAGTTCTTTTTTTTTCTTTTTCTTTTTTTTTTTTATCCACTATTGTTCCTTCTCACGTTTTTTGTTTGTTTTTTAAGACATATCTGTTTGGTAAAGTTACAGAGAGAAAGAGAAGGAAAGAGTTTGACTTATTCATTCCCCCTAATGGCCACAACAGCCAGCACTTGGCTGAGCCGCAGCTGGGAGCCAGGAACCTCTTCCAGGTCTCCCACCGGGTGCAGGGGCCGCAAGCACTTGGGCCATCCACTGCTGCTTTCCCAGATGCATCAGCAGGGAGCTGAATCAAAATTGGAACAGCTGGGACACGAACCAGTGCCCATCATGGGATGCCAGCATTGCACATGGCAACTGAATCCCCTTTGGCCACACAATGTCAGACCCCAGCACCCAGTTCTACCATGGCCCCTTCCTTAAGTGCCTGGCTGTCAGCATATTATACACAAGTGTGGATGTAAGGTGCCTGATTTGGAAAGTAATAAGACTGTGTTCCTCTCCACTAACAGACTGAAAAGGACTTCTCAGAGAAGCATTCGACCATGGTGAATGATGCCTATAAGACCCTTCTGGCCCCACTGAGCAGAGGACTATACCTTGTAAGGTGCTTTCCCAGCCCTTGAATGCGTGACTCCCTGGTGCCTGCTCTGTATAACAGCTGCCTAGTCTGTCAGCAGGAAACCTGCGCTTGAGATCTGAGCTCCCTCAGGAGCCCAGCATGCTTTGTCTAATAGATACTTCATGAATGCACTTTTCTCTGTCAATCTCACTCACTCTAACATGTTCTCCTTGGTCATTTTCTATGAACTATGAGGATTTGATGATGATGGCTTTTAGGGAGAAGTAAATCTGAATGTGTCTGGTTTTCTTCTTTCCGAAAGAAGTCCAGGAAATTTCAAAATGGAGCACAGTCTTCACAGATCCCTGGTGGAAGTGTCATTCCCCTTGGCTCTCATGGACCCGGGAAACACAGAGCAGGCTCCTGGCTCAGCACTCCTCTCACAGCCGTACTTGGGGCACCCACAACTCTGGGTTGTGTTACTGAGACAGGGAGTCTAGTCCATCAGGGGCATTAGGTTGTGAAAGGTGAGCAGGACTGGCATGACTCTGGCTCTCATTTCCTGAACCATGCATACTTTTCCTGCTGTCTGCCCCAATAGCTAAAGCTCCATGGAGTAGAGATTTCTGAAGGGACACATGATGAAATGGACAAGCAGTTCCTCATGGAAATCATGGAAATCAATGAAACACTCGCAGAAGCTCCAAATGAAGCTGTCCTAAAGGAGATTGAATCCATTGTCAGAGGTAAAACATATGGGACCACCAACTGTCTTTCATTGCTGCTGCGTGGCTGGGGCTGAATGAAAAGTGACCATACGGAATAAATAGCATTATATGGATTCAGAGAGGGGTTTTTGTTTCCTAGCTGCTTCTGAAACCAATCTTGAATAGAGGTTCAAGCTTGCAACATTTTAACCTTAGCGAAGGCAGCCTTGAACTATGATGTAATTATGATGTGATCTTTCATACTCATGACAATTTTTTTTTTTTAAGCTAAGAGTTACAGAGAGGGAGAGAGATGCCTTCCATTTGCTTTCTTCACAGCCAAAATGGCCAAATTGATCAGGGCTGGGCCAGGAATTGTACGCAGGTCTCCCACATGTGCCACCTTTTTTACACACAAATCTAATCACTACTTTGGTCTTGCTTAAAAACATCTATTAAAAATTGTTTTAAATAAGATTTATAATTAATTTTATTAAAATTTTATTGAAAATGTACGTATTTGTTTAAAAGAATAATGACAGGCATAGGGAGAAATGGAATGAGAAAGAAATCTTTCGCCCAATGGTTTATTCCCCACGTGGCCAGGGTGAAGCTGCAGCCTCATGCTCCATCTGGGTCTCCGAAAGGAGTGGCAGGGGCTCAGGCACTTGGGCCACCTTCTGCTGCTTTCCCAGGCATACGAGCCAAGTGTTGGATACGGGATGCAGCATCTTAGATGGCGGCTTTACCTACTGTGCTACCATGCTGTACTCCCTTTCTGTTTTAATTTAATTATTTGAGAAGCAGAGAAAAGGAGTGACGGCTGTCATCCTCTGTTCATTCACCAGATACCTACCATTGTCAGGGCTATGCGAGAGGAAGCCAGGAACTCAGCAGGGATAGACAGGAAAGTTAAGTTTGAGTAGTCTCCAGCAAACCAGTTGGAAGACCTCAAACATCTCTTCAAAAGACAAAGTTAATATGGAGAAAGCAAAAGCACTTTAAGGGAGGCGTTTTAGTGCATTTCTCTGGATCCTCTCTTGATGCTGTTTTTGGACCCCATTGCCACGTGACACAATCCAAACTTAACTTTCCAAGCCTAGTCCCATGGGTGCAGAAATAGGAGATACTGCCCTTTCATTTCATTTGGCATCTTCCCACTTCCTTTTACCGTAATTAGCAAGTGGTTGCCTGAAACATCTTCTTTTTTTTTTAATTTTGGAGGTTGCTTTTTTTTTTAAATTTATTTTTATTATGTTTTTATTGGAAAGGCAGATATACAGAGAGGAGAGACAGAGAGGAAGATCTTCCGTCCGATGATTCACTCCCCAAGTGAGCACAACGGCCGATACTATGCCAATCCGAAGCCAGGAGCCTCTTCCGGGTCTCCCACATGGGTGCAGGGTCCCAAAGCTTTGGGCCATCCTCGACTGCTTTCCCAGGCCACAGGCAGGGAGCTGGAAGGGAAGCGGGGCTGCCAGGATTAGAACCGGCGCCCATATGGGATCCCAGGTGTGCAAGGCGAGGACCTTAACCACTTGCGCCTCCGTGCCGGGCCCTGAAATATCTTCTAATAGGCTTGCTGATGGTGATCCCAGCGTGTGCATTTTCTCCCTGCTGCCAGCTCGAAGACTTAGACCATGGAGATCATCAAGACATACCCTGGTCTTTCTCTTTCTGTCTCTCTCTTTTAAATGCACCATAACCATTTCATAGACCTTGGTGATTTCCCTCGGACCTGACAAAAGTAGGGAAATAGTATGAAGAGGGTCTCCCCCAGTCCTGAACTAAAAACCATGTGCTGTTATGTTATCTTTACAATCCTAACCTTGAATACAAGCTCCCTGCTTTACTGTGTCCTAACCAGAAAGACTGCAAACTTTTGTTCTTAAAACTGTTTAAGTTTAAAAATTGAGGTGATGGTTTTCTCTTTTCAGCCAAACAGAAAGAACTTACTGACAATGTGGGCAACGCTTTTGAACAAGGTATTTCCTTCCTTTGTTAATGTTCTTAAATATGTTTTAAAACGTTTTTTGGAAGCATCGAAGCAAAATCATTCATTCAATAAATAGCTGTTTTATGCTACACTTAGAGGTGATATTCTTGCTCCAGTGGCTCAGTTAGTGACGGGTATTTATAAGAAGTGATAGTCTTATTGAGGAAATGAAGTATATACCAGAAATGGTGCTATGCCAGTTAAACATTAAAAAAAGGAGAAAGTGCTTCTGTTGTACTCACGCAAGGGACCCAGCACCTATGGGGGAGACCTGGAAGAAGTTCCTGGCTCTTGGCTTCAGATTGACGCAGCACGGGCCATTGCGGTCCCTTGAGGAATGAACCATCAGACGGAAGATCTTCCTCTCTGTCTCTCCTCCTCTCTGTATATCTGATGTTGCAATAAAAATTCAAACAAACAAACAAACAGAAAAAAAAAGATTTGAAAGGTAGAGTAACAAAGAGAGGGAAAGAGAGATCTTCCATCTGCTGCTTCATTCCGCAGACGGCATCAAGAGCCAGGACTGAACCAAGTCAAACCCAGGATCTAGAAATTCTATCTGCATCTCCCACATGGGTGGCAGAGACCAAACTACTGCTGCCTTCCCAGGCACATTAGCAGGGAGCGGTACTGGAAGTAGAGCAGCTGGGTCTCCAGCTGGCACTCACATGGGTTACCACCATCACAGGTTGCAGCATAACCCACCACAAAGCTGGCCCCAGGGAGAAAAACTTTTAAAACACAGCCCATTGATGGAACACATTTAGGTTCTCTTGTTTATCTAAATTCTGTAAACAACCATAATCTCACTCCCCTTTTGGTTAATCCCTTTATCCCTCTCAGTCAGGATGTTCTCCCTGTCCATTGCTAGGATTTATCTGCTGAGTCACTGATGCGCCTTCCAGAGCCCCAGGATGGGCGTGTCTCTCACTGACTTGGCGGCCAGCTTGGGGTCTTGTACTGAAGCCTGACCTCGGTATCTCTTTGTTTATTCCAGAGGACTTTGAAAAGGCCAAGGAAATTTTAACAAAGATGAGATACTTCTCAAACATAGAAGAAAAGATCAAGTTAAAGAAGATTCCCCCGTAACTGTTGTTCATTTAAAGCCTTAAAAATAAAAAGTTCTTGTATTCCGTCTTTTTGGCTCCTGTTAATTGAGAATAGGTAACAGTTTACCTTCTTGATATCCTCTTAAACTTGTGGCTCAAGCATGAATGGGTGGCAAGATTGCTCACAGCAGAGGAAACACAGCCTGGTCAGAGAATGAATGGTCAGTTCGTCATCTGAGATTTGATAACAGACACACACACACCCCCAGTATAGGGAGCTGGGGATGGGATACAGGGGAACCAGGTGTGAAGATGATGAGGCAATCTTGAACTACAATTTCTCCGTCCCTTCTCCTATCGGTCCAGCACACCCACTACCCCTGATGCACCTATATCTCACTTGGGACTGGAAGAGAGAAACTGCCAGAATATTAAACTGCATGTGGGAGGTGCCATGAAACCCACAGAAAGCCTCACGTTAAACTCTACTCCATTTGCATATCCAATCAGGCCATCACCCCTGACATCAAAACAGAGACATAATGGGGGAATGCCCCCTTTGATTCTCCTTTTGCTCTTGGCTTTGGAACTATGCTGTGTGTCCCTCTTCGGCCTCCTCCTCCTCTCTCCTCGCAGGCAGCTCCGGCCCATTCATGACGGGTATGTCTGTGTGGGAGTGAGTTACCCACACTCACCGGAAGGTATATGTAGTCTGCTCTCATTTGCAGTGTTGATACTTCTGCTTTGAATTCTTAGCTCTGCAGGGGCAAAACCTGGAATGAAGATGAAGGTACATATAGGCTCATAAAGAGAAATTCAGAAACATTTTCAGGATCTGGCACTGTGGCATAGTGGGTAAAGTCACCATCTGCATTGCTGGCACTCCCAACGGGTGCCACTTTGAATCCTGGCTGCTCCATTTGTCATCCAGCTTCCTTCTCTGGTGCCTGAAAAAGCAGTGGAGGATGGCCCATCTCCTTTGCCCCTGTACTCATACTGGAGACCCAGAAAAAGCTCCTGGCTCCTGGCTTTGGACTGGCCGAACTCAAGTTGTTAGGAACAACCTCTTTCTCTCTCTCTCTCTCTCTCTCTCTCTCTATATATATATATATATATATAGATAGATAGATAGATAGATAGATAGATCTCTGAGTAACCCTGTCTGTCAAATAAATTAGTTAATTAAAAAGGTTTTTTTCATCGGGTAGAGGCTTGGGAGGGAATCCCAAATAAAATCAAATTTTTAAAAATTTTTCTCCAAAACGCCACAAAGTGAATATTTCAGATTTGTCATGATATGGTCTCTGTCATCACTACTTGTTTCTGCCCTTGTAGCACAAAAGCAGCCATAAACAATAGGTAAGCAGATGGACAGGACTCTGTTCCAATCAGATGTTCTTAACAAAACGAGATGGTGGGTCAGATGTGGTCATGAATTTGCCAACCACTGCCCAACAACCACAACTTCTTTCTAATGGTTTTTTGGTTTTTTTAAAGATTTATTTATTTATTGGAAAGTCAGATATACAGAGAGGAAGAAAGACAGAAAGGAAGATCTTCCGTCCGATGATTCATTCCCCAAGTGAGCCCAACGGCCAATGCTATGCCGATCCAAAGCCAGGATCCAGGAGCTTATTCCTGGTATCCCACATGGGTGCAGGGTCCCAAGGTTAGGCTTTCCCAGGCCACAGGCAGGGAGCTGGATGGGAAATGGAACTGCCAGGACTAGAACTGGTGCCCATATGGGATCCCAGGGTGTTCAAGGCGAGGACTTTAGCCACTAGGCCAAGCCGCCAGGCCCCAAACAAAGCTTTTTAAAAAATATTTATAGGACCTGGCATGAAGGGGTAAGAAGGGAAGGGGAGAGAAGGAGGGTAAGGAGAAGGGAGGGGCTGTCGGCTGGCTCCAGGGACTGGTGACAAGACTATGTAAGTCACAGATAGGTGATTAGAGACTAGGGGAGGGGTCAGGGAGGGGCCGGGGAGATTGGGGATGGAATTCTCAGATAAGGGGCCATCTGATTGATGGAAAACCCTAACCACAGGAATTTCAGGAGCTGTGGGGAGGGGGAAGCAGGGAATGGCGCCAGGTCCAAGATGGGATGTTCAAATCACTCCTTACATGTCCCTTGTGGTCACTTGGGGAGTGAATCAGCAGATGGAAGATCTTCCTAACTGTCTCTCCTCCTCTCTGTATATCTGACTTGGCAATAAAAAATAAATAAATTTTAAAAAAAAACAATAATAAAAATAGGCTCCTACCTGCCTGCGGTTGTGTTGGAGCCGGGCCGGGCGGGTCACCCCACCATCTTCCATCCTCGCCAACATGCTGGGCGTGTCGCTCTTCCTGCTGGTTGTGCTTTACTGTCAACAATCCCAAGAGTGAGAGTGGTGCTTTCTCCGCCCACAGGGCTCCAGGACATAGCCTGAGGCAAGATGGAGAGTGTGAGAGGGCCCTACATCCTTCCACCCATTACAACATGCAAAGCAAACTTCCCTCAAGGTCTTCCTTAAACCTATGAACAAGAAGCTGCCACTTGAATAGGGCTCGGTATTAGGAGCTGCTTTTTTTGCCCCTCCTGCTTCTGCCCCTCCTATATAAAAATAGAGTTCTCTAAAATAATAATAAATAAATCTTCAAAATTAAATACTACTACAGGAGCTTAAACCTGGGGCTCTTTGGCAGCTCCTTGTTCCTTTTCAAAGATGTATGCTTTGTGAATTTTGCTCCAGCTAACATTTTAGAATTTCCTGATTTTTTTTTTTCTTTCAGAAGGCAGATTGACCACAGCAGTTGTCTGGCTTAATGGCATTCAAACATACCAAAGCGATCTGCAGGGCCACCCCCTGCAACTTACAAAGAGAGTTACAAAAAACACACCAGGAGTCCTTGAAATAAAAAGCTGC
Organism: Ochotona curzoniae; assembly: GCF_017591425.1. Lineage (NCBI taxonomy): Eukaryota > Metazoa > Chordata > Mammalia > Lagomorpha > Ochotonidae > Ochotona > Ochotona curzoniae. The sequence goes on along the minus strand of NW_024467101.1, from coordinate 8,890,482 downwards.
CATGCACACAAATGTCCTGATTCCACTGTGTGCTTCTACAAAAAAGGAAGGAGATGAAAGGCCAGCTTAAGATGCTTGTATAGGCAGTCTTCATGCCTTCTTGGAATCTGACCACACAAAGAATCAGATCGACGCTGCCAGGAATGGCATTTTGGACGTTCTGGGAAGGACTTCAGAGGAAACGTCCCCTTTACCTGGGGCTGTCAGCAGCTGGACAGGCTGCTGGGCCTCCCAGCAAACCCATTCCTGATCATGTGGAACTAAATTAAAACACACACACACAGTTTCTGAGTCATGGCTTCTGAGGTCAGTTAGATGATTTTTTTCTTTTACTCTTCCAAATTCTTGCCCTTTTCATCTAAACTCCCAAGTTTAGCTGGACTTGTGTAAATCCAGGAACTCTTTCCAGGGACCTCTAAAAAAAGCCTGATGGAAGGTATGCTTTTGGTCTGAAAGGTTGGCGGTCCTATTTCAATTAAAGCTCCTGACAAACAAGTGAAGCAAATTATACAGCTCTGATCTTTCCTTCTCTTGTTTCCTCTCTATTTCGCCCCCCTCTACCCCCTCCATAAAAAATTCCTAATATAGTACCAGAACAAATTAAGAGTTTCTGGCTGAGTAAAGAATGTGTCTTCCCAGGTTCTGGTGCCAGTGTTACTGCTATATTTATGAAACGTTTATTAAAAAAAAGAAAGAGGGCCCGGCGCGGTGGCGCAAGTGGTTAAAGGTCCTCGCCTTGCACGCCCGGGATCCCATATGGGTGCCGGTTCTAATCCCGGCAGCCCTGCTTCCCTTCCAGCTCCCTGCCTGTGGCCTGGGAAAGCAGTCCAGGACGGCCCAAAGCTTTGGGACCCTGCACCCGCGTGGGAGACCCGGAAGAGGCTCCTGGCTTCGGATTGGCATAGTATCGGCCCGTTGCGCTCACTTGGGGAGTGAATCATCGGACGGAAGATCTTCCTCTCTGTCTCTCCTCTCTGTATATCTGCCTTTCCAATGAAAAAATAATAAAAAAATAAATCTTTAAAAAAAAAGAAAGAAGTGTTTATGTCCCCCACTCTCCTTCCTGAATTATACCTCCAAAGAAACTGTCCACAGAGATGGGTCCACTAAGGAATTCATGCAGCAAGTAAATCAGGAAAAGAAACTGAAATTGAAACGGGACAGTATCGACTTTCTATTATTTTAGCATTTTGTTGTAGTAGCTAGGATTTTGCTGTGACAGCCTCAGCACACCAATATCCTTAGGTTTGCAATCTCAGGTCCTCCACATTTATTTTTTTTAAAGATTTATTTATTTATTTTTATTGGAAAGGAGGATATTCACTCCCCAAGTGAGCCACAACGGCTGATACTATGCCGATCCGAAGCCAGGAGCCTCTTCCGGGTCTCCCACGCGGGTGCATGGTCCCAAAGCTTTGGGCCGTCCTCGACTGCTTTCCCAGGCCACAGGCAGGGAGCTGGAAGGGAAGCGAGGCTGCCGGGATAGAACCGGCGCCCATATGGGATCCCAGGCGTGCAACCACTGCGCCACCACCCGCCTTGATCCCACTCTAAAGTGAACTAAAGGCTCCATCACCCACACCCTTAACTATGACGCTTTATCAACTTCATCTATATTAAAATAGGAGGAATTAAAGTTGATTCTAACATTTCAAGCAATTAGTCTAAGGGCTCTGAATGTTTGAATTCATTTCCTCCTCACACCCACCCTAGTTACGACTCTTTTTCACACAACCGAGGAAGCTGAGGAGCCGTTACAGAACTTTCACAGGATTCGAACCGATGACCACACTCTGATCCGCTTCCACAACGAAATCAAGAGGCAGCCATGCTGTTTGTAGTTTTTTGCAAAAACCGCAACTCCCAGCACCCCTCGCGATAGCGGTTCTCCACACACAACAAATCCCGGCGTGCCCCTGGGCGGCCCCGAGGTGGAGGATTCTAGAAGGCGTGACGTGAGGTCGGAGCGGGCTCTCGGAGGCGGGCGACTTTTGGTCAGTCGCTGTGGCCGCAGCTACCGGGCCTGGGGACGCGGGCGGCCGGGATCGTGGACGCAGCGTGCCTGTCTCTCCGGCCATGGCCGCCCTTGGCCGGCCCTTCAGCGGTCTCCCCCTGAGCGGCGCCTCGGACTTCCTACAGCCATCACCGGCCTTCCCGGGCCGGGCCTTCCCGCCGGGAGCCGCCGACGGTGCCGAGCTGGCCCCGCGGCCGGGACCCCGCGCTGCTGCCCCGAGCAGCCCCGGTGGGAGCGCGGCGCGCGGACGGTGAGCCACCTGAAGCCCTGTCCGCGACCCTCTCCAGCCCAGGGGGACCCATGGGGACGCCGATCCCGATCCCGATCCCGGGAGGGGGTCCTGTGGGAGCTTCGGTCTGGCAAGTGCAACTTGGCGGGTCGGAGTGCGGGACAACTTTGAGTGCCGGTGGGACACTCGGTTCCTCAACCGGCTAGGAGATGGGTCCTCCTCCTAGTGCGTACCCCAGATGTGTGCTGTTGTGGCTGTGTCACGATCCCTCCCCTCACTGACGCTCCTTGGAGTTGGGGTACGGGGACGGGGCGAGGCGGGGGGACCCGTGTTCATCTCCACTGGGCGACCAAGGGGGACGTTTGAGGGATGCTGCAGTGTGGACCTGCTCCATTGACTGATGGGTGTGTGTGTGTATTTCAACAGTGTCCCAGCTCCACGTAAGAAGAAACACAAGCGGGAGGAGGAAGAGGAGGAGGAGTAAGTTGCAGCGGCTTTTTATTCATTTTGTATTCTCTCTAGGTTGCATCCTAAAACTCATTATTTTAGGTGAAAACGGTAGAAGGTGTGTCTCTGGCAGGAGGCCCGAGAAGCTGGTAACAGTTGCCTTTTAGGGAAAGTGATTGGCTGGCCGGCTAGTCCAGAGGAAAGTTTGCTCTCTCTAAGGGGTAGCAGTGGTAATGTTTGAAACATGTTAGTGTTTTGGGAGGCAGAAAGTAAACCTCTGGTCCTGGAAGTTGCTCGAAAGTTCTCCTGAGCCCGTGCAACTCACCGGTCTGCCTTTTTGCTCCTGGGGTTCTGTATAGGAAACGGCCTTAGTTCATTTTTTTTTCCCCCCAACAGTTGGCCTTAGTTCAGTTCTTTTCCCAACAGTTGAGTGCAGTTCTGTTAGATGCGTAATTAACTAGTCGCTGAATGATGGATTTCTAGGATCTCATTATTTTTTTCTTAGTAGTTACAAATGTATCACGAACATCCTTTTGAAGTTCTTTGTAAATGCTTGCAGACAGATGAATGGAATTCCTCTTGCAGAATTGCTGGGACACAAGGTGTATGCCTTTTAAATGTCCAACCATGGATGCTTGCAGTGGAAATGCCTGCTTCTTTGCTTTTTCTTACAGAACTGTATTACTGTCATTGATTTCTTTGGGAGATCGAGGGACAGACTTCACTCCCCACTCACCTGCAGTGGTTGACACTGAACTGGGCTGAAGCTAGGGAGCCGGGCACTCAATCTAGATCTCCGTGTCGGTGCCAGGGACTGGGTGATGGTGCTTTCACCACTGCAGCTCAGGGCTGCCGGGGAAGGGTACAGTCCACAACTGGCGCTGGATGAGGAATCTAGCCATTCTTTGGGACTCAGGCGCTTATCTGCTAAGCCTAACCATCCTGATTTAAGCAAAACAGAACAACTTATTTTTTTAAAAAGATTTATTTATCTTTATTGCAAAGTCAGATATACAGAGGAGGAGAGACAAAGAGGAAGATCTTCTATCTGATGATTCACTCCCCAGATGGCCACAGCAGCCAGAGTTGAACCCATCTGAAGCTTGGGTTCATTAGGAGGGATATTCAGATATCTTAACTGCTAGACCAAGTTTTTTTTATGTGTAGGTTTCTGTAGTTAAAAAGCTGAGAGAAGTTGGTTTACTGTTTCAGCTTATATGTGTTATTAGAAGTAGTAGTGAAATCTTGGTGTTTAAGCCATTATTGTTTAATTTTGTATGAATTTATATGAATTGTTTCTGCACATTTTTATTGCTTTGTCATTTCAGTGGTTTATAAGGAAGTCAGCGGTTATTACGTGTGTTGCAAATCTTTTCCTTAAGTTTGTCCTTTTGTCTTTCAATTTTGACTTTTTAAAATTTATTTATTTTTATTGAAAAGGCAGATTTACAGAGAGAAAGAGAGACAGAAGAAGATCTCCCATCCATTCATTCACTTCCCAAATGGCCGCAACAGCCAGAGCTGAGCTGATCTGAAACCAGGAGCCAGGAGCTTCTGTTGGGTCTCCCACATGAATACAGAGTACCAAGGTTTGGGCCATCTTCCATTGCTTTCTCAGGCCACAAGAGGGAGCTGCAAGTGGAGCAGCCAGGACACAATCGCATGTGTAGTGCAAGGATTTCGCCATTGGGCGATCATGCTGGGCTCTCAGCTTTAGCTTTTGTAATGTCAAAAGCTTGATTTTTTCTTGTTCTTTTTTGAAAGCTTTATTTATTTGTTTGAAAGAGTTAGTGAATCTTAACATTTGTTTGTTCACTCCGCAGTTGATCCCAGTGACCAGGACTGAGCTACCTGGGAGCCAGGAGTTTATCTGTCTTTCCAAATAATAAATAAATAAATCTTTAAAATAAGAGAAATAAACAGCTGAGAACCAGTGCCATTATGGGATGGCAGCATTGCAGGAGCTGGCTTTCCCTACTATGCTACAACACTGATTCAGAAACTTGGTTTTCTAAAATTCTTGATACATAGAATATCAAGCAGTGTATTTCGAAGTTGCCTTAATTTAAAACCACTGGACCCAGTAATGTTTATTATGGGTGCTGGTCTTGTGCTATAGCATGATAAGCTGCCATCTATAATGCCAGAATCCCATGCGGGTACTAGTTTGAGTCCTAGCTGTTCCACTTCGGTGTGACTCCTTGATAATGTGCATAGGGAAGCGGCAGCCGATGACCCTAATTCTGAGTCCCTGTGCCCATGTGGGAGACTCAGGTAAAGTTTTATACTTCCGGTTTCGGGTTGGCCCAGCTCTGTCCATTGCCATTTGGAGAGTGAACAAGCAGATGAAAAAATATCTCTTGTCTTTCTCCTCACTGTAATTCTGCCTTTCAATTAAATAAGTCTTTAGATTTGTTTTGCTCATATCTGTTTTTATTTGAAAAGCAGAGACCAAAATCTTTCATCTGGTTCATTCCACAAACGTGTGTAACAGGCAACGTGTGTTACGTGTGTAACTGGGTCGGGTTGAAACCAGGAGCCAGGAATTCAGTTAGCCTTTCCCTCGTGGATGACAGGGAACTTGAACCATCCCCTGGATGTCTCCCTGGGTGTGAGCCTGAGAGTGGAGCTGAAGCACCGTGACGAGCTTTGGGCATCCGAGCCAGATGTGTGTCCCAATATGGGTAGGGGAGGGAAGGTTACTGGTCTCTAATTATTCGCAAGGTGGACCTACAGGCATGCAATAGTTGAATCTTGCTTTTGGATATCAGAACCCAGTGCTTATACACAATTTTATAGTTAAATGTTTAGATGTGCTAGGAAATTACCTATTGCAGTTAGATTTATTTATTTATTTATTTTTAAGATTTAGTTGTTTTTATTGAAAAGGCAGCATCACAGAGAAGAAGATCTTCCATCCACTGGTTCACTCCCCAAGTGGCCTCAATGGCCGGAGCTGAGCCAATCCAAAGCCAGGAGCTGCTTCGGGTCTCCCACGCAGGTGCTGGGTCCCAAGGCTTTGCAGAGGCCATCCTCTTCTGCTTTCCCGGGCCACAAGCAGGATCCTGGCACTTGAAGGGGGAAGCACTCATGGAGCCCAACACATTCTTAACATAGTATGCAAATTTCCCCTTAAAAAGATACTGCTGCCCTTGGATCTCAGCTTAGACCATCAGGACTGTGGTAACCAGTGATGAGATTTTTGTTTGTTTGTTTGTTTGTTTTCATGTTTACAGAGTTGTATTCTGGTCCTGAGGCTGTGCTTGCTGATATCCAGCAATAATGTAGTTTTGGTTTAAATACTTAGATGGAAGACAAGCTCTCATCTGATTAACTTGATTCTGATAGCTTCCCTTGTGGTGCTTGCAAAACCAGTTAATGGCACTGGCTGGAACAAGTGACTCCCCCAAGGAGTCAGGAGGATTTAGAGGAAATGGCCTACAGGTCAGCAGGGTGCAGGAGCCTTGGGGTGCCCTCATCCCTAGTAAGGCAGGACTGGGAGGAGCCCGTGTAGTTTTCTAGGTTCTTGTTTCCAAGACTGCCAAAGAAAGAATTCGGCTTTGATGAATCACAGGGCAGCTTTGAAGTACGAATTTTTCCAGGAAATGGAACATGTTGCAAGGCAGTATAAAAACGGATTGCTTTCTTGGTTGGGGCCCGCTAGAGCCAAATGACAGTCTGACATTTTGGAGGAGACCAAGAAATGGGTGAGTGACACCAGCTGCCCCTGCAGCTCCTGGAACACATCTGATGAGCCACGTGTTTGTGTCCTGGACAAATCAAGTTTGGCTGCCAGACCAGCTCCCCAGTCTGTCCACTGCATGTGATGCTGTAATAGCTCTGGGTGAAATAGAATTGGAGCTGAATGGCAGCATTGAGATTTTTGTGTTCTCTTTTTTTTTTTTTCTGGGAGGAGATGTTAAGATAGATGTATGCATTTATTTATTTATATCGGAATGACAGATTTACAGAGAGAAGAGACAGAAAGATACCCTCTCCACTGGTTCACTCCCCAGTGACCGCAACTATCTGAGCTAAGCCAATCTGAAGCCAGGAGTCACGAGTTTCTTCCGGGTGATTGCAGGGTCCCAAGGCTTTGGGCCGTTCTCTGCTGCTCTCCCAGGCCACAGGCAGGGAGCTGGATGGGAAGTGGAGCAGCCGGAACACAGACTGATACACATATAGGATCCTGGCACTTGAAGGAGGAGGATTAACCAGTTGAGCCATTACACTGAGCCCAGTTTTTTTCTTTACTTCATGCTTGACCTCTCCAGAGTGTAATAAATAGGAATGTCATTTTAACTTTAAAATCTAAAGAGACTATTTTGCATTTACAGCCTAATTTGGCAATGATTAGTAGAATTTTGAAAACATGTTCAGGAGACTGTGAGAATGATGGGGACTTGCATGATTTTCCAAGTTGTAATTCTAGTGGATCACAAGAAAGCTAAATTTTTGGGTCTGGTGCAGTAGCCTAGTGGCTAAAGTCCTTGTCTTGCATGCACCAGGATCCCATATGGGCGCCGGTTCTAATCCTGGCTGCCGCGTTTCGCATCCAGCTCCCTGCTTGTGGCCTGGGAAAGCAGTGGAGAATGGCCCAAGGCTTTGGGACCGTGCACCCACCGTGGGAGACCCAGAAGAAGCTCCTGACTCTTCTCTTCAGATCAGCTCAGTTCTGGCCATTGCGTCCACTTGGGGAGTGAATCAGCAGATAGAATATTTTTCTCTTTGTAAATCTGCCTTTCCAATAAAAATAATTCTTTTTTTTTTTTAAGGCTAATTTTCATCATATGTTGATGTGATTCAGAGCACATAACAGACGTTTGGGTTTTATTTGAGTTCTCATCGCATGGTCTTACTTTTTTCTTCTCTAGTTGTCCAGTAAGGAAAAAAAGACTGACCGAGGCAGCACTCCATGCCGGGCCTGATGACTGGATTCTGTGTGCGCAGCAGAACGTGCGGGGCCCCGGAGTCAGTCCGTGCACTGGTGCCCTCTCTGTGCCTGGCATGGTGGATGTGGTTTGTGAAGAGATGGATGAGACGAGCGCGGAAGCCCAGTGTGATGTGGCCCGAAGGAGGCTTCAGGAGCTGGAGGACAGGTACGTGCTCATTTGGTGATTCCATGTGCTTCTCAGGGAGGGCTCAAAGTGTACTCTCTTCAAGTGTGTTCTTACAGATCTATGAAATACAAGACAGAAAACTGTGCAGAACACCCTTGTTTAGATATAATCTCATCATGGGATAAAAGGGAGCCCCCAGTTAGATTGATTCCAGAGTTCTTGTCTTGGCCTAGGAGTTGAATTCAAAACAGAGACACAGGTAGCACTGCAAGAATGGGATCAGGATTTACTTAATGAGATTGAAGCAGTGAACCAGGGCAGCACGTTCCAGTTTGGTCTTGGTCCTCAGTGGGTAGATGATGATGATGCTCTGATTGAATGTACAGACGGGGTAGAGTCTGGGGTTCCATGCACATAGTGACCTCTGAAAGTTTGACAGACTCTCTACATAAAGACCCACATGTGCTTGTTCATTGTGGCGTCTTGATGGTGGAAGAGACTGAAGCACATCATGAGCTGGCATGGAAGAAGCTGGGTGTTCTTCATGGTACTGGCTGGGACTGACACGATGACTACGGGCTTCCCAGCCCCTGTAGTAACAGACTGCCTGCCTGGCTCAGAACAGCTTCATGACTTATTCTTGCTTTGTTTCTGCTGCATTAATTTCTTAGGATAATTGATGAGGATGAAGAAGTTGAATCCGACAGAAATGTTAACCACCTGCCCAGTCTTGTCCTTTCTGACACCATGAAGACAGGCTTGAAGAGGGAACTTGATGAAGTCTTTACAAAGAAGATGATTGAGTCCATGTGAGTTTGGTACCCGAGTTTTGTTTAATTAATTATATCTTGGAGGGAAAACCAGTGTTTTCTGTCCCTGTCCTGATGAACTGTTCATCTCTTGATCACGAGGCAAGTGAAAGCATGTGGCATGTAGGCATGGGAGTTGGAAGTATGGGGCAGTGGCTGCCTTGCCTGCTCACCCCGTGGTTCTTCAGTTATCTAAAAACTGCATTGAGACCTGGGAAACAAAGGACCAGAGCAGCGAGCATAGTTAGCACACAGGCCGTAGACCAGAGTTCGTATGCTTGGCTCTCAGCATAGCCCCGTCGGGCTTCCAGCACGGGTGTTTTACTCTTCACTTTAAGCACAGTTTAATGAGCTCAGTCATGTAGTTTCCTGGTTCATTAGTGGAAACAAATGAACACAGGACAGTCTGTAGAAACCAGTGACTGCAGTGGAAGACAAGAGGGGAAATAGAAAAGCAAGCACAAGAACCTAAAAGGCAAAATGGGCTGGGGCTGGTGGCCCTAAGAACTAACGATTAGCCCTATACTCCTGTATTCCTAGGCCTGGGTGGTCTTGGGTTGCTGTTATCCATCCTATGAAATGGTGAGCAATTTGTAAAGTGCCATTTAGGTATTCCTAGAAAAGAATTCTTGGTAGATAGTAAATGTCAGATACTTGACAAGTCTCTCAGGATACCTGTCCAGTGATACCAAGCAGTTAAGGCATTATTGTCTGTGGTCACTACGGGAGTGATTTCTACACAGAGACTTCCAGTTCTGCCTAAGCTCCCTAGCTGTTAACTAACTACCCAGCTCTGAGGGCAGATGAACAGTTTGGCCAAAAATAGGCAGGTCAGGTTGCCATCCAGCCGGAAGTGGAGCAGAGTTTTCCAGAAACTAGTCTTTGGGGTGTTCCTTTACTTGTTTGGGGTCCAGAAGCTGTCACTACTGTGAGGTGGGAGGGGTATGTATGTGAGAGAGCTATTCAGTTGGGCATAACTGCAAAGCATTATACTCTATTAATGTGCCAAGCATCTTGGTATGTTTGTGCAATGCTTTATTTTCATTTGGATTGATTTAGTACAAGATAGTTACCACATCTGGTAGTAGCAAGATTTTTTTCTTTTAAAGTTTGGACTGGTGTTGAGGCATAGCATTTGCACTGCTACCCGTTCAAGCCAGTTCAAGTCCTGACTGTACCACTTCTGATCCAGCTTCCTGCTAATGGCCTGGGAAAACAGTGGAAGATGGCTCAGTTTCTGGACTTCTCTGCCCACCTGGGAGACCTGCTGGGCACTCTTGTCTGGCTTTGGCCTGGCCTTATCTCAGTTGTTGCCACCATTTGCAGAGTAAACCGAACGAGTTTGTACACTGAAAGAAGGGTATATTCATTGTAGGGTGTTTATACCGCTTCTAGACACCAATATAACCAGTTGGTTTGGCTTCAAATACATAAGAGAACTGTAAAATTTTATATATTTGGTTTTTATAAAAATCACTTAACATTGTCATAAATTTCTATTTTGATGCCATTCTCCCCCCGCCCCAAGATTTATTTAGATTTATTGTTTTAAAGGCAGAGTTACAGAGAGAAGACAGATGGGTCTTCCATCCATTGGTTCTCTTCCTAAATGTCTGGTGCAGAAGCCAGGAGCCCACCAGAGCTGCTTCTGGATCTCCCACATGGGTGCAGGGTTACAAGTACTTGGGCTGTCTTCAGCTGCTTTCCCAGGCGCATTTGCATCCCATATGAGAATCCTGCATCAGAGGCAGAGGCATAATCTACCACGGCACAACGCTGGCTCCAGATGCCATCTGGTTTTAACCATGTGATATTAGGTAGAAGTTATTAGCTTTTCCACACAAAGCTTTTTATTTCCGTGTTCTAAAAGTTTGGATAATATCCTGTATTTTCTCTCTTAGGAGCCGTCCTTCCATGGAGCTTGTACTCTGGAAGCCTCTCCCAGAACTCCTTTCTGATAAGCCAAAGCCATTGTCTAATGCTAAGAACTACACGGGAGAGAGCAAGACAAAGCATTCAGCCGCTGGCACTGCCTTCCCTCAGAGAACTGAGCTGTTCTCAGAGCCCCAGCAAGCAGGCATGCCGCTCTACAGTAGTTTGGAGATAGCTGCTAACACAGAGGAAGAAATGGAACTCTAGAAACCATTTTCTATACTAACACCAGAATCTAGAGGGCTCTGTGTTCCGTCTTGAGCCTATCTGCCTATCTAAGGACTCAGAAATTTTATGAAACGGGTGTAAAAATATGTCCACCTGTGATTTGGGGTGGGACTCTCATTATGGGTAACCATTTATAGATTTTTTTTTTTTTTTTTTTTTTTTTTTTTTGCCAAGGAAGCTTGTCTGAAAAAGAAAAGCAGTTTTCTAGGGGACTTTTTAAAGGAAATGTTAGATGATAGCCTCTTCAAAAGCAAGTATGGAAGCTCTGTATGTAAGGCCGACTTTGGTTATCTGTCACTTTATCTAAAGCATTCAGATACTTGAAGATGATTCTCCTTGAGTTGAAAAAGATGGTCAAGAAGGATGCTGTTGATGAAACTCTACCCTGAGAGTCGAGTCACAATTTAGTCTGCAGATCTGACCTGTCTTTTAGTGGTGACTGTCCATGATTACAAACAAGGAGGGAAAAAAATGTCAGGGCCCTAAGCTTCTTGCTGAGAAATGTTCCCGAGGCCACGAAACTCGTATAGTAGTTGCCAACTTAATACATACAGCTGCAGCAGTTAAATAGCAGTTAAATAGTTAAATAGTTGTACAGTTTCCTCTTTCCCTCTGAAAATGCAAGGGAAACATGAAATTAGGTTTTTTTTTGGTTTTTTTTTTTCCCCTAAGGCTTGCTTTTGTTTCTTCTTGTGCTGCTGTTGCTCCTTAGCTTCCCTTGCATTAGTGACAGCCCCATTACTCCATAATGTTTACAGCTTGATTAACTTTGAGGGATAGTTTAAAAGATGGCGAAGTAACCCATCTGCAAGTTGCCTAGGAGAGAAGCGTCCTTTAGTCGTAAGGAAAGTGCTGTGCCTGCCAAACCAACAGTTGAACGTTTCTGTATTTTCTAACAACTTTGCCACTTGTTTAAGTAAGTCGAATTTTTAAATGTCAATTCTGAAAATAGGGAATAATTAACTGAGAATCTACGGGCAAGTGACATTGGGATTTACTGGAACAGCCAGTTTGGCACCTAAACTGAACAGCGCAGTTCTCCCGCGAGCGCGCAGGCACGAGTGCATCAGGCCCCAGGCATCCTCCGGGGATAGCCAGGATTTATTTCTCAGGAAGAACTCTTCCGGGTGGCAAGGACTCACAGTGCAAAGAAAAACGAGAATTCCTTTATTGCTGTGGAATGACCACTGGAAGCTATTAACTTACAGGAGTGGTGAGTGTTGTCCCCGACCCTCTTACCGCACGGCCGGCATGCCCCAGTCATTTTTGTTTCCTGGGTTTCTTCCTCCTTGGTAGGAAGCAGATACTTTTTGTAGGAATACCTGGCATGTGCCAGGTAGAGGTGAATGATTGGAAATCAGCCGCCAGGCGTCTTGGTAACCCGTGCTGAAAGCCCTCCTCTTGTTACAGATGGCGGAGAAGTCTCCAGTCTGCTTGTTGGACTGCTTCTTGCTTCGCCCACTGTTCTGCTTTTTATATTTCTGTCTAAAATAGTCAGGAAAAGATTTCATGTTTAATATTTAAACATTATTTAATGTCTACGCAGTAAAATTATTCAAACTTTAAAACAGTATTGAAACCAGTTGGAAACCAGCGAATAGTTTCTTAATCTCAGAGATGAATGTAAACTGTATTCTTCTGAAACGCGCAAGTGTTTGATTCATGCCATGTGAAAAACTCCTGCCTTGATGTCATTGTTTAATGGGACCAACTTGTCAAAAATGTAGCCTTAAAGAAGTCTCCATTTCTATAAAAGTGATCTGGTACAGCCCAAAAAACACAGAAGGGACTTCGTTTGGAGTTAGTTCTGGTGTTAGGGTGGAAAGGAAGCTTTCCAAAGAAAAGAGCCAAAACACACCAAGATGATCTCGTGTTGGAATTACTAGGATGAGCTCTTGTCAGAAGGGTCAGTCATGAGAAGAAGGATAAGCCCCCCAAAAGGCTCTGATCCGAATAATAAACCCAGGAGAGAGTCAGTCCCCATCAGCCGACTCTGACAGATCTAGTTCTAGGAGCTGACGATTTCTGCAGGAAAAGTGGACGTTCGATGCTCCTTTCTGAACTTTACCTTGCTAATGTACTAGCATTGTCTCCGTCCTTTGGTGCTGCCTCATCTGAGCCGTCTCCCCAGTCCCAAGGCCTCTGCATTCTCCCGCCCCCTCTCTACCCACCCCCCAACCCCCAGGAAGAAAGGCTTTTGGTTTTTGCCTCAAGGTTTCCCTAGGGACTTAACAGATGTTTTCATTTTGTACAGCTTTTGCAGCATGGATCAAACATTGGCTTGTTATGCTAATGTGTGAAAAGATAAAATTACCTAAAGCGGATGAGCTTTAAAGAACAAATGTGTATTTTCTCTGAGTTTGAGTAGAGTGCGTGTGGTTTGGGTCTTGATATGAAGAAAGCAAGTCCAGTTCTCACAAATATTAATCGTTTTGTTTAAACATACTTTTTCTTGAAAAGGTACAAATGTATAATTTAGCAAACTAGAGTAGGGGTTAGGACCACGAAAAGAATGTTTATCAACTGGTTTATTTGGTATTTTGGATCTAGAACTTGGTTTTTCTTTTTTGATAGTGAAACGAATGGTGTAGTACGGGGAAAGGTCTGGAAGATTTGCTGTCAGTTTTTTAAGTTGAGAATTTGGTGTTTCTCTATTTTCAATAAAATTTCTTAAATGTTTTGGACTTTTGAGATGCTTGTATTCATGTACTTTTGTAAATGAAATTGATTCTATCTTTGCTTCTAACTTGTAGTTAAACAACATTCGTATCAGTAGAGGACTTATTTTTATCCTAAAGAGATGACCTGATTGGGTTAAAGGTAAGTTTTATAACAGATTTGCTCAAATAGACAGACTATATTGCAGACACGGTAGCAAAGTGGCTAAAGTCCTCACCTTGCATATGCCAGGATCCCATATGGGCACTGGTTCATATCCCAGCTGCTCCACTTCCCATCAGCTCCCTGCTTGTGGCCTGGGAAAGCAGTCGAGGACGGCCCAAAGCCTTGAGACTCTGCACCTGCGTGGGAGACCTGGAGGAGGCTCTGAGCTTTGAATCGACTCGGTTCTGGAAATTGTGGCCACTTGGGGAGTGAACCAGTGGATGGAAAAATCTCTCTCTCCTTCTCTTAGTATATCTGCCTTTTCAATAAAAATAAATAAATCTTTAAGAAAAAAATGAGAGGGCCCGGCGCGGTGGTGCAGTGGTTAAAGGTCCTCGCCTTGCATGCCCGGGATCCCATATGGGCGCCGGTTCTAATCCCGGCAGCCCCGCTTCCCTTCCAGCTCCCTGCCTGTGGCCTGGGAAAGCAGTCGAGGACGGCCCAAAGCTTTGGGACCCTGCACCCGCGTGGGAGACCCGGAAGAGGCTCCTGGCTTCGGATTGGCATAGTATCGACCCGTTGCGCTCACTTGGGGAGTGAATCATCGGACGGAAGATCTTCCTCTCTGTCTCTTCTCTGTGTATATGCGCCTTTCCAATTAAAAAAAAAAAAATGTTGAGATATGGGGTCCAGTGCTGCTTGTGGTTTGGAAAGCACCTGCATCCACATGGGAGACCTGGAAGAAGCTCCTGGCTCTTGGCTTCAGATAAGATCAGCTCAGCTCTGGCCATTACAGCTGCTCGGGAAGTGAAACAGCGGATGGAAGATCTTTCTGTCTCTCCTTCTCTCTGTAAATCAGATCTGCCTTTCCAATAAAAAGTAAATAAACAAAAAAAGTTCAGATGTGGAGTTGGAAATTGTTAGTTACAATTCCCAGGAGGAGGTGGGAGACCTTTAAAAATGGGGGAAAGAGAAAATCCCAGGTTGATGTTGCCTTCCTCAAAGTGGCCAGCTTGGTCACTGTACGGCAGTGCCCCACATAGGTCACTGGGTGGCAGTGTTGCCTGCAGGAATAAATGGAGATTGCACATTTGGACTGCAGTTTAATAAAAGGATTTTTTTTTCTTTTTAATGCAAATTTAGAAACTATAGCTAAAACTTTACCTACTGTATAGATATGGGAACCAGCTAAGTGGATAATAACTGTAGTATTATAATCCACATTTTCTAGTCCAGTGTTCTTTCCACTAGTTTTAGAGAGTGAAGTCGTAAGATGTTTGTGTAGATGTGAGATCTTGGTGAGCAAGATATTCCAAAGTGTGGCTCAGGCTAACAATAAATTCCTGGAAGGGTTATGCTTTGTGTATGCCAGTGTAGTTCAACTCTTGTGTTAATACAGTGGCATTTTAGACAGGAGGAGGTGCAGTGACAACAGTGCTTACACCTGAGCTTCAGCAAGACAATAGTGTCTCAGTAACTGGGGCATAACAAGATGATCTGCTTATCTCTTGAGTTTTAGGAATCCAAGGAGTAGTAATTCAGTTTTTAGGTGACTCAAATTGAACTAATACCATAAATGAAGTGGGCATTACTCTTACACCTGTGGTCCTACTTTGTCTGCAGCTGGTGGGAAAGCAAGGAGGCAGACGTGGATGAGGGTTATCAAGATGTGTGGTCATCCGTGTTTAAAGGAGATCTTGGTTTGGTTTTTACAGAACGATCATGATTTTTAGTTCTAACCAGGCAATTGAGTGTTTCGATATGAAAATGTCCCTGGATGGCAGGTGTTCTCTCAAGGCCAAGCATAGTATTTGGCAATTTTCACCCATCTGTGCAGGAAATGAAAACCCCATAGTCTATATAGGTCACATATGTCCCCTCCTGTTCGTACAGCTGCCTCTTTCATGTGATGTCATTGAATGGAAATTACTTGAGCCTCAGCTTCAACCTGCTTATTATGATGGGAGGCTAAAATGCGTCTATAATTACACCTGCTTCCACAATCCCTAAATAGACTGGTAACCCCGCATTAGTTTTCAGGTCAATGTTACTGACAGCAGGGTGTCATCCTTACATTTACAATTGAGAAACTTCAGCACCTAAGCAAGGCTATTGCTGTGGGCTCAGCCATCAGCAGCTGGATCTTAGGGTGAGTAACTTTGAAACAGGTTCACAGACCCACCTCTAGTCACCATGCTGAAGGCATTCCCTGGCCTTGGCTTAAACTACAGCCTCCTGTGGTCCGTTCTCTTGACCTCCCTACAGGTAATCTTGGGAAGACATCATCTGAATGCTGTATGGGTAGAAAATGTCCTTTAGTATCCCATAGGATTCTCAAAGAAAAGATATGTGATAAGGGACAATGGGGGTTATGGAGCTTATCTAGTTTCAGGGTTGTATTCATGTTTGTAGTTCTTTTAACAGCTCGATTAAATAGGTGAAAATTCTTCCCAAGTATTCTAGGATATAAAAACTAGCTTTCAAGTGATTAGGACAGTGCCTCTCACATACTAAACCCTTGTAACACATCATAGTTCTGAAGCCCTTCAGCAGCCTTCAGATATTTCTATCCCTCCTTGTGGATAATAAGTGTTGGTATATCTGCAGCTCATCAGTGGCAGCTGAACACGGGGAAATCTGAGCCTAGAAAATGCTCTTATTCCCCACGGTAGTGGCATTGAGGGTATGACCTCATAATTTTTATAACCGTAGTGGTTCTAGCCCTGCCAGTTGTGGTAGTGGTCCATTAGCCTGAAGAAATTGTCTCAGGTAATTGCTCAAATAGTAGATTACATAGCATACAGCAGCCGGGAATTGAGGTAGGTATTAACTCAAGCAGAAAAATTCAGTTGCTGTGAAAATTTGCACGCTCAGTTTTGTGGGATAAATGGCAAACAGTGAACCAGCTAGAGAAAAAAAAAAAAAAGGTGAAACTTCAGAGCCTTAGAAGAAATCCAAGAGCAAGAATGCTGCACTGCACTTTTTAATTGCATGGGTAGTTTTAAATAAATGGAAAAAGCACCTTCCAGAAGCTATACTAGCAGGGAAAGATTTCATAAAGCATTTACATAGTAAATTTCAGTAATTTTACAAAAGATTCTTGATCTTTACTTGAAGCCCCCTCAGGCAGGTGATCTCTGCTTGCAGAAGCAAACTAAAGGGCCTAAAATCGGAGGCAAGCCTGGGATGCTGAGAAGGAGGCGGGGAGAGATACGACACGGGCCAATCCTAAGTTCAAAGTCCATTTTCAGACATTCCCACTTCCCAGTGGATCTGGGAAGTCCGTTAGGGAGACTGACAGAAGTACTGAAGGCCAAGCCACTGCCCCTGAAATAAAACCTCCAAATCTATAGCTCAGAACCTGTTCCTGAGGCCCTTGGACTGCTGGATGTGAAGAGACAATTCTTGGGCTCGTCTATGAGAACTGAACAAATGCATTCGGGGAAGTTCTGCAGCCTCTACTTCGGCTTTTTAAATGAAGCACAGACACTAGTTTGTTTGCTCTACTCCAGGCAGTGGGATAGTCAAGGGACAGGGACAACAGTACTGGATCACTTCTTAGACACTGATCAGCTGGGGAAAGAGTTCATTGGCAAAGGTGTCCTCCCAAGAGTGGTTTACACCGAGGGGAGAGGACACGGTGCTGAACGGGGAAGGGAGGCCCTCGTATCCACAGTCACTATAGGCATCCAACAGGCAGGAGGATGGCTTCAGGCAGTGGCTGGACGAAAGCAGATTGGAGATGCCCAGCTCTGGAATGAAGTCATCTTCTCTAGGTTCTTCCTTTACAGAGACAATGAACTCAGAGGGATCGTTCTCTGAGGGGCTGACAGGTGCTTCCTCGATTTTCACTACCACATTAGGTTGGCTCTCTGTCTCCGAGGGTATCTCTAAGACCAGAGGCTTGGTATAGACGTGGTCAAAACGAATTAGTTCATTAATGGCTTCCAGCTTAGCTGATGACGTCCCCACTGACAGAGGAAGGGAGGCTGGTAAGGAACTGGGTTCTTCTGGGTAGATTTGTGGGACTTCCTCCAGACTGGGAGATGCCGATTCTGGAGAAGGACACTTGAGGAACATGACTGGGTCCAAGTTGTCCAGAATGCCCAACAGGATATCAGACTGCAAGACGCAAAAATTGAGTGAGCATAGCATGTCAGAATCCACTGGAGAATCGAGCCAGAGTACCCCGTACTAGTCCCGTAAAAAGTAAACTGCTCATTATGCACTCGGATGACCTTAAGGGGACCTCCCTGCCCACTCCCTCGCCCAATTATTTACACTGTGCTGTTTTGCATCAGCTGGAACTAAGAACACTGTCAGCAAAAATCAACTTCTGGCTTCACTAGTCTGGTGACACAGCTACTTGGGAAGTCGGAAGGATGCCTACCTCAGAGTCTGAAGAGTCCACGCTGTCAAGATCCACGGGGAGATGATGTGGAGGGGTGACAACTGGGCCTGCACCTGCTGCAGAGGTGCACGTAGTCTGAGTGCTGCGGACTCAGCAGACCCGGCCACTGGCCTCACTCCATTCCCCTGGTAGGAAGCACACAGTGAGTACTCGGCAGGAAGCCCCCCGGGCACAGCCTCCCCAGGCATGCTCGGTTTTCAAGAAGCTAGTGTCAAAGTCTTTTCCTTAGCAAGGTTGCTTTTCATTTCCTTCATCAGGGGATCAGAAAAGAAACTGCATTGTCATTTTCTATGAAGTGAAAAATGCTTTCCCAGAGCAAAGATTTACATGGGATTGGTAAGTGACAGCTTCATGACATTCTCAATAATAGTCTTCTCATGAATAAAGTACTAGAAGGGCTGGTGCTGTGGCACGGCAAGTTAGGCCAGCGCCTGCAGTACCAGCATGCCATGTGGGTCCCAGCTGTTCTGCTTCCAATCCAGCTCTGCTAAAGCACAGGCAGAACAGGACAAGATGGCCCGGGTGCTCGGGCCCTTACAGTCATGTGGGAGACCTGGATGGAGTTCCAAGGTGCTGACTTTTGCCTGGCCCAAACCAGGGTATTGTGGTCATTTAGGTGGTGAACCAGAGTATGGAAGCTTTCCTATTTCTCTCTCTATCTGTAAATTTGCCTTTCAAATAATTCTTTTTTTTCTGGAGCTGTCACCATGGCGTACTATGTTAAGCCTCTGCCTGCATCCCCAGCAACCTCTATGGCTGTCAGTGGTTTTTATCCCAGATGCTCCACTTCCCATCCAGCTCCCTGCTTGTGGCCTGGGAGAGCAGCTAAACATGGCCCAAAGCCTTGGGACCCTGCACCCATGTGGGAGACTCAGAAGAAGCTCCTGGCTCCTGACCTTGGATCAGCTCACCTCTGGCTGTTGCAGTCATTTGGGGTGTGAACTAATAGACAGGAAAACCTCTCTCTGTGTGTCTCTCTCTCTCTGTAAATCTGCCTTTCCAACAGAAATAAATAATTCTTTGAAAAAAAAATTAAGTTCTGTAATGATGTTAAGCCTAGAATTTTTCTTGAATAACTATTTATTTTTTTCAAGATTTATTTATTTATTGCAAAGTCAAATACACAGAGAGGAGGAGAGACAGAGAGGAAGATCTTCCGTCCAATGATTCACTCCCCAAGTGAATGCAACGGCCAGTATTTTTGCCAATCTGGAGCCAGGAGCCAGGAACCTCCTCCAGGTCTCCCACATGGGTGCAGGGTCCCAAGGCCTCGGGCTGTCCTCGCGACTGTCCTCCCAGGCCACAAGCAGGGAGCTGGATGGGAAGTGGAGCTGCTGGGATTAGAACCAGCATCCATATTGGATCCCGGAGCATTCAAGGCAAGGATTTTTAGCCACTAGGCCACTGCGCCGGGCCCTGAATAATAATTTAAAATTTCTCCTGGCACTAATGTCAGTTTGGTGTTGTCATCAAATTTGCCATAATCCATAGATTAAACGACACCCATGCATTGACCTTTTATCAGGGATGTCGCTGTGAGAGTGACTCCTTCCCCTACTCATCCATAGTTGCCAAAGAACTATCAAGTGGTAGCATTCAAACTTCAGTCCAGCCTGGCTGACACCTACTCTGGTTTCCCTAATGTTTCTCTCTGAGAACATCTTGTTTGCTATTGATGCTTGTCAGGACTTGCTCTAAGACAGCCATGTCACTAATGTTGATTATTAGGACTTCATTAAATGTCATAAGAACCGAATTAAAACAAAACACACACACACACAAAACTACCTTGCCTGCATGAAGACATCTTAAAACCAAAAAAAGCTTCAAGAACATTTTTGATCAGAGGGCCAGAGTGTGCACATAAACCACTTGGATCCAGTTCTTACAGAGGACAACAAACATCCAGATCATTTACCTTGGCCTCCGCCTCCTCTTCAGTACCCAGGGCATCCATCCCCAAGCGTTGCCGTAACTCTTGGTTCTCAATGACAAGGCCATTCGTTTTCTCTCGTAAAAGCTGGTTTTCTAGCAGAAGCTTTTGGTTCTGGAAGAAAGAGGCAAAACATCAAATGTTTCCATTTAAGAATCCACACTTTTTTTAGCGCAGTGGTTAAGGTCCTCGCCTTGCACGCCCGGGATCCCATATGGGCGCCGGTTCTATCCCGGCAGCCCCACTTCCCTTCCAGCTCCCTGCCTGTGGCCCGGGAAAGCAGTCGAGGACGGCCCAAAGCTTTGGGACCCTGCACCTGTGTGGGAGACCCGGAAGAGGCTCCTGGCTTCGGATCGGCATAGTATCGGCCGTTATGGCTCACTTGGGGAGTGAATCATCGGACGGAAGATCTTCCTCTCTGTCTCTCCTCTCTGTATATCTGCCTTTCCAATGAAAAAATAATAAATCTTTAAGCTGGATGGGAAGCAGAGCCCCAGGGATTAGAACCAGCGCGCATATGGGATCCCAGCGCATTCAAGGCAAGGACTTTAGCTGCTAGGCTACCGCACCAGGTCCTAGAATCCACATTTCCTTTTTTTTTTTTTTAAAGATTTATTTTTATTATTTTATCATTGGAAAGGCGGATATACAGAGAGGAGAGACAGAGAGGAAGATCTTCCGTCCGATGATTCACTCCCCAAGTGAGCGCAACGGGCCGATACTATGCCGATCCGAAGCCAGGAGCCTCTTCCGGGTCTCCCACGCGGGTGCAGGTTCCCAAAGCTTTGGGACGTCCTCGACTGCTTTCCCAGGCCACAGGCAGGGAGCTGGAAGGGAAGCGGGGCTGCCGGGATTAGAACCGGCGCCCATATGGGATCCCGGGCGTGCAAGGCGAGGACCTTTAACCACTTGTGCCACCGCGCCGGGCCCTAGAATCCACATTTCTTAAAAAATTATTTGAAAGGTAGGCTGAAAAAGGAAAATAAATCCTTCCTCTGCTGATGCACCCCGCAAATGGTGGCAGCTGCAGCTAAAGCCAGGAGCCTAGAACTCCATCCAGGCCTCCCACAGAGGCGGCAGAAACCCAAGGACTTGGACCATCACCTGCTGCCTTCCCAGACTCATTGACAGGGAGCTGTATGAAAAGCAGAGCAGCCAGGACTAAAACCTGCATGCCTCTGGAACGGCAACATCACAGGAGCAGAAACCATGCCGGTCCCATGAGGGACTCCATCTTGTAAACACTATAATAGGATTTCCTTTCCTGGAATGTTTGGATACCCTAGGCTTATGCAGTTGCTTATGGCAGATATTAGCAGAATGGGCCATACATATGAAAAACAAGCTATTTAAGAGCTATTTTATGGGGTCAAAAATAAACGAATGTTTCAAAGCGCTACTACGACTTCAGCAACAGACATGTGGCTTTCATCTATACATGATGTTTTGAAGAAAGCCTCTTTTCAAACTGGCAAGGAGCAATAAAAGTGGTGGTAGTATGGGCCCGGCGCGGTGGCACAAGTGGTTAAGGTCCTCACCTTGCACACCCGGGATCCCATATGGGCGCCGGTTCTATCCCGGCAGCCCCGCTTCCCTTCCAGCTCCCTGCCTGTGGCCCGGGAAAGCAGTCCAGGATGGCCCAAGGCTTTGGGACCCTGCACCCGCGTGGGAGACCCGGAAGAGGCTCCTGGCTTCGGATCGGCATAGCATCGGCCGTTGCACTCACTTGAGGAGTGAATTATCGGACGGGAAGATCTTCCTCTCTGTCTCTCCTCTCTGCATATCTGCCTTTCCAATAAAAACATAATAAAAATAAATCTTTAAAAGT
This sequence comes from Ochotona curzoniae, assembly GCF_017591425.1. NCBI lineage: Eukaryota > Metazoa > Chordata > Mammalia > Lagomorpha > Ochotonidae > Ochotona > Ochotona curzoniae. The sequence goes on along the minus strand of NW_024467101.1, from coordinate 8,868,768 downwards.
AGTGGTAGTAGTACACTGTAAAACCAAAACAATCTGGTACCGAATGACTGTGTTCATTCTAAGAACCAGTTACCAGGGGGCCCTCACCGAGGCGGGTCCAGGTAAGCCACCTGCAGTGCCCACATGGACACCCGGCTGCTCCAACTGTAAACCAGCTCTGTGCCTAGGTGTCTGGGAAAGCAGTGGAAGGTGGCCCAGGTGCTGGCGCCCCTGCAGCCACGTGGGAGGCCTGGAAGCGGCTCTGGGCCAGATGGGAAGTGCGCCAGCAGATGATGGCGTCTGCTCTCTTTCTCTCTGTGACTCTGCCTTTTAAATAAATAACACAGCTTAAAATAAATAAATAAGTGAACCAGTTAATGGCTCAAACTTTAAGATTAGATAACAGCCGGAAGATAAAGGGAAACTTTAGTGACCTTTTGGCCAAGCCAGGAACAAGCTAAAGTTTAAGCGATGATACTGTATCTGCCAGAATCAATTATTTCTACTCTCAACAAGCCTCCCCCAGCTACCTATTGTACCCTGAGTTCCACTAATTTAGCTTTTAAAGTACACATTCTATAACGTTCTGACGGGCACTGAAAGAACTTGGCGTGGGCTGTAAATGCCAGAACAGTCACGGCACACAGTCGCCTGATGGAGGAAAGCATTTGGCCTCGTCTCGTTTTACCTCTTCTTCCAAATCCACGACTTGCTGTTCCAGCTCACTCATCCGAGCTTTCTTCCGGTCTCTGGCAGTCTGAGCTGCTACTCTGTTTTTCAGTTTCCTGCGTAGAAAAAGGAATGTACAGCACACACTGAGTCATCTCAAGGGTTATTTCCATCTTTATTTGAAAACCCTGGCCAGCTGGGGTTTTCATCGGAATGTACGGCACAAGGCAGGATCTTTCCCCTCACAGAACCTTAAAAAAGCACGGCAAAACCAAATCCCACGGACTTGTGTCAATCAGCCTGAAAGGCTGGCTCTGTCCTCTCTCAGATGGCGTCATCCGCCTGGGCCTCCTCCGCGCCACGTAGCCCAACCTGGCACCACCACCACCACCACCGCCGCCACCACCACCACTGTCCATGTTGCATCATCAGGAACGTTCCTCCTCTATTCCCCACCCCACCCCCTTTCCGGCCTCCACCCCAACTAATGCAGAATCCCACCTGGACTGATCAAATCTAGACCGAAGTCCACCCGTCCACCCTCCCCAAGCCCCACTGGGTCTGGGATGGGCTGGCTGACACCCCTCCTCCTAGTGCCCTGAGGAACGCGGCCAGGGCGTCCACTCCGGGAGAAACTTGAGGAAGCAAGGTCACAAATACTGACCCACATTTCCTGCCTGCCTTGCTCTCCCCCAGCCGAGGTACCTGCCTGTGACTAGTGAAGACTACCATCCCTGTCACCCGCTTCACCAGCTCTTTCATTTCACCCCGGCGCCCCTTCCAAAAAAAAATCAGCGCAGCCTAATGGGCTCCAGAGGGGCTGAGCGACCTGCCTGTCGCCACACGGCCAAAGGGCCTGGAAACCGGACAGCTAGCATCATCCCAGCCCCGTTCATTTCTAATAGAGATCGGGAGAAAGTAAAAGAAAAATAGATCCGAAGAATCCTGGACTCCACCCAGCGCGGCGGATCCGGTCGGTCCAGCCGCCCCGCCCCGCCCCGCCCCGCGCCACGCTGGCACCGGACCCCTGCAGGCCAAGGACGCCCCAGCGCCCCGGGCAGTCAGTCAGCGCCCCGACCCCGGCCTCCCCGCAGCTCCCGATCCCACCTCCTCAGCGCCTTCTCCTCAGGGCTCAGGTGTGTGAGGCGCTGTCGCTTGCGCGCTTGAGGCGGCCCCTCACCGGCCGCCTCCGGACTGGCCCCTCTCTGACCGGGTAGCATGAGCGGCAGGGCCCGGCCGGCCGGGGCTCCCGCGGCGGCGGCGGCAGCGGCGGCGGGCTGACCCGGTAGAAGCAGTACTTTAGGAGCCCCGGCGGCCGGACTCGGTGCGGCTGCCACCACCACCATGGCCCTTGGTCAGTCTCCCCGGAGTGCGCGCTCGCCGCCGCCGCCGCCCAAGCGGCGAGCCGCGCCGCGCCCAGCCTTTCTAGGGTCGTGGCCCTCCGCGATTGGCCAGCGCTGCGTGGACGCACGGGAGAACTCGGCGTTCATTGGCTCGTCTGCTGCCGGAGGGGGCTGGACCTGGGCGTCCAGCGTGGCAGTGGCCGGTCCCGATCCGGGTGAGGGAAGCCGGGGTGTGTGTGTGTGTGTGTGTGAAAGGGGGGGGGGACTGTTTCCAGTCCTGACACCCGGGCGCTGTGGTGCTGGGCCGATGCAGGGTTTTGGGGAGACCTCCAGACGTGTGAGGTGGCAGGGTTGTGGGAGGACGTGGAGCCAGGAGGAATGTTTCCTCAGGAAACCAGTCCTGCACCGTCGGCCGGCCTGACGCACTTTGACCAACATGACAGAAGCTTGTCCCCACGCCGCGACATTTCCGGACTGATGATGATGGCAAGCCGGCTGACAAGCCTCGTGCGCCTCGCCAGGCCTGGCGTGAGGCGAGTAGATCCGGGCTGCCTTCGTTAAAACGCAGTCCTGCAAAGGAATTCAACCCCCCCCCCACACACACACACACCAAGGTTTAAGTCTTTAGTACTCGGCTAGGACTTCCTCAGCGACTGGCGTGGTCATTTTGTCCCTAGTGCTTCTAAGCTCTCTGCTGTGGGTGGGCGTGCCCCGTTACTGGGGCTCCCTGAGCCTCTGGGCGGGCTGTGGCGCCCCAGGACCGACGCTTGTGAGAAAAGGCAGAACTCCCCACGTATTTATTCATCCATTTCCACCCCCTCCCTTTTTTTTAAAGCAGATTGCAATTATTATTATTATTATTATTATTGCCACACTTTGGCAAGTCTCTCCGTCCTGCAGCCTTCCAGGTCCTAGGAAGGCAAAGATGACTGACTTGGGACCTGGGAAGTGCGCAGTGTTGGGGTGACAGGATTCTAAGCGATTGTTGCACGGTGTTAGTATCTCAGCTTACGTCTTCAATTTCATTTCTGTCTGGAGGGAGCAAGATGGGGAGAAGGTGCTAAAAGCAGTCCCCATTTCTTGATATCAGGCTTTTTAAAAAATGCTTATTTTTATTTGAAAGATTTACAGAGAGAAGGAGAGATAGAGAAGGTCTTCCACCTGCTGGTTCACTCCCCAAATAATCCTAATGGTAAAGGCTGAACCAGACTGAAGCCAGGAGCCTCTTCCAAGTCTCCCACACAGGTGCAGCGTCCCAAGGCTTTAGGCCATCCTTTGCCTCTTTCCCAGACCACAAGCAGGGAGATGGACAGGAAGTAGAGCAGCCAGGACACAAACTGGTGCCCATATAGGATGTCGGCACTTGCAGGTGGCTTTAATTAGCCTGTTGATCCATGGTGCCACTTTTCAGCTGGGGGCAGGGGGCAAGGAAAACCAGAGACTGTTTCTGTAAACTGGGTTGGCACCGCTCTGGAAACCCGGAGACCATTTGTTTCTGTGGGTCAGAAGGGACATGGTGATGACAGTTTCTGCAGGAAGAGCCTCTAGCCACCCAGGTCCTAGAGTGCCTCCAGATTGGGAAGCCTCCTTCCCACTCCAAGCACTTCTGGGGAAAGTGTCTGGAGACACCTTCGGGGTGAGGCCTACAGGCATGTGTTTAGGATGCGGGAAGGCCGTAAGAGCTCTGACGTAGTGGTGTGGTTATGACCTGCACCGTTCTTTTAATGAAGTTCATGTGTGTTACTGCCAAAACAATGAGCCCCAACTGTACTTGCAGTTCCAGCTTCCTGCTGCTGGATGTGCTAGAAGGAAGCAGGGGAGAACCCAAGTGCCTGGAACCCTGTCACACATGTGGGACACACAGAAGGAGTTTCTGGCCTCTGGTTTTTGCCCGGCCTGGCATCAATTGATGTGGACATTTGACAGATTGAACCAACAGATAGAAGGTGTGTGTGTGTGTGTGTCTGCTTTTCAAATAAACAAAAATAAACTTTAAAAGAAATCCCAGAGAAATAAAAATGTATAAGGTCCAATGGGGGTGAAAACGAGTTCACTTTATGGAGACACACGAGTCCAAGGCACAGGAGGAGGGATGGACTGCAATTTGGTCTTGGTTTATTGAAAAAGGAACAGAATGTTAAAGAGGTTTTTCCCCCACCCCCAGGTTTTTATATATATATATATTTTTTTTGGAAATACATTTACTACTAACACTAAAACGTAAAATTACTAATAACAGTAATTTGACTCATTGCAGAGTGCTGTTTGTAAAGGTGTGAACATTCAAGTCCAAACCCGGGAGGAGTTTCATATCCGGTCTGTAAGAATCATCCGGTCTGTAAGTTTCATCTGGTAACTCTTGCACTGGATTCCATTACTGTTCCCAGTGACACACTGGGCAACTGCAAGAGCGATCATGTACATAAAATGCAAACTTCTCCGTTGCCGTGAGAGGAAAGGAGCGGTGTTGAGCGGACCATCACTGACACACTGTCCAAAGAAGCATCAATGTAAAAAATAAGCAACTATCTGAAACTAAAATTTGAGCATTGGGTTGTCCCTTACGGTACCCACAAGCCACACATGGCTAACTGGGTTCTACACACGTGGTGAGTCTGAATTAAAATGAGCTGCACCATCACTCAACAATATCTCATTCAACCATATATGTAGAAATGGCTTTATGTTAAACTTCAGATTATCAACTTGATATTGCATTTAACTTTAAAAAATGAAAGCAAAAGAGGGAAAAGTATTGCATGTATGAAACATGCACTGAATCTGAAGACTTCGTGTGAAACATTAAATGTATGACATTCTTTTTAAAAACATTTACTTATTTTATATTGGAAAGTCAGATTTACAGACAGAAGGAAAGATAAAGAAGGTCTTTCAGCCACTGGTTCACTCCCCAAGTGGCCGCAATGGCCAGAACTGAGCCAATCCAAAGCCAGGAGCCAGGAGCTTCCTCTGGTCTCCCAAGGCTTTAGACCGTCCTCGACTGCTTTCTCAGGCCACAGACACGGAACTGGATGGAAAGTGGAGTAGCCAGGACACAAACCGGTGCCCATTTGGAGTCTCAGCGCATGCAAGACAAGGATTTAGCCACTAGGCTATTGTGCTGGGCCCTAAATATATGACATTCTTTATTATGTTGATTATATGTTGAGCATTTTTAACATTTGGAGTTAAATCCATTTGACTTGTTAGGTTTTTCTTGATTCTTTTTTTTTCTTAAGATTTATTTCTTTGAGGTGGGATGTTGAGGGGGAGAGTCAGGGATGGGAAATGACTAAGAGGAAGTACCAGGGGTGAGGGGGCCCTCTGGCTCAACCTACTAAATTGGAATCTTGCTTAAGGCAGAGCAGGTGATAACACATCACCCTGGGGATGGTGGAGGAAGACAAACTGATCAATGATTAGATAACAGGGGTGCTCAGACATAGAGGAGGAGGAATATTGGTTAAAAAGAGCAGGGTTCTTCCTAAAACTGGATTGTACAAAGAAGGTGACAGATTGGCCTAGGAGTAGTTTTAACAGGCTGATGCAACTTTGAGCAAGCAGACAATCTTTTTAGGGGTGTAGAGTTAACTCAGTTGCTTTATAGAGACCAAGGGAACAAAAAAAGTTCAAGACTGTGTAGGAGTAATAGAACCACATCATTAGGAAGAGAAAGGGAAAAAAAAAAACTAGAGACAGAGGCTTAGAGACCACTACACAATTATTTCAGAAAATAAAAAGAGTAACCCAAGGAACACAGTAAGTTGGGAAATATGTGATAATATAGTAGGAATAAGTCCTAGCAAATAAATAAATAAATTTAAAAAAGAGAGGCTCTAATTGGGTGGAACCAAAGAGAGAGGAAGAGAGAGGAGAGACTCTGAGTGGGTTGAAAAATCTCAAACCCAGGTGTGTGTTTGCTTGCACATTCAGAAAGAACACACAATGTTGTAAGAATGGAAAAATGGCTACTGGGGTTGTGAAGCTAGGCTGGCATCTTTAAAAAAACATATATATATATTTATTTTTATTGCAAAGTCAGATACACAGAGAGGAGGAGAGACAAAGATCTTCCCTTAGGCCAGGCCACAAGCAGGGAGATGGATGGGAAGCAAGGTCGCTGAGACACAATTTGGCTCCCATATGGGATCCTGGTGCATGGAAGGCGAGGACTGTAGCCACTGAGCCATTGCATTGGGCCCAGGAAATGATATTTTAAAAGCTGAAAAAAGTGCTTCATGTTGTTTAAGAATACAAACTGCCAGTCATGAATCTTTATGAACATTGCAATGTTAGGTTTGAAATATGCAACACAAAGATCAAAACCAAATACAGAATATGGCAGGTCTAAAATCACAATGGGAGGTGTATGTGTCTCCCTCAGAGATACAATAGCTGGGGGCCAGCATTGTAGGACAGCACGTTCAGCCACCGCCTACAACACTGACATCCCAAGATGAGCCTTGGTTCAAATACCTGTTGCTCCACTTCCAATCCAGCTCCCTGCTAGTGTGCCTGGGAAGGCAGAGGAAGATGGCTCAAGGACTTGGGCACCGTATGGGAGATGTGCATGGAGTTCCAGGCTTCTGGCCTCAGCCTGGCCTAGCCTGGCTCAGCTCTGCGCATCGCAGTCATGCGAGGAGTATGCCTGTGGATGGAAGACACCTGTCTGTCCTCTCTTCTCTCAGTACTCCTGCCTTTCAAATAAATAAAATAATAAATCTTTTTTTAAATAAATATTTTTTAAAATATAAAAAGCTGAAACACACAAAGATAGGAGTAACACAACTGACAAATTTAATGTCACAAAAAACTTTGTTTCTAACCAAGTACTTATGTTTTTTTGTTTTTTCACTCAGAAATATTCCTGAATCTTGATCTCAAAGAGTGAGATGGGATTGTTTCCAGATTTTTAGCTTTTATAGATAAAGCTGCTATGAATATTGTATAGGCGCCTCTGTGTGGAAAGAGCCTTTGTATTTTCATTTTGCTTGGAGTGGAGTTGCAGGGCCATACGGTGGATACATGGTTGATGATTGACCACTCATTTTCCAAAATGGTTACACCATTTGACATTCCCACAGGCGATGTAGTTACCATGGCAGGTTGTTATTTAACTCTCATTGTTACTCAACTTTTCATTTGTTTGGTGTATTTTTTTTTCCCAACCAGATTCCAACAAACTCAATAGAAGCGAAAGCCATGATTGTCCTTCTTTGTGATCTTCTGTGCTTACTATTGTGCTGAGTACAAACAAGGCCTATCAGAAATGTTTTTGAATGATGATTCAACTGTTATATTGTCTGCAATATGCTTTAAATGAGAGGCCATTGAAATCATAGGGGCATTTGGTCTAGTGATTGTGTCATGGATTAGAATGGTCATATTCCATATTGGATAGCCTGGGTTCTTTGGGTTTTGCTTTTTTTTTTTTTCTTTAAGATTTATTTATTTATTTGAAAGGCAGAGTTAGAGAGAAGAGTAAGAGAGAAAGAGAGATTTTCCATTTTCTGGTTCATTCTCCAAGGGGTCACAGAAGCCAAAGCTATTTTCAGGTTTCCCACGTGGGTACAGAGGCCCGCGTGCTTGGGCGGTCTTCCTCTGCTTTCTTAGGCACATTAGGCTAAGATTAGGCTGGATTGGAAGTGGAACAGCTTGACTAGAACTGGTGCCAGAATCACAGGGGGCAGCTTAAGTCACTAAGCCATAGTGCCTGCCTTGGATTCCCAGGGCGTTTCTGATTCCAGCTTCCTGTTACTGCAGACCTGGTTTGGGTTCCTGACTCCCAGCTTCAGCCATGGCCATTTGTGGGCATCTGTGCAGTGATCCGGTGACTGAGAGATCTCTGTTTCTCAAATAATAAATGAGCGAGCAAATCAACGAAAGGAGTAACACTTTTTAAAAAAATGCTAATACCATGAAAAAAAATTACCTGGGAGAGTGCTATAGAACCCTGTTCTCACATAAGCAGAATTCAGTATCACACAGGCCTGATTAGGGTTCATTACAAAGTCTAGAATAAGTATGGCACAACGACAACACTTTCTACTTGCTTACAAACAAGAGCTATGCTACTTTTCTTCTTACTAAAAGAAAAAAAACCATCTGGGCCAGGTGACTCAAAATCTTCACCTTGCAAGTGCCGGGATCCCATATGGGTGCTGGTTCTAATCCTGGGTGCCCCACTTCCCATCCAGCTCCCTGCTTGTGGCCTGGGAAAGTGTAGAGGATAGCCCAAAGCCTTGGGACACTGCACCTGCATCAAAGACTTGGAAGAAGCTTCTGGCTCCTGGCATCAGATTGGCTCAGTTCTGCTGTTGCAGCCACTTGAGCAGTGAATCAGAGAATAGAAGATCTTTCCTGTCTCTCCTTCTCTCCATAAATCTAATCTGCCTTTCCAATAAAAACAAATAAATCTTTTAAAAATTTATTTTGTTTGCTAAGGTTTCAGCTTCCTTTGAAGCTATAGATAGCTCTGGAATACAATTAAAGCCCAAAGGTTCATGGAAAACACATATTACCTTTTCATTGTGTTCATCCATTAAGTTTTGAAGTGGAAGTTCTGGGCAGAGCAGACTCTGTTCATTAAAAGACTCCCTTGGGAAACCTTCCACTTTTTGCCTCTTTCCCTCGTCCCTATTTCCCTTTTCTTTTTGCCCGGGGTGTGAATGAAAAGTTCCAAAGACTGAGAAGTTTCAGCAGCCCTTTTGCACACATGAGGAAGGAAGTCACTACTTATGAATGTCCCAAGGAAAAGCCAGGCGAGGGGGTTCCTGATAGCATCACAGAGGTGCCGTCTAGGCAGGCCTAGCCCTTGCACATCCAGACGCCAAGCAGTATGAAGAGCACAGATAAGAAATGGTAACTGGGTTCTTGTTTCACATCAGTGGAACCCAAGCCCTGAGTTTCACAGACACTTCTTGCAGCCCACGGCCCTGTGCTGGGTTTGCCAAACACCGTCTTTGTGGTTCTCACACACAGGCTACCAGCACAATTCAGGAGCGGGCATGTTTGAGTAGGTCAAGGGGAAGTAGGTGGGTCCCAGAGATGCAATCTTCATCAGCGGTGCTTCCTGCTGGTGCCAGGCAGAGGTGAGTCACGTAGCTTTACAGCATCACGGTTCCGTGCATGGGAAAGTAGAGGTTTCACCAACTTAAGACCATAGATCACTTTGGCAATTTATCTGTCCATGCCACAGTGAAGCCCTACCATTTGCTTTGCCTATGAAAGTCCCATTTCTTCTCTCTAACAGCCTCAGGGTTACTGAGATTAGAGGGGGCACAGCTCTTTGTGGTGGGGCAGCTGTCCTGTACCTTGCAGGATAACTTAGTAGCAAAACTGGTCTCCACCCTGGTTGCTCCAACACAGTCTGTAGGCATTGCCAAATGTCCCCCCGGGAGGCAGGGCCAGGCCTCTCATGGTTGAGACTCATTGTTTGAAACTTGGGTCAGCCTCACTCTCATCTCTACCTTGATTTCTCAAGCATCACGCCTGCTACACTTGGTAGTGCAAGTTCACGCAGCTGTGTCTCCATATTAGACTTTCTTAAAAAGGATTTTTAAAGGATTTATTTTCATTGGAAAGATAGATTTACAGAGAGAAGGAGAGATACAAAGAAAGAGCTTCCATCCACTGGCTCACTCCTCAAGTGGCTGCAACAGCCGATGCTGAGCCGATACAAAACCAGGAGTCGGGAGCTTCTTCCGAGTCTCCCACACTGGTACAGGGTTCAAGGCTTTGGGCCATTTTCTACTGCTTTCCCAGGCCACAAGCAGGAAGTTGGATGGGAAGTGGACCAGCAGGGACAGGAACCAGCACCCATATAGGATTTCCCATATATGTAAGGTCCTGAACCATCATATGAGGCCCTCCATATTAGACGTTAAGCTCCTTGAAGACAGGAATTCCACTGGCTCTTCTTGATTGCTCTCTGTTGATCAACTAAGTTGAAGAATGGTTCAGGGGCCAGGCACTTTGGCTAGCAGTTAAACTTGAGGAAACAGAAATGGGGGAGGATGGGACATGGCAGCATTGAGGCCCAGTGGCTCAAGCTACCACCACTACAATGCTGACATCCCATTACAGATCACAGGATTTGAGACCTGACTGCTCCACTTCCCATCCCACTCCCTGCTAATGCTCCTGGGAAGGCCGTGGAAGATGGTCCAAATACTCAGGGCCCTGCCACCCATGTGGGAGAACAAGATGGAGTTCCAGGCTCCTGGCTTCAGGCCTGGACCTAGACTAGTCCCAGGTGTTGTGGCCAGTTTGGAGAGTAAACCAGTGCATGAAAGCACTCTTTCTTTTCCTCTTTCAAATAAATAATTTAAACAAAAAAATTACTACTTGGAGTTCCTGTAGCTTATCTAGCTTGGCTCCACTCCTGACTTCAGTTTCCTGCCCCTACAGATCCTGGGAGACAGTGGTGATGTGGGCAAGCCGGATGGTGCTCTCAGTGCATTGCTTCATCCTCGCCTAAGCCTCAGCGTCAGCCTGGCCCAACAGGCGTTTCAGGAGAACCAGTGCATGGGAGCTCTCTCTTACTCTCTTCTCATCTGCCTCTCCAACAACCAAATGCAAGTTTAAAAAATGTTGCAGGATGGACATGGTGCTGTGGTATACTTAGCTGCCACTTAAGGATATCCACACCCTGCGCTGAAGTGCCTGGGATCAAGTCCCAACTCCACTTCCGAGCCAGCTTCCTACTGACACGCCTGGGAGACTCCTGGTGATGGCTCAAGTTCTTTGGTCCCTGCCACCCACGATAGAGTTCTTAGCTCCTGGGTGGAACCTAACCCAGCTCAGCTGATTCCCATACTAGGGACATGAACCAGCTCCCATACGGGATCCCGGTGTGTGCAAGGCGAGGCTATAGCCGCTGAGCCATCATGCCAGGCCCCCTCTCTAACTTTCAAATCAATGAAATATAACCAATTAGCCATCAATTAAAATTTTTTAAAAAAGCAAATTGTTTGGCACAACCATTTGTATATTTTCAGAAAGATAAAAAAATGAAAAACTCTTCAATGACTCTGGAGAGAGTGAGGTGCAAGTTTCTATATAAGATTTGGTTTCCTATGTAGAATACAAGCTGACTGTGAACCCTGCAGAAAGTGCTGTGTGCGCCCTTTGCGGCTCTAATTTCCCTAGTTGCTGACATCTGCAATGATGTTCTTAGAGCCACAGAGCCCACTGGGCTGAAGAGAGGCCTTCTTCGCCCCCTAGGAAGGGATGAAGTCTCCTGGGGATGCCAGGGTGTCTGCTTAATTTTTATTCTTTTTTTTGGTAAGGGATGTTTATGAACTATTGAGTTGTGTTGAATGGTGAAATATGAGCGCAGGAAATCCTTCCATCCTGCAACTGCCCACCCCTTTCTGGAAAAGAATTGCAACACTTCCTGAAGCTTGCGAGTGTGTATGTATTTGGGTTCTAAGAAATTCAATGCTCTTTTGGCCACTGCTAACCACAGCCATTAAACGGGGACTCAGCAGGCAGCCCAGCACGGGGAAAGGTGTAAAGCTTTCACATGTTTGTCTCTCTGTTTCTCTCTTGCATTGATCCTGAGGAGTACCTGGCCCGGGGTCTGATTTAGTCTTTGTTTTTGAGGGGCATTCATCATTTTAATGGTGTGGCTCTTTGGTGCCTCCCTCTTAGCTGTACACTAGCCTCTCTCCTCCCACCGCAAATGTCTCTGGGATGTTTGACAAAAAGGAGGTCATGAAAAAAAAAAGAACGGAATGATCAGAGTCTTGATTTCACCGGTAGAAATTACACGTACAATTCAGGATTCCTCATGCAACACTTTAAATCACATGATTTAGTCTTCTAAAAGCACAAATACCCCTCATTGTCGGTAAACAGGGCTTTACCCCAGGTCCAAAGTTTGAGGCAAGTTTTATCTTGCTTGAAAGAAGTTTAAACACTCCAGCTCCCTCTCATTCCCAGGAGAAGAAATAAACCAGTTTATAGGTACTGGCATTTTTTAATACATTTTTTTTTTAATGTTGGCATATATTAAGTCTAGAAAATAGAACAAAGTCATGACAGAGAACTCCCTTGTCCAGTTCCAGTTCTTCCTAGTGCTGTCAGCTTACACAAATAGTGGTGCATTGGTCAAAACTAAGCCAGCACTAATGCATTGTTACTTGCTAAACCCTAGACTCCATTTAGATTTCATCAGGTTTTTTCCCTAAATATGACCTTTCTCTCTTCTGGGATCCTGCACTGCACTACTGATTGACTATAAGTTTTAGGATGGTAGATGAAAAAAAAACACCTTAAGATTTATTTATCAGGCCCACTGCGGTAGCCAAGTGGCCAAACTCCTTGCCTTGCATGTGCCGGGATCCCATGTGGGTGCCAGTTCGTGTCCCTGAGGCCCCACTTCCCATCCAGTTCCCTATCTGTGGCCCGGGAGAGAAGTTGAGGATGGCCCAGAGCTTAGGGACCCTGCACCTGCAAAGGAGACCCGGAAGAAGCTCCAGGCTCCTAGCTTCAGATTGGTTCAGCGCTGGCTGTGGCGGCCACATGGGGAGTGAATCGTTGGGTGGAAGATCTTCCTCTCTGTCTCTTCTCTCTATCTGATTTTCCAATAAAAATAAGTAATTCTTTCAAAAATACTTATTTATTTAGAGCATGATGCAATAACTCAATGGTTAAATACTTGCCTTGCACATTAGGTGCCAGTTTGTGTACCAGCTGCTCCAACTTCCATCCAGCTCCCTGTTTGTGGCCTGAGAAAGCAGTAGAGTATAGTCCAATAGCTGTACCCTCATGGGGGATCCAGAAGAAGCTCCTGGCTCCTGGCTTCAAATCAGCTCAGCACCAGCCTTTGCGGCCACTGGGGAATGAGCCAACGGATGGAAGATCTTTCTCCCTGTCTTTCCTTCTCTATAAATCTGCCTTTCCAATAAAAAGAAATCTTTTTATTTTATTTTTGATGATGTTCACCCAGTTGATTAGGGTGAGAAGGGTCCAGGACTAGGGGACAGGGGTGAGACCACTATTTCCACACCTTCCTTATCTTCTTAAATCTTGGGGAGGTTGTGGAGACAAGGGGAGAAGCCACGCCCAACCTCTCAACCACCTAGGGACCCAGGGTTGGAGAACAGCTAGGATGCATGTGGTCCCAAGAGCCAGCCAGATAAAATACAAACTAAATTCAAGTTTAGTGAATAAAGAGGATATCAGAAAAGCTTCAGGATCAGAGGAGGAAGTATAATTGCTTTGGGTTTTTGTTTTGTGGGGGTGGGGGGGAGAGACGATTCATCTCCCATGAATTCTTATTCCGCTCCCAGACCTTAACAGAGCAGCAGCTGCAACCGGCAGTGTTGTCTTGGGAGACAGACGGACACAGGGCCGTTTTTTCAGCTCAACCACATACTATTGGGCAACCGTAGGCAGGTTGTTTAATTTCTCTGAGCCTTGAGTGCTGGTCTCTAAAATGAAAATTAAAGAGTAGACATTTAGCACAGGGATTCAGTGAGTTGCTTGCGTCCCACCTCGGAGTGTCGGCTGGCTGAGTCCCTCTCCTTCGCTCCTGACTATTGCACGCTGTGAGAGGCAGCGGGGGCTGGTCCAGGTAGTTGCTCTCTGCCACTGATAGTAGAGACCATGACTGGGTTTTCACCGTGGGGTTTTGGCTTGACTCAGAGAGGACCGTTGCTGCCATTGGATGAATGAACCAGTAGGTTGGAGAGTCTTTCTCTCTGTGCCTACCTCTTTCTACCTTTCAAATAAAAGAAGTGAAGGAATAAAATGAAAATTGAGTGTTGAATAATATGAGGCGTCTAGACAGTGCGTGACATAAAGAGGGTAAATAGCATGTGTTAAACATTGTCATTACCAAAGGGACACTCCTCTCCCCACCGCCCCCTAACAACCAGCACTTCCTGGCTCTTCCAACATTATCTTCCTTTTTTTTTTCTTTTCCAAAAATGATCCATTTGTTTACTTGAGGGTACTGGCTGGGGCTGGGCCATGCTAAAGCTAAGAGCCTGAAACTCCACCTGGGTCTCCCATGTGGGTACAGGGGCCCAGGCACATAGAACATCTTCCTCTGCTTTCCCCGGCCGTTAGCAAGGAGCTGGACTGGAAGCAGAGCAGCCAGGACTCAAACCTTGACTCTCACCGGGGTTTTGGTGTCACTTAGCCCACTGCACCACAGTGCCACCCCTAAGGCTACCGCTAATCTCATCATTTCTTCCAGCTTTTGATATTTGGTAACCAAAACATTTTGACAGATCCCAACAGGCTAAGTGGACTAACAGGATATCCAAGCCCTTAAAAGACACCTAAAGTAGCATATTTGATCTCCATTTGAACCACAGTCACAAACAAGGACGGAGTCCACAGAGCAGGAAAAATGTCCCAATGTCGGCCACTGCAAGAGTTTTCTTCCCCCAGCGTGAGAACAAAATCCCTGGGTGAGCCAGAATTGCATTTCAGATCATTGCTAGCAAACTGCCGGGTGAGCGTGACCTGAAATACAGTTCCCAGCAGAGGACGGCAAATATTGGCTGGGCACACAGACCTGTGACCCATGACCTCTGGCGAGATTCCAGGGGTGGAGTTCAGATTACACCTTACCTGGAGGTGGATGGCTTGGGGCAGTTGTTCTGTGCCTAACGAGCTGAATCTGCTGTCAGATCTGGGGGAGAAGAGCTTTGCACTTGCAAATTTTTTAAAGGTGACTTTTGTTCTATAGAAATATTATCGTTTTTTTCCCTTTGGAAACAACTCGGATTTTCCAGGATAGCATTCCAGGGCTGTTGAATCAGAAGCTACCTTCCACCTCATCCGCTATAGTGAGTACCAGATGGAGTGCCGGCTGCTTGGCTTCCAAACTGACTTCCTGCTAATTCACATGGGAAAGCAGCTGAAGATGGCGTCTGCCGCCCACAGGCAAGACCTGGATGCCGTTCCAGACACCTGGCTTTGAGCTCTGTCAGCTCCAGACATTGAGACCATTTGGGGAGTGAACCAGAGGATTTGTTTATCTCTCCCTCTTTCAAATCAATAATAAAATGAATTTTTAAAAATCGGGCCTAGCACGATAGCATAGCGGCTGAAGTCCTCACCTTGCATGCACCAGGACCCCATATGGGTGCTGGTTCTAATCCCGGTGGCCCTGCTTCTCATCCACCTCCCTGCTTGTGGCCTGGGAAAGCAGTCGAGGACAGCCCAAAGTCCTGGGACCCTGCACCCGTGTGGGAGACCTGGAGGAGGTTCCTGACTCCTGCTTTTGGATCGCTGCAGCACCAGCCGTTGCGATCACTTGGGAAGTGAACCAATGGGTGGAAGATCTTCCTCTCTGTCTCTCTTCCCCTCTGTATATCTGACTTTCCAATAAAAAAAAAAAATCTTAAAAAAAGAGAGATAATTTTTAGTAGTGGACATTTGGCCTACCGGTGAAGATGCCAGTTAGGATGTTTGTATCTACCACTGGAAACCCCAAGGTGGGTTCCTGGCTCCAGCTGCGGAATCCAGGTTCCTGCTAAAGTACCTGTTGGAGGGCAGCATGGGCAGCCTATGTGGTTGTGTTCTGTCATCTCCCCGGGAGATAGCTGGATGGAGTTCCCAGCTTTCCACTTGAAGTGCTAACTGTGTTTGACGAGTGAACCAGCAGAAAGGCACTCTAACCACGTCTTGATCTCACATTAGAGAGAGAAAATAAGTTTATTTTGGTACAAAAAAATTATTGAACTCCATGTAAAGTTTTTCAAAATATGTATTTTCCACAAACACTTTTGTATGCATGACTATCACCAAAAAATGTTTTTGCATCAAAATAACATATACTTGACATCTGTTTTTCCTACACCCGCCCCGCCCCCCCCTTAACCCTTCAGTGACCTACAACTTTGTGCGTAGCCTGGAGGTGGGGAGTGGAAAGGGTGGGCAGGGAACGTAACTGCTAAGCTTGAGCCGGAAGATGTGGGTTAGCGCTGAGCCCTGCTCACTGACCTGAAATATGGCACTGACCTCTTCAAGGGCTTCCTTATTTTTCTTTTTTAATGCTGGAACAGGTGGGCACAGTGTGAAGGCAAGCTTGGCAGAATGCCTGGGATACAGGAAGGAGCCTTTTCAGCATGTAGTCCAGGACTGCAGGGCGCAGGCAGCCCACCTCCGCTGTCCCTAGTACAAATGGGAGGAAGCCAGGAAGAGTGATGCTACAGAGGAACCTTCCAGATGACCAGATGTCTGTACCAACACTGGGGGACTTTGAGTCTTCTTGCCTTCTGGGTCAAGATGATCATGGTCAAGGATGGTTTCAACTGGAAATAAAGTTTTCCCGAACTGAACTGTTTCAGCAATATCTTGAAAAGCCAGCCTTGTTTGAGATGACTGTGACTCTGTTTTCTGATTCTAAGTATCACCTAAAAGTTTCAGGGGAAAAAAATCTTTGAAAATTAAGCTTTCTTTTTTCTTTAAACTATTTATTTGAAAGGCATAGAGTTACAGAGAGAGAAAAACAAGGGGAGAGGGAGGGAGGGAAAGAGACAGAAGGAGAGATCTTCCATTTGCTGGTTCACTCCCCCAAATGACTGCAATGACAGGGTTAGGCTAGGCTGAAGCCAGGAACCTAGGACTCCACTTGGGTGGCAGTGACCCAAGCAGTTGGGTGATTTCTGCTGCCTTCCCAGGCGTATTAGCAAACAGGTGGATTGAAAGTGGAGTAGCTGGGACTTGAAGCAGTGCTCACATGGAATCCTGGCCCTTTAGGCAGCAGCTCAACCTACGATGCCACAACCACAATGCCACCCCCTGAAAAGAGTTTTCTAAAGGGATTCCCCTGATCATGATCAAGCAAGTATTCTGCACTTCCCCTAGGGACCAATGTGAGGGGAGGAGGACAATGAGCTTCTGTGTAGGCTTGTGGTTCTCCTGAAACTCTCCACCCATGCTCTGCCATTTGCATTCAGTGCTTTTCTTTGGGTCTCTAGATTCTGAGTAAATGTAACCACGACACCTGAAATAAACTGGCATTTCCAGCATCATGATCAAAACCACTCAGGCAACCCTGAATGTTGCATGTCTTCATCATGCATCATACACATTCATTGAACACTGCCAACATCAGAACCTAGAAGAGGGGAGAGACATGCAAATACCAGGAGTACCTCAAAAACGTTTACAGAAAAGCAGAATGAAAAGTATAGGTTCCGGGGCAGCTGTAAGGCTGAGCAGTGAAGACACCAGTTGGTTGAGAAGCCTGCATCTCATGTTAGAGTGCCTGATGTCAAAGCCCAGCTCCAGCGCCCAACTCCAGCTTCCTCCCAGCGCAGACCCTGCGAGGCAGGGCTGACGGTTTCAATAATGGGACTGTTGTCTGCCATCCCCCCACATGGAAGACCAAGAGTGAGTTCTTAGCGTCCAGTTCCAGTCCTGACCTGACCCTCCTCCATGTGGGGATTGAACTAGCGGAGGGAACTCTGTCTGACTGATTAGGAACTCCAGGAGAGTACAGCTTCAGAAGGGAAACGAGATGCCTGCATCATAACCCCAGCTACCTTACAGACCAGGCCAGAAGCCCATTTGCCCATGATGCACCTTTGTCCTGGCACCAGAAAAGGGGAGAAAGCCATGTGGAGGTGCCATATAACTTCTCCCAGGGGGACATCACATGCATAGAACCCTGCCCCATTTCTGTATTCAATTAAGGCATTTGCTCAACCCAAATAAAAAGGCCCACAGGACTAGGGCACAGCCCCTCTCTCACTTCCTCACCTTGTAGGCAGCTTGGACTCTCTCCCCTCACCCCTACCACCTTCCTCTCCTGAGAAGCAACTCAGTTGGTAGGGTTGCCTGAATTCCCATCTGAATGTATGCTCTTTCACTGGCAATAAATCCTATTCCCATCAATGTATTTTACTTATGTTCCCCCTCCCCTGTTTTCAAAGACATCATTTTACTGAAAGGCAGAATGGGGGAGAGACAGAGATCTTCCATCCACTGATTTACTCCCCAAATGGCGGCAACAGCCAGGGCACTGTCAGATTAAAGCCAGAAACGACAAGCTTCATCTGGGTTTCCCATGTCACTTGGCAGGGGCCCTAACATTTGGGTCGTCCTCTGCTGCTTTTCCCAGGCCATTAGCAGGGAGCTGGATTGGAAACGAAGTAGATGGGACACAAACTGGTGCCCCTATGGAATGCCAGGGGCCTTTCCCACTACAGCACAATTCCAGTTCCCCTGTTTGAAACTCTTACCTTATGAGGGGGCAAGAATCTGTAATAAAAAGGCAGGAAATACATCCCTCCAACATGACTGATTCTGTCTGCCTCGTTAATAAGCAGTTTTTTTCTAAAGTGTGCAAAGTATTTTTATAATCTAGGGAAGATGCATATTAAGAAAAATCTATGCATGATTTCAAATGTTGTTGGTAGCAAAATAAACCCAGACTTTTGATTAGATTTTTTATGAACTTTTTGAAGTACTCTCACAGTTCCAGTGCTGTGTATCTGTAGATAGCCCTGGATGAGGAAAGAGGTTAAATTCCCAAGTTCATCAGCGAAGGCTTCACACAGGAGGGGAGGTTTGCACCAGCTTTTAAGGGCGAGTCTGTGCAACATTTCAGTTTTTCTTCCTGTGCTTTTTCTTCTTGCTTAAGAAACTAGGTGTTTCTTGGCACCTGATAGAACTCTCAGGAAGGTAATTTTCATGTGGTACTAAACAACCTGAAACAAACAAACACATATGCAAAACGCAACAACACCTGCGACCCACCCAAGAGAGTGTCAAGTGCTCTTCCAGGATGCCTACACACTCCCACACCTCTCTAACTCCTGCCTGTCTCCCCTCTTCCAGCTCCAGACCCCTGAAGATGTCCTTAACATCCTTCACTGAGCAATGTAATTTTTAAAAATGGGATGTATGTGTGTGTGTGCATGCAGGAATATGAAGGGCTAAGACGTCCTCACCCCTGCTCCCACCTTTCCTTTGGCCTTCAATTCCCTTGCTCCCTAATTCCCTGCTTTGGCTCTTGCCCTGCGACACAGCAGGAGCTTCCAACATGCAGGTCCCTCGGAGGCCCAGCAGAGGTTCTCCCCTCTAAGTCGGGAGCTGGGACAGAACCCAAAGCTGGGACCAGAGGATGCTATACCCCCTGCACCTGCCCCATGTCCCTTCTTGGCACAGTGGCACAGGTAACTTTTTGTGGGCCCTGTTGTCTGGTTCCTCTTTGCATACCCCATTTGTCATTGGCAGCCATAAATCAACATTGTTTCCTCCCTGGAATTTCTTTTTTAGTTATGTAATATTGTTTATTTGGAAGGCAGAGAGACCATGAGATGAGCCGGCGCTTCCATCTTTTTGGTTCACACTCCTAAATGAATGCAACAGCTGGGGCTGGGGCAAGCTGAAGTCAAGAGCCGGGAACCTCGCATAATGTACAAACTTTGTGTCTCCTTTAGCCCAGGGTATCCCTGCCTGTTCTTTATCAAATTGAACTCACTGATTTCAGAGAGTGATCCAGCTGGTGCTACAAGCACCCAGTGAAGGAGTCATTTGCTTCTCCAATAGATAAGAAACTTGAGGGTCGGTTTTATCTTGGAGTGATTTGTGTAGAGGGCTTCCAGGTCTGGGCAGAGTGTACCTGCCATTTTCCCATAACTCCCAGATCAACTGGAGTCCACCTGGCCATCATAAATTCCCTAAAGAACACAGCATCATGAGCTCCATGGATCAACCAAGACCTTGGACCTGAACTGAACATGTACCCCAATTTTAATCTACAAGAACCTTCACCCTGACAGCTCCCCAGCTTCTTTCTTATTCTAGTTTGGCAACAGATACCAACTGTCTTCCACCACCCTGATGTCAGTCATTGGCGTTCTTTTTTTGTTGTTGTTGGGTTTTTTATTTGTTTGTTTTTTACAGATTTATTTATTTTTATTACAAAGTCAGATATACAGAGAGGAGGAAAGACAGAGAAGAAGATCTTCCATCTAATGATTCACTCCACAAGTGACCACAATGGCCGGTGCTGTGCCCATTCAAAGCCAGGAGCTCTTCTGGGTCTCCCACGTGGGTGCAAGATCCCAAGGCTTTGGGCCGTCCTCAACTGCTTTCCCAGGCCACAAGCAGGGAGCTGGATGGGAAGTGGAGCTGCCAGGATTAGAACCGGCGTCCATATGGGATCCTGGTGCTTTCAAGGTGAGGACTTTAGCTGCTAGGCCACTGCGCAGGGCCCAGCCATTGACTTTCTGTGCATCCAATTTGGGGATCTGCAACAATGCTTCCAATCAGCTTGGGGTGTTGTTCGGCAGCAGGCTGGCCGTGTGGGCAGACGGGGCCCAAGGACCTGACTGTCATCTGCTGCCCTCCCAGAAAGCACATTCAGTGGGCGCTGGAATGGAGAGGCTAGAGGCAGGACTGGAACCCCGAGGACTGTGGTCACATGACACGAATATCTCCTGCACTAAACATCCACACGCCGCACCCCCTTGGTATTTAACTGTGCACCACTGCAATTAAAGCCTCAAAGAGGAGGTGAACATCTGGCCTAGAGGTTAAGTCCCCAGGTGTGTTCCTGATTCCAGTGGGGATGTTTGAAGCAGCTGGGTGTCTGCACACCTGCGGGAGATCTGGACTGTCTTTCTGGCTCCTGGCCTCAGCCTGGCTCTGCCCTGGCTGTTGCCCGTATTTGGGGGAGCAAACAAGAGAACGGGGAACTCTCTCTGTCTTCACCTATCACCAGGGAAGAAGGCTTAGTCCCTGTTTATTTGCCTTTTATTCTTGGCCTGTGGCTGGACAGGTCTCAGCTGGCTCCCTTGGGAAAATGGGCAGCTGACAAAAAGCCCAGAGGCCCTTGTTTGCATATCCTGGTTCAAGAACGGGAACTGCTGGTTGGAAGTCGATTAGGGAGGTCAGGTTACTGATGGAGTGGAGTTGTTTCCAGCCGCACCTCACAGAGAAGGAGTCGGGGCTGCAGGGCTGTTTTCACAAATGAACAGTATCCTGTGTGTTCTCTTTATCCTGGCTGCCTGGAACTGTCTCCCAGAAGGAAATGCAGTCTTGAGAAATAAGGGTGGCCCGGTGCGGTGGCCTAGCAGCTAAAGTCGTTGCCTTGCACAAGCCTCAATCCCATATGGGCACCGATTCTAAACCCGGTTGCTCCACTTCCCATCAGGTCTCTGCTTGTGGCCTGGGAAAGCAGTCGAGGACGGCCCAAAGCCTTGGGACCCTGCACCCACGTGGGAGACCCTGAAGAAGCTCCAGGCTCCTGACTTCAAACCGGCTCAGCTCCAACCATTGTGGCTATTTGGAGAGTGAACCAACCGATGAAGAATTCTTTCTGTGTCTCTCCTCTCTATAAATCTGCCTTTCCAATAAAAACAAATAAATCTTATTTTAAAATGTGATGAGCAAAAGCTGAGGAGTCTTGAATAACTGAGCACCTAGCAAACATTCTCTTTTATTCCTGAAAGTCAGAAAAAATAAAATCAACGTCATTTCCCTGTAACAGAGAGGAGCTGAGAGCTGCAGCCCAAGCCATGCCCGCCTGTCAGCCTAAGGTCCCTCTGTCCTGGAAAGTGCCTAGGCCTGCTCCCCTGCTGGAAGCATGCGTTACTTCTCACACAGCCTCTGCTTTCGATGTTTTGCATTTTATTAGTTAGAAACTGAAAACTCAGGGGAGCTGAAACCAGCAGACGAAGGTTCCTTTCGGTTTTTGTTCCCAGTCCTTGGCTGGGGGTGCAGGTTGGTGGGGCCTGGTGCTATCTGCTGTATCAACAGCAGGCCAGGAAGCAGGCAGAGCACACACCTCGCTGAATAAACAGCACCTGGAGGCTGTGCCCAGGGAGGCCTTCCTTTGTGTATGACCAAAATAGCCGGCCCCCTGATGGCGAGCCTGGCATCCGGTGCTCCTAGGATGCCCCTATGAACAGGTTGTTGCTTCTCGTTAGTCCCGAAGTGGGAACCATGCCGAAGGTGCCAAGGTCCCAGGCTGCAGCGGTCACTTTGATGAGGCATGTAGACAGAAGATTCCAGAAACTCTGTTGTCTTAGAAGGGTGCTTGTATTCAGAGCTTCTGCTTCCTGTGAGTTCATCTCACAGACTGTCAAGAAGCTAGAGGAGAAGGACCAGACGGTGACTCACTTTGCTTCTAGGAAAAAAAAAAAAAAAACCTGTTTACTTTAGGGACAAAGATGGACAGAATGGCGCACAGGGAGCTGTCACCCCTCGGTTCTCGCTCCAAATGCCCACACTGCCCAGGGCGTACATTCCACCATGCCCAGCTCCTGTGGGAGCTCACTGACTAGATAATGTTCCCTTCTCTTTGCTTCTCCTCTGCGTGTACAAGGCAGCTGCCTCAAAGATGGTTTGATTCCATTCATTCCCTGGTCTTTTTATTATCTGTCAAACATCTCAAGGCACTTGTGGGAAATTAAAAAAAAAAGAATCCTTCCCATCCAGCTCTCTGCTTGTGGCCTAGTAAAGCAGTTGAGGATGGCCCAGAGCCCTGGGATCCTGCACCCGCGTGGGAGACCTAAGGAGGCTCCAGACTCCTGGCTTCGGATTGGCTCAGCTCCAGCCATTGTGGCCACTTGAGGAGTGAATCACTGTTCAGAAGATCTTCCTCTCTGTCTCTCCTCCTCTCTGTATATCTGACTTTTCAACAACAACAACCACAGAAAGAATTAAAAAAAAAAAAAAAAGAGTTCTAAGTGGAGCTCCTTATCGGTGGTCCAGCTCTCTCCTTGGCTGCTGGCTCGTCCTGTATTTAAAACACCTGCTGTTATTTCCAGGATGCTAACATTTACTTTGGTCTTTATGTCAATGTCATTTGTAGAAAGGGCCCGCTGGGGGAACCTTCTCCCTTTCAACACCACCATTGAATTGTGCTTTGTGGATAAGAAAACAAACATTGCTCACGGCGTTGGGAGCACCTGGCCGGCCTGGGCTGGCGATTAGCCGGAGGTTTCACCCGTCTGGCTGCTGTTGGGCTGTTTTTCTTCTCCAGGCCTTGAACATCCGGCTGACTTTCACCTTAGCTGATGTTCCTTTTGTTCCTTTGCCATCTCTGTGTGTGGAATTTTACCAGCCTCTGAAAGGACTGGAAGGCTGGGAGCGAGCATGCAGCCTGTGGCTAAGCATGCCAGCTCCAGACTACTGTGCCCACACTGAAGTGCCCAGGTTCCTGGGGTCAGCTCCGGATTCTGAGAGGCGGCAGTGATGACCCAAGTCCGTGGGTCCCTGCTACCCGTCTGGCATGCCTGGACGGACTTCCTGTCTCCCAGCTTTGGCCCGGCGCGGTCTCAGCCCACAGTGCGCATTTGATTGAATGAATGAACAGATGGGAGTTCTCATTAGTCTGTCTTTGTCTCTTAAATAATAAATAAATAAAGGAAAGGGTTTTTTTTTTTTCTTTTTGTTGTTTTTTAAGCATAGTTGTCATTTTCTGGCGTTAGATGCAAAGGAAGAAGAGTGACTGCTGAATGGGGACAAGGTCGCCTTGGGGATAGAAATGTTTGAGACGAATGTGGTGGGGTAGTTATACCGCCCTATGAATATGCATGAAATGCCCCTGAACTGCCCTTGACAATGACAGATTTGATGTTTTGTGAATTTCAGCCCAGTTAAAAAATAAACATTTGGGGCTGGCCCAGTAGCCTAGCAAGCTCCTCCTCTTCCTATGTTGCTGGCATTCTGGATGGGTACCATTCGGGTCCGGCTGCTCCGCTTCTGATCCAGCTGTCTGCTTGTGACCTGGGAGAGCAGCGGAGGATGGCCCGGGCGTTTGCCTCGCTATGACCACGTGAGAGACCCGGAAGAAGCTCTTGGCTCCCAGCTCCAGACTGGCTCAGCTGCGGCCATTGAAACTCCGTCTGTGGAGGGAACCAGTGGATGGACGATCTCTGTCTCTCCTTTTCTCTGTGTAACTGTCAAATTTAAAAATAAATAAATGTACATTTTTAAAGATTCATTTTTCTGGACCTGGTGCGGTGGCCTGACAGCTAAAGTCCTTGCCTTGAACATACCACAATCCCATATAGGTACTGGTTCTAATCCCGGTGACTCCAGTTCCCATCCCGCTTCTTGTATGTGGCCTAGAAAAGCAGTCGAGGACGGCCCAAAGCCTTGGGACTCTGCACCCATTTGGAAGACCCAGAAGAAGCTCCTGGCTCCTGGCTTCAGATCAGCACACCACTGGTCGTTGCTCTCACTTGGGGAGTGAAACATCAGACGGAAGATCTTCCTCTCTGTCTCTCCTCCTCAGTCAGATAAACAGAGAGGAGGAGAGACAGAAAGGAAGATCTTCGTTCACCAATTCACTCCCCAAGTGGTCGCAATGGCCAGAGCTGAGCCAATCCAAAGCCAGGAGCCCAGAGCTTCTTCCAGGTCTCCACCTGGGTGCAGGGTCCCAAGACTTTGAGCTGTCCTCCACTGCTTTCCCAGGCCACAAGCAGGGAGCGGGATGGGAAGCAAGGCTGCCAGGACAGGAACCAGCGCACATATGGGATCCTGGTGCATCCAAGGCAAGGACTTAAGCCACTGGGCTACTGTGCTGGGCCCTAGAATTATTTATTTTATTGGAAAAGCAGATTTACAGGAAGAAGAGACATAAGCAAAACGAGAGAAAGGAGGAAGAAAGAGAAAGAAAAGGGAAGGGAGGGGAGAAGATTGGGAGGAGGGGAGAGGAATCTTGAACTGAGACCATTGTCCCCCACCTTCCCCACTGGGGCTCCCCCCAGGAGAGCCAGGCTACGGGGGCCAACTTTCTGTCTAGCTGTTCTTTGAGGTTTTAGGGTAAGAACAGCACACCATGGCACCTGCCAGAATGCCCTTGCCCTTGTGCGCAGCCTTGATTTCTGTTCCCAGGAAGCCCTCCTCCCTGCTTGCCCTCAGCCACCTGTCCTTGGCTTCCATCTGACTTTTGAACGATGACTACCTTGCTAAACTTGACATTTGAGACTTGCCCTGGATTTCCTCATCTAGAACTCAGATTGGAATCCCTCCATTACCCCCACGCCTCATGCCCAACAGCTGCAGGCTGCCCACACCCAGCCCAGCCCCTGGAACTCTGACCCGGACTTGCCCCCTGGATCCACCTGCTTGGCCAAGAGGAAGGTTGTCCCGGAAGAAGAATTGCCACATCTCTGTGAGTCTCAGGCTCTCCCGGTGGTTGTTCAGAAGTTTTCTCTGTTGTGAAAGTTGGCCGCACAGAGCAGTTAGAACCGCGACGGCTGGATGAGAGGCCTGAGGAAACGACTGAGCCAAGACATGCAGAAGTGAAACGTCGGGCAACACCAAGACACAGCAGCAGGAGTGGACAAGGCTGGCCCAGGGCGGGCACTGTGGCAGAGTGGTTCAAGCCATCACCTCCAGTGCCGGCAGCCCATATCAGAGCCCCCACTGGAGTCACAGCTCCCCAGCTTCCAATCCAGCTCCCTGCGACGTGGTGGATGATGGCCCAAACTCCTGGGCCCCTGTTCTCATCTATGCAGGAGACCTGGACGACGCGCTGGGCTCCTGGCCTTGTACGCATTTCTGTTTAGTAGACGTGAGAGAACCAATAGCTGGAGTAGATGGAGGATCTCTCTCTCTGCCTTTCAAATAAATACTTATTTTCTGTTTTTTTTTTTTTTTTTTTTAAATAGGAAGGATAGTTGGTGTCCATGACAACTTATTTTTTCAGAAGCAAGGTTCAGCTGGTGGGTCTTCGGTGTCCACAGTTCCTGACGACAAAGCAACAAGCAAAGCTGCTGTGTCTACACTGGGACGGGCCCTTAAGCTCACCCTGGACCTTGATGTCATCTGGTCTCACACAGAGACAAGGAACAGGTCATTTTTTTAAACTATATTTTTATGTTTATTAGAAACACAAATTGTTACAGGAAGAGAGACAGACAAGACTTCCATCTGCTGGTTTACTCCCTGAAAGGCAGGAATGGTCAGAGCTGAGCTGATCTGAAGCCAGGAGCCAGGAGCGTCTTCCAGGTCTCCCATGTGGTTGCAGGAGCCCAAGGAGTTGGGCCATCCTCCACTGCTTTTCTAGGCCAAAAGCAGGGAGCCGAACGAGAAGTAGAGCAGCTGGGACACAGACTGGTGCCCATGTGGGATGCCAGCACTTGTAGGGGGAGAATGAGCCTGTTACACACCACACCAGCCCCCATTGGTGCAAAGCCAAAGATGACATTCACTTGCATTCCTCCCCCCTGTCTCCCCCTGTCTACTCTGGAACGTACCACAGCGTGCAGGTCCGAGCTGCCTGGGCCAGCATCTCAGAGTCACATCCTGCGACGCATCCCTGGATTACTCACCTTATTCTCTTTTTAAATATTTGGAAGGCAGAGCTGCACACACAGAGTAAAGGAGATAGATAGATAGATATAGAGAGAGGGAGAGAGAGATCTTTCATTTGCTGGTTCCTTCCGTAAATGTTGAAATCAGGCCACCACCCAGAGCCTGGCACTCCCTCGATCTCCCACGAGGGTGGCAAGAACCCAAGCGTTTGAGCCATCTTCTGCTGCTTTCCCACGTGTGTTCGCAGGGAGCTCGGTCAGAAGCAGGGCAGCCAGGACACAAGGCAGCCTGCCCATCAGGGCTGCTGGTGTCCAAAGTGGTGGTTTAACCACTGGGTCATGATACCACCCCTCCGTCCTTACTTTCCCTACAACCAACTCCCCACCCAGCAGTGCTTTCCCGATACTGTTTTGCAGTTGATTTCAACATTTCTTCTAGGAGATTCCTACTGACTCTGAGCTGTGATGACTTCATGGTTCTTATGTCAACATCTCTTCGTTATGTAAACAGATAATCTGCTCTTATATAAACATCTTTTTTACTGTCCAAAAAAAAGGAGTTGTTAAATGGCTCAGCAGGTTATGCTGATGGCAGCAACCCATCTAAGCACAGGTTTGAATCCCGACTGTTCCTCTTTTGATCCAGCTCCCTGCTGATGCTGGGGAAGCAGTAAAAGATGCTACCCACCTGAGAGACACGGATGAAGCTCCCCAGGCTCCTGGACTCAGCTTGGCCCAGTCCTGGCTGTTTTTTGGCCATATGGGGAATGAACCAGCAGATGAAAGAATTGTTCCGCCTTCTCTCTTCTTCTTTCTTTCTCTCTCTATCATCCTGTTTTCAAATGAATAAATCTTTTTAAAGAAAAATAAATCTTTGCTAAGGGAGAGCCCTTGATTGCTCCTTGCCATATCTTCTCACAAGACTTTCAGCATCAAGACATTCCTGGTCAAAAAGCAGAAGCGAGGCGTTGTGCAGCACAGAGCGAAGCCACCACCTGGAATGTAAACGCTGGTTTGTGCCCTGGCTACTCCACTGGTTCCGTGCTGATGCACCTGGGAAAGCACCAGATGATGGCCCATGTCCTTAGGCACCTGCCCCCACATAGGAGACCCCGATAAACTTCCTGGAACCTGGCTTCAGTTTGGTCCAGCCCCAGCCATTATACCCACTGGGGGAGTGAACCAGTGGATGGAAAATTTCTCTGTCTCTCCCTGTTTATCTGTACTCTGCCTTTCAAACATAAACCTATTTTTTTAAGATTTATTTTTTTTTATTGGAAAGTCAGATATACACGGAGGAGGAGAGACAGAATAGAAGATCTTTCGTCCACTGGTTCACTCCTCAAGTGGCCGCAATGGCCAGAGCTGAGCCAATCCGAAGCCAGGAGCCTGGAGCCCCCTCTGGGTCTCCCACACGGGTGCAGGGTCCCAAGGCTTTGGGCTATCCTCAACTGCTTTCCCAGGCCACAAGCAGGGAGCTGGATGGGAAGCAGGGCTGCTAGGATTAGAACTGGCGCCCATATGGGATCCCGGTGCATGCAACACAAGGACTTTAGCTGCTAGGCTACCGCACAGGACCCTCAAATATAAACCTTTTAAACAGAAACAAAACAAAATGGCTCCATTCATTAATGGATTCAGATGAAAGCAGGCAGTAAAATTAGATGGAATTCCAAGAAGAGACACAGGTAAAGCATCACGCAGGCCCCTAAGAACTGCCCTTGAACAGCACACATATTTATGCCGTCTCGAGGTCACTGTCTTCCAGCTGAAGACGTCACAACTGTCTAAGACAGTTAACCATTTAACTAGGGTGGTTCGGTAATAAGCACGGTAAACATTTTGAGAAAGAAAGACCTTTTGCTGGGCCCAGCACAGTAGCTTAGTAGCTTAATCCTTGTCTTGCAACCAGCCATCAGGATCCATATGGGTGCTACTTCATGTCCCAGATGCTCCACTTCCCATCAGCTCCCTGCTTGTGACCTGGGAAAGCAGTCGAGGATGGCCCAAAGCCTTGGGACCCTGCACCCACGTGGGAGACCCTGAAGAAGCTCCAGGCTCCAGATCGGCTTGGCTGTGGCCGTGGCGGCCACTTGGGGAGTGAGCCAGTGGACAGTACATCTTTCTGTCCCTCCTTCTCTCTGCAAATCTGCTTTTCCAATAAAAAATGAATAAATCTTACAAAAACAAACAAAAAATCCAAGCATTTGCTAAGGAACAGTTATCTATTACCGCTCAAAAGACTATGATATCGGTGATATTGGAATAGAGGATAGGCTGCAGATTTAAATTTATTACTTTAACTTTTTGAAAAAAATATCCTACATTGTGCTTTTTTCTCTTGTTTCGACCCTCGGGCACTAAGAGGTGACAGCGATGGCCTTCAATGGGCTGCACCGCCACCTGGTGGCCAATGTCCATCAAGGCATATGTGCCTCAATCATTTGAGGCGTTTTCTCATACAATGGTTCATTTGGGGGCCAGGCATGGTAGCCTAGCGGCTTAAGTCCTCCCAGTTATACCATATGCACCTCAGTTCATGTCCCGGCGGCCCCGCTTCCCATCCTCTCGACTGCTTTTCCAGGCCACAAGCAGGGAGCTGGATGGGAAGTGGAGCAGCCAGGACACGAGCCTATGTAGGATCCCCACGGATGAAAAAGTAGGATTTAGCCACTAGGCTATTGCGTTGGGGCCACTTATTTATATTATCATATTGAATTTATATGAACAAAGTTATTTCAATAAGGTAATGAAAAAATATATGTTATGAGAAATCATGCGTGAACTTTTTACAATGGCCAACTAAATGAACTTAGGTCTTCCTTCCATGCTCCATGAACTTTTTGGCTAGCAAACCTGTTGAATTCATTTATTAACATTGCTTCTTGTTAGGTTCCTTGGGATTTTTATGTGCACAATCTCTTCCTCATCCTCTAATGGCAGTTTCTATTTCTTTTTTTTTTTCCCCCTGCAAATCCTATGTCTTTATTATTGTCTTCAGGCATGGTCTAGAAGCTCCAGGATAACCCTGGATGGGAGAATTCTTGTTTCCTTGTCTCAGAGTAGCTTCCGCATTTCCCAGGGAGTGTATATGCTGTGGGCTTGGGGGGTGGACGCTGCTGTCTGCGGCACGGACACTGTGTCTCTCTGGGGTGGACGCTGCTGGTACCCGCGCCTTGTCTTTTCCAGCAGTGTAGCCCCTCCCCAGCCCTCTGGGATTTGGCTGCTAAAAGCTCACGGCCACACATCCTTTTGCGGAGGAGTCCCTTGGCCAGGAGATGCCCGCGAGGTTACACAAACAGCCAGGGTGGCCCGCGGCCAGCGACTGACTAATGGGGTGGAGACCAGCTCGCTATCCCCCAAGCTGGACAAACCTGGCAATGTTTATGGAGCTCACTGCGGGAGCCGATCACGCTAGGACCATTCTGGAAGACTTTTTCTTGACTTGTCCTCCGCTCCACCTCCCCGTCCCAGTTTTCTCACCTCCCCAACAGGTTCCTCCTTGGGGCTCCCCCTCAGGAAATAGAGGATTTCAGAATGCCCGAGTCTGCCTCTAAATGGAGTTCTCGCCCCACTCCTCCGGGTCCACGCGGAGCCAGCCTGGTCCCCCGGAGGCGTGGTGTAAGCAGTGAGACACTGGGGTTCACGGAGTTCTTGTGGGGTTCCTGTTAGCTCTCCCAGCGGACCCCGCCAAGGCAAGGCCAGCCCACAGGCTGGGCCCCTCGCACACACAGCCATTTCCTTATTTGCTCCTCTGCCATGGCATGACATAGCTAAAGGGGTCATCTAACCATGGACTTCGAGGCCCCCAAAGTGTGAACTAAAAGGCCCGTTTTCTTTAGTGTCTAGTCCTTGTGTTTTGTTCGGGCAACAGCATCCGGACGAACATGACCTCTAAGGGAGGCTCCCTGGATCGGGACTGATCTCTGCCTTGGGGCATCGGTCACACAATTAGGTAGCAACAGCTGGAAAAAGCTGATGGCGCGTGGTCAGCGCTGGGCTTCTGAGGGCAGAGATCAACAAAGCATTCGAAGGGCAGGTGTTGGATGCGGCAGTCAGATCATCGACTTAGGATGCCCAGGGCCCATGTCAAAGCACTTGGGTTGCAGTTCCGGCTTGCCACTCCTGTGAACCCGGGAAGCAGCAGGTGGTAGCAAGCGCTGGATGCCCTGCCTCCTCCAGTTCCTGAAACGCTAATATAGCGATGCTTACTGGCACCTTCACTGTTGGGCTAAACTGCCCCACCCATCATACTTTAAAAAAAAGATTTATTTAAAAAACAGAAATTATGCTTGAGAACTCAAGGGGACCCAGACTTATGTCACCTTTTCCTGGTTTAAGAAGTAGCTATAGTCAGTGGGGGCTACTGAGTATTTTAGGGTCAGACTTTTTTTTTCCATAATGTTTACATAGTTGATCAGGGTAGGAAGGGTCAAGGGTTAGAAGTGATCATGTTTTCACATTTTCTTTTTCTTCTTCCTGTATCTAGGGGGAGGGGAGACATAAGCCCAGAAGCCATACCCAGCCTCCCAACCGCCCCAGGACCCAGGATGGGGAACAGTCATCCGATATCAACCCAGGGTCCCCGATGTGGAGTCTGCTGCAAGGGTTCTGCCCTAGTGGTTTTGATAGTTCTGAAATGCTGTCCATCTCGCCAGTCCAAGGACGAGGAACCCCTTTCAATGTCCACTGGCTGACATAGTCCACCTTAGAGTATCCATTCGCCAGGACATTTGCTGTCACCGTTCGGCTTGGGTACTTGTCCAATTTGTTCTGTCCTGCTTCCTCTGCTGTGGTCCCAGATGTCCTTCGCAGGCCCCAGTGGGCTGTCTTATCCCCATGTGCACCTAGGCCAGCTGTCCACTGCTCCATCTTTCCCACGGAAGCGGTCTAGTTCTGACACATGCACTCCACAGTCAGGCCACCAATCCTGGACATGAGACCCTAGGCCCCCACACGCCCCCAGCTGTGCCATCCCCAGGTGCCTGCAAGCCCACATACCAAGTCTCCACTAGTGTGCTACTAGCTTCTTCCAGCACCATGGTGCTCCGGAGTGCCCAATCCAGGCCCCACCAAACCTGCTACGCCCAGGGTTCACGGACCCAGTACCCACTGCCCAGGTGGATCCAAGGATCCACGCCAAGTGACCCGGGCCCCACAAGACCTCCCACTCCTGGAGGTCTCACAGACCTGGCACCCACCACGCCGACAGGTCCAAGGATCTGGGCCAATAGTCAGATTCTTTTTTTTTTTTTTTTTTTTTTTCCCTCCAAAAAGTCAGTCTGCCAGCAGAAAGACAGTCTGGACCAGTTTTGGCAGTGAGTAGGAGGGCTTTGAACTCTGACTTTGAACACCATCAAGAAGCAGAGAAAGCAGGACTTGAGCAGGAAAACCGGGTGGCCCACAATGCCTGGCGACCTTCTGGCTGTCACAGTAGAGGCCTAAGGTGTCAGCGGGAGGCTGGCAGGAAGGGGCCCTCCCGCAGCTTCCACCCCAGCTGTACCACAGGCATCTGCAAGACCACAGTGCTGCCTTTGGTTGTCTTTTCGTGTTGTCAAACATCTTGCAGCCCTCCTGCCCGGTCACGGCTTCCTCATGAGAAGCGCTCACCTTCACGGGCGGCTCCTTCTCCACCAGAGAGAAATCAGTCCATTTCCAGTGACCTAACCACATTCCACCAGATCCCACTTCTTCAAGGTTTCAGTGGCTCAACAGCACCCTCCTGTGGAGAGCAGCTTTCTTGCACCTAATTTTGGGGGCAAACTCTCAAACTGCTGGCTACAGGTTAGCATATGGGGAAGTGAAAATACAGCATTTCCACCATCTTAGGAATTCTGTTGAATCATGCTAGCCTGTACCTTTCCCATGTCATCACATGTCTTCTTTTCTCTACTTATCAGAGGAATCGGATGTCGGTTTTCTGTTCTCTGGAAGTTCAGATAAATTGGAAGCCAGAGTTTTAACACAGTGTTGGGGTGCGGAGAGCTTCGGTGGGAATTCTGGGAAGAAGACCTTTGCCAGTGACACGGAAGTGGCGAGGGATGTATCGGAGGGCTGCTGATCCTGATGGGAAAGAAAGTGTGTGGCTGGCCTCTTGCCTCTCAGCGCTGCCAGTCCTCCCAAAATTAACTCATTGATTAAATGGCATTTAAAAAAACATTTATTTCATTTTTTATTGGAAAGTCAGATATACAGAGAGGAGGAGAGGCAGAGAGAAAGATCTTCTGTCCGTTGATTCATTCCCCAAGCAGCCACAAGGACTGGAGCTGCTGACCCGAAGCTAGAAGCCAGGAGCTTCTTCCAGGTCTCCCATGCAGGTGCAGGGTCCCAAGGCTTTGGGCCGTCCTCGACTGCTTTCCCAGGCCACAGGCAGGGAGCGGGATGGGAAGCAGAGCAGCTGGGACATGAACTGGCTCACATATGGGATCCTGGCGGGCACAAGGCAAGGACTTTAGCCACTAGGCTACTGTGCTGGACCCAGGTTAAACCATTTTTTAAAGAATTTTTTTTAAAGATTTATTTTTATTATTTTCTCATTGGAAAGGCAGATATACAGAGAGGAGAGACAGAGAGGAAGATCTTCCGTCCAATGATTCACTCCCCAAGTGAGCGCAACGGGCCGATACTATGCCGATCCGAAGCCAGGAGCCTCTTCCGGGTCTCCCACGCGGGTGCAGGGTCCCAAAGCTTTTGGGCTGTCCTCTGCTGCTTTCCCGGGCCACAGGCAGGGAGCTGGAAGGGAAGCGGGGCTGCCGGGATTAGAACCGGTGCCCATATGGGATCCCGAGCGTGCAAGGTGAGGACCTTAACCACTTGCGCCACCGCGCCGGGCCCGGAATTTTGGCACTTGCAAGGTGAGGATTTAGCCATTGAGCCATCACACTCGAGCCAACAGCTGGAGCACTGGAAAAGATAGCTGGCAGTAGCATGGACTAATAGACCCTGCACCCAGCAGTTCTACACCTGGGAATATACCTTGCAGAAGTGAAAGTTATTTCTATCCAAGGATGTGTTCGAGAATGTTCTTTGCAGCTTTATGCATAACAAACGGGGAACTACCCAGATGTGCCCCGGCATGCAACAAGATTCCATTATGACAAAGCTTGGAGGCAAA
This sequence comes from Ochotona curzoniae, assembly GCF_017591425.1. Lineage (NCBI taxonomy): Eukaryota > Metazoa > Chordata > Mammalia > Lagomorpha > Ochotonidae > Ochotona > Ochotona curzoniae. The sequence continues at coordinate 8,835,415 of NW_024467101.1, read as the reverse complement.
TAAAATTAATCTACACTAATGGAAGTCAGAATAATGGTGACCATGAGGTGGGTACTGACTGGCAGAGGTCATGAGGAAGGCTGTGGTACTGCTGAAAGCATCCTCTGTCTTGCTCTCGGTTGTTCCGTGGCTGGGATATATGTCAACATTTTCTTTTTTTTTTTATGTAAACATTTCTCACTCTAACAGTTACCACCTTTTCCAAGGCGGCCTCTCTGCACGTGGGGACTTGACTCTGGTCACTGTGGCACTTCTTGCACCAACAACAAGAAGAGTGTGGAATGAAGAAGAGAAAAAGTGACGTGGTAGTTGTGGTAGCTGAGTGCTGCTACTAAGCCAGCACTGCAAGAGGGGATAGTGAGACCGAGAAGAAGAAACATAAACCTTGCCATCACCAGAGCTTTCATTTCAAAAAAAAGATTTATTTTTTTCAGAGAGGAGATACAGAAAGAATGCTCATACATCTGCTGGTTCACTCCCCAATTGGCTGCAATGGACGGAGCTTCGATCCGAAGGCAAGAGTCAGGAGCCTCTTCTGGGTCTCCCACGCGGGTGCAGGGTCCCAAGGTTTTGGGCCGTCCTCAACTGCTTTCCTGGCCCACACGCAAGGAGCTGGATGGGAAGCAGGGCTGTCAGGATTAGAACCGGTGCCCATATGGGATCCTGGCACATGCAAGGTAAGGACTTTAACTGCTAGGCTACCACATTGGGTTTGAAAATGCATGTTATAGAAAAAAAAATTTTTTTTTCAGATTTTAAAATTTTTGTGCAAAATAAACTTCTTCCAGTTCCCTTTTGCACAGATATTTTCAAGTGCCCTTGTACTTTTGTCTTCTGTTTCTTCTTTCAAAAAAATATACCGCCCTGGCAGGTGTCATGATGCAGCCAGCCGTATCCGAGTGCCAGGTTCGAGTCCCAGCCAGCCTGCTGTTAATGCTCCTCCCGGGAGGCGGCAGGTCGTGGCTCAGGTGTTTGGATCTCTGCCACCCAGATGGATTGAGTTCCAACCCATCTCCCTCTCTTTGCTGCTCTGCCTTTCCAATACATGCTGAAAATAAAGTTTAAGAAAGTGATCGTGTTAGACTGTGCTGGGTGTCCTGGAAGAACCCAGGAACCAAGTCAAGGGCTTTGTGGCGGCCCTGACTTCACCACGAAGCTCATGACGTATATGTAGTGATCCCCTTACCTGTCTCAGATGGGGAGAGACGTGTGGAGTCCCAGATCTTGGGGATCAATTCTTTGCAGCTGGAAAATGTGAACTCGGCTAATTTGTAACACTAGGGGGCGATACAAGCAGCACATTGATGCACGTGTTGGAGGAAGAGCCTGCTGCACCACACTGATTATTTTCTGCACAGGTTCTTCTTCCAGAGTCTTCGGCTCCCGCTTCCACGCCTCCACCAGGCTTGTTAGAGACAAACTTCCAACCAAGGGAGCAGGGCTGAATCACCCGTGACACCGTAGGTTCATCCCTTTTGTGACTGTGCGGGTTGAGGAGGCTGTGCAAAGAGCACTGGGCACCCAGATGAAGGAACAGGAAGGTGTAGGCTGATTCTGTTCAGAAAAGAAAAAAGCGTTTAGTACAACCGTCCTGCCGTGAAGTCTGGCCCTGGCCAGCGTGTGGTTGGAGGTTCCGTGGTGCAGCCTGTGCCCAGAGGAATAGAGGCACGGCGTGAAGGCAGGAGAGTGGCAACGAAGTTTCAGCTTGTTGGCTGTTGCTTTGTAGGATGGTGGGGGAGTCACCGCCCCTCTGGTATCAGCTTTCTATCTGTGAATTCCACACACAAGGAGGGGCCTAGACAATGGGTCTTGAGAAAGTTCGTGGAAAATACATATTGTTAGAAACGAGGCATGGAAATCAAATATTTTTTACACGGAAATAAACTAGTCTTTAATTTCTGTTTTCCCTAAGAACTTGAAAAAAAAATGTATGTGTTTGAAAGGTAGAGTCAGAAATCAATCCATGCGTTTATCTATCTGCTGGTTTATTCACCTAAATGCCAGCAATACTTGGAGCTGGGCCAGGTCAAAGGTAACAGTCAGGAGCTCGGTCAAGACCTCCCACGAAGGGGCCAGGGACCTAAGGACTTGAGCCATCACATGAGTGTGCACCAACAGCGGGTAGAATGGGAAGCAGCAGTGGGACTTGATCCTACGTATTTGGATATGGGATATGGGTGTCTCTGGCAGCAGCCTCACCCGCTGCACCACCATGCCCGTCCTTCCCCAGGACTTTGTGAAGTCTCGCGCACGGCTAACAGATATCCTGTGGACATGCGTACTGCCTCCAGGGCCACGTCGGATGTCCACTGCTAGCCGCAGGAGCCTTTCCCACTAGGTCCGAACGCAGTCCGACCTCAGAATCCTTCTCAACAGCTGGGGAGTCTTAGAACCTAAGGGGAACCTTTTTTTTTTTTTTTTACCATCTCGGTTAACCCTGGTTTATTTCTATACCAATACCCATGTTCTTCATAAGTGGGAATTGAAGAGCAGAGATCCATTTGGAGTTGATCAAATGGATCCACTGGGTTGATTCATGCTCCCCAAGTGAGTGCAACGGGCGGATGCTATGGATACCGATCGCGAAGCCAGGAGCCTCTTCCGGTCTCCCACGCGGTTGCTGCAGGTTCCACGCACATGCATTTGGCAGACCGTGGATACTGGTTCCCCCGGTCCCACAGGCACGGAGCTGGAAGGAAGCATGGGCTGTGCCCGGATTAGACCTGGTCCAGCCCTAGCTTTTGAGGAATATGCCAGTGTATGGGAGATGAACATCTCTCTCCGGGCCCGTCTCTTATAGTTTTCAAATAAAATGAAAACAAATAGAAATTCATTCTTTTTTTCAAGATTTATTTATTTTTATTGGAAAGTCAGATATACAGAGAGGAGGAGAGGGAAGAAGATCTTCCATCCAATGATTCACCCCCCAAATGACCACAATGGCTAGAGCTGTGCCAACCCAAAGCCAGGAGCCAGGAACTTCCTCCAGGTCTCCCACGCGAGTGCAGGGTCCCAAGGCTTTGGGCCGTCCTCGACTGCTTTCTCAGGCCACAAGCAGAGAGAACTGGGTGGGTAGCAGGGCTGCTGGGATTAGAACCAGCACCCATGTGGGATCCTGATGCGTTCAAGGCTTTTGCCACTAGGCCATCACACCAGACCCTAGAAATGAATTCTAACTCTGTACAGTCTTCCATTCTTTTCTTTTCTTTTCTTTTCTTTTCTTTTTTTTAATGGCCTTGTACTTTGGATAGAGAGAATGTTTTCTGCTTGATGTGACGATATTGCTTATCAGGAGTTGAAGAACACAATATTTTTTACAACAATTGTCCCATCTGCGGCTCATTTCCCCCCTTTTTTAATAATGTCCTTTGTTTAACAGGACTTTATTTTCTCTCTTTTTCCTTCGTAATATTCTTTAAGGAATCATTTCTGATTCTAAAGTCAGTGCTCATTTACTCTCCAGTGTTGTCGTTGTTGTTTTTGTTACTACAGATTTCCTCTGATGGTTCAGGAAAAAAAAAAATGCTTCATTTTTGTGGGGAGGTTGGCAGTCATGCTCAAAGTGACTAAGAAGTGGGGCCCGGTGCAATAGCCAAGTAGCTAAATCCTCCGCCTGTAAGCACTGGGATCTCTTCTGGGCACCGATTTTTATCCCAGCAGCTCTTTTCCCATCCAGCTCCCTGCTTGTGGCCTGGGAAAGCAGTCGAGGACGGCCCAAAGCTTTGGGACCCTGTACTCGTGTGGGAGACCTGAAAAAAGATCCTGGCTCCTGGCTTCAGCTTGGCGCAGCTCCGCCCTTGCAGCCACTTGGGGAGTGAATCAGCAGACAGATCTTTCTCTCTGAATCTCCATCTCTCTGCAAATCTGCCTACCAATAAGAATAAATAAATATATATTTTCTAAAAAGTAAGAGGTGCGAGACCTGGTATGGTAGCCTAGTGGCAGTTAAAGTCCTCGCCTTGAATGTACCAGGATCCCATATGGGCACCGGTTCTAATCCCGGCAGCACAGCTTCCCATCCAGCTCCCTGCTTGTGGCCTGGGAAAGCAGTTGAGGACGGCCCAAAGCCTTGGGACCCTGCACCCATGTGGGAGACCCAGAAGAGGCTCCTGGTTCCTGGCTTCGAACTGGCTCGGTTCTGACCATTGCAGCCACTTGGGGAGCAAATCAGTGGACAGGAAATCTTCCTCTTTCTCTCTCTTCCTCCTCTCTGTATATCTGACTTTCCAATAAAAAGAAGTAAATCTTTAAAAAATAAGAGATAATAAATTTTGTCCTTAATATTTAACTTAAAAAAAATTTTTTTTGATTTATTTGTAAAATAGTGCAAGAAAGAGAGAGAGAGGCAAAGAGACCAGCCATTCGCTGGTTCCCTCCCCAGATATGACAGTCCAGGTTGGGCCAGGCCCAAGCCAGGAATCGAGAGCCCCACCTGGCGCTCGGCTGTGGGTGGCAGAGACTCAAGCACTTGGCCAACGACCTGTTGCCTTCCAGGCTGGATAGGCAGGAAGCTGGATTGGATTGGAGGGCAGGCAGGAGCCGAGCCAGCACTGTGATAGAGTGCACAGGCATCCTAAGTAGTGGCTTCGTGACTGTTACACAACCCCTGCCCCGACCTTGACCTGTACAACTTCAGTTGAAACTTTCAGATCCAGGCACTGGATGTGCCTAAATTTAGGCACAAAGATCAGGTTCTTCTAACTACATCTAGCATTCATGCAAATGTTGTTACTGAAAGATATTGTACGACATGGTCACCATCCACTTTTTTAAAGAACATGTAAAGAAGGAGAGAGAGACACACACAGAGAGATCTTCCATCTATTGGCTCACTCCACACATGCATACAACAGCCAGATCTGTTCCAGGGCTAAGCCAGGAGCCCAGAACTCCATCTGGGTTTGCCATGCGGGTGGTGGCAGGGGGCCTGAGTACTTGGGCCATCTTCCAGGTTCATTAATGAGAAGCTAGACACAAGCAAGATAGCTGGGGTTAGAACAAGCACACCAATATGAGATGAGGACACCCCAAGCAGAGGCTTAGTGTGCTATGCCGCAACACCACTCCCACATGTTTTGAAGTGGGCACAAGTGAACACGTCCCAAGTTATAATATCGCTGAACTACAAATCACAAGATTCGGATTTTGGTTTTGGCCTCCCCCTGCCCTGCCTTCGCAAGCAAAGTGACCAAATTTCTCAGGCTTCCCCCTTGCCATCTGTAAAATGGAGATAATTACACCTGCCCTGCCTGTCTCGGGTTGCGAGGGTCAGATAATATCAGAAGCCTGAAAGGACATTGCAAAGGGGAAAGGCAGCGCATTTACTCCCCAAATGGTCGCAATGGCCAGAGCTCAGCTGATCCAGCCTGGAAGCCAGGAGATCCTTTTAGGTCTTGCATGGAGGTACAGGGGCTGAAGAATTTGGGCCATCCTTTACTGTTTTCTCAGGCCATTCTCAGGGAGTTGGATTGGAAGTAGAGCAACCTGGACTTGAACAGGTGTCCATAAGGAATGCCAGAGCTACAGGCAGAGGATTAGCAGGCTATGGCATCATGCTAACCCCTATTTACCATCTTGAACTGAAAATTTAACATCGAGGAACTCAAGATTTCTCTGGCTGCAAGGACAATGAGAATAACTTTCCAAAGGTCTTTTGGGCAGAATGAATCAAAAGCCTGAAAAATGTGCATGCTGGTTCCTGCGCAGTAGCCTAGTGACTGAAGTCCTCACCTTACAAGCACCAGGGTCCCATATGGTTCCAGTTTGTGTCCTGGCTGCTCCACTTCCCTGTGTATCTGATTTTCTAATAAAAATAAATACATCTTTTAAAAATAATTTGGGGTAACACAGAGGGCTGCCCCTCCCCCTCAAAAATACCTGTGCACCAAGACTCTGCAAATATGATCTCATTTGCAAAAGGGGTGTTGATATCATTAAGTCAAGGTTCCCTGGGCTTCTTGACCGTACTCTAAAGGCAAGACAAGTTTCCTTGTAAGAGGTAGAAGAAGGAAAGCCACAGCGAGAAGGAAGAAGCAGTGTGAAGGTGGAGGTGGCAATGAATATGACGGAGCCACCAGCCAGGGGACAGTCCCAAGAAGCTGCAGGAGTCAAGGTCAAGGTCCTCCCCTGAAGCATTTGGCATGATCCTGCTGATGCTTCAGTCCAGAACATGTGGCATCCAGACCCACAGGGGAATGCCTCTCTGTATTGTAAGTTGTCAAGCGTGTGGTGCTTGGTGTAGCAGTCACAGGAAGCTACGATAGGCAGGAAGCCGGGGCGAGCAGTTAGCAAAGGAACAGGACTGCAGAGCTGGAGCTGACACCATGAGGGGTGTCAATGCCGCAGCCAGCAACTGAGCAGTCCTGAGACCAAAGGCACATGCAGAGTGCAAAACTGCCAAGGCTGGAATGACTGGGTTCCTATTATCTGCATTGCAATGAATGAACCCACACTCAGGGCACCTCTAGGTGCCTCATCCATGGGGCAGAGAATTAAGGGGAGGGGGGCTCCAGGGAGGCCCAAGGAGCACAGGGTGGGAGGCAGTGGTTGCTTCAGGAGCTGTGGTGGGTGGGGGCCTTAGCAGGACAGTCGTGGGCTGGTCGAGAGCAGAAAGAGAAATAATGGGGGCAGGGGTGCATGGGGTCTGGGAGCCCCATGGCCAAGCAGCGGCCCTGAGAGAAGCTGACTAATCTCCAAGAGACACTGAGAGCTAAAACCCAGGGCCTGGCTTCAAGCAAGGTCAAGGGGCAACAGTCCAGCAGCAGATGCCAGCAGGCCAAAGGACAGCCTCGGGACAGGGGAGGGGGAGGATTCCTGTGTCTTTGGGTTTCTTTGATCCCTGAGCGCTTTGGCCAGAACAGAGCCTTGGGCACCCACGAGGTCATGTCTGTTTAAACAAAATTAAACACTGGAAGTCAATCATTAACTCACTGAAGAAACAAACAGGAGTAGAGGTCTAGGGAGCCACAGGGATCGTAAGAACTCGTGCTTATGGCAAGTGGCTGCCACTCACGACTCCTCGGGACCAGGACGGAGCCATCGCTGAGCACCACCTGCAAGCGAGTTTCTGCTCTGGTGCCAGGCCACCAGATGCGCAAAGACAGCTTCAGTGTGCGCTCAACAGTAGATGGAGCTGGGCCTCGTAAAAGATAAGGGCCAGGACCAGCCACTTTCCTGAGATCAGGGTCTGCCAAACCCCACGTCTCCCTGAGCTTTTACTTTATTTCCTTCTATTTTGTGGGATGAGATGAAGAGTTCTGAGACCGTCACTGTGGTATGGCAGATTAAACTGCTGCTGGGATTCATCCCAGTGCCGATGAAAATCCCAGTTACTCTGCTTTGAGTTTGGCTCCCTGGCTACCGCACCCGGGAAGGCAGCAGAAGATAATCCAAGCGCTTCAGCTCTTGGCACCCACGTGGCAGATGCAGTTTCTGGCTCAGTCTCAGCCTGAACCTGACTTAGCTGTTGCAGGCATTTGGGGAGTGAACTACCTGATGCAAATGGAAGATTTTTTTTTCTCTCTCTCTCCCTCAATCTCACACACACAAATAAAAAGAAAATAGCTGATAAATAAGTTTGTAAGAGTTCTGGCATCAGATTGGGCTCACCATTTGGTACCTCTATGACCCAAGGCAAACCATCTTCATCTCTACCTCCTGGTCTATAAAATGAGGCTGGGGGACAGAATAGAGTCCCTAAGTCAGTTGGCACAGTGCCTGGCACATAATAAATGCTCACTATACAGGTGTCACTGCTGTCATCTAACATGAAGGAAACTGCCACCTCCCCCTTCTCCCTGCCCCCACATGGTTGTTTCAGCTTCTAACTTCTCCAAAAAAACCAACTGTAAAAACTGAGGGAAGCTGCCTTGTTCACTGTACAGGTATGTGTGGAGTCGTTTTTGGAAAGATGGAGAGATGGAGCCAGCACAGTGACTCAAAAGGCTAATCCTCTACCTGCAGTGTGTACCAGCATCCTATATAGCACTGGTTTGAGTCCTGGCTACTCCACTTCCCATCCAGCCCCTTGCTTATGGCCTGGGAAAGCAGTGGAGGATGGCTCAAGTCCTTTGACCCCAGCCCCACATGGGAGATCTGGAAGAAGCTCTTGGCTCCTGGTTTCGAATCAGCTCATCTCCGGCTACTGTGGCCATTTGAGGAGATACAAGATCTTTTTCTCCGTCTTGTCCCATCTGTAAATCTCCATTCCAATAAAAATAAATGAATCTTTAAAAAAATGACTCTTTAAAAAAAAAATAAAGAGAAAGAAAAGAAGATTTGAGAAGCTGTGTGGACTAACACAAAAGTTTTCCCTGGGGAAGGTGCTGTGGCATAGCGCGTTAAGCCGCTACCTGCAGTATCTGCATCCCTGTGGTCGCCAGTTTGAGTCCCAGATGCTCCACTTCTGATCCAGCGTCCTGCTAATGCACTTGGAACAGCAGTAGAAAGTGGCCCAAGTGCTTGGGCCGTAGGATCTGTGTGGAAGACCCAGAAGAAGCTCCTGGTTCCTGGCTTCAGCCTGGACCAACCTCAGACATCGCAGCCATTTGGGGAGTGAATCAGAGGAAGTAAGTTGTGTTTCTTTCATTGACTCTCCTTCTCCCTTCTATAGTTTTTACTATAGAAATTCCAACTGCAGGGTTCTGTGATCAGAAAACTGGTTTGCCAGCCTTTTCTAGCTCTGTTGCCTTGGGCGTGAGGGAGGACAGGCAGGACTGGGATTAGCAGGAAGAAGGGGCTGAGGTGGGAATGGCCCTGGAGGCAATCACAGACCTTCAGGCTGTGGAAGGTTTGGAAGAAGGAAGGCCCCATTGAGAAAATACCTTATTGAAATGTTACTGTGGCACAGACTCAGGAGTGGCTTGCTCTTATAGCAGTTATTAATCATGCACCTTGTCTGAAGCATTCAGGAATGACCTCCCCGCAAGAAAGACCTAGTCCGTGACCTTCAGAAGCTAAACTATCCGGTAGGTTAAACCAAGGACAAAATGGATGCACGTTGTATAATGGCTTTTAAAATAAGGATCGGTTCACGGTGGCTTAGTGGCTAAAGTCCTCGCCTTGCATGCACCAGGATCCCATATGGGCACTGGTTCGTATCCTGGCAGCTCCACTTCCCATCCAGCTCCCTGCTTGTGGCCTGGGAAAGCAGTTGAGGATGGGCCAAAGCTTGGGAACCCTGCACCCATGTGGGAGACCTGGAAGAGGCTTCTGGCTCCTGGCTTCAGTTTGGCTCAGCTCCAGCCGTTGAGGTCATTTGAGGAGTGAATCATTGGACGAGGGATCTTTCTCTCTGTCTCTCCTCCTCTCTGTATATCTGCCTTTTCAATAATTTTTTTTTAAATCTTAAAAAAATGAAACAAACAAGCTTATATTTCTTGACCTACCTCAATCTCAGCGTCTCTTTGATTTTATGCGTGCACACATACTTGAGTGTATGTAGTTTCTATTGCCACTGTAGTTGACATGAAACTAGTTGTACCACTGTGTTTTTTCATGGATTTAAAACATATATATACTTTTAAAAAGCTACTTATTTCATCTCCTTTTATCTGAAAGGTAGAGAGGAAGAGGGACAGACGATTGACACAAAGAGATCTATCTGCTGGGTTACTCCCCAAAGCCAGCAACCTCTGGGGCTAACCCAGAGTCCAGAGGGAGGAAGGCAATGTGCGTCCTTCATGAGGGTAACAAGGACTCAAATACTTGAGCTGTCATCTGTTGCCTTTTAGGGTACACCTCAGCAGGCAGATGGATTGGAAGTGGAGGAGCTCAGACCAGGCACAGCTGTACGGGGTACAAGTGTGAACCACACTAATTGCCCACTCCTTGGTTCCCATAGATTGAATTTTAGAGAAGACTCTTACTGGCCCTATTGGTCGTATACCCATCTCTGAATCAATCGTTGTAGCTAGGAGGATGGAGCGTTCAAATTGGCATTTCTGGGTCTCATGTCCACCTCCGAGTCTGAGTTCCACGACAGATTTACAGAGACGACATGAGCCAGGAATGAATGGGTGGTCACCCATAGGAACAGATGCTGTTCATTAATTACCACCTCCATACAAACTGATTTTTTTAAAAAGAAGTTCTTTATTTGAAGATAGAGTGATAAAGAGAGAGGTACAGAGTGAAATCTTCCATCTCTTGGCTCATTGTCCAGATGGCTGTGACACCAGGTCTGGAAACGGCTGCAGCCTCCATCCTGGCCTCTCACGTCGGTGTCAGAGATCCAAGTACTTGTGTCGTGTTCTGATGCCTTCCCATTCATATTAGTAGGAAGGTGGATTTGAAATGGAACAGCCCGATTCCAACTAGGGCTCATTCGAGCTATAGGCATTGCAGGTGGTGGCTTGTTATGGTTTCTTAACCTAGCATACTGGCCCCGAGAAACCCACATTGTATTACGGAATGCCAGCCTTGCAAGCAATGGATTAGTGTGCTGAGCCACAACACCAGCCCCTTCATGCACTGTGAATGGATTACATGTTTCTAAACCCTCACCCAAAATGCCTCTTCTCTCCTGTGAGCTCAACCTCTGTGCTAACCATCCTGTCTGATACCGTCAGACAAAAGCAAGTAATTGGCCATTATTTCCTTCTAGTGTTTTCTCCCTGTCCTTTTTTCTTTATCTTCAAATAGAGCTATAATCAGCCTCAAAGCAACTCAACTTACCTATCTTTCAAAGGTCTAATGACCCCTCATCTATCATCGGCCTTTCTTGGCCAAGTAGACATGTGATTATATTTCCACTTCAATTAAATACTGCATCCTAAAGAGACATGCCTTTTGTGGTGAAGGGTGCTGCCCACGGATACAACTGTCTCCTAAATATAGTACAGTACACGTCTCAGCTCCTGGCACTTCTCCCTCTGCTTTAATAGTCTAGAAGTGATAGTTTTACTCCCAGGTACAATCAGTACCTACTCTGTCAGATTTACCCTCTGCGTCTTTTGAGCCAAAAATGGCTTCTGATTACTTTTCAACACATAGTAATACATGTCTTTAAAATCTATTGCAGGGCCCTGTGCGGTGCTCTAGTGACTAAAGTCCTCAACTTGATCGCGCCAGGATCCCATATGGGTGCTGGTTCTAATCCCGGCAGACCTGTTTTCCATCCAGCTCCCTGCTTGTGGCCTGGGAAAGCAATCTAGGACGGCCCAAAGCCTTGAGACTCTGTACCCACATGGGAGACCCAGAAGAAGCTTCTGGCTCCTGGCTTCAGATTAGTTCACTTCCAGTCATTGCGGCCACTTGGGGAGTGGGTCGGGGATAGGGGATCTTCCTCTCGGTTTCTCCTCCTCTCTGCATATCTGACTTTGCAATAAAAATCAATAAATCTTAATAAAATAAAATTTATTACAAGCACAAACCAGGAGATGCTACAAATAAATCTGGATTTTTACTTTGAATAAGACAGATGATTTGTTCATCATAGGCCCACAGCAACAATTTTGCTGCAGTAGTCATTGGGATGGACGCTGTGTGGGCCGGGCTGCCATGCCCAAGGCAGTTCCTGCTTGCAGCTGTGTTCCTGTCTGTCATCTTAGTTCCCAGTTATTTCTGCATGCAGTTGGCCCATTTCACTCAGTCACATTCTCTTCCTGGTCTCCAGAGCACCGTTTGAGTTTGTGACTCTTGGTTGTATGTCCATTTGCAAATTAGGGACAGGTTGAAGCAAGGTTTAAGCCCCGGATGGGTTGGGGCCTAGACTGGCCTCCTGCCTCAAGGCTCACGGTACGTGTAGACTGCTGGTGAACTTCAAAGGCAGAGGAGCGACTTCTAAGGGTTTTCAAAGAACTGCCGCTACTTGTCAGCATAGCATCCATTGTACCTTTCAAGAGAATTATATGATGTTTAACTACAGTAAATGAAGGTTCCCAGAGGTTGGTGTAAAGAACAGAAAAGCTGATGTGTATTAAATTTGAGCCACTTTCAAAAAGTAAGATGAGATTCAAAATCGTAAAATTATGTTGTAAGATAGTTAATGAGAACTTTCTTGTGGAAATATTGGGCTTCGTTAGCCTGTGTAGTTTGCAGAAAGAAGGAAAGAAAGGAGAAGAAAGAAAAGAGAAGCGAAGGGAAAGGAAGGGAAGAAAAAAGGGAAAGAATGAAAAGGACAAGTACAACTACTGGAATACAGGAACCTACTAATCCATTTTTTTAATTTAATTTTTATTTTTATTTATTTTTTTTGTTTAAAGATTTATTTTCATTATTTTTTATTGGAAAGGCGGATATACAGAGAGGAGATACAGAGAGGAAGATCTTCCATCCGATGATTCACTCCCCAAGTGAGTGCAACAGCCAGTGCTATGCCAATCCGAAGCCAGGAGCCTCTTCCGGGTCTCCCACGCGGGTGCAGGGTCCCAAAGCCTTGGGCCGTCCTCAACTGCTTTCCCAGGCCACAAGCAGGGAGCTGGAAGGGAAGCAGGTCTGCCGGGATTAGAACCGGCGCCCATATGGGATCCCGGGCGTGCAAGGCGAGGACTTAACCACTTGCGCCACCGCGCCGGGCCCATATTTTTATTTATTTTTAAAAAGATTTATTTTATTGTTTTTATTGGAAAGGCGGATATACAGAGAGGAGAGACAGAGAGGAAGATCTTCCGTCCGATGATTCATTCCCCAAGTGAGCGCAACGGGCCAATGCTATGCCGATCCGAAGCCAGGAGCCTCTTCTGGGTCTCCCGCGCGGGTGCAGGGTCCCAAAGCTTTGGGCCATCCTCGACTGCTTTCCCAGGCCACAGGCAGGGAGCTGGAAGGGAAGCGGGGCTGCCGGGATTAGAACCGGCGCCCATATGGGATCCCGGGCGTGCAAGGCGAGGACCTTTACCCACTTGCGCCACCGTGCCGGGCCCTCCCTCACATTTTTTAAAAATAGCTACTTAATATGTCTTCCCAATAGCAGTATTGTAACTTAAGGGTTAAGTCATCTCCTGCAGTGCCAGCATTCCATATGGGCCCTGGCTGTTCCTATCCAGCTCCCTGTTAATGGCTTGGAAAAGCAATGCAAGATGGTCCAAGTACTTGGGCCCCAAATTCATGTGGGAGAAGCTTTTGTATTTAGAGCTGGACCAGGCTGTTTTGGTCATTTTGGGAGTAAACCAGTGGATAGAAGATCTTTCTTTCTCTCTGTAATTCTGCCTTTAAAATACATTAAAAATAAAACTTTAAAAAATAAAACTGGGCCCAGAGTGGTGGCCTAGCAGCTAAAATCTTCTCCTTCAATGCACCAGGATCCCATGTGGGTGCCAGTTTTAATCCCGGCAGTCTTGCTTCCCATCCAGCTCCTTGCTTGTGACCTAGAAAAGCAGTCGAAGATGGTTCTAAATCTTGGGATTCTGCACCCGTGTGGGAGACCTGGAAGAAGCTCCTGGCTCCTGGCTTTAAATCAGCGCAGTACTGGCCACTGAGGTCATTTGGGGATTGAATCATCAGACAAAAGATCTTCTCTGTCTCTCCTCCTCCTCCTCTCTGTATATCTGACTTTGCAATAAAAATAAATAAATCTTTTTTTGAAGGTAGAGTGACATAGAGTGAGGTATATACAAAGGTAACAGAGAGGCAGAGAGGTGGGTGGAGAGAGAGGATGAATGGTCCATCAACTGTTTTCACTTTCCTATGCCCGCAACAGCCAGGACTGGACCAGGCCAAAGTCAGGAGCCAGGAACTCGATCTGAGCTTTCTGCATGGGAGGCAGGGACACAAGTACTTGGGACATTATCTGTTCCTTCCTGGATATACTACAGAAAGCTGGATTGAAAGCTGAGGAACTGGCCCTCCATCCCAGACAATCTGATGTAGCTTACAATATCCCAAGCGGAGGCTTCACCCATTGTGTGCCATACCCACCCTAACTTATCTTCCGATGCAAATTTTCCAGAAACCTTTTTGAAGTACCCTCATCTGCTAAATGGACGCACATAATCTGTTTAATGCCTGGCTGACGGATGCTGAGTTAGTTCCTGTCTTTCAGCATTAATAAGAACACTGGTATGACTATCCATGTCTATTTTTATGTAGGACCGACAAAGTCTCTTTAGGTACCAGGGCATCTGTTTATGAATTTGGAATCCCTGAACTTCCCTATTTGGTCATATAAATAGAACTTTGACGGTAAAAAAAAAAAAAATCTTGAAGCTTTGTGTGGCTTTTGGTGTAAGTCAGTGAGATTTGCTAAAGGTTTGGCAGCTTTAACCAATGCTTATGCATCTGTTCTCAGTTATTTTCATCTGAGCTATGTCTTAAAAAGTACAGGGAAGCATAAGATAAGCTAGACTCACGGTGATTTAGTAGGGAAGCTGCAGGCCACACAGTGAATGTACATCACTTTTCACTCCTACCCAAGTGTGGATCCTATCCTAACACCTAACTCGTGGGTCTTATCTCTTATTCGAAGTTATTCTCTATTTCTCCTTACTGCCTGCCAGAGTTTGGCAAAGCTTCACTATTTGGTAAACACCTCCGTTTCTAAACAGCTTCAAGCTCCTGAGAATTCAGTCATGCCGTCTCTGTGTGGTTGGCCTCTGTGTCTTACTAGGCACCTTTTTTTTTTTCAAAAGCAGAGTTTTAAAAAAATCGAAAGAAGTTTCTTTCTGACCCCTGGCTATGTTTTTGTTGTAATTCTTGAGGCAAAGACTCATACTCTTTGCCACACTCCAAATTTATTTTGGTTCCATGAAGCCCCCATGCTCCCAAGCAGCGATGAACAAGCCCCAAATGTTTACAAAATGGGAGGGATGCACATTGATGAGCTTATCACTCATTCATTTAGTCATTAATTCATGCAACAAATATTTATTGAATGACAATTCTGGGCCGGACTGTCTTGGCCTAAGTGAGTGTGGAAGACAAAGATCCCTGGCGTTATGAGACTTATTCTCTGGTGTGTTTGTGCGAGAGAGAGAGAGAAAGAGAAAGAGAGAGAGAGTTGGGAGAGGAGACATGGAGAGCAAACAAACATCAATAAGCCAACTATTTAGCACGTTAGAAGATGATAAATGCCACACTACTGAGGGTAGGCAGGCTAAAGGAAGTTGGGGGTGGACGAGTGGGGTGCATTGGGGTTTTATATAGTCAGGGTAGGGCCTTGTTGAAAGAGTTGAGACTCCAAAGAGTAGAGGCTATGCTTACACAATATTCTGTGTGTGTGTATGTATGCAGGCGCTGTGGTATAGCAAGTGAAGCTACTGCTTGGGAAACCCATATCCCCCATCAGAACACCAGTTCCAGTCCCAGCCCCTCTGTTTCTGATCCAGGTTCCTGCAAATGCACTCTGGCAGGCAGCAGACGATGGCTCCCAAATTTGGGAGACTGCCACCAGTATGGGAGACCCAGGTGGAATTTCAGGCTGTTGGCTTCAGCTTGGTTCAGCCTCTGCTATTGTGGCTATCTGGGGAGTGAACCAGCGGATGGAAGATGTATTTCGTTTCTGTCTCTGTCTGCCTTTCAAGTAGATGACATCAAATGAATATGTAAAAAATGATACCTGGCAACCACTCTTTTTTTTTTTAACCTTTTATCTCTATAAATGTGCCTTTTCTGATCATGTTCTATCAATGGAATCATACAGGCCTTTTGGGTCTGTTTCACTAGCATCGTTTTCAGAGTTTACTTGTGCTGTAGCACGTATCACTCTTGCATTTTTTGAGGACTCATATCTTATGATTTGAACAGACCACATCTGTTACTTTTGTGCGTGGTTGATGGTGACCTTGATTTTGTCTACTTGAAAGGCAGAGAGAGATACACACACAGAGATACCGCCTATCTGCCAGTCCGCTCCTGAAACGTTCCCCGGTGACTAGGGCTGGATCAGGCTTGAAGCCAGGAGCCAAGAACTCCATCCTCATTGCCCATGTAGGGCGCAGGTGCCCAGCTACTCTGCCGCCCAGGATGTGCCTCCCAGCAGAAGCAGGGACTGGGAGCCTAGCTGAGGCGATCCAAGGCACTGTGACATGGGATACAAGCCTCTCAAGCAGTGGCATCTTTGCTGCTATGCCAAACAGCCAACCCCACCTTGATTTTTTTTTTTTTTTTGACATAGCAAAGCGTGACCCATGGGTTGTAGTGGTCACCCTTGTCCCTCAAAGACTAGACAGGTCATACTGGACTAAGGGTGGGGACTGGTGGTATTTGGGCAGTCAGTTCTGGTTAGGTTTGGGTTTGGAGCAACTAAAGAACTACTCTGTCCAGAGTCCTGCTTTTCTAGATGCCTCTCGCCTGAGCGTAAAGTCCTGGGTGGTCCAACTGTGGCTGACACAGAGCCAGGGGTTGTTTTTTCAAGGGTATTTTCTGTTCCGCATTTCGAAGATATTTCTGCTTTAAAGTGCAAACTTGATAAGTTGTTTACTTAAGAAAATTCTCAATGATTTTTTTTTTTTTGGTCTGTTTAGTATTTTGGGTGTGGTAGCCAGTCAAAAAGCAGATCATCCTAACTAAATATTTGCACATATCTGAACGAAGTCATTTTTGTCAAGGCAAGATTATTCACGGAAGAAGGGAGGGGGGTGTTTCCATTATCGGAGAGGAAGAAGGTGGTGTGTTCCTAAAAGGGGGCGGGCATTAAAAGTTTATTTTTCAGGTGGCTGGGAAGCCTGGGACACTGCGCATGTGCTTGAGGTAGGCTAACCTGGCAGTCACCAGTTTGTGCTTAAAGAGTGTTGGCATTTGGACCCCCTCCAACGTTTCTGTACTTGGTGAGGCTCCCAATTTCACAACTTCTCTGCGAGGGGGTGCTGCTCTTTAGGTCTCCAAATAACTTCCTCTCATCTTGAGAGCCTGGCAAGACACCGGCGCCCAAACCGGACGTATCCTCGCTTGGCCCAGCTGCAAATGGGGCCCTTGCCACTGGATCCCAGGAAGGTGTGTGTGTGTGTGTGTGTGTGTGTGTGTGTGTGTGTGTGTGTGTGTGTGTGTGTGTGAATGGACGGCCCAGGGCGGGCGCCCAGCTCCAGAGGCGCTGCGGATGGGGGGGGTTCGACAAGTCGAGAAGGATGAAGAGTGGCTCCAGCGACGGAACCAGAGTTGCCCGCGTCGACTCTCCAGAGGGGATGCGCGTTTCCCAGGAGCAGGTTGCGCTACCCCATTCCCGCCGAACTCTGGCAACCGCGAGGAGAAATGTCGGCTTGCTGAGGGCGGAGCACTTGAGGAGGAGGAGCCGGGCCGAGGAGTGGGG
Source organism: Ochotona curzoniae (assembly GCF_017591425.1). NCBI lineage: Eukaryota > Metazoa > Chordata > Mammalia > Lagomorpha > Ochotonidae > Ochotona > Ochotona curzoniae. The sequence continues at coordinate 8,818,236 of NW_024467101.1, read as the reverse complement.
CGGGGCCAGACTAAAGAGGCGGGACAGAAGGCGGGTGAGGGCGGAGCGAGGACATCGGGCGGGGGCGGGGCGAGTGGCACGGGGCGGAGCAAGGCGGCCGGCAGGAACGCGGTGAGGACGAGAGGGGGGCGGAGCGTCGGCCGCGGGCGGGAGGCGGAGCCGGGACCACGGGGCGGGGCGAAGGCGAGAGGGGCGGGGCGTGCCCGGCCGCGGGGCACCGCCCCTCGCCGCAGGCGCGCCCGCCCCGCCTTCCCGCTCCCCTCAGCGGCGGCAGCGGCGGCGGCGGCGGCGGCGGCCGAGGCCGAGCGCGCGGGGAGGGAGGAGAGAGCGGGTCACGACGCTGCCGGGGCGGGGATAACCCCTCACGTGGAGCAGATGAAAGGGCCGCGGCGCGACTGCCGGGGAAGCCGAGCGGAGCCTGCGACCCACAAAGCCGCCGCCGCCGCCGCCGCCGCGATGGGGCTGTGAGGCGTCCGCCCGCGCTCCGTCCTCCGCCGGCCCGCGACTATGCCCGGCCGCGCCCGCCCTCCGCGCCCTCCCGCCTCAGGACCATGAGGCCGCGCTCGGGCGGGCGCCCAGGGGCCCCGGGCCGCCGTCGCCGCCGCCTCCGCCTCCGCCGCCGCCCCCGCGGCCCCCGCGGTCGCCGCTTGCCGCCGCCGCCACCGCTGCCTCTCCTGCTCGGGTTGCTGCTGGCGGCCGCGGGGCCCGGAGCGGCTCGGGCCAAGGAGACGGCGTTCGTGGAGGTGGTCCTGTTCGAGTCGAGCCCGAGCGGCGACTACACCACCTACACCACCGGCCTCACGGGCCGCTTCTCGAGGGCCGGGGCCACGCTCAGCGCCGAGGGCGAGATCGTGCAGGTAGCTTTGCACTCCCCCCCGGGGTCCACCGCCCGGGGCCCCCGCGCCGCCGTCGCCACCGCCACAAGATGGCTCCGGGGGCTGCGCCCGCCGACCCCGCCGCGGGCTGGCTGGCTGGCTGGCTGGCTGGCGGGCGGGCGGGCACGGCAGGCGGGAGGGGCGGCGAGGAGGACGGCGGCATCCCTTTCCCTGCGGACGGGCGGGCGGGACGCGGCCTCAGGGAGCGCCGCCGCGGGGAGCCCCCCGAGCGCACGTGTATTGAGGGGTGGGGGGCTTGACCTGCTGTGGGCGCAGAGCGCGGGACGCAGGGCAAGTGAGGTGGGGGGAGACGGTGGTGGGCTCGGCACCCAGGCTTGCGAAGAAGGCCCCCTCCACCCCGAGAGCCGGCTGGGCGTTCCTGGCTGCCTCAGGTGCAAGTCCTAGGAAAACTACCTGTTGAATGCCAACTTTGAGACAGGCGCAGACGGGATGGAGTGGCTTGTTTTAAGTCGCAGGCTTTGCATTCCGTCCGTGCAATGCTCTTTTTGCGGGAGCTGCACGAGTTGGTGGTCCTAGGGGCTGCACTCGCCATCAGTTTTTTTTTTTTTTTCCTGTTCCTTCGGAATCTGCCTCCCGCCTCACCTGGGTGCTGACCCTCCGGCGGCGCTCCGGGCAAGCAGCAGCAGGCAGTGCTGGCTGTGCTGGGCGGGCGGTGCTGGGCCCGGGAGGAGTGGGGATCCCAGGTGGAAAGGCAGCCCTCGCTGCGTGCCTGGGATTACGGAAGGGTGGGAGCGAAACCCCCCGGCTACTCCCCTTTGGGTCGAGGCTTCAAATCCGAGAGGCAGGGTCACCAACTTGACAGGGCCTCCTTCACCTTGCTCCATCAGAAAAGAGGTTTGCATTCCAAAGGAAGCTGGCTGGCTAGCGACAGGCTCTAAGTAGGGCCCACTGGAGCCTTTGCGGATGGGTAGCGTGGGTAAACGCCTTCCCGCTTCATGGCTTACAATCTTACCAGCTTGTTAATAGACGGTCAGCGCACTTAGGGCAGTTCATATGCGCGCCCGGATTGGGGGGGGGGGTGTTTAGAAATGATTTTGGGTTGTCTTTGAAAGTTTCAGGAGAGGGAGGTCGCGTGAGTGGCTGCAGGGCTTTACCTGTGGGCCGAAACGCGTGATACTGGTGAAGAGAAGGGCGCTGTGTGGAATGACCGCGTTAGCCGCTCAGAGGAGCCGTGGTGGCTTCTTGTTTCTGTTCCTTGTCACCGCTGCTGGTGCAGACTCCAAGCCCTGCATGGATCCGGCCGGGCGCTGGGCGGCTGGGCAGCCGGGCACTTTTAGAGGTGTGTTCCGAAAACCTGCAGATGGTACGTGGGCTGCGTTGAACTCCTGCTTGGTCCATAGAAGGGGAAACATACCGCTTGTGTCCCGTGACTACGAATGTTGTGAAAAAGCTGTTGGACTCCCCCCGCCCAGCTTGCCCGCATAAAATGTGACAATTACAGTCTTCAGTCTAAGACACAAGTCTTCCACATTCCTAACACAGCTTTCGAGATGTGTGCGTCTTTAAGTGTTATTCCTCGTGAGTTCTTCTTTGGAGGCTCTTGCTATATACCCCAGGGCTCTAGCAGAGTTGATACTTCAGCATGGTGTGTCACGTTTTCGAAGGAAAGTTTTCAAGTGGCCAGTGCTTCCCTGCAGTGTTTCAGCTTGTACTGTTATCGCCACTGTAGTTTGTCTGCTGAGCTATCCAGTTCTGAGCAGCGCTATGCTTTGGAGATAATCTTGGTTTCACCATTTAATACAAAATTAGCAGTTTAAACACACCATTTGTAACCATTTTATCCTTGTGAGTAGAGATAATGTGTGAATTTGGCAGAAGGAATCTATTCTCTTTTGAAACTTTTTTTGAAATGCTTATCTAACTCTTTTGTAGTCCATTAGTCTAGCCAGAAAGGGAAAAAAAAATTGAGTCAACAATCGCTAAGTAAAGAAAAATGACTTAAATGGTATTTAATAAGTTTACCTGTTAAGCAATCACTAATAGGTGTCCTTAATTCTCTTACAACTGTGGTAATGTTGGCGAGTTTATCTGAGTTGTCTTGAATGGTCATTTCTTGGTGCACTTTGTATCTTCAGTAGCTTTATTGTGGCAGCTGGAGGTGGATCTCTGCTGGTGCATGGAGTGCAGTGTGGCTTTCCGGATGCTCTCTCTCTCTTCTGTGTCTCTCTCTCTGTATGTCTACAAAGCCTGGCATGCTTTATTAGTTCTTCGAATACTGTCTAATTGATGGAGCTGGTATGACCCTGTTGGCCAGCCCTGAAAAAGTTGTAAGGAAAGCTAATGTTTCTGCTGGGTGGAAATGCAGCATTTTGTGGAAGAAATGAGAAAGTAGAAGAAATGAATTAGTGTTTAGCTTCAGGTTGGTCATGCCTATTGCAAATATTTTTTTTACTTAAAAAAAAAAAACAACTGATTTGCTCTTTGATTTTTATGATCTTAGAGTTGATTTTCCTTGAAAGCTGATTCCTAGCTCTGTATCTTTGCTATTATTCCTAGTGGAGTTCTGTTACAATGTTACTCAGGATGTAAGGGAGAAAGAGAAGCCTATTTGGAAGTCCCTCTCCTTTCAGAATTTAAGGTGAAGGGTTCGTGTGGCATAGCACATTAAGCTGCGGCCTGAGACAACAGCAGCATCCTATATGGGTACTGGTTCGAGTCCTGGGCTGTTTTACTTCCATCCAACTTCTTGATGGTGCAGCTGGGAAAGCATTGGATCCCTGCAGCCATGTGAAAGACCTTGTTGAAGCTCCTGGCTTTAGTGTGACCCAGCTAGGCCCTGGCCATTGCTGCTGTCTGGTCGAGAGAACCAGTAGATGGAAGCTTCTCTCTGTCTCCTTGTCTTTATCTGTAATTCTGCCTTTCAGATAATGAAAGAATTCTAAGGTGAAAAGTCAGTTTGTGTTACTGATTTTTCTCTCCCTAATATGTGCCAATAAAAATGTGTATATATGTGTGTGTGTGTGTGTGTGTTTATACAGTAGGTTCCTGATTGTAGCCTGGTTTGCCCAGATATGTGTAATTACAGTACTTGTTCAATCATTTGCTTGGGTTGGGGTAGAGGGAGACCTTGTTGTTAAGGTGTGTATGTGTGACAGAGAGAGAGAGAGAGAGAGAGATGGAAGAGATGGGGGGGGAGCATAGTAATTCAAGCCTTGGGATTAGTCACCAGGAATGTTCATTCTCCCCTCGTGCAGTTCAGGCTTAAATAACGATTACAAGGTCACCAGTGTAGTGTGTATGAAGAAAAGTTGTTGTTTTGTTGTTGTTACTGCCATCTCGGTCTGTGAAGGTTACGGTGAAAGCACTGTGTGCATATGAAATGCAGTGAACTGCCTTTATTATCAGGGTGCTGGTGCAATGCTAACGCCCATGTGCTAGTGTCAGGCAGTCACTGATCTTGTCCCACTAAAGTGAGGAACTTTATGAGGCTCTTAGACATATTGATACATATTTCATCACTGAACCAATACGTGGCTGTTAATGAGATCATATCTGAAACTGAGACTTAGCCATGGAATCCACATGGCTGGTGATGTTAAATAAAGGCCTAGTTAAACACTGGCTAGTGGTATGTGGATTGGTTAAACAAAGAATTTGCATTGCTAGAGATGAAAGATGGTTTTAAAATGGAAGTGCGTTTTCCCCCCTTAAAGTCAAATATTTGGAAATGCTTGAGAAATTCTTTTGTAGAGGGAACCTGATTGATAGGTTACTTCATAACTGTTAGAATCGACTTTTCTGGACCCTAGGTAAAGTGCTGAAGGGACTTGAACCCAGAGGAAAGCTTGAGAACATGCAAGAAACAAGTCAGTTGCTTGGGTTCTTAGGGGCTGGGAGGAGAGCGTCGTGGTGGGTATGGAGGACTTCCCGTATGCACAGATCCCATGTTAGCTGAAGGTATCACAGGGAATAATTTTAGGAAACTAATTCCTCTGCCTTGTGTCCCTGTCAGTGTATCTCTGCACTTCAGCGTTTGATCAAACACTTTCTTTTCATCTCCATTTTAAGTTCACTTAACAGGCCTGCCTCTAAAAATTGACTTGGCCTAATAGAACAATTGTGTGCTGACAGCTGACCTGGATTTACACAGGAAGGGATCGCTGTCTTGTCAGCTTGGCCTTCACAGGTTAAAATCGAGCCGTTTGAACTGGGGGAAAGGCAGTACTGTGTTTGGTGACCTTACAAGTTCTCGGGGCTTTGCTTTTTGTGTCTTGTTCCCTGAGATCTCATGGGAGTGACTAGTCCAGCTCCGAATGAGGATGGAGTCAGGGTGGGGGCTGTGTGTGGAGTCTGAAGACTACAAGGAAGATGGCTTTTCGTCAGAGTACATACTGTGTTGGGGGTATTGTGCCAAGCTTGTTTGCTCATCTCATCCTGACATTAACATCAAATTAGTGACTATTGTTAACCCCTTTTATAGAGGAACCTAGACATCTCTGAACTCACCTGGCTAAGGAGTGATAAAACCTAGCCTGAAATGCAGGTCTTCTGGCCCCCTTTGATATTAATTCAAGTCTGCTTTCTTTGTTTAAGAATTATTTATTTACTTGGAAAATTGGAGTTAGAGAGGGTGAGAGAGAGGTGGGGTAAAGAGGGAGGTATCTTTCATCTACTGATTCATTCCCCAGATGGCCACAGTGACCAGCACTGGGCCAGGCGGGAACCTGGAGCCATGAGCTTCATCCAGATTCTTCCATATGGGTGGCAGGGGCTCAAGGAACTGAACCGTCTTCTTCTGCTTTCACAGTGCGTGAGCGGGGAGTTGAGCTGGAAGCGGGAGCAGCTTGGACTCAAACTGATGCTCATTTGGGGTGTTGGCGCTGCAGGCAGCAGCTTGGCTTGCTGTGCAGTAGTACTGGCCTGGCTTTCGTTTTCCTAAAGAGCCTTACAGAAGCCCCTTGAGGGACTCCTGAGGAGGGAAAGGAGAGTACCACTTATGCATTCTTACGAACTTTTTCGGAGTGATTGGAAGCTCAGGCTGGCAAGAATTGTAGGGAGGAAGCATGCAGGTTTGCATTGCCCATTGCCAAGCATGCTCGCTTGAGGGATGCTTGCCCGAGCTCTTTTCCGTACCAGATGCTATCCTGCTGTTGTCAGTCAGGAGTTCATAGGCCCCCTCGCTCGCAGACAGACATCTGTGCAGATAAATGGTAATGCTTCCCAACTGGGTTTCCCGAAGATTGAGTCCTTGATCTCCTGTGCATCCATTTCTCATGCTAGTTATGCCTCATCCTTGGAAGAAGTGAGTGAGGAAATCATGGCTCAAGAGAATTTTCTGCATTTAGTGACGTGCAAGATGGCAATGCTCTGAATGCAAGAGGTGGGAGAGCTCATTGTCCGTGTGTGCCTGAAATTCGAAACAAACCCTCCCGTGGTGCTTGCATGCCTCCGAGAGCAGCCGCTCACATCTCTGCTTTGGGCCTGCACTGTACAGAGCCACGTCTGGGTTTTGCTCATCCCTGGATCCACCCCCGAGTCCTCAGTGCCTGCTGCTCATCAGGCACTAGGAGCATGACTGAGAGCGGACTTCAGGCAGACAGTGGATTTTTATGGACTGGGATGAATTGATGGGAACTTCATTTGGCTTGACTGTGAAAATTCGGGATGATTTTTCCCTTTGACTTGTTATTTCCAGAAACTTGCTTGGTTGTGATAGGTTTGCTGGTATGATAATACCAGGTGGTTAGAGTGATGTGTGTGTGTGTGTGTGTGTGTGTATTTTCTAAGATAGCGCATTTGGCATTGTAAAAATCTGAAGGTGTTCTTTTCTGAATGAAACACTGGAGTATGCAGAAAACCCCAAGTTGGGCGGCTGTTATGGATGGAAAGACGCTTGAACTGTGTGTGTCCTTTGGAGTAACATAAAGGCTTGGAAATCAGAATTGTCATTCACCTGAGCATGTGCCACGTGGAAAACTTAACTTCTGCAAGTGTTTCCTGAATTTGGGGGTTGTAAATTTGGACCAAAAATTAGCCATCAAGAGAACCAGATGCAACTTTTCAATTTTCCTCAAGACTTTTTTTTTTTTATTATTGGAAAGACAATTTTACATGGAGAAAGAGATGGAAAAATCTTCCATCTGCTGGTTTGCTCCCCTAATGGCCACAGTGGTTGGAGCTAGCTGATTGTAAGCCAGAAGCTAAGGAGCCTCTTCCAGGTCTCCCACGTGGATGCAGAGTTCCAAGGCTTTGGGCTGACCTCTACTGCTTTCCTAGGCCATAAGCAGGGAGCTGGATAGAAAGTGGAGCAGCCGGGATATTAACTGGTGTCCATATTGGATGCCAGTATTTGAAATTGGGGATTAGCCAATTGAACTGTAGTGCCAGCTTCAAGATGCAGCCCTTTAATGTATTACATGACAAAATTCAGAGTGCCTTGCCCATGGCCTCACAGTAAGGAGAAGACAAGGAAATAGGTCTCTTGGCTTGCAGGTTCAGGATCTTTCTGTTATCCCTGGCTGTCCCTGGGTCAGGGATGCTTTGCACAAGGAAGAGTAACTAAGGAGGATGTGTCGTGATCAGGTGTGTAATTGAGGATGCCCAGGCATTCTGAAATTATTGCCTTTTGGCACGAAGTGTTTGCCTTTCCTCACTACCCCTCCCCTAATTATTTTAGATTTTTGGGTCTTAGTCTTCCTATCTGTCAGAGCTTTTAAAAATAGTTCCTGTCATTGAGAAGTTTTCCATGCATCAGGTGCCCAGAACTCTGCTATGTCCTCAGGTAATTGACCAGATAGATGGCATTTGCTGTTTTCAGATGAGTGGTAAAGTTCCTTGTCAGAGTCACTGAGCAAGTTGGGAGTGGAGCTGCGACTCAGACCTGTCCTCTCTGGTTGTAAGTCATGTCTATTTTCACAAAACTACTTGGCACTTTCTTGTGAAGAGATTATGTGAGCTGATGGTTGTTTTGAGTTAGGTTTAAACTCAGATGAATGATCAAGAAATGAGGCTATAATTGTTTTAAAGGTTAGGCTTTATTTTATTTTATTTTTAAAGATTTATTTTGTTTTTATTGGAAAGGCGGATATACAGAGAGAGAGGAAGATCTTCCGTCCGATGATTCACTCCCCAAGTGAGCACAATGGCCAATGCTATGTCGATCTGAAGCCAGGAGCCTCTTCCGGGTCTCCCACGTGGGTGCAGGGTCCCAAAGCCTTGGGCCGTCCTCGACTGCTTTCCCGGGCCACAGGCAGGGAGCTGGATGGGAAGTGGGGCTGCCGGGATTAGAACCGGCGCCCACATGGGATCCTGGTGCGTGCAAGGCGAGGACCTTAACCACTGCGCCACCGCGCCGGGCCCTAGGCTTTATTTATTTATTTTTTAATTTATTTTTACTGGAAAGTCAGATATACAGAGAAGAGGAGAGACAGAGAGGAAGATCTTCCGTCTGATGATTCACTCCCCAAGAAGCCACAACTACTGGAGCTGAGCCAAACTGAAACCAGGAGCTTTTTCTAGGTCTTCCATGTGGGTGTAGGGTCCCAAAGATTTGGGCCATCCTCGACTGCTTTCCCAGGCCACAGTCAGGGAGCTGGATGGGAAGCAGGACTGTTGGGATTAGAACCGGCGGCCACTTGGGATCCCAGCACATGCAAGGCAAGGACTTTAACCACTACGCTATCGCGCTGGGCCCGAGTCTATAATTTCAACCAAGAAAAACCTTTTCCCTCACAGAGATTTCCCTCCCCTCTCCTTCCGCCCCTCCTCTTCTCCCTCCCTATCACAGAGAACTCATTCTAACTTTTCTGAGTGAAGAACTAATCTGCCAAGTTTGGGAAGAGGGGCCAGTGACCCCAAATATTCAGTGGCACTTGTTGGCACCGGCTGTTGGGGAAAGTGAACCAGCTATGGCATTTAGAGAGATTCCTGGTGTGGGGCGGACCTCCTCCCTATGATTGACCTTTCAGAACTACATGCTAGGCTGCATGGCTTTCTCCAGAGAGGTCGTGTTCCATGTCTATAGCTTTTCTCATTTTGCACAGGTTGTTTAGACGGTTGGGAGAAGCCAAAGCCGTGGGCAGGCATTCAGTGATGCTCTCTGCCCACCAAAGTCTTCATTGGCCAAGGCAAGATCTTCTGAGTGGAGGGCACCAGACCTTACAGGGGAACATGCATTGTTTGGTGGGAGACAACCTGTAGGAGATTGTGGAGCCTTTAGGGGAAGGGATCTGGTCCATGAGGCTCACTTTAGACCTGGGCTACCGACGGAGAGTCCCAGCACTGTATCTGGAGTGGAGCATTCCGGCTTTTCCCAACCAATTTTTACCTACCTTGGAGGTTAAAGCCGATAACTCCTTTGTGAGACTTGTACTTTTTTTACCTGTTAAACAGAAGAGGAAGGAGGTAAAGAGTAGAGATTCTTTTGTTCTGTTTGTAGCTTGAATGAGGTGTTTTAAAATCTGACTTTTAGCGGTTCTGTTGACTCATGATAGCGAGAAGAGAGTAAGGTCAGTTGGCCTATTGTGGTTCAAAGGAGAGAGTTTTGTTTTTATTGCCCTTAAGATGTGTTGAAGGGCTGGGTATGAATCCCTTCTTCCCCTGGTAGCCAATGTGATCTGGTTGTTGAGAAACTCAACACAAAGGGGCCAATGTTGTGGTACAGTTGGTTAATCCATTGCCTGCAATGTGAGTATCTAATCTGGGTGCTGGTTTGTATTGCCTCTTCTCTATTTCCAATCCAGTTCCCTGCTCACGGATGGATCAACTACTAAGGTCCCTGCACCCAAGTGGGAGACCCACATGAAGTTCCTGGCTTTGGCCTGGTCTTGTGTTGGCTATTGTGACCATCTAGGGAGTGAACTAGCAGATGGAATATCTGTTTCTGCTTCTGGTAACTTCTGTAACTTTGACTTTCAAGATAAATAAATCTTAAAAAAAAACTTGATTTTTGGGACTAGTTTGTTAAGCAGTGGATAAAACCACTGCTTGCTTTAACACTATATGGGTGGTGGTTCAAGTCCCTGCTGCTGCACTTCTGAGCCATCTCCCTGCTAATGCACTTGGGAAAGCAGCAGATGGCCTAAGTGCTTCGGCTCAACATTCATGTGGGAGGAGCTCCTGGCTTGGATCTGGCCCAGCCGTAACCATGGAGACCATTTAGGAAATGAGCCAGTGGCTAGAAGATTCTCCTTCCACAACTGTGCCTTTAAATTTAAAAATTTTTTAAAAATTAAGTTAATTTTAGTATGCTAACTAGTCAGGAGATAATTATTGAATTCCTGCCGTGGGTACAGTCAGAGACAGTAGCTTTTATGTGCCTGTGATAAAAGTGTGTGCTTTACAGATGCTGTTTCTTTGATTTCTCTCATAGATCAGCGGAGTCAAATTAGCTCCACTTTAATGGAGGTAAATTGAGGCTGAGAATCCAAGTGAGTTTCTGGAGGCTGGGGTGGTCCTGGAGTTACCTGAAGCCAAGGGTCGCTGCACCACTGGCCTGAGGACCTGTCTTGAGATTTAGGTAAAATGTTAGAGTAAGCTCATTTTACATTACCTATAGACAGAATCAGAATTCTCCTTTACAAATCATCTGCAGGTTACTTAATTACTTGTTCAAAATAATTCGTATTTATTATAGAGTGCTGAGAGAAAACACACACACACACACATACACACACACCAGAAAATCCCATTATGCACAGATAACCTTTTGTGCTTTGAGATGTCTTTTGCGTTTGTTTTTCCTGTGAGCTTACCGGGATTTTAAAGAAAATTGGAAAAAAAAATGTAGTGTTTAGAATCTTTCCTGTCTACCTGGAGTCTTTTTCTCTTATGAAATACTCTGAAACATTTGTGGTGACTTTGAAACATTCTATATATACTTCATGCTATTTGAAGTAATACTGAGATTTCTAGTTTACTCTTCCCTTCCCAGGTTAACATGCATGTGTCTACCTACTACCACTCACACGGAGCAGTGTCTGTGTCTTCAAACAAGCTTCGCAAAAGTGAATGCTTATGTATTCTTATTTAGTAAATAGTACAATAACTGTGACTTTGTCTCTGCCATGAGGATCTGAGTTGAGACTGGCTCTGCCTCAAAGGAAAGGTCCCTGGCTTGTTGTGGGTACTCTTCCTTGTGGGTATAACTGGGCAAGATTCAGGAGCAGCAGATTTTCCTGGTTGGAGATGTAGGGCTGTCCGTGCAGATGGCCCGGCTTGGAGAACTAAAGGAGACCTCTCTCCAGGGACCACTGTGGCTGTGGGCACAGTGGCAGCAGGTTGCTGCCCAAGAGGGTGCCACTGCTTTTGTTGTTTTGTGTCCTGCCCCTTTCCCATTGAGCAGACCCTATTTACAAACAACCGAGTTCAGAAAGGCCCAGGGGAGTTGTCCTTGAATTCAGAATGACACAGTCAGTTGGTGGAGGCCAGAGACGCAAGGGGAGCCAAGCAGCAGACTCTTAGCAGCATCTCAGTAGAAAATCCATAGGCTATAGAAGGCTGCTATGTGTTTTATTGGATCTGTTGAAAAAAAAAAATCTAGAAATATTGCATAAAAATGGGTTCTCCTTGGAAAATTAAAACGTGGCAACACTGGGTCTGCATTCCTGTTATGTAGGCAGTAGGATGGCGGCCGTCCCCTCAGAAGGAGTAAGGGCCCTCAGGGTCACAAGCCCCTGTTGCCTTGCTCTGGCTTATGCCCCCTGTTGACAAAATGCTGGCCTTGCAGACATTGAAATTTGGCCTGTTTTCTGTTCCTACTAGTTTTGAAAATTGAAGTTTTTTTTCTTGAAGGCTGATTTGTTTTTATTTGAAAGAGTTAAAGAAAGAGAGAGACAGAAGATCTGTTCACTGGTTCACTCCCCAAATGGCTGCAACAGCCGGAGCTGAGCTGATTCCGAGTCTTGGTACAGGGTTCCAAGGCTTTGGCCCGTCCTCTACTGCTTTCTCTGCCATACGCAGGGAGTTGGATAGGAAGTGTAACATTCGGGACATGAACCTGCATGAACGTGGGATGCTGGCGCCACAAGGCAGAGGATTAGCTTGCCAAGCTGCTGTGCCAGCCCCCAAAGATAAAGGCTTTTATGCTGGTGATAGGTGAGTCTTGTTTTGCAACCATCGTGTCTATCGCATGCCCCCTGCCCCCAGTGCATCCCACAAGCTTCCTATTAATGTTGCTGGGGAAGGCCAGATTGACCCTGATATGACCAAAGCACCCATTTGTCTACATGATAGGTGCTTCTGTTCTCTTAGTCTTCTTGAACAAGAGTTACTCTCTGAGTTGAAGGATACCTTGAAAATACTCTGGCATTTTCAGTCTTGGAAGTGTGGGCAAGGGCTTTGGGCACGGAGAAGCTGGTCTTGGAACTTGGGCCTTGGGGGCTCCTTAGTGATGGGCTTTCCAGGACAACATCCCACTTGGGTTGATGAGTTCCAGAACATCTTCCTTGGGCTTGGGGCTTTAGCATTTCTGGTATACTTTTGCTTAACATAAGGTAGCTTCAGAACGTGCGAGGAAAATGCATATTAAAGAGAAACCACACGTGGTTTAAACTTTTTGGCACTGGAATGACCTCATTTCCTAATTCCATTTCTTGTGAACTTGTGAAGCAGCCTCACCTTGTCTTAGTTTATTCTTCTCACTGAGGATGAAACCTCTGCAGATTCTACCCTAGAAGGCTGTCTGCTGTCCCAGCGGCCTGGGTTGCCAGCTCTTGTCTTGCGGTTGACATAGAAGGCTTTTCTCTGTGTGCCCAATTGTATACTTTTCCTTAAATGAATCCGACATGGCATGTTGCACCTCTTTATGCAGCTTTGGGGATATCTCTAGGGACCCAGAGACTTGGCGTCTTTTCAGAAATTGCCTCTGTCCCTGAAGTAGGTGGTGAGCAGACAGCTAATGGCATGTGAAGAATGTTGCAAGCCTGACTTGCAAAGCTATTTCAAAATTTAAATCAAGGTAGCTTGTGGCTGTGGCAAAGGGAAACTGTGGTGTCCTCAGGACGATGGTTGACTGGCCCGCCCTTGGCTGACCTGACCTCTTCCTGCCCAAGGCATCTTCTGGTCTCACATTTTTGCTTCATATCAGTTTTTTCCCCCTCCCCACCAGATTCATCTTCTCAGAGTAACCTCTGATCCCATCGATCTCTTGATCAAAATCTTTGTTACAGAGGCTTACCTAGTGGCTCTTCAGTTTCATTGTTGCCTCTGGGAAATGGGCCTGTGCGTTCCTGTCCTCGTTCCGGAATCAGTGTTGGACTCTGCTCTCGCTGAGTCTGTCTGTTCTGAAGTGCATTTCTTTGCCTCCACATTCCAGACCCCCATGGATCCTTGCCTTCTCTTACCCTCCCCTACCTCTCCCACCTGCAGCCAGGCCTCTAATGGCCTCTAATCCTACCCGTCAGGTCTTTCCCGCTTCCACCGCAGCTCATTCCTTTGAACCAGGGCACTCCACCCACAACTGCCTTGCATGTAAGACTCTCAAATATTTACTGACCTGAAAGTCTTCTAGATCAAGAGAGGGAGAGAGAGAAAATGTGTGTGTGTGTGTGTTGGGTGGAGGTTTATTAGTGCAACCAGAAAACAACCTTGCTTTTTACATTTTTTAAAGAATTTATTTATTTGAAAGAGTTACAGAAAGGGAGCTAGAAGTGAGATAGATCTTCCATCTGTTAGTTCGTTCCCCAAACAGCCACAGTGGCAGGAACTGGGCTGATACAGAGTCAGGAGGTTTTTTCTGGTCTCCCATGTGGGTGCAGGGCCCAAGCATTTGGGCCATCTTCTGCTCCTTTCCCAGGCACATTACTGGAAATGAATCAGAAGTGGATTAGCTGGGACTCAAACTTTGGATACTGATGTCACAAGTGGTGGATTTACCTGCTGCATCATAGTGCCAGCTCCCAAGACTTGGCTTTTGGAGGGAGCACTATGAATGTAGCAGACATTCACAAGTGGTTTTAAACCAAGGGTATGTTCCAAGGCTGTTGCCAGTGGCTGGAATGGGGCAGACCTGCAAAATAATTTTTCTTGGCTGTGGTCTTTCAATTAGCTAGAGAAAGAAGATACAAAGGAGATGATACCCTCTATTTTCTAGCTTGGTGGGGTGACGCCCTGGCTGTTTTATTCAGACCACATTGGAGAAGAGCATCATGGCTGGACCCTAGACTTTTGGATGGGAAGCTGGGCCTCTGGGATTAGAACCGGTGTCCATATGGGATCCTGGCGTGTGCAAGGCGAGGACCTTAACCACTAAGCTATCGTGCCGGGCCTGGGTGTCACTTTCAAAACCAGTGTTTTTGGAGGAGCAAGAGTTGTTTGTAGCGCCATGGTGACCAGTGCACTGGCATCAGGATCTTGAGGGATATTCCGAATCTACCTGTGATGTCTGCTATTTCTCTTGGGCCAGAGTATGTTGGTAGCCACCTTTTCATGCCGTGCCGACTCCGGAAATGTTTCGGTGCCCGTCTGTAAATGTCACCCTTACCCTCGGAATAAATGAACAGACAGTACGTAGTTTGGACATTTTGTTACTAGGCTGAATCTCTAGGACACACACCAGCTTGCTTGTGGTATTAAATGTGCCGTGTGGGTGATCTCAGGTTCCAGTGGCAGTGGTAATTTTTGCACTTCCTGACTCTTGTGTTTAAATTTGCAGTCTCAACATTGCATCACCATAGGTTTTTTCACATTTAATGAATATTTAGGTTGAACTGAGTTCTATACGAATACGGTGGTTTCTGACTTGATTATAGCTTGCTGTGTACTGTGGCCAGGAGTGCCCTACAGACAACAGAGTTGGCACACGTCTCAGCATGCCCAGCTCCGCGGATGTGGTTAGGGACCACAGTGACTGGTGCTCAGGTTGCCATGCCAACCTTACTTTTGGAAGGGGGAAGGCTCTAAAGCAGCCACGAGGTAGAAGCTGAAGAGCTTTGAATATACCAAGTGAAATGATTTTTCTTGTATGTCCATATCGGAAGATGTCACAGAAAAGCCAACAATTCTTATTGCATCTTGGGATAACATTAGTTATTTGTTTTAATAATTGATTTTTTTTAAAGATTTATTTTATTTTTATTGCAAGGTCAGACATACAGAGAGGAGGAGAGACAGAGAGGAAGATCTTCTGTCCAATAGTTCACTCCCCAAGCGGTCGCAATGGCTGGAGCTGAGCCAATTCGAAGCCAGGAGCCAGGAGCCAGGAGCCAGGAGCTTCTTCTGGGTCTTTCACATGGGTGCAGGGTCCCAAGGTTTTGGGCCATCCTCCTCTGCTTTGCCAGGCCACAAGCAGGGAGCTGGATGGGAAGCTATACTGCTGGGATTAGAACCGTTACCCATATGGGATCCCAGGTGTGCAAGGCGAGGACTTTAGCCTCTAGGCTACCACGCCGGGCCCAATAATTGATTTTCTTAACTCTCCCTTTCTATGTGTATTTTAGCCTTTCTCTTGCACACTTTGTAGAGATTGTAAGGTGAGTCTTTTCCTGTGTGAATATCTTTCCTATCTGCTGAAGGGTGAATATGGAATCTGTGTCCCTGAATTTGCAAACACCTCTTCCAGCTCCTACCACCCTCTCCAAATCACTGTAGTTCAATGATGGCTGACTATAGGAGAACGTAGGGAGAAAAGGGACAGAAGGATGTATGGGGGGGACTCCCAGATCCTTTTCTTCATTCCTTCCTGTTCCTCAGCCCAAGAAGGCCTTTCCTCATCCCTTGTCTGTTCTTGTATATCAGCAAAGGCCCTGGTACTGGAGCTGCCACCTGTGAGTGGGATGTAGGTAGAGCTGGGATGGGATGTGAAGTAATGCAGGCCTAGCCTCCCACACTGGAATGCTGTTTACCCCTTTGCAAATGATGTCCTGCGTGATTGATTGTGCATGCAGCCTTGGGGTCTGTAGTGAACCATCTGGAAGGGAATTGACCCAACCTAATAACAGAAGGTCAGATGGGAGCCACAGTGAGAGAGTGGGTTGGGACTTGGGGGCACCATCCATCGATCTAGCACCACTTTAACAGAGGGAGACTTCGCCTCTGGAGGCTGCTCAGGTTCAACCCATGCATTTTGGTGTTGGGGGAAGTGTTGGCCTCTCCTTACCACACAGAAAGCAAACCTCCGCTTCTTTGAATGGAAGACTGCTGGTTCGGAAAAGGCAGGCTGGCCATGAGTTTAATCTTTGCTTGCTGACATGGAGTCAACTCAAGTTGGAGTATAATCTCCCTCAGGACACAGTTGATGTCTTAATCTTAGACAATTTTATTACTCTAGCCCAAAGGGTCTCTATGTGTGTCACACAATCCATCCCTTCTCCAGACACTTGATCTCTGTTGCAAATGGGTTAAGTTTGTTCTACTGCTTTTTCAGGCACATTGCAAGGAGATGGAACAGAAATGGAACAGCCAGGACACAAACTGGTACCTATATGGGATGTCAGTGTCGTAGGCAGCATCTTAATCCCATGAGCTACAACACCAGCCCCCGTTATTGGGTTTTGCTGTGGATTTAGGATGGACACAGACCTGAACCCCCGGAATTGTGCAGTACACACCAGGTCACTCTTGAGGAGCTCCTCCCTGTCTTGCTGGCTATTTAGATACCTGTCCTGTTAGTGGTTCTCCAGCACTTCTCCCCTAGCTATTCTCACCTGCTACTTATGACTTCAGTGGTCCCTTGCTGGGAGACGGGGCTCCAGGTATCTTAGAGAATCATGTTTGAAGTTAGGAAGCAGGTAGAAGGGTTGTTTAGGTTTTACATTGTTGATATCTTCTGTGACTGCTTTTCCTAATGGTACTGGCATAGTCTCCTCAAACATGGGGTACTTTATAATTTAATGGGTAGGTTTTTTGTACACACAAGTAACACCACCATTTTATGGGAGAAGGTATGTATTTGTGTATTCCTTTATTATTATCTTTTAGAAGGTTTTTTTGAAAGGCAGAGCTAGGGAGAAGGAGAGATCCCATCTGTTGGTTCACCCCCAAATGGCTGCAACAGTCAGGAATGCGCTAAGCTGAAGCCGGGAGCTTCATCTGGGCTCTCAGTTGGGTTGAGGGGCCTGAGCACTTGCACGGTCTTCCACTGTCTTCCCCTGGAGCATTTTTAGGGAGTTGGATCAGAAACTGGTCCCTGTGTGTGTTTTTCTATTCACACGTATTCTAGTTGACTTTTGAGCCGTAATTGAAGTTTGAGTATGAGTTCTGAGTTCTCTTTAGCTCGTATAACTAAACCTTTAGCCAACTAACTACATTCAGGAGGAGCTGGGAGTGTCCTTATGTATCATCCCAGGCTGGAATGGCTGTCGGGAGCAGTAGTTTTCAGCTTTGCCGTATGGACGTCCAGAGTTTGCCAGGTTCCTTAAAACAAGTTGTAAACTTCGCAGAACAAAATGGTCCTGGGTTTCCTTTGATGGTAAGGGAGGCAGCCGTGTGCCAAGTCTGGAGCCAGGCTGCCTGGGTTAGATCCCAGTTCTGCCAGTTTCCTGCTGTGCAAAGGTGGCTTCCCTTTTTGGATCTCTGACTCTTCTTCTACACCGTGGAGATAAAACCTGCCTGGATCCATGCTGAGGATGACGTGACCTACTGTGAGCGTGCAGTTTGCGTTTAGTACACATGGGAGTGAAAACACGCCATGCCTGAATTCATGATAGACCTCAAGTGGACCTGACATTCGTGTTGTGGTTCCCAAATGGCTGGGGAATTTATTGCTGGTCAAGGTCAAAGAGACAGAAGTGATGTTCATGGGGAAGGGATTATGTCCTCAGGGGTTTAAAAATGTTTAGGAAAAGTGGAGAAGCAGAGGGAGACACTCTCTTGTGGGCATCTCCCCAGATGGCTGCACTGGCCCAGGGTGGGCCAGAAGTCCTACATGGGTCTCCCACATGGATGGCATCAACCTGAGTACATGGACTCTTTTCTACTGGCTTTCCAGAGAGCTAGATTGGAAGTGGAGCATCTGGGATACAAACTAGTGCTCCCATATGGGATGCCGCTGTCAAAAGTGGCAGCTTACCCCTGTGTCAGTATTGGACTTCCAGAATTTTTTTTTAAAACTTGCTTAGTGCACTCACTTGTGCTACTATTTCTTTTCCCCTTGTGTGGGGGCCTATGCATTGTCCAGAGTTGGTTTAAACTCTGTGTAGGAGGCCCAGGCCGTCCATTCCTCCCTCTCAGTGCCCCCTTTACTCCTGTTTTCCCTGGAAGGTGGGTGCTTTGCCTCAGCTTCACCTGCTGTTGCATACTTCTTCATGGCCCCATCGTTGCCCAGGCTTAGAGCTCTGTCACTCAGGCACGTGTGCACCGACAGACACACGTGCACAGATGGGCGGGAACTGTGAGTCTAACATGTTTCTAGGCCAAACTGCCTGTTGTTCCTGAAGACACATGGGTTGCATACGGGCATACTGCTCCAGGGGAGAGCAGGGCAGCTGAATGCGCTTCTGGATCCGGCCTGGGCACGTGGAGTGCCATGATACTCTGCTGTGCTCTGGGGGCCCAATTATGTAGGACCTGTGGCAAGTACAAGTAACTTCAGCACTCGGTTTTGATCCAGTGTGCAATTTTGCCAAAGCAAATACTTTATTAATCTTACCCCCCTCCCAATTAGACACGTTGACTTTTTCTAAAAATGGGAATAATTGGAGTGCTTTAGAGAGGTTTTTTTTTTTTTTTTTGGTCCTTTCCCTGTTCTCCCCCACCCTTTTCCACCCAGACTGGGCTGCGCATTCCTCTCCTTGAATGGAGAAGGTGGTTTCCTGCGCTGTCCACCTCCTCCCCACATTCCTGTAGCTGGGGAGGCAAGGAGGCTCCTTGAAGGTGCATGCGTGCGTGCCTTCTCTAGAGAGCTCCACTCCTTGCCACTTTGCCGTCCTGATGGAACTTTCCTTCCATGGGATTCTGATCTGGAATGCGTGCAGGGAGAGCTCCTGGGATGACCTGTGACAGTGACCTTGGGTGTGTCTGGGAGGCTCAGGCAGTGAAGTGAATGAGGTCAGTAGGGCTTCCCCCTGGGCAGGGGTCTCTGTCCTCAGCGTGACCTAGGGATGGGACCCACTCGCCAGGGAGAAGGAATCTGACATTGGAAAGTGGACTTGTTCTTACCTAGTCTAAGCCATTTGGGGGACGCCTCTATGTAAGCAAGCACCCTCGCCTCACCCCAGAACACAGCCCTTGGGTCGCCTCCCTCTCCTTTGATGCCTTTACCTCTGCGATGACCTGGTGGGGTTTGCCAGCTTTGAAGTCCTGAGATACGACTTCGGTACTTTTCTTTCACATTGCAGGTTTCGAGCCCGATTTAACTAGATTCTGGAGGGAGCTTACTTTACAGCATTCTTAAGAGCTCAGACAATCTTGAAAGAGTTAAACTCTAATTAGCTCATTCCTAAGGTATTTAATGCCCTTATTAAAACTCAACTGCTTGTTCGCTTTTTTCTTTAGTGAATCAGATTTCTTGAGGAGCTGAGCCTTCGCTCCTCAGATCACAGGCTCACATGTTGAAGCTGGCAGTGCTAGAGGCTAGTTCCTATCTGTGTGACAGCATTTTTAATTTAACAGGACTGCCTTTGATGTTCCCAAATATTTATAGGCAGCTTTAGATCATTTCAGTGTGTGCTTGCTTTTTCTTCTCTGCCTCTCTCCCTTTTTTAAACTAGAGCAAAAGTTCTTCCACATGCAGCAGCCCTTCTTTTATCCTGTTGGTTTATTTTTGTTTCCTTTGCAGCTTTGGCAGAGGCTCTTTGGCTGCATTCACACACACACACACACACACACACACACACACACACACACACACACACACACACACACACACACACACGGTGACCCTTGCTTTTACTTGTTTATAAAGGCCACCTCTCCCTATCATCCTGTTGGTTCAGGGTTGCTCAAGGCATTTCTGTGTTTGTCCCTTGGTTTTCATCTATTCATCTTTTGACTATGTAGAGGCTGAGGTGGTTCTTGTTTTTCTCCTTAATTTCCAGTGTCCTTCTGTGTACAGGCAGGTGGTGGTGTCGTGCCCTGCCTAGGTGTTGCTGGCTGCACGGCCTCTGCAGATTGCCACTTAGAATATCCCTTGAGGTAATGTGGTAGCTAGGGCAGGAAATTCACACAGACAGAGCCCTTTCTCCTGGTCGTTGCAGGCTTGCTCCGTCTGGCCCTGCCAGATTTGTTGGCTGAAAGTAATAGAGAATCAAAGACTTGGATCTCAGGGATGGGAAAAATAGAGCGGGTCACGAATGTAGATGTGTTAAACCATTAGGAAAAAGAAGGAAACTTTGTACCAATCAAAACAAATGACAGAAGGGAGAAGCAGGCTTTCCCCGGCAGCCTGGGCTCTGGGAAACATTCTGCTTTTGAAACAATCAGCTGCTGTCCCTTACCTGGGCCTGGCCGATGGGAGCCTACAACATTTCATGGCTCTGCCTCCCACTACGTGAAAGCGTTTGGAGCTGAAGGTCATTGAGGTGGTTGATGAAATATTTTAGCGAATGAATGCCGAGTGTTCTACACTGTCCTTGGGATTTCACACTAGTTGTCTATCCTCAGAAGGATTCTGAACCATAAGAGGTATCGACCACCCGCGTTGTGTTGTTTTGTTTTGAACAAGGACACCCAAGTACAGAGAGATTTAGGTTTAACAGCTACCGAGTGGAGAAGTTGCCCAGAGGCTGCACCTGTTTTTTACAGCCTCATCATTAGGTAGTTGGAGGCAGATAAATCCAGTGGTTGTCTGCTAACAGAGCCAAAGGAAGAGAAGAAAGGGAGAGAACCCACTGTGTGCTGCATTCTGAGTTCAATGCTGATCAGACCCCTGCTGTGAAAGGGCCACAGTGGTGGAGGGCTCAGCCCTGGAGCCAGGCAGGTTTGCATTTGCCGCCCAGTTGCACCATGTGGCCAGGTCTCTTTCAAGGTGAGGATTTATCTATTGAGCCATCACTCTGGGCCTACCCCTGAACTTTAAAATTTCGTTTTCCACAAACTTTTAAGTGTGTGTGTGTGTGTATATCTATATGTATGTCAAAGTGAGTGCTTCATCTGTTAGCTTCAGTGGTTGTTGCAGCGACAGAATTGCCACTGCTAAGGAGAGCTCATAGTCTTGTGGGAAAGACAGTGAGGTAAACCAGCCTTTGGAATGACAGCTACAGTAGAGTTGGGTGTTGGTGTTCTGTAGGGAACCGAGGCAGAGCCCCCAGCTTGGAGTCTTGTCCTTTTGTGTTCTGCAGACACGTACCTAGTGCCAGGTGGAGCAGCTGGATCACACTGGAGCACTGCCCCTTCTCACTGCCCCTGGATCTTCCCTCTCCTCTCTTGGGAGAATTTGAGCTGAAATGTTAATTGCCACCTGGAGAAAGATTTCCTGGAGTCATATTCACTGAAACCCCAAAGTGCCAAGTAGCACAACCACACTCTGTCTGACAATTTATTTTGTATGGCGTTGTGCTATCCTTCAACTATTGTTGTAATCTTATCTAATTTCCCCTAATTTTTCTGGTCTCTTCCACATGAGAACTTTATCGTCCTTGAGAACGTACAAGTGCTGAGCTGCTGCTGGAGGGAGCAGGTGGTGACCGTTTTGTTCCCCACAGTGCCCAGATGGTGTCCGTGCCTTCTCGTGGTCTGGTTCCTTGGGGACTCGTTGATAAGATTTTGCTTTGATTTGCTTTTTTAACCCAGCACTGTACTCAGTATTCAGCTCTGATTACTGGCCCTGTAGTTTTTTTTTTTTTTTTTTCCTCTGGGCGAACTTCATTGTCTTGGTCGCTGGCTAAGTGAAAACAGAAGTCGCTCTCCACACCCTCCAGTCCCTTTGCAGACAGTGGAGGTGGCTGTGCAGAGCGTGCTTTTCTCTGCCCACAGTGCATGGGACAGAATGACCATCAGCATACTTTTACTTGTTGAGTTGATGGAAAGCATATTTAATCTGTTCCTTCGTATACTTAAGAACCCAAGTAAGCTTTTGTCTAAAATAGATGTAAGATCATTTCTCTGGTTTTCCTCCTGTGCTAGAGAGCTTTCAGTGGGAAGAGAATGTTTTCTAAATACACTGTTGATGTGAGGCTAAAATGCCACTGTAACTGCTTTTGGGTCATAAAAAGTGATTTTTTTTTTAAGATTTATTTATTTTTATTGGAATGGCAGATATATAGAGAGAGGAGAGAGGCAGAGAGGAAGATCTTCTATCTGATGGTTCATTCCCCAAGTGTGCACAACGGCTGGAGCTGAGCCAATCCGAAGCTAGGAGCCTGGAGCCTCTTCCAGGTCTCCCACACATGTGCAGGGTCCCAAGGCTCTGGGCCGTCTTCGACTGCTTTCCCAGGCCACAAGCAGGGAACTGGTTGGGAAGTGGAGCAGCCGGGATTGGAACCAGCACCCATATGGGGTCCTGGTGCATTCAAGGTAAAGACTTTAACTGCTATGCTATTGTGCCGGCCCCAAAAAGTAATGTTAATTTTTGATGTGTATTTGAAGGATTATTGGGTTCAACTTTTTTTTTTTTTTAATTTGTGCTTCTTAAAAAATTTATTCATTTGACATTCAGAAATACAGAATGAAAGATTTCCCATCCACTAGGGTTTACTCCCTAAATGCTGGCAGTGACTGAGCCTGGGCTGGCCTGAAGCCAGGAGGCTCAAACCCAGTCTTAAGTCTCCTAGGTGGGCAGCAGGGCCTCAGTCACTTGAGTCGTCATAGCTGTCTCCCAAGGTCTACATCAGCAGGAAGGTGGAGTCAGGAGCCAATACTGAACCCAGGCACTCTGCATCTTAACCAGTAGGCCAGACACCTGCCTCTTCCCTCCATGCTGTCTTTAAGTGGTGTGATTACTCTCCATCCAGACTAGCTAAAGTAACAACTGACTGAAGGTGAAGTGACTGAGGGTAGGCTACATGTGATTCACACTGGCCACAGGTCTTCTCCACAAACTGAATTGAGAAGAAAGTAAAGCCTGGTTTTCTTTCCAGAGGCTCTTAGACAGCCTTCTGTATTCACTCGCCTCCTCCCTGCTCCTTCTGCTGCCTCCTTTATGGCTAGCTCCCTTGGAGGGAGGGAATGTGTGAGAGTCACTCCCAGAATTTGCAAAGAAGTCCAAGAAGGCTGAAGTAGCATCACTGGGCCTGAGAAGATAATGTTTGCTTGTGATACCGATGGGGCATGTCCACCTCCGACCCCTCCCCAAGCTGTCAAAACTAGGGTCAGAAGCAAAATCTGTTCCTGGCTGATTCCCTCTTCACGCTTAACAGGTTGGCCTGGTATGTGCTCTAGTCAGATGCAGGTCATTGTGTTTTTTTGTTTTTTGCTAGAGAAAGGGCAGGTCTACCTTGATGATACAGTCACAGGACCTTTTGGGTTGGGGTTTTGAAGCTGGTGATTCCATTTGCCTGGATGGGAAGCAAAACCGAAGCTAATGGCTTGGTAGAGGCCATCAGCGCCCCCACCCCTCCCCACAGCCCCAAACCTGGACTGCCCCTTTAAAACCACGCATCTCAGTTGGGTTTAGGTAACAACATTTGTCTTAGGAAGCTTTTTTTTTTAAGTTTTTAAAATTTTTTGAACCCACTTTCCACAGCTTTGCAACCCTTTCTGGCCCTGGTTCTTTGCTGCTGCCCTTGGGGCACTTGTACTTGGGAATGGGTAACAAGTTGGAGCCACCAGCCTTCATGGTGACTGCTCCTAGTGGGCTTCCTGTTGGGCCTGTTTGCCAGCCCTGCCATGGACACATACCTTTAGCTCAGGATGATTTTCATTGTTTTTATTTTCTCACAGAATAATCAAACCCAAAGTTGCCTTTGCAGGTATCAGAATGATTGTGCAGATCAGCTCTGTGTGTATGTTGCTAGAAACACAGTGCAAGGCGAAAAAGAGTACACTCTTCTCGGCCCACATACTTTGCTCGTTTACACAATGGATGGAGTGGGTGATTTTTTTTTTTTTTTTTTTTAATCTGGGAACCTCAGTTTCTCTGAGACTTTGGATCTGAGAGATAGTAAGCAGCAAAGTAGCACAGTAAGTGCCTGATTGTCCTTGTGGGCCTGAGCAGAGCTCCTCTGCCTTGTCCCTCTCCGGTGTGGAAGGTGAGGAGGGTGTAGGCTTCATCAGTTACCATAACTGGAGCACCAGGGAAGGGAACGAGCTTCAGAGGCTGAGGAGGCCATGGGTAATCCCGGTGCCAGGGGAAGATGCTTGCCTTCATCCCAGAGACTGGCAGGTCTCCTAACCAGGCATGGATGACAACGTGTGTGCATGGCCAGGTTTGAAGTGGTGCAACCTCCTTCCTGCTGCATGTCCCCCACCAGCAGGGTTTGATAATTATAACAGTCCCAGCCCAGCAGCCAGGGGACGCCTTTGAGGACTGTTCCTAGCAGTCACTCCGCTCCCAAGAACAGCTGGAATATAAAGGAGTATGTGACATTCTAGTGACAACCTTGAATTCACTTTATTAAGGATACATAAACCACACACCGCCTAGGCCTTTAACCATTACTAGTAACAAGTTAGCCATCCACCAACCATTCATGATTCCTCCCTGGGAAAATTACTGTGGTGCCATTTGACCTTGGCTAGCAGTTTCTTCTGAGGATTTTTGTTGTCTTTTGATAGGAATGTGTAGAAACTTGGGGGAGCTGGTCATCAGGTGTCTTTCAAATTCTGCCCCTAATCCTGTGGTTTCAGTTCTTGCAGAACAAGCCGGGCTTCAGAGGGGAGATTGAGAGCATGTGGTATATTGGGCCAGGCCCGTTAGGATTAGTCAACAGAGTGACAGACTGGTTTGGGCTTTTTTTAAAATCTGATTATTGACAGGCCTTTCTGTGGCTTCTCCCCAGATGAATGAGGAATATATTTTTCTAAGTGCAGCCGATGAGCCAAATGAGCCACACTGGGCTAAACTCTGTTTGTTTACAAATTATGTAAGAGAAGGGCCTAGCCATTAAATGCTTCTGAGCCAGAATTCCTACCCCTCTTCAAAGTTGTAATCAAACTAAACAAACACTTTCCACAGGAACTAACTCCCGCCCACGAAACAGGAGCAGATGCTCCTGGGAGGCCTTCACAGTAACTCTGGAATGTTTAAAGCAGAAATATGTAATGAAGGTGAAGTTGTTCTAGAAACACGGCTCGGCCCCAGCCAGAAATAAAGCACGTGTCAGCCTTTTTATTTAGGGCAAGAGGTGGGGAATGAACCAGGCCAGTCCAGGCAGAGTTTGTTCTAGAATGTTGATTGGGAGGGGGGCTTCATTTTGCCCAGCTTCTCAAAGGACCAGCTCCTTACAACCTCTTTTCCTTTCTGTGTAATTAGCTTTTTTTTTTTTTTCTTTTTTGTTTATTTGTTTGACTTTACCTCTTATCTCTCGAGCTGGATTACATCTCAGGGTGGAGGAACACTCTTAGCTGAAGCCTCTTTGCCTTTGTTTTTTGTACTAGGAAGATGGGGAGACTTGCCTCTCCCTAGTGTTCTGGGACTGGTCCAAGACCCATCTAGGCTCAGGGACACGGTTTTCCAGCTCTGGTCGATTTGGGTCTTGGTGTATTTTGGTTTGCGAATGTTATGGGAATTTGAGGGCCTTGGGCACACCTGCTTTAAAATGGTATTTGTAAGGCCATATGCAAATGTCTATGCAGTGTGACCTAAGGTGAACTTTCCTCAGCCCATCTTCTGAGGAAGATTGTCCCCCAACCCAAAGGCTTCTGTGATAAACCGTCTTTGAGAATTGCTTTTATTAGGGTTTTTTCTTGGAGATTGTATTGCATAGCAGCCAGTGAATGGTGCTCAGAAATCCCCCTGAAGAGAAATGTACTTTAGTAGTTCTATTTATATTTAGTCTGACATTTCCCAAATGCACTTGGATATAGATCTGCTTATTTTTTTTTCCTCAAGGGATGGATGCAGGATTTGATTGTGCTTGTTTGTTCAGTGTCCCACTGGGTTACCACAGCAGAAAGCTGAGGTTGTGTTAACTGGGGCCCTGGGGAGTGGTCATCACCACCTAGAATGACCTGAACATGGCGGGGAAACTATTTCTTCCATTTCATTTAAGAGATCTATGACTTTCTCAGTCACTGGATAATGGGGTTTAGGGAGTTTTAGAATAGGAAGACCAAGAGAACTGTGCCTCTCTGGGGAATTTAATTTGTGTGTGTGTGTTAAGATTTATTTTATTTATTTGAAAGGTAGAGTTACAGAGGGAGTGAGACAGAAAAAGAGGTCTTCCATCACCTGATTTACTCCCCAAATGGCCATAGTGGTTGGGACTGGGCCGGTCCAAAGCTGGGACCCAGAAGCTTATTCTGGTTTCTCTGTGAGGGTGCACGGACCAAGCATATGGACCATCCTCTGCTGCTTTCGCAGGCACATGAGTAGGAAGTGGATTGGAATTGGAGCAGCCAGGACTCCAACTGACACCCACATGGGAGGCTGGCCCTGCAGAAGCCCACTGTGCCACAATGCCAGTCCTGAATAAATTTCTACCGGGACAGGAAGATTCATGAAAGAGTTAATCAGTAATACCTTCCAAGCAGGTACAGAATAATCCCAAAGTGAGCATAGCCTACTTGTTCAGAGGCACTTTGTGGGGTCGGAGTAACAGGAAGCTGGGGCTATAGTCCTTGGTTGTGACTTGCAAAGCTGGGTGGATGCTGGAGGGGAGGAAGCTAGCATAACAGATTGGCCCCCAAAGGCCGAATGATATCTCTTTGGATGTGTCTGTGTGTTAAATACATGTACATGTGCAACACGCTCACTGGATGAAGAAGTGGGGAGCTTTATGGATGAACTCTGTTCTGCCAGCCTGTTATTACGGAGTTAGCATCCTGGACTTGGGGTTTCCATCTTCCCCAACTTTTATGAGTTTGGCTGCCTGGTTCTGGGGTCCTGCTGTCTTGGATGTGCTGCTAGACTGTGCTAACTGGCTGTCACTTCCCAGGTTTGTCTACCGTGATTAACACATAAAAGATTAAATAATGCTCTTGTGTTTTGGGGTTGCTGGTAGGGAGTGTGTGAGCTGAAATACTCCCCTTCTGAAGTGCTAAGAGGGAACTCTAAGATGAAGAGCTTAAATTCCTTCCCCACCAAGTGCCTTATATATATCCCAGTGTTCACTTAGAGCTTTTTCTTTTTTTTAAAGATTTGTTTATTTTTATTGCAAAGTCAGATATACAGAGAGGAGGAAAGACAGAGAGGAAGATCTTCCATCCGATGATTCACTCCCCAAGTGAGCGCAATGGCCGGTGCTGTGCCAATCCGGAGCCGGGAGCCAGGCTGTGCCAATCCGGAGCCGGGAGCCAGGAACTTCCTCCAGGTCTCCCACACGAGTGCAGGATCCCAAAGCATTGGGCCGTCCTCGACTGCTTTCCCAGGCCACAAACAGGGAGGTGGATGGGATGTGGAGCTGCCAGGATTAGAACCGGCGCCCATATGGGATCCCGGCACATTCAAGGCGAGGACTTTAGCTGCTAGGCCACCACGCCGGGCCCTAGGCTTTTTCTTTTATACCGGGATTGACCTGCCTGAGGTAATGGCAGTAGTTGAGCTCTTCTTAGCCTATAGTACCCAGAACCTTAAGCCACAGTAGCTTTTATTTATTTCAGTTGGAAATTCTTAAAGGTGTTTTTGTTGTTGTTATTTTGTTTTTCATTTTTATTTTATTTGGAAGTGAGACAGAGCTCGCTTCCACTGTGGTTCGTTCACTCTCCAAATGGCCATGACCACTCTGGCTGGGCCTAGCCAAAGCAGGAATCCAGAACGCAACCTGCGTGTGCCCCATGGATGGCAGGAGCCAAGGTACTGGAAGCCATCATCTGCTGCCTTCCTAGGTGTACATTAGCGAGAAGCAGGCTGGAAGCGGCAGGCGCTTATCGCCCGGTGCACTAACCCTCCGTAGCTTCCGAGCATGCCGCCTGCTCCACTGCTGTGGCGAAAGGCAGACTCTCACTGAGGGTGTTCTGGTTTTGCTGCGTACCAGTTGTCAGCAGATTCTTTTGCTTGAATCTGCTCCTCTTCTAGAACTGTTCAAGTCCTGGGGCTGCACATTAAGTGGCTTAAATAACAGAAATATATTTCTCTGATTCTGAAGATTGGAGGTATGAGACAAAAGGATCATCGGGTTTGGTTTCTTCCACCCAGCTCTCTCTTCCTTGGTGTAAAAAATGGTTTTCCTTTATTTTCATACAATCTCCCCTCGCGCACATTTCTTCTTTTTATGGGGGGCACTAGATAGGTTCTGGGCTAATCTTCATGATACTGTTTGGACTAGGTCACCCCCTTTTTTTCTCTAATGATTTGTTTATATTTAAAAGGCAGATTTTACAGAGACAGGAGGATAAAGATCTTCCATTCACTGATTCATTCCCCAAGTGGCTGCAATGGCAGGAGCCGAGCTGATCTGAAGCTGGGAACCAGGAGCTTCCTCCAGGTCTCCCACATGGATGCAAGGGTACAAAAACCTAGGACATCCTCTGCTGCTTTCCCAGGCCACAAGCAGGAAGCTGAATTGAAAGTGGAGCAGCCGTGGCTGACCTGGGATGGCAGTGCAGAGGATTAGCTTGCTGTGCCATTGCGCTGGCCCTTCCAGTCACCTCTTTTCAATCATGCTTGTCCCAAGGTACGAGGGGTTAAGTACATCACCATAACGCATAGTCTCACAACCCAGAACGACCAAGACCTGGTGGTGCTAAGGCTTCCCAAGGCAGTAATCCTGTCGCCAATAAAACCAATAAAGCAGGGCAGGTGTCTCCCCCCAGCTGGGCTCCCTTGTTCTTTGTGTGTTTTTTGTATGAGGAGGCTTTGAGGCCCCTCACTATCTCTGGCTGGAACTGCTATGGTTTCTGAACAACTGCCTGTGAGGATATCACAGATTCATTTGACCATAAACCTCATCCGTTTTTATAGTTTGTGAAAAAAGGAAGAAGGGCAGACAATAGCGACTTTAATATATTTGTCTTCACTTGTACCTGCACAGACCAGCCCTTTGTGGGCTGCACACATATGCCACCAGTTCCATGAATGTGCCCTCCCTCCTGAGTCCAGTAGTAACTCTGTGTCTTCTTTGGGCACAGGCATTCTTTAGTGTTAAGCACTCCAAATCTGCCTTTAGGCACCATCCTTCTCCCTTCCTCAGTTTTAGGAAGCCAGCGGCTATCGTTATGTCAAAAATTCAAAAATGAATGTAATTATTTTGGTTTTTTTTTTTTTGACAATTTATTTATTTTTATTGGAAAGCGGAGATACAGAGAGGAGGAGAGATGAGAGGAAGATCTTCCGTCCAATGATTCATTCCCCAGGTGACCACAATGGCTGGTGCTGCACCGATCCAAAGCCAGGAGTCAGGAACTTTCCTTCAGGTCTCCCACATGGGTGCAGGGTCCCAAGGCTTTGGGCCATCCTTGACTGTTTTCCCATGCCATAAGCAGGGAGCTGGATGGAAGCAGGGCTGCCGGGGTTAGAACCGGCGCCCGTATGGGATCCCAGCACATGCATGCAAGGCAAGGATTTTAGCTGCTAGGCTACCGCGCCAGGCCCCAGTAATGAGTTTTTTTTTTTTTTTTAAATATAGCTGCTCTCTGGCAATTCTCAAAGTAACTCAGTTTCTTGAGCATAACTCATTCTAGATATATGGTCTCATGCCAAGCTATGGTGTAATTAGATTTAAAATTATAAGATATCCTCTTCACTTTTAGAGATTGTTTGCTTTTTATTGCTTCTCTTCTCCACTAGAAGTGCAGCATCTAAGAAACTGTCATTTGTTTTATTCTTTGTCTCTTCAGTACTTAGTAGAGCAAAGTAAAAAAAAAAAAAGTTCGTTACATGATTGACCAAATCCTTTTGAACATCCTGTGTTTGTACCATCCATAAAGGCCTGGCAGCATGGAGCTTGGGAGTTGACCCTCCTGCTCGACTGTGGTTTGTTAAGTCTTGATGGATAGCTTGGACGCCCCTTCTGCTTGACTGCAGACTCTTTAGGTGGAGTGTGATGCTCTCAGAGCCCCTCTCTTTGAAGATGCTTTGACTAAACCGCCCAGGATTTCCAAATTGTAGCCCTTCCAGGTCCACAGCCCCGGTTCCCTGCACAGCTGTTGGGCCCCCTGTGTTCTAGAGGCCCGACAACATTAAAAACCCCAACTATTTATAGCAGACTTTTCAGTGTCAGTAAATTACAGGCTGCCCCTGCCAGTGGGATGGGGCAAACACTCATCTGCCTGCCACTCTGTGATTGCCTGGAAGCATCAGCCAGGTGGCAGGAGCCAGGCCTCACCTGGGATAGGAAGCCAATGCCAGCCGAGGGGCTGTGAAATTTCCAAGTTGGGAGCCCCGTGTGCTTTGTGATGGAGCGGTGGGGCACCAGAGACTGAAGGACACTGTGCTGTGTGTTCTCTTAAGGCCAGCCAGTGCTGGTGTGACCCAACTGCCAGGCCACCTCCCAGGTCCATACAGATGTTTGTGAAGTCTTTTGTCTTCAAAGCTAGATACTGTCCTGTACCAGGTCCATTTCATCTTTCCTGGGAGGTATATGCCAGGTTTCAACAAAGTAGCTGAAGCAGGTTGATTCTAAATGTGGGTAACATACAATCTCTACAAAAGAGTGTAAGTTCTTAAAAAGACCCCATAGGAATTAGGATCTTCATCTCCCCTCTGCTGCCCTGCCCTGCCACTCCAGAATGTACAACAAGGGGATGTTCCTTGCTCCTGCACAGGGCACCGTTCAGAAAGAGCTCAGGTGCTAGAATGCTTGGATGTGCTGCCTGGTTGGACTCTGGAGGGCTGGGGCAGGGGGTGAGCTGGGCAGGTTTATTGTGGTTTCTTTTGGGCTCTGCAGTTCCCTGCAGGGTTCAGGGAGAACTGGGAGCAGCATGCAAGAGGTCTGTTCTGTTAGCTGGAGTTTCCACTGAAGTGCTAACTGCTGGGTCCTTTGAACCTCCAGCCGGGGCAAGAGTATTTATAACTCGCCTAACTGGCCACCGTTTGTGAGCTCAGAGAAGCTGGGGCCCTGCTTTCCTGTCGTAGTTCAAGAGCCTGCCTTTGGAGTGAACTGAAAGGGCTGGTCTGGTGAAGTGTAGGGACTCAAGCCGGACTCCCCATGATCTGGTTCTCCACCCCTGGCCTGTGAGGGCAGCGGCCCTTTCAGGGTTAACTTCCCTGCTTTGGAAGCAGCTGGCCAGTTTACACTCCTCCCTGGGCTGTACAAAAATACTTCCTTTGAAGTGTTGGGAGAAGCGGTGAAGGGTAAAACCTGGTGAAGAACCAGATCCGGAGTGGGGCGTGAAGGCACTTCTCTGCCAGGGCCTTCGCTGTGGGACTGAGCCCCTGCCTGGGGCTGAGTGGTGCTCCTCATGTAGTTTATAGCTTTGGACTTGCTTCTAGCTGAACGAAGTGTGCCCACATGTGTAAAGTTCCCAGGAAAGGAATGTTTCTCCATAAGAGAACAGGGACACAGTTCCCCAGCTTTCAAGATGGGGCACTTCTAGGAATACTCCCCTGGTGGGGTGGTAGCCTGGGGTTTGGTGCAGTCCTAAAGTGGCTTTCCTAGTTCTTCTCCCAATCTACTAGGAGAGAAAAACTGCCTCCATCCCCATCTCATTTAGAGTAGAACCCAGCAACCCCAAAGCCAGTAGTTTTGACTTTTCTTAACTTTGAATTCCTCATCGGTCAAAGGTGGGAGTAGAAGGAGGGTGGGGAGGCTCATGAAGTGAAGATTCTGTCAGGATCACAGGAAATACAGGCTTCGGAGAGCACCTTGAGAAAGTTTAAAACACTTCTCTACGGTAGGACCTACTGCTAGGCAGGAATGGCTTTTAGGATAAAGGGGGCAAAGAGAAGAATGCCAGAGCAGAAATGAGACAGAACAAAGCTTGAATGTCTTCTTAATCCTTGAGTATTTGCTGGCGAGGAGAGGTTGGGGCGAGATGGGAGGAGAGGCAGCTGTTATATTCCAGAGAAGAATGCCAACCTGTTTCTCCCCACAGATGGGGCCACACAAGTTCTTTCTGAACTGGGTTTGCACTCCCTTCTTCCCTGGGAAATGCCCTCATATGGATTTCTTACATTTTACTTCAGTACTCCCTAGCTCTCCATTTGGCTAACATTCATGGGCTGACTTTTGCCAGGCATCGTGCTAAGCACCCAGCATGAATGGTCTCATTGATTCCTCATGACAGACCTATGCTGATAACTGCTGTTGCTCCCATTTTGCAGAGGAGAAAACTGAGGCTGGAGGAAATGGAATGACTTAATCGAAGCTCCTTGTGCCTGCCAACACAAGTATGGGCATTCAGACCCAGTCTAGCTGGCTTGAAGCCCTTTGTTTATTTATTTTAAGGTTTATTATTATTTTTTTTTCTTTGAAAGGCAGCTTTACAGAGAGGAGAGACAGATCCTCCATCTGCTGGTGACTCCTCAGATCGCTGAGCCCGTCTGAAGCCAGGCACTTCATCTGGGTTTCCCACGTGGGTGCAGGTTTCAAGCATCCTCTTGTGCTTTCCCAGGCCACAAGTAGGGAGCTGGGTTGAAAGTGAAGCAGCTGTGACATGAGCCAGTCCCCATATGGAATGCCAGTGCTTGCAGGCAAAGAATTAGCTTGTTGAGCCACTGTGCCAGCCCCACACTCCCGTTGTTTAATTGCAAAGTCAGATATACAGAGAAGGATCTTCCATCCAATGATTCATTCTCCAAGTGACCACAACAGCCAGTGCTGTACCAATCCAGGAGTCAGGAGCCAAGAACTTCCTCCTCCAGGTCTCCCATGCAGGTGCAGGGTTCCAAGGCTTTGGGTCACCCTTGACTACTTTCCCAGGCCACAAGCAGGGAGCTGGATGGGAAGTGGAGCAACTGGGAGTAGAACCTCTGGCGTCCATATGGGATCAAAGCGCATTCAAGGTGAGGACTTTAACCGCTACGCTATCACGCCGGGTCCAGACCCTTTATTCTTTCTTTTTATTATTATTATTATTACATTGCATTATGGGACACAGTTTTTTAGACACTGGGATTCCCCCTCCCCTTTCCCCCATGGTGGATTCCTCCACCTTGCTGCATTGCCACAGTTCAAGTTCAGTTGACAGACCCTTTATTCTTAATGGTTGTGTTACAGTAAGCGGTGGAGGGTGGACTTTCCTTCTGTACCCCAGACCTGATCGGAAGCCATTAGTAGGGAAAACAGCGACATATTGAACTCTTCATTTCGGCAGTTCTGATCCATGTCATGTTCTAGTTGACTTTTATTGACTAGTATATTCGAAGAAACATAAATGTTTGCCGCCTTGTGCTTCTTTGAAGAGGGACTTGGCTGATTTCTAATTCCCTGTGTGATCTCTGTGGCACAAGGGCTTTTACCCTCTCTTGTTGTAAAGGAGAGACAATTGCTTAGTGAATTCCGTCCCTACAGTTCTTACTGTGTGAGGTCTGAAGTGTAGCTGGCACCTCCAGAAATGCCTGGCTGCGGGCTTTGGTTTTTTTTTCCCCCCTGCCTAGAACCAATCTTGCGTTGACACTTAATGCAAGGGGCTTGAGATCCTGTCCTTGACCTCTCTTGGCTCACAGGGGAGGAATTGAGGCCTGGGAAAAATTGGGAGTGGTTTGCCATCAGTCACACATAGGCCGGACCCAGGCCAGGCCAGCAAGTTCCTGGTCCAGTGGCCAAATGCCTCTCTCCTTCTTACCTGAATTTCAAACAGGAGGCAAGATGAAAGGAGCAAAAATGACAAGTTGGAGGAATGGGAGGGTTCTCATTTGTCAAGTTTCTTTTGATCCTGACTGCTTTCCCCCTCTCTCTCTGTCTCTGTCTCTGTCTCTCTCTCTCTCTTACACACACACACAATCTAAAACTACAACCTCAAGTCTGAGCACATGGTTCCTAGTTCACTGAGGGGTAGTCATTGCTCTTTGAAGCGGGAAGCCCCCCCATCAGCCTCAGCCTCTTCCCCCTCCCACCCCCCCACCCCCCCCCGTCCCGTCCCCTTCTGCTGCTCGGCTGCCAGATGTCACACTCCTCTTCACAAATCTTTCAGAGCTTAATACCGTGGACAGGATGGCGTCTTAAACCCTGCCTTGCCCTAGTGTTCCCAACCTGGGTGTTGTGTTCCCGGATTGTCCTTATACTCTGGGATCCTGCTATAGAACTTAACTCTTCCCATCCCCTCATCCCACCCCGAGTCAGGCTGTGGCTTGTATTGGCATGTTTGCCCAGCTTCTAGTCGGGCCTTCCAAGGATGCTGCTTCCAGGAAGTACTTTTGGACCACTGAGGAACCTAGTGCCCCTCCTGCCTCTGAACATGAGGCCACTCACTCCATCTGCCATGTGACACTGTGTTATTTGCTTTTGTTTAATTTGTTAGGTGTTTCTGTCTCCCAGCAAGCGCATAAGCTCCCTGAAGTCAGTGGTGTGCCTGCTGGACTGCATTTTCTCCACCTGCAGCATCCCATGGGACCCCAGTGGGGTGCTGTGGTAGGAGTCTGGGACTGTACGCTAGCATTGCTCCAAGTGTTCATAGGAATGGCTCGAAAAATGGACTTCAAAAAAATAAGGGTCGAAGGTGATGGGAGGTTAAGTGCCTGCAGCTCTTGGAGGAAAAGAAGTCTTGCAAATGGAGCCGTTTCTAGACATACTGCTTTAAGTAACGGCTTTTGAGAGTTGGCTTCCAGTACTTTGTCCTGGTCTGGTGTGTGGTGTTTGTCTGGGAAGCTGGTGGGGAGCCCCTGGCCGGGTGTCACTAATGCCCTTCCTGCACTTGCAGAGAGTACAAGCTGTCTGGCAGCTTCAGGAACTGTCCTGGGAGAGCAGGTATGATGTTCCCTTATAGCACCCTGCAGACTCAAACTGCATTTTCCTTCTTAAAAGCCCTAGGGGAATAAACTTTAAAACTAGCCAAGGGTCAGAGGTCATTTTTTAAATTTTATTTTCTTCAAGCTGTTTTAGAAAATGCTGTGTGTGTACTCCAGTAGACACTCCATAATGTGTGGAGCGTGCCTCCCTCTGCTCATCACCCTTACTCTAACAGCTGCCAAAGGCCTGATCCCAGCTGTTTTGTTTCCTCCCCCCATCCCATGTTTTGAAGCAAAGTCAGCCATATTGGTATCTCCCCCCTCTCCTGTAAATACTTTAGTATCTGTAAAAGATGAGATTCTTTAAACACACACACACACACAAAATCTCAAGGCTGTTCCCACCAGAGGCTGATGTTAAGCTAGTGATGGCTCCTCCAAAGGGACAACCCCTAGAATCCCTGAGCAGTTGGGTGCCCAGACCCTGGCAGGAGCCCCAGCTGGTGCGGACAGAATGGGTGAGGCCAGGGCGCTGCTGGCCGGGCTATAGCGATCTCGGATCCTGGCGTGGGCGCAGTGATGGTATCGGCTCTGCCCCGGGCGGGAACCACTAGATCAAAGGCACAGCGCACTGGTGTGCTTCAAAGCCATCGGAGCAGCCCGGATTGATGCCGAGAACGAGAGCGCTCTGCTGATGTAATCGTAGCCTGCGAGACAGGTTCTTCTTCTTCTTCTTTTTTTTTTTTAAACAAAGACACCCCTTGTTTGTTTAGCGAGGTGAAGCGTGTGCATGGCAGGCATGCGGCATCTGGAGGGTTCCACTCCAGCCCAGTGGGTCCATTGTAGGGCAAGTGAGCTGCAAGTGGCTAGAGCCTTCCCATGCGCCTTGCAGATAGACTGCAAGGTACCTGTTTCTGTGAGCAGCAGATCATTTTCCTTACAGTGGTCAGATTTGCCCCCAAGTGACATTCCTGAGATTTTTAAAAAACTGCTCCTCTGGTGGGGATAATCAGGCTTTGGAACGTACTTGGTGAAGCCCAGGGAAAGAGGTGGACAGGCTACCTTTGGTCATTCCTGGCCCTGACTCTAGTAAAGAGGCTCATGCCCAAGAGGATGTAAGGGGCTTGCTGGAGACAGACTGGCAGAGTCACCCTGTGACCGAATGCTAGGTTCTCTACAACCCACAGCCTGAATATCCTCCCAGTCAATGAATGTCAGATACATGAATGACCTGGGTCTGTCCTCCGCTCAAGCCAACGTCCCTGCCTTTCGGAGATGTTTGGTGCATGACTGGTGGATGCGTTACTCCGTGAATTAAACTGTAGCCTCATCCTGTTTTATTTTTGAAAAATATTTGTTTTTATTTAAGAGTTAGAGGGAGAGAAAGAGATTTTTCTGTGCACTGGTTCACTCTCCACATGACTATAACAGCCAGTGCTATAGGGCCATGCAAAAACTGGGAGTCCAGAATTCCGTCCGGGTCTCTCATTTGGATGCCAGAACTCAAGCACTCAGACTGTCTTCACTCTTCACCTCAGCTTTCCGTAGACCACTAACACGGAACTGAGTCAAAGTGGAGCACCCAGGACAAGAGCCAGTGCCCCTGTGGGATGCAAGCGTTGCAGGT
This sequence comes from Ochotona curzoniae, assembly GCF_017591425.1. NCBI lineage: Eukaryota > Metazoa > Chordata > Mammalia > Lagomorpha > Ochotonidae > Ochotona > Ochotona curzoniae. The sequence continues at coordinate 8,782,037 of NW_024467101.1, read as the reverse complement.
AGAGGCTTTACCCTCTATGCCACAGCTTAGCTGTTCCCTTGCTGAGTGATTCCTGCAGACAGGGAGGCAAAGCAGCCTTTCAGATGGAGCCAGTGTTGTTGATATTGAGTTCCTTATTCAAATCTTCCGCGCATTTAAATCGGGGATGAGGTGGGGGTGGGAGTGCAGAGGCACTCCTGCACTGAAGTCATGGGACTAGAGTCTCCCTCAGTGTCATAGAGGTGTTTCAGCATATGTCCGGGTGCTTTCCTGTCAGTCAAGCTGAAAGCCAGTATTGTTCCAGATAATCCGTTTGTGTTCAGTTAAGTGTCTGGTTTACTGGCTCCAAGCTACCTTGGTGAGTGCACATGGAATTGTCTAAACTTGAAGGTGAGAGTGAAGGGATTTTTTAAGCTATAAGTCAGATTTCTCCCATCATCTTCAGAAGCACCCCCTCCCTCCCATTTTATTGTGGTGAATTGCAAACATAAAAAGAAAATGAAAGGGTGATACAATGAATACCCATGTGCCCATACCTATATTCCACAAATAACATTTTACAACACTTACTTTACCACATACTTACCTATCTGAGCATACGCTGTATTTGTTTATTTATTTATTTATTTTTTGGTTGGAAAGTCAGATTTACAGAGAGAAGAAGAGACAAAAGGATCTTCCATCTGCTGGTTCACTCCCCAAGTGTCTGCAGCAGCTGGAGCTGAGCCAATCTGAAGTTAGGAGCCAGGAGCCTCTTCCAGGTCTCACATGGGTGCAGGGTCCCAAGGCCTTGGGCTATCCTTGACTACTTTCCCAGGCCACAAGCAAGGAGCTAAAGGGGAGATGGAACAGCCGGCATATGAATCAGTGCCCATATGGAATCCCAGCACATGCAAGGCGAGGACTTTAGCCACTAAGCTATTATGCTGGGCCCTATTTTTATTTATTCTTAAAATATTTATTTATTTGTTTGAAAGTCAATGTCATGGAGAGAGGGAGATCTTGCATCCACTGATTGACTTTCTCAGATGGCCAAAGCAACCTGGACTAGGCCAGACTGAAGCTAGGAGTCAGAAACTTTTCCTAGGTCTCCTATGTGCATAGTGGGGATCTAAATGTTTGGGACTTTTTCCACTGTTTTCCTGAGCCATTACCTAGGAGCTGGAATTAGAATCTAAGTGGAACAACTGGGCACAAACTGGCACCTATGTGGGATTTTAAGCAGCAGCGTCCATTCACTATGTTACCTTGTCAGCCCAGTCAGTGGTGTCTTTTTTTTTTTTTTGGTAAGATTTATTTATTTGTAAAGAGAATTGACATAGAGGAAAAGAGATCCTCCCATCTGCTGGTTCACTACCCAAATGGCTGTAGTAGCTGGCCCTGGACCAGTTTTAAGCCAAGGCCCCAGAAACTTCTCTTGTGTCTTTGGTATAAGTGCATGAGTCCAAGTATTCAGACCATGTCCTGTTGCTTTCCCAGGCGCTTTAGCAAATAGTGGAATTGGAAACAGAGCAGCTGGGACTGCAGCTGGAAGCCATAGGGGATGACAGCGCATGCTTTTTCTTAACTTGCACAAGCCTTAGTGCTGTTGATAGTATGTGAAGCCCACATACTATATCCAGGAAATGCAAGTACTTAGGTGTTTTAATGATTGTGATAGGGTTTTGAGGTCACTTTTTACATTTCGTTTGTGCCATTGTTAGATCCAATTCTTCTCTGTGCCCAATTGCTCAAGTTGGGAACTCCCCTGGGGATCCTGCTGCTTTGGTTAAGTTAGTACTAGGGTGTGGAATGGGCCTGCCGGTTGGACAATGTGTGCGTGGGTAATTACAGCCCGGCAGGGCGATCGGGTGATGCCCCAGGCGGTGGATCAGTTTGGGGTATGAGCGGGATTGGGGGGATGGAGGGGAAGGAGTAGGGAATGGGAAAACGGGGTAGGGGATTGGTGACCCCGGGGGATGTGTGGTTTATTATAGGTGAGTTGGTTTGGTTAGGCGGACTATGAGCCGGGGCGGACGGGCGTCGGGGGGGTTTGGTGGGATTGGCGGATAGTTTTGGCTGGAATGGTGGAGTGTTTGAGAGTAAAAGCTGACTTTTTTAAAAGGGCCGGGGTATGAGTGCTTTGTGAGGGTGTCTGTGGATTTGGGCGAAGGTTTGTGGGCTGGGCTTTTTGTTGCAGCCTGGGTGTTCCTCCGCTACGTGTTGGGCCGGGCCGGGGGCCTGGGGGGGTTGACTTTTGGGGGGGGTGGTGGAGTAAGTATGTGGGTATGGGAAGGTTAGTAGTCCCCGTCTGGTTGGGTTGGGGTTGGCCCGGGGAGGGTGAGGCCCGTGGTATCAATGGATGGGAGTAGGGGGAGCAGCCGGAACCTGTCGGGGTTAGGGGTAATAGAAGGGGGATCGTCGGGCGGATTTAGGTCCCGACAGGCCGGGACAGCGCGGAGGGTAGGGGGGAGGGGTTTTAATAAGTGAGTAGGTTGAGGGGGGTGGGGTAGAGCGGGGGTAAGGCATGGTGGGTGGGGTGGGCTTTTTTGGGATGTGTTGTGGTTGATGGGGTCCGCGGATGGGTTTTATTGTTGGGTGTGGGGTTATGGTAGCCGGGTCGAATGGGATTTGTTGAGTGGTCGGGGGCTGGGAAGCGGAAAATGGGAGCCTGGTCTGGGCGTGCAGGCCAGGGGGCCGGGTAATAGGAGGTGTTGAGATATGGTGCACTCGAAAGGGGGATGGACCGGTGGTCGCACAGGGTAGGGGAGGGGGAGGTGGGCATGGGGGGGGGGGGGGGGTGTGAGGTGGTTTTTAGGTGTGTGTATGTTGTGGGGTGATGTGGGTTTTTAAGGGATGTGTAGGATTTGATGGCTGGTTACAATAATGGTATTTTGCACTCACCCTACCCCCCACCCCCCTTTGAATCTGTAAAAGTTACATATTACTCTCAGCATGTTTTAAAAGTAATTTTCTTTCCTCTAATTTTTGTTTCCAAAGGATTCAAGTTAGCTTTCATAGACTAGGATTCCACATTTCACATTGTTTTATACTTCATTTAGTCACATAATTATAGGAGATGAGTTGGCCTCCACAGGTCTCAGAGCGCTTACAGCCCTGCTGGTGGGGGTGGCAGCAGTCCCCATGCAGTGTTTTGGGCCAGGCCATCTTCAGTGGACGCAGACACGAGGCAGTTGATTCTGAAGTGTCTGGAGAAGCTCTCCAAGGAAGCCTGGGCCTCTTGTCAGAGGAGTGAGCTTGATTCTTTGCTGTATGGATTTGGGTCCCCAGGCCTCAGATTGCTCATCTGTCTAATGGGATTGGCAGAATTGCTTACCTACTGAGCAGGCCACACACAGGCCAGGTCACGGGAAATGCTTTTGCAGATGTTTGCCAGAACACTACTGTGCTGTTCCTGAGCCCAGAATGGACGTTGTCATCCGAGGCTAGGACTCCCTGACGTGCTCTTTGATACAGAGCTCCTGAACCTCGAGTGAGAGCTTTTGGCTTACAAGAGCAAACAGAGAGGCTTTGCCGAGCGCAGATTCACACTCACCAGTTAGCCAAGAGCTGATGGGGATGGCACATTGTGTGGCAGGGTCAGTGCCACACATCTAGTTGGACTGGGGATCCCTGGCTCCTCAGTGTTGAATCCAGGGAGCCAGCAAGATTGGGGGTGCTATGGGTCAGCTGGGGTGCAAGAGGTAGCCAGAGTTCACCATCTAGGCTCTTTAGCCAGATTCCTGCATGTGTGCAAAGTGGGTGACATTCAGTCTATGTTATGTGCTTCTGGAAAGTAAGAAATGACTTATTTTTGCCAAGTTGTCACTTCCATTCTTTGAGTGATTCATCAGGAAGTTGACCAAAATGGGAGTAGCGTGCCAGAGTCTTGCATTGCTATATGTTATACAGATCTCACACCGGTGTTCATACCTCTTGGGGTGGTTTTTTCTGTGGAGCTTCATGCCGCCGAGAAACCTGAGCTTGTGTAAGATGGAGCAGATGCCATCGCTGTCTATAGAGAGCCTTCCTCCCACACTTCCAAAAGGAAGACAGAGTCTCCTAGTCTTGGCCCAGTAGGTGAAAATGTTCCTTGGCAAGTACCCATGTAACCCAAAGAAGACTGAAATTGTGTGGCAGTCAGCATGAGGAGAAACCCTGAGATTGCTGGTCCAGGGCTGTTATCAGTAAGGCTTAAGTTCTGATATAACCCCTACTGTTTTGACATGGGGGCTGACTATCAAGAGGCTACTGTTTCATTAGGAGATTCCCATCCACTCACCCATCCTCCCATCTATCCAACAGTACTGGGTGCTGGGTAAGGCAGAAGGACTACCCTGTAGTGGAAAAACGCAGAAATCCCTGCTCTCACAGAGCTAACCTCGTGCCAGGGAAACTGAGGTCCTAGTACCTTGTCTTTCTAAAGTCAGAGAGGCTCTTCCTGCCTCGTTCCACTGGGCTAGCCGTATAAATAGAAGCTGTGATTGAGGGACAGCCAAGCTTCAGTCATATGGAAAAATACAGGTGAGATTCTTAGGGTCAGAGGAAGTAGATTGCATCACACTGCGCCCAGAGACACAGCACTGCAGACAGCCTGAGAGGCCAGGCGTGGGTCAACTTGGAGCTGGGGCTGTGGAAGAGACAGACACGGTGTGTAACCCCGATGATAGCCTTACCCTTCCGCAGCAAAGGGTTCCTGCAGAGTGCCTGTCCCTGACTGAAGGAGACAACACAGAAACAGGCGCCTGCATGGGGCAGGCAGCAGGAGCAGGGGAAGAGCTGATGCTTATCTTAGCAGTGGGGCCTTGGTTTCTTCATCTGTAAAATGAGGCCTGCGTCTCAAGTGTTCCTCCTGGTCTGAATTTTTTAACGGTGATAAATCTTAACCTTGTCGAATAAGAATGTAACCTTGCCGCCTCTTGGGTCTTTGATCAGCGATCTGCATGAATGGAGGGGAGGGATCCTGACTCTTCCTGTTCCTGCTGCCTCTGTAGTATGTGCAGAATGTCCATCCTGCCAACAGCCCAGCTCTCTTGGGATGGTGCGAGGTGAAGTAGCCACTCAGGGACATGGGGTCTCACGCTGGTGTCCTGATAGTGTGTTATCAGCCTGACATTCATCTACATCCAAGTTAAAGTGCTGGAGCAGAGAAGTGGGTTTCTGCATCTGAACCGCAAAAGCCCAGGAAGGTTGGGGTTACCGGCTGTGGTTGGCTCCTTTGAAGATCCGTCACAGAGGAGTCACCACTGAGCTGTTAGCAGCTCCACAGCCTACCCATTCAGCAGCAGTAAACCTTGAGTTATGTCCTGCCTGCGATCCTGTGTTTTCCCTCCCTACTGTCCCACGGCCTCCTCCTCTCCTTCCCTCTACCATAGAGGAAGGGAGCACAACTGCTAATTACATGGAAACAAAAGACTGGCATGGTTTATTAGGATGAAGTGTTGTGTGTGTTCCACCTACAACAAAGGCCAGGTGTTCTCAAGTCCAGCACATGGCGTTGCAGACTGCAGCCTGACCTCGCCTAGCGAAGTTGCATGCTTAATAACTTGCAGTTTTCCAAGGATCATCTCAACCCCCAATCAAGTGTATTCTCAGTTATACCCTAACTCCATCGTGATCTTCCCTTTCTGCTCCTTTATTATTAGAATCTACTTATAGAAACTGCAGGATTGTACGTTACAGTTGTCTTAAAAAACGAACCCATTCGCAGCTTGAGCAGTAAGTAGGGTCATTCAAGGAGTTTTCTGTGTTACTCGGGCTTTGTGTAAGGCGCATTCCTGACCTGCAGACCTGTTGGGCTTCCCTTCGCATCATCTTAGCGCTCCTTGATGCTCCGTAGCTATCAAGGAGTTAGCATTACCTCTGCTGTGTTTAAATTAAACATTAACCAAAAGGCTTCCTCTGCCACAGTCTGTTATCAACAATTGCTTGGAACGTTCTCTCTGGCAGTGGAGCCTTATTTTTCTTCCAAGGAGATGCTAGAACAGGATGAGAATAGACATTAAGAGGCCACAACAAAGGCAGATTCTTGATTATATCCTAAGAAACACTGGCCTTGTGATTGCATGGAGTTTCGCCTTCTTAACATTTTGTAACCTCCCTAGACCTTCAGAGACTATTTCCTTGTGTGGCGATAAACAGTGATTCTTCTTTTCTACTTGGGATGTCCTTTAGAGTTCCTTCCTGGAGACAGTGTGGTGGGAGTGATTAAACACGGCGGGTACTTTCTGCTTGAGGACTTGGGGTGCTTGTATTTGGTGGTGGTGGGGTGTGAGTGAAGGAGGGTACTGCTTACTGCAGATGGCTTCATTTGGTTGTTAACAAAAGGCTAGGTGACCCAGAAACTTAAACCTCAAGAAGAACAAAAAAAGTACTTTCAAACTTACAAATGGGAAGATCTTGGAGGCATGAATAGCTCCTCTGGAGTGCTTTCTTTGCCACCTAGCTGCTTTGGAGCCGTGGTGCCTAATAGCTCCTCAGCCAAGAGGGCCTCATAAAATTTTAGCTCATTTCTATATAGAGTGCTTTGGAGTGGCCGTTTCTCTCTGTCTCTAATTTACTCTCAAATACCCTCTGGAAAAGGAGCTGATGAGGTGCATTGAGACTTGGCATCAAAAGCTGCACATTGATAGCTGTTGCTCAGCTCTCTTCTACTTGGGAACTTAAATTTTGTAAAACTGACAACCTCCCACTCTCTCTTGTTGTTGTCATCATCATCACTACCATCACCAGAAAATGTTAAGCAATTGTTTCTGGCATGCAACAAGTCATATTTATTAGAGTCTAAACAATGGAAAAGTACGTAAAAAAGAGAAGATTCCTTCCACCCCCACGTCCCTGTGCACACACTGGTCCTCAGATAATTCCTGTGACCTGCCCGATGCGCAGTTTTTCTTTTCCTTGCCGTTTGTGTTCTCACATGGCTTTACAGGAAAGGGATTGCCCATGTGCCTGTTATTTGACTTGCTGGCCCAGGACCCCTCTGGGTATCAGGCACACTAGGTATGCTATAATTAAGGCCTGTTAGGCTCTTGGTTCTGTTTCCCGGTGGCACCTTTGTAGGGGAGTGGTCCTTTTTCTTAAGCCCCTGGGCTATAAGCTGTGAACTCAATGCCCTGTTTTCTAGACAGGGCTTTCCTGATGCTCGACTCTTCCTTTCTTTTGTCGTAACAGGGCTCCTCTTCTAGAAATGGCTTTCTAAGTCCCTCAGAGTCTTCCACCTGGACACAGGCACTTGGACCCGATAGTGTGGGAGATTTTCAGGCCTGCCGGAGTGCTTGCTCTTTGCCCCGCTGGAGGCTCTGCTGTGAGCGCCCCAGTGGGGATCGATCCATCCTGCCCTCAGAGGGCAGCTCAGTACAGTGTCCCAGGGGAGGGAGTCCCATTGTTTTCCGGCTTCCAGTCCCCAGCTTCGGGGAGTCTGCATCCTGGTTACTCTGCCCCAGGTGCTTGGCTCATGCCTATCATTGAGCGTTCCTTTCCTGCAGCAGAGACAGGAGCCTCCACTCCTTCAGGTCAAGACTGTTGTTTTTAGGGGTGGATTGTGTGGCACCACAGGTTAAGCCACCACTTGGGACCCCTGCATCCCACGTCAGCTTCCTGCTACTGTGCCTGCGAGGTCAATAGAAAATGGTCCAAGGACTTGGGTCCCTGCAACTCAGGTGGGAGAACTGGATGGAGTTCTAGTTCTTAAATTGCAATCCAGGCCAGTTATAACTGTTAAGTCCACCTGGGGAGTAAGCCACTGGATGGAACATTTCTCTCTTGCTTGCTGGCTTGCTCTCTCTGCTACTTTCCAATTAATTACCTAATTAATAAAAGACTCCTTTCTTGGTAGTTTGGAGGCAGGCTTGTCTACTACTGAATGGACATATCGATGAAGCATTCACACATTGACATGACACCCTGACACAATTCTGACCACCGGCTTTCCTGGGTGGAGTTAGCAGTTCTCTTACTTTACTGGATGACAGATAATCCATTTACTTAGACCTAATTTATAGCCACTTCTGTCAGCAGCAAGCTACTCTGTGAAGGTCTCCAAGGAAACTCCCCACCCGAAGCCCCTACCACCCTGTTAATCCAGGAGGTAGGAGGAAGATGCCAATTTGGCATCCTCAGGAAGTTCTGCCTGTGCTTAAGTTGAGGAGGTTTAAGAAACTACTCACTCCTGTGTCCTTCCGACTCTCCAGGACCCTCATTTTCACTCTCCTTTGGGTTCGTTATTCCAAGTCTCCAGGACTCCAGGACTCTGCACTCCAGGACTCTGATCAGGGAGAACCTGCTCCTGCCTGCCCAGCCATCAGTTGTGGTTGTCTTATCCTGACCCAACTCGGCCGCCACCCTAATCGGAAGCCCCAGAAGCCATTCTCGTGGTTTCCTTTCGTTATCTATGCCCCACGCAGCCTGGGTGCTGTGATCCAGGCTACCCCTGCAGCAGTGCCACATCACGCAGTTGCCTCCCTTAATACGATGCCATCCTTTGCCCACAGGGACATCCATGGCTTGTCCTAATTGACTCATCAGCTCTCAGTGCCTTGGCATCTTTCTTGGGGTCTTGAGGCTCAATCAGTGGCTGCCCTGGTGTGGCAGCAGGCTTGGGACCTGGCAGTCTGCTCCCAGAGGTGCCACTAGCAAGTGCTTGGTCTCAGATGGTTTACTTCTGATCAGTTTGCACTGGCTGCTCTCCCACTTCAGCTCACCTTGGCTATTCTATCTGGGGAACGGGAATGCAGTTAATGGGCTCTAAGAGGTAATACTTTTTAAAGGTTGAACTTATTATTTATTTATTTTTTACTGTGGCTTTTCTAGAGTGTTGTCTATAGACAAAAAGCAGCCCCGAGTGCCTTTGAAAGAGCCAAAATGAGAGCTCTGTGGGTCTTTGCTAGATTTTATATGTAGTTTGTTCAAAACGCGTGTTGAAATTGGTCCCCAGAGTAATAGCATGGGGAGCTGGGGGCGTTGGCCTTTGCCCTCATGAAGGGATTACTGACTGCCGCTTTCGCAGGACGGGGTGTATTCTCCTTGAAAGTGAGCTCCTGGCTCTCACAGGACTGGAGTCATTACAGCGAGAGCAGCTTGTCATAAAGTGAGGCCACCCTTGCTGCCTCTGCAAGCAAGTGCTTGCCCATCCACTTTTCCCACTGCATTAGGGCACAGCACCAAGCCCCCTCTAGAAGCGGGGCCCATGGGACTTCCCAGCTTCCAGAGAATCGAGCCAGATAGACCCGCACCCTTTGTTACATCCGCCACCTGGCATTCCGTTAACAGCCGCAGCAAATGGACTGAGAGCTTTCCCCACGAGGGGGAAGAGTCCGAGGATGCACAGGGCAGGGAAGCTCCAGACCACAGAACTCCAGGGTGTGTGGGACCCAGCCCCAAAGCTGGGGAAAGCCGGGCCCCACAACTGAACGTGGCACCTCGTTCATCCAGGCTTTTTTAAATTATGAAGTTGAGCCGCTGCCTCTTAAACTGTCAGTTTTCGTGCCCTGACTAGTGCTGCTCATGTAAGATCAAGACTAGAAGCCATCAATTTGCAGGTGAAGGCCATCATCTGCTGCCAGCAAACTCCTCTTTTTCAATTTAAAAAAAAAAAATTTTTTTTCCAGAAAGGGAAAAGACCCATGCCAGCCTTGTTTGAGATTTGTTTCTGTGGGCGTGCCAGAGGTCGCCCTGATGATGAGAGCTGGCCTGGGAGTAGCTGGGGGAAGGCAGTTGGACAGAATAGGCCAGCGTGAGCTCAGGACTGACCTGCACCTTCTCCAGGTGCGGCGACCGTGTTTGGGCATGTATCAGCTCTGAAAACACTGCTCATCCATCAGCTCACTGACCCCCTCGTCAAGACTCATTGTTCCGTTGTTTTGACTGTGAAAGTGGCACATGTTACAAACCAGCTTGTGTGACCTAGAACGATGTCCTCCTACTTCTCTGTGCAGCAGAATCACCTGGCCTCACTTCTAGAGTCCGATTCGATAGTTGAGATAGGGCCTGAAAACAAGCATTTCCCCCCAATTCCCAGATATTGCTGCTTTGTGTTTGATCTGACAGCCATCTTGTGAAAACCACTGTACATGAGTGTAGTCTTAAGCCCTACCTCACAGAGAGAGAAGTGTTGTTAACATTAAAATTGTGCAGATATGGTTGTATTATTATTTTAAAATTTATTTGCTTTTACTCGAGAGTCAGAATTACAGAGGAGGGGGCAAAAGAGAGAGAGGAGAGAGATCTTCCACTCACCAGTTCACTCCAGTGTCTGCCACGGGCAGAGCTGGGCCAGTCAGGAGCCAGGTGGTTCTTCGGGTCTCCTAAGTGGGTCACGAACCAGCGTTCATATGGGATGTGGTGCCTGGAGTGGCGTGGTGCTGGCTCCTGGATGTGTTCAGCAACAGTTGTTGTGTGATGTATGTACAATTGTTTTGAAAGCAGTCAATTTATTTTTTGGAATAGTTTCATGCTTTACAGAAAAAGTTGCAAAGATAGAGCTCCTATACTCGCCTGCCCTTCAGTTTCTTCTGCTCTTAGTGTCTTACACTGTCATGGAACATTTGTTACAATAAAGGAATCAGCCTTGCTACTGACTGTTAACTCCACATTATTGCAGCTTTTAAGGAAAAATATATGGATCTATTTTGCTAAGATTGAAATAGCAGAGCTGCGTGGTGACAGACTTGCCTCCTTTCTTTCCCACTTGCTTGTATTTCACAGGATATTCCTGGGCACAGGTAATCACATGTATACTCATGCTGATCCATTTTATTTCATGGCATGCCTTTTCTTTTTCATTTTACTGTATCTTGAACGTTTTTCTGCATCAATGTGTCTAAATCTGCTCCATTGTTTTTTTTTTTTAATGGACAACATACATTGTTCTGTGCCCTTTTAAAATGTAATACATCTTATCTGTTCCCAGATTTTAAATCTAGCCGAAAAAAGGTGAGGTCTGGCACACCTCCCTTTTATCTTACATTAGAGGTTAGAGATCATTTGCCCGCCTTTGTGGAGTAGTTAGCATGTTCCAGGCACTGCCAACACTTAGCTTATTTTATCTGACGCAGTTATCCAAACAGTCTTATGAAATAGGTATCATTATTATCCCTGTTAACAGATGAAGAAACTGAGGGTCAGAGAGGTTAAGTGAGCAAAACCCTCTGACAACTCTGAGGCTAAAACAATCCCTGGACCTGTGGGTGCTGTGAGCCATTCAGTTCAGTGTACTCATGCATGTTTATTCAGCTTCATTACGGGGCCACACCTTGTGCTACACCAAGAGGGTGAAAGATGTCCTTAAGGAACTCGTGTCCAGTTGGGGAGAGAGGCATATAAACAAATAATGATGTCAATTTTAAGAGTCCATAAGGAGTTTTTTTTTTTTTTGATGCCTTAAATTAGCCACTGGCTGCACATGCGCATGTATACCTGAAGCTGGCGGTGCATACGGAAGAACTGTCGACTTAGGATGGAATTTCATAACCGCCAGTTGTAAGTGAAGCACCTGACCTGCCAGCCACCACCGGTTAGCTCTAGGTCCTATCAGGCTTGGCCCCCATGACAGCCCGGCTGCCTGGGAGCCGCAGTTCACCACCACTGCCCCAGCATCCTGAGACAAAATCACACTATGTATCACCACCTGGGCAGGATCCAGACTCACAACTTAAAAGTACGTTGTCTGTTGCATGCATATCATTTCTTTCAGCATTGAGAAGTCATTGTCACTGTTGTAAGGTGAGGCCCCTACGTGGCATCAGACTTGGTGAATAAATAGACCCAAGTTTAAGAATTAAATACATATTGAGAACTAGCTATTATTCTGCTTCATAAATGCACGTTGTATTTTTAGTAAATATGATTTCTTGGCCACATCAGTTGCGAAGTAAAAACCTGCCTTTAAATGTCCTTGGAAAGTTACAGGTAGAAACAAGGAAAGCACCAGACGTTACCTTCTTGTCTTTCATCTCTCGGGACCTAATCTCCAAGCAGTCCGTGGACCCCCTTGTGTCCTCACCATTGCATTTGGAAGCAGTCTCTTGATTGCTGGCTCCCTGCTGTCTGTTCCCATGTGCACTGTGTTCTACTGGCCCCATCTCTCTTCTCTGTAGCTTTGGGTTTTTTGGAGCTCAGGAATTGTACTTTTCATTCATGCATTCCCTGCAGCTTAATATGAAACATGTTGACTATCAGTTGCAGAAACATGTGCTCTAGAAGGAGCTTTACACCCTGACTGCCAAATGGGATCAAGCTCATGAGTGATGGTTTTATTATTATTATTATTATTATTATTATTATTATTATTTTACCTTGCTGACTATCCTTCCCCACTTCGTGTACATGTGTATTTTAAGACATTTGCCTTTGGCACTCAAGCTTGAGTTTATAAATACAGAGGAATTGTTGGCCATTTCATCCAGCATGATGTTTGATAAAATAAGTATTGGTCTGCAAATACTCTTCATTATGAATGAACTTACTCTTCAGCCCTTTTCACTGGGAGGAAAGATTGATGTCCATGTCTTTCCCCTACTTGCAAACACACACAAAGCAGAACAGAGCCTCAGCAGGTCCTGTTTGTCATGTAGCCAGCCAGGCTAGTACCTCCCAACTCTGCCACAGTTTGTATAAAATCTCGTTCGCTGTTTCTTTCTTTGTACCTCGGCTTGGGATAGAGAGCATCCCAGAGAAGAAGACAAGGTGAAACAAGTAGGGGAGAGGCTGGTCTCTTGGCTGGGTCAAGGCCTGAGGAAGTTTTCAGGTTTGTTTTAGGGAGATTGGGAGTGAAACACATCTTCTGTGTCCACCTGCACTGCCCAAATGGTACTCTTGAAAATTATGGCAAATGATAGTTTTCCTGCTTCGGGAAAACCAGCTGGACCTACAGCCCATGTGAAAATCCCCTCCCCCAGATGTGAAGGGCAGGAACAGAGAGAGCCACACTATGTTTCTGCCTCCCCCCGCCCCTTTAAAAGGAGATTGTTCCCCCTTAAAGAGAGCCAACTATTCAGAAAACTTAATCACAGGTTCTTCTTCCATTCAGAGTTAATCTGGCCATTCAGCAGCCCTTGCCCTCCCCTTCAGAGGGCTGACCAGGGGCCATGGAGGTCTTCCCCTGGGGCCTTTGGGAGGCTCAGAGGGCAGGACAGGGTCTGAGGCTTTGCGGAGGGGATTGGGTTGGTTCTTTGAAAATGTATCTCTGGTCGTGAACCATCAGGTTCACTAGAAGGGATTTACTCCTCTCTGAGATTGGCCATTGCATCCCAAAGCTTCCGATGGGTTCAGCGCAAAAGAAGAAAATAAAGTTGAAACTGATCGGAATATAAAGGAATTTAATTTCACTGAGGTTGCTAATTTTAAGGGGCAGTTGTTCCTTTTCAGGCACTTGAATTATTTTTTCTTTCTTTCTCTGTAGTGTGTGTAGTAGCCAAAGAAGAGAGTCTTAGGGAGGCTTTTGTCAGTAGCACCTAGATCGCACATCTGCTTTCCTCTGACCTTAAGCAGGACCCTAATAGGATTCTTAGAAATGCTTTCACTACTTGTAGGGTAAGCTTAAGGTGGCAGAGGAAGAAAATCAGAGATTCCTTTGGTGCTGCCTCAGGGGCTCTTGTCTATTTTTAAATTGTATCATTCTAAGCTGGCTGGAGTAGTGCAAGATTATGTTGATTAACCTGAATTCAGGAGATTTTGTCTTATTGCTTCTCCTTTAGGAAATTTAACTCTAGATTCACAATTTTTTATTAAAAAAATTTTTTTTTCCCATTTTATCTGAAAAACAGAGATACAGAAAGATCTTGCATCTGCCAGAGCTGAGGCAGGATGAGCTGGGTCTGTCGTATAGGTGGCAGGGACCCAAGTCCTGGAACCATCACTTGCGACTTCTCAGGATACGCATTAGCTGGGAGCTGGAGTCAGAAAGCAGAGCCAGAACCTTAACCAGGCACACTTAACTTTTGTGACAAATACCCACCTTGCAGTTGCTTTTTATTTATTTATTTATTTATTTAAGATTTATTTTAAAGGCAGAGAGTTGGAGAGAGAGAAAGATCTTCATCTGCTATTTTCACTCCCTCAATAACTGCAAAGGCTAGGGTTTAGTGAGCTCAACACAGGAACCTGGAACTCCATCTGAGTCTCCTATGAAGGGAACAAAGTGTCCAAGAACTCGGGCCATCTTATGCTGCTCTCCCAGGTACATTAGCAGAGAGCTGGATCGGAAGTGGAGCAGGAAGCAGGTCTGTGTGCATATGGGATACAGGTGTCTGCTTGGCATACTGCGGCACTTCCTTGTTCTGTTTCTGTTTTTAACCCGGAACATTTATTTCTGAAAGATGTGGTGTTAAAGACAGATCCGTTAATAAAAAACACATGACATCCATCTTCAAATTTTTAGCATTTAAGCTGGAAGAACTCTCTTAAGCCATTTTAGCTCTGCCCTTTCTCATGGGACATGCTTCTTTGATGCCATTTCAGGCCTGAACTCTGTTGGCGGGAGATCTCTGCAGCCTTGTGGAGGCGACCTCACCTACTTTGAGGAGCTGAGCACTTCCTCATTCTAGCTGTGCGGTACACGTCGTGCCAGGTTGAAGATGTGCACAAGTGTCCACCTGCCTAGTGCTCTGACCTCTATCATAAAGATGCCACAAAAAAGCAGCTCTTCTCTTTTGAGAGAGAAGATACCAAGCACTTCGATTTAGTGCTTCAAGCCACTTAATAGTGGTCAGAAGCTAAGAAAGGAAAGAAGACTACCAGACTTTTAACCCCTTTCTTTCTTGTCCTTAGACCTTCATATTGTAGCCTGTGAGTGCCAAGAGCTCTGGCCTGGCACTTTGGAAGGCCGAGCTGGTGATGAGCTGAGTGACCTTGAACGTTCTTTTCTCAACATGCCAATGTCATTCTCCAAATCAAGGCAATGAGACCGGATCCCTTAGCAATCTCTTCCAGAGTCAGCATTGGTTCCTAGGGCCCAGTCTTGGGGTTGGAGATCTCAAATGTGAAAGGACTCACTGAGGTTTCCACCTAGGGACTGGGAACTCTGTTAGACACTTATATCCTCCTCCTGGAAAGTTGAAGGCAGTCCCTGTGCACATTCAGGCGTGCCTTCATTCTCCCCTGTCACCCCATGGTAGGTCCCCTCTTCAATGTGTGCCTTTGGGGAGGGGCATTAAGGACTGAACACTGAGAACCTCCTATCCAGACAAGGTCATGTTTGCACTAAGGTAGTTCTCCCAACCGGGATTTCCCCTTCGATTCCCCAAGTGGCTTCCCTTCCCACGGCTGCAGACGTCATCCCACCTTCCGCCAGGTGTGCTGGTGCTTCCAAAGCACATTCTGAATTTCTTCTGCCCTAGCCTCCCTCCTTGTTAAACAGCACAAAACCACCAGGTTTTATGTTCCACCGAGCAGCTGCTGCCACTCTGATTTTTTTTTTTCCTCTCCCCTTGCTCCTACTCCCTGTGTCCCTCCCCATCCCTCCCTCGGGGGTCCCTCCTCCCATCCTGCCCTGCTCCAGGGGGTGCTGGACCTCTGTGGTTCTTCTGCAGCTGCTGGACTTTGATAGGGCCATGCTTGCTGCCTCTACACTCGCTTCCCTTAGCAACGGGTCCTTTGACGATGACCTCTTGCTGTTTGCCTGTTGTCTCTCATGTTGGATTATAGATGAGAGATTTACCAGCCTGGGCGTAGAGGCCTGCTGTTTGCACATTTCTGTTAGGGTTCCCAGCGTCTCTCAGTTTGTATTTTCTCTCCAAAATATGAGGGTTGAAGGAGAGGGGTGTGTGTGTGTGTATGTATGAGTGTGTGTGTGTGTGTATGAGAGAGAGAGAGAATATATATTGATGCTGGATCTAGCAGTTTTAAGTTTGTAGGATTCTCCCAGTTGTAAACTATTGTGATGCTTATTAAAAAAAAGATTCACTTTGCATTTTTATTGTAATGTGATTAGCACACATAGGAGGGGGAAGCGGAGTGCCAGTTGTCCCTGTTCCATTCCTATGTGTGTGTTGGCATGGGCTTCTGATATAGTCTGGAAAAGGCCAGATTACCTTAACTCTGCATATAGTTTAACATCCCAGAGTTCTCCACAAAGCATCATTTTTTCTTTATTTAAAACAGCAGACTTCATTGAGTGGACAACTCAGCATGTGCTATGGCGATCATGCAAGGGATCTTCAAAAGTTTGTGTAAAATATGCTATGGAAACAGCATGCATGGGTTTCAATTTTGTGTGTGTCTTTGTGTGTACACCAAAATAAGTTTATCTTTTAATTCCAATTTCCGTGAACTTTCCCAAGAATCCCTATGTGCATTTTTATAGCTTAGTGGACACTAGGACCCTTGGGTATGGGGACAGCAGAGATTCCAAAAGTACCCTGATTAAGACAAAAACAAGTTTGTCAAATAGCAAAGGCTGAAATGAAATTAATACTCATTTTTATATAAATGGCACAAGAAGGTAAGCACATTTGGGCATTGCTGGTGGGGCACTGGTCAGTAGCAGTTATAAAATAGGGGTACACTGGAAGGTTATAGAAAGTAGAGTTAACAAATAAAGGGTTTTTTCTTGTTTGTGTGTGTGTACAGTTTTTAAAATCCATGCATAAGGGTGATCTAAATAAAGTTCAGGGATTTGTATGTTTTTTTTTTTAAGGTTTATTTATTTTTATTGCAAAGTCAGATAAACAGAGGAGGAGAGACAGAGAGGAAGATCTTTCATTTGAAAGGCAGAGAGACTGTCAAACAGGCAAATATTTCCCATATATTGGTTCACTTTCCAAATACCTCCAGCAGTTAGATCAGGTCAAAGTCATGTCTCCCCAAGTGGGGAAGCAGGGACCCCAGTTCCTGAGCCATTACTGGCTGTCTCGCAGAGCACCTAATAACAAGAAGCTGGAATTGAGAGTTCAACCAAAACTTGAATCCAGGTACTTGGTTATGGGCTATGGGTGTCCCCAAGTGGCATTTTAACTGTTGGGCAAATTCCTGCTGTACCATCATTATTCTTGTATGAGACATGCTTTGTAGTTTTTGAAGAAGTTACAGTTTCATCCAAAGGAACTTCTACTGCTTTTAGCTGGAACTCACTAAAATAACATGGCTTCCTTTTATCATCAGGCAGTGATTCTTCAGAATATCTTGCTAGTATGTGAGAATTGGTGTTGGGATTGGTTGCTTTTTAAAATTTTTATTACTATTTTTAAAAGATTTATTTATTTTTATTGGAAAGTCAGATATACAGAGAGAAGGGAAAACAGAAAGAAAGATCTTTTGTCCACTGATTCACTCCCCCAGGTGGCCTCAAAGACGAGCTGAGCCGATCTAAAGCCAGGTGCCAGGAGCTTCTTCCAGGTCTCCCACGCAGGTGCAGGGTCCCAAGGCTTTGGGCCATCCTTGACTGTTTTCCCAGGCCACAAGCAGGGAGCTGAAAGGGAAGCGGAGGCCACCAGGACATGAACCAATGCCCATATGGGATCCTGGCTCATTAAAGATGAGGACTTTAGCCGCTAGGCTGCCACACCTGGCCCTGCTTTTTTACTTTTTAAAACTGCTTATTTTCATAAACTCTAAAGGTAAGACAGTTCCAGTCAGTGGTCTACTTCCCCCAAATGCCTGCAACAGCCAGAACTGGGCCAGGTCAAAGCCAGGAGCTGGACCAAATGGCAGTGGACTTGGGAGCCCTGCCCTTTGTTGCTTGAAATCACCAGTTATAGACATATCTTCATTTGGAAATATGTGCGATTGTGAAAGAGCGAGAGGTGTTAGCTGCCAGTGGTTTTGTGAGCAGGTTGTCTAGGATCATCAGAATTCGGGGGAAAGAACTTGAGGGACTTCAGGGATGGTTTGACTTGTGTTTAACGGTAGCAGGTGATGACTGCCGATGGTTGAAGTGTCCACTAGAGGTGCGGTTGGTGATGTGGTTGGTTGGGTTTTGGGGGTTAGGACTAGATGTGAAATTCTGGCCTAAATAGCCTTATGCTTGCTTCCCTTGCCCCTGTCATCACCAAAGACTTGGGAAACCTGAGGGAAAGGATCCCCAGTGTTGGGATGCAGGTGAAAGTAGAATGGCATATTTCTGTTGAATTCACCATTCGGGAGAGACTGTTGCCATGAAGAATTGGCTCTCTTGAGAGGGTTCAGTCTTTTCATACTGTCTTCTGTTTTGAATCCCATAAATAGGCATGTGTGGGAATCTGTAGGTGTGTGGATAGAATGTTCTGAAGCTGCTTTCCCTGCTATCAATCATGTGATGCTGAATAATGAAAAGACACTTTGAAAATGTTTTTATCTAAAACTAAATTCCTTTGCATTAGGTGAACCAAGAAACTACCTTTGCTCTTTGTTAGGATATGCTTGTGAATTTGTGTTGCATTGGATATACCATATATACATTGTTTTGTCTATTCGTTTTTATTTTATTTATTTTAATTCAGAGTTACAGAGAGAGAATCTTCAGTTCACTGATTCACTCCCCAGATGGCCACAATGGCCATTGTTGGATCAGGCTGAAACTAGGATACTTCTTTGGGTCTCCCATGTGGATGCAGGGGCCCATGGACTAGGGCTATCCTTTGCTGCTACTCAGGCACATTGGTAGGGAGCAGGATTGGAAGCAGAGCAGCTGGGACTTGAACTGGTGCCCTTATGGGATGCTAGCATCACCAGTTAAGCCACAAAGCCAGCCCCTATTCATTCTTAAGTTGGTGAATATTTGGGTTATTTGTACACTGTAGTTATCAATAATGCCAACATAGTCCTTCATGTATGAGGTATATGAAAATATATTTGCTGTTTTCTTGATTACACACTTGGAAGTATAATTACTCAGTAACTTGGTCATTTGTGTTGTATGTTTTGAAGAACTGCCAGTGTGTTGTCCGGTATGCATTCCTGTCAATCTTGTGTGAGGATTCTAATTTCTCCTTACACTCACATTTTTACCATTTGTCTTTTTTATTATAGCCACGTTATAGTTGTCGGTATGAAATGCTGTTTCATTTTCAGCTTGATTTGCATTTCTGATTCATGACGACGCTGAGCATCTTTCTATGTATTTCTTGGCAATTTATGCATCTTTGGAAAAAAAATCTCAAATCTTCGATCCTTTTAATTGGATCATTTGCTGTTTTGTGATCAAATCATAAAAGTGCTAGCTTTTTGGGGGCTGGTGTGATGGTTCATCTCACTAACGCTCCACCTTAAAACACTGGCATCCCATATGGGCCTGGTTCTTATCCTGCTGTTCCACTTCCCTTCCAGCTCCCTGCTCGTGATCTGGAAAAGCAGTAGAAGATGGCCCAAAGTCTTGGGACCCTGCACCCATATGGGAGACCCAGAAGAAAACACTGGCTCCTAGTTTTGGATTTGCTCAGTTCTATCCATTGTGGCCATTTGGGGAGAGAACTAGTGGATGAAAGATTTTTCTCCATCTTTCTTTTTTCTCTAAATCTACCTTTCCAATAAAATAATAGATAGATCTTTAGGAGAAAAGAAATAGTTACACTTTTTTTTTTCTCGCTTTATTTGAAAGGCAGAGTAACAGAGAAAGGGATTTCCATCTGTTGGTCCATTCCTCGCATGCCTGCAGCAGCCAGGTCTGGGACAGGTTAAAGTCAGTAGCCAGGAATTCTGTCGTTGTCTTTCATAGGAGAAGCAGGGACCTAAGTACTTGGACCGTAACCGCTGTCAGAGCAGAGCCAGGACTTGAACCAGCCACTTCAGTGTGGGATGTACACCAAGTGTCTAGGCCTCGCATTTATCTCTGTATCTAGTATAATTTATTGAAGTATATGAAGAACTCTACAAATTGTTGGAAAGAGTTTTATTAGCTTGTTAAGAAAATTATAGATACTGTTTAATACTATGTTAGAATTCAGCAAGAGTGAAATGATGGTTTTTTTGTTTGTTTGTTTTGGTAGTTTCTTAAAGGTTAGTTGTTAAGGCAGAACCTGAACCTGTGAGCCTCTCTTGAATATTTAATGTATCTTTTACAAATAAGCGATTTTGTATTATCATACATTGATCACTTGGGAAATATTAATACTGACATATTATATTCTACATTATTTTAAAATTCACATTTGTTAACAGCCTTGTTTATTTCAATGAGAAAGTGTCAACATTTTTTCAAGTTCAAGGTGGTAATCTCCCCAAATTCTGGTTTTTATTTGAAAGCTCAAATTTTATCATTGGCAATAAATAGTATCAGTTGTTACCCTTGAGATAATGGTCACACTTCATTCATTTTATTTTTTTTAAGATTTATTTATTTTTCTTTAAAAAGCAGATTTACAGAGGAGAGAGAGAGATCTTCCATCCATTGATTCACTCCCCAAATGGTCACAACAGCCAGAGCTGAGCCAATCTGAAGTCAGGAGTTTCCTCTGGGTCTCCCATGTGGGTGCAGGGTCCCAAGGCTTTGTCCCAGGCCACAAGCAGGGAGCTGGCTGCGAACTGGAGCTGCTGGAACATGAATTGATGCCCGTAAAGGATGTCAGCACTTGAAAGTGGAGGATTAGCCAGTTGTGGCAACACTTTAGCCCCTACTTCATCGGTGTTCTTAAGGAAGTGTTTAAGTTGCAGATACACACTGTTAAAAGTACAGTTTGGTGCTACCACTAGTAGCTCCCACCACTATTGATTGACTTTGTGCCTCAATGCAAGCTCAGCAGAGCATCAAAGGCTCAGAAATGTCTTCTGTTGCTACAGAAAGGAGTTTTGCTGTCATGGATTATCTGGGGAGGTTGAAAGACCATCCCCCAAGCAAGAGTCTGTGCAGTTGGTCTTTGAGAACTGCTGGGCTGGATGGCTTTTCACACCAACTCCCATGTTAACGCAAACTTGCACATGTATAGTTGCCAAAAATATACGGTGTTATGTGCTCTTTTTGTTGTCTTCAACAATGGACAAAATCACAAAGCTGTAACCATTAGGGCTCCTTTGAAAAATTCAGTGCTTTCTAATTTTGTTCTTTTCTTTAAGGTCAAGGACCCTCTTCACCACTTACCTTTGCCAAATGTGCCATGTCCCTTCCTTTGTGTTCTTCGTTTTAAAAGGCAGTGGCTTTTTAGGGCCTCCCTCTGGACACTTCTTACACCGATAGCCTTGTGCAGGTGTCTAGTTCAAGTCCAATCCAGTGGCAGGCAGTGACTTCATCCTTGCTGTGCAAATGTTCGCTGAATAGCACGAGGCTCCAACTTAGCAGTTCACGGAATTGTAAGGTGAGCCCAGTTTCCAGCCAATTATGACTCCATCTAAAGCCGTAGCCGGGCCGTTAATGTATTTTGCGCCTTTGTCCTCTTTTATATCTTGCCAAACACTGAGAGTCTGCTGTATAGCTACTGGCAATAGGCCTCTGCCAAAATAGTCTATGAATGTATCAGTTTACACCTCATTTTTCCTAGTTTCCTCCACCTTGAGATGGCACCTTGCCTGTGTTTCCCCCTTAGGAAAAAAAAGCAAATAACAAATGTTCATTAAACTTGTTCCTGCATCATATTTTTACCAACATTTGACTTCTGTAGTTGCTTATTTTGGAACGAGATGCTGAAGAAGGAAGTTGCCTGTAGGTTCTTATCGGACCCTCTGTCTTTTCAACCATCACTGGTTCTACACAGGGTCCTCTCTCCAGATTCTTACATTAATGTTGATGTTGTGCTCCCGATTACCGCACTCTGTGATCCTATTTAGAGATAGGGTATTCACGGGCGGGGGCGGGGGGGAGATGCGGGGGAGGGACTGAATTTTAAAATGAGGTCATTCAGCTGACCCTGATCTGGGACCAGTGAGTGGTGTCCATATGAAAAATAGAAATCCAGATATCATCGACGCACACGCAGACTGAATGAATACCAGGCAGTGAAGGGAGAATGCTTGTGAAAGCCAAGAAACACCAAAGCAACCCTCCCGTGGCAAGCAGAGAGTCATAGAGCAGCTCCTGTCTCAGCCCAGAGGATGGTGCCAAGGTTTCGGTCTCAGACTTCTGACCTCCTGTGAGAGTGTAAACGTGTATCGTTGAAGCCACCCAGTCTGTGGTGCTTTGTTGGGACAGAAGTAGGAATTGAGCTGTCGGCTGCTTCTCATGGCCCATTGGGTTCTGTTGGCATCTCCTGGACCTTTGTTCTATGGGTCCGTGCTGTGGATGGTCTCCCAAGGTGACCTGTGCTCCCACCATATGAGATTCCTGTTCCAAACAATGCCCTACATATGTTCACACTGGTGACCAGTACAAGCATGAGCACAGTATCTTCTGGAAGCTTGGATGGAAAAGTTCAGTGAGCCCAGAGACAGGCAGCTCTGTTAACTGCTTCTATCCCTCTTCTTCCCCTGCACTGATCTGGGATGTTGAGATGGGAGCAGTCTCCACTTGCTCCCTGTTCCTAGGGAGCATGGAACATTGAGCCATCACAGTCTGTCTGGCCTTATTTTCCCCAAGTGCTTTCTCCATGGGACCCTCCATTTGGGTTCCCAGCTGACCGCTGATTTGCACCACACAGCCAGGGGAGGTGGCCAAGAAAAGCGAGCTTCTGGAATGCTCAGGGCCCCGAAACATTACCCTTCGTGGTAGTTTTGGTTCTTGCCAGGATGTCCTTGTAAAACTTTTATGAAGATGTTGTTGTACTTGCACTGGAGGTTGAAAATTGCTGTTAACCTTGCTAAGTCGCATGTCCCCCAGGAATGCGGGACACTAAGGAAATGCTTGTGGCCCTCCCTTCTGGATGGGCGCCCCAGTGCAGCAGCTGCCTGCACCGAAAGCTGAGCTGGATGGATGGATGAAGGGACATCAGCTAGGCCTTTGTTTAAAAATATTTAAAATATGTTTGAACCTCCCTTTATCAACAAAGAACAGTTCCTTTCAGCAGAAAGAAGTTTTTTCATTTCCATGTTTTTTTTTTTAAATGATTTTGTTTGGTCCTTTTGTATATTAGTGACTTTGGGAAAAGTGTTCCCATTCACAGTTTGAAAACCAAGTACAAAAGGCTTTGCATTCTGTTTTGTTTAAGGGAAAAGAGCCGTTTATTTCTATTAAGAACATAATGTTTATGAAGATAATGTCTAGGATTGAGTTAATTTTTTTTTCCTGGTGCCGAGCTTTGACAATTAAAGAGCAAGGACATGTTTGAAAATGTGTGTGTTTAAAACTTTCCCAGAATTAGGAGTTAATGGAAGTGTAGAAGTTACCAGAATGAGCTTTGGAAGTTATAAAAGGCATTAAAAAAAAAAAAAAAAGAGGTTCCTTTTTCTGGGGTCTGCTGGCATGACAGGCAGGAATGTAAACCCATCCTTCTCCTATTATGTATTTTGAGTTAAAGTTCAGAACAAGTAGCATTTTCCTAAAATAAAGTCGTTGTTTTGCCTTCCTATGCCATGATCACAGCGTGTTATTAGATTTCTGCTTAACTTCAGATCTTCTTTGGGCATCTTCCCAGTGTTATTAGAAACCTGAGACTCTTCTCCACATACATGCAGGAAGGGGCCAACGTGTTGCACAACTCCAGGGGCCCCATTCATCTTCAGAGTGTGTGGATTAGACCCAAGGGGTCAAGGGCAGCCGGCAGTTGTGTGGCCCTGGACCCAGGTGCTCACTGGAAAAGCTTGGTGGGTGGAGGTTGTTAACTCCTTGCGTTGGGAATTGCTAATTGTTTTCAGAAATGGATCCTAGCCAGTCCCCCTGCTAGTCTGCATTCTTAAACCAGGTCATTCATCTTGGCGAGTATTGGGCCAACTCTGGGCTATGGCTTTGCCCTCCTACCACTAGCTCAGCCACCACCAGACTGGGTGGTGAGGCCGCAGCCTGCAAGAGGTCAGAGTGGGGAATTATTAGTTGTCACTAACAGTTCCTCTCAAAGTGCTGAAGACCAGCTCTGAAGTTAAGCAAAGGAGTAGGCTTGTATTCCTCCCCACACCCACCCTTTTCTACCTGCTCAAGGCTTTTCTGTCCTTGAGTTAGCTCTGAATGAGGCTAGCATCTGCATGAAGATGGCTGCAGTTGAACATTCTAGAACATTTCCAAAGTTTCATGTCTTTGCATTGAGTTTGGTGATGTGCCTACCATATCACTGTGGCCAAGATTGTGTTACATTTGGACAGTATGTTTCTCCCCAGCCAATCCTGCATTAGTCATTAACCAGACAGTTAACATATGGCACTGTGATTATTTGCATCCCCATGTCCTTGCCATTTTTGTAGGTCATAAATGGTTGTTGGCAGTTTCCCATGACTCTGCCTGGAGTCCTTTCAGAGAAACCAAATAGCATTGTGCTTAAGAACAGGGACCTTGAATCGATACCTTGTGTTGGACTGGAGTTCTCA
Source organism: Ochotona curzoniae (assembly GCF_017591425.1). Lineage (NCBI taxonomy): Eukaryota > Metazoa > Chordata > Mammalia > Lagomorpha > Ochotonidae > Ochotona > Ochotona curzoniae. The sequence continues at coordinate 8,757,788 of NW_024467101.1, read as the reverse complement.
CTTTGGCGCTTGGTTGTTGTGTGACTGAGTAGGTTGGTTACCACCATCATGTCACTTTGCCATTTAGTGCTCTGGAAATGGAAATGATTGTGGGTTTGGATTGGGAGTTCACAAAATTGAAGGTTTTTTGTTTGTTTGTTGTTGTTGTTTTAAATTTTTTAATTTGAAAAGTTATAAAGGGGATGAGCAGAGGAGAAATCTTCCATCCCTTATTCATTCCCCAAATGAATGGCTGCAACAGCCAGGTCTGGGGTGGACTGAAGCCAGGAGCCTGAAACTCCATCCTGGTCTCCCACATGGGTACCAGGGATGAAGCATTTGGGCCACCTTCTGCTGCTTTGCCAAGTGCATTAGTAAGGAGCTGGATCAGAAGTAGAGCAGCTGAGACCCTTAATCCGTGCTCATATTGGATGCCAATCGCAGGTGGCAGCTTACTTAACCCACTGTGCCACCACATCCGTTACAGCAGGGTTTTAAAGATTACACATGCTTGTGGAGCAGGGTCTGACCCACAACTTAGAACCCTTATGCTTTTCATAATTTCTGCCCTCTCTCTGTGCCACCTGGGTCAGGCGGCTTCCACCCCAGACCTTGCTTTCTCACAGCTGTGAGATCAGCTCGCCAGGGGGCCTTGCAGTGTGCCTGTCCGCCTTGCTCATAGATCGTTTGTCTTCTTATCATGTCCTCTCATGGGGACCAGAATGTGGCAATGAGAGCAGGGGGGAGCGTGCCAACTTCTTGGTATGTCATCCCATCATGACAGCCTCTCTTTCTTGACCTCCTCGAACCCTGATTACTACATAAAGGCCCCATCTGCCAAGCCAGTCCACAACAGTCACCTTTAGTATTTAGATGACTGCAATTTTTCAAAATATTAAGAACTTACTGTGCTGATGGTCAGACACTTTTGTTCTTGCGTTTTACTCTGATAGTGGAATGTCTTAAAGTCCAAGGACATGGTGCATCCTCCTGCTTTTTCCCCCTTGTCTACTAAGAGATGTAGATATTATCTTAAATTTGATGGAAAATAAAACGGTATTTTCTAAGGGAAATTTTACTAAGAATTGATGCTGATCCTCTTTCTAATTCATGCTGTAAAGTTAAAAGCATGCCTGTGTTCTTCCTGAAGCACCTGTGGATGAGCCTGTCCTGTGCCTCAGGAAGCACAGACGCCGTGAATGGCTTTCCAACCATGATCTGCAGAGCAGCTGCCAGGCTATGGCCAGGAGCAATGCAGCAAAAGGAGCCATGTGGGGCTTCTTGGACCAGTTCACCTCTGCCTTTGCAGGTCTCCCTCACCGGAGTGTCACTTCCGGCATGGTTAATGGGGGAAAAGCTGCCACTGCTGAGTGTGTTTTGAAAACTACAGCAGTAAGACATCTCACCTGGCCTGCTCATGGGCAGCCGAGGTCCCACAGACCCCAGAGGGAACAGGGAACTGTTTCCCCCCAGGACAGGAAGAACCAGCTGGCCCACCTGGTTGATGAGGAGTTTAGTGGAGGTGTCTGTCCCCACCTGGAGCATCATGAGTATGCCTGGCCTGGCAAAGGGGGAGAGAGAGTGTGTGTTTGTGTGTATGTTTTCAGGCTGCTTTCTGGACTGAAAGTAGACCTGTACAACAACGTATGAAGCCTTCCCTGAAACAGGAGGGCCTGGATGGGTGTGCACAGGAGAGAGCTGCAGAACTGAGAAGTAGCTCTTGCTCATACCTGTACATCTAGATACAGTGTCTGATGTCTGGTAGCATTTTCTAAATTTATCTTAAACGGCCTTTATTTCTTTTTAAAGCTGGTAGCTTCTTGCATTGGGTGGAATCCAAAGCTTCCTGGCTTCTATTCCTTCTTCTGTGCAGGTATTGTTTCTTGTTTTGTTTATAATAGGATGGACAGTGCAGTGGGGAGAATTTGAGGAAGCTGGTTTTGACTTTCTTCCCGCAGAAAGAAAGGCAAGGCTGAGGGGTAACTTTCATCTCGTTGAAATCTTCTACACTGACAGGAATAGTGTCTGTTACCTTCTGGAACCTTGTATTGAGAAAAAAAAAAAAAATCGCGTCCTTCCCAGAAGCGGAGTCGGATCACCACAGGATTTCAAGCACTCCTGCGTTGACTCTCTGCAGGATTGCTGAGAGCTGAGCATGGCCACGTTCCTACTGCTTGAGACCTCGTTGTGCCTCACTCAGCATCCTGTCAGGGAGACTCCATTACTCCGGGCCTGAGGTGTAAACAGTCCCAGAAGTCTTTAGAATCTATCCGGGTCAATTTTAGAAAAAAAAAAAAACAATAGGGCCTAACAGCTATGGCATTCCCCTCCCCTTCACCCAAAAATATGGTCCTGGAGTGCTCAGCAGCTGAGCAGGGTCCAGGAACACCAGGGACCCTTCCGGGCTTCAGGAGTCTCCTGGTTACTTCCTGCCCCCAGTGCATCTTGATCTGTTAAGGAGGTGGATTCAGATCGCATCTGGATGAGGCCATATGCCTAGTGTGCAGAGTGGGCACATTTTTGTTCAAGGTTGTCTGTGTCTGGAAGTACAATTATGGAGCAGTGTGGGTTTGCACAGGACATCTTTTTGCCCTGTCATAGGCCGAAATGTGACGGTTGTTAGTCAGGACCAATGCTTTCCAAATTCTGGCTTGGCTGATGGAGGGCTTCTGCAGTTCAGAGACTTTGATTTGGTGCCACTGGTTACAAGATAAAACTCAAATCAACCATTATAAAATTTCCAGCTGAGAATTGTCATATGGAGTCACTCCACACTGGGATGCTTGAGTTGACTCTTCACTATGTCACCCATAGTGCGTGTCACAGCACTCCTCACCTGGATGGTGTTTGGGAAATTGATTGAACCAAATTGTTTTTCCAGTTGGATCACAGTGCTTGCTGTTTCTGAGGCCTCATTACCCCCAATTCTTTTTTTTTTTTTTAAGATTTATTTTACTTTTATTTGAAAGGCAGAATTAGAAAGAGAAACAGAGATCTTCCATCCACTGCTTCACTCCCCAAATGACCACAACAGCAGAAGCTGGACTGATCTGAAGTCGGGAGCCAGGACCTTCTTCCAGGTCTTCCATGTGAATGCAGAGGTTCAAGGGGATCCAAGCACTTGAACCATCCTTTCCCAGGCACATTAGCAGGGAGCTGGGTCACAAGTGGAGCAACATGAACCAGTGCTCATATGGGCTGCTGGCACTGCAGGCAGAGGCTTAGCCTACTATGCCACGGCAATAGCCCTTTTACCCTGATTCTGATATGGTGTCTCCTGAGCCCAGTTTTGTGGCATGGCGAACATTGTGGGAGAGAGACCAGGAGAAAGCTGTTTCTGGTGGTTGGTAAGGTTGTGATCCTTTGGAAGGTTTTGTCTTCCCTTACGCGTAGTAACCAGTTGATTTGGCAACAACTAGTGGTTGCTAGATTGGGAGAGGAGTCAAACAGCAGGTTTTACTTTTGCCCTCTGCTCTGGGAGAGGGGAAAGTCTGTGATGTAATTATCAAGAGTGTCAGGTGGAGATGTGTGTCAAGGTGCCAGATTTGATTGTGGGTCTAGCAGACTGTTTCTTGACCCGTGTCACATCCTGAGCCAACTCCCCAACGTCGCCTGAGACCGTCATCTCCTGCCCGCTTCCCATAGGCATGCAGTGGTTGTGATCTGACTCGAGAGTTGTACATACTACACGTCTGAAGTGGCTGCCACTGAAGAGTGAGTGGGTGGGAGGGTGACCCTCACAGACACAAAGTCCAGCAGCTCACAACTGAATGAATTGCACCTGCTGTATAGGTTTCATGCTATGCCTTATAACAGGAACCAAATGAGACTCCTGGGGCTTGGCAGAACAAGCACCTGCTTCAGCATCAGAGAAGAATGGAGTAATTTGGGAAGCAACACTGCTGTATAAAATTTCTGACTAGTCACAAACGCTCCCAGTCCTTCTCAAGGGAAGGTTCAGTTACTTCTCAAGTATCTCTTGCAGCCCTGGGTGAGAATTCTGGTTTTATTGAAAAGCCAGAGCTCAGCAGCAGGAAAACACAGGCTGTTTTTCTTGGAGCAAGAGGACAGTTCAGCTTACAGATGAATTTGGCCTGGCAGCTCCGTAGCTCCCTGCACAGGAAGTGACTCCTTTTGCTGTGGAACCCCGGCGGGGTGGGGGGTGGTGGTGAACACCTTGCCCTCTGATTGCCACACCTGGTAACTGCTGCTTCCTCTCTTTCCTCCTGCTCCCTCTCCAGTTCAAGGCCTGGCTAGACCTCTGTCAGATGGAATTAAGCTCTTCATGACTGAAAAGCCACCCCTTCCCCACAGCATGTGCTTGTGTCTAAAAGTACAATATTTTTTGTCATGACAGTATCAAACAGAAACCATATGCAAGTGTGAATTTCTAAATAGAAGGTCAGAACAATTGGCTGTTTCATATGGTTCTCCCCAAGAACTCTTGAGGATTGGGGTTACAGTTTGTGTCGAGTCACAGAGTGTTCACGTTTGGGAGCCCCTGGAGGAGGTGATTAAAATGATGCCACTAGGATAGGGCCCTTTATCAAAATGTGCTTAGGTGCCCTTCTAAGAGATGGTACCAGAGGGTTTGCACTTTCTCCCCATGTGCAGTGAACTGGTGGCTGCTGGAAAAAGAAGCCTCAGGAACAGACCTGCCTGGCCAGGACCCTGGTCTCAGCGCCCCCAGGGAACTGGGACAAAGTGGAAATCCTAGGTGAGCTGCCCAGGCTGCGGTATGCTATCATGGCAGTGCCAGTGCAGGCCTGGTTCAGATGAAAAGTTGGAACATGCTCTTCATCTGCGTTTGGCCCATTTTCGTTGGTCCAGGCAGGAGGACATGGTCATTTTCACAGTGGTCTTTGAAGTTCACCTTCACCAGAACCATCCAGGAAGCAGGTTAATGGCGCAAAGTCTGGGACCTAGCTCCAGAGATTCTGACTGGGGTTATGTGACTGGACTGTGCTCTTTTTTGGTCTGTGTTTACATTGAGATAAGATTTATATGAAGTGAGTATCAGATCCCAGGGGTTTTGACAAATGAGTACCCTATGGAATCTAACCCTGTCAAGACAGAGAACAACTTGGCCATCAGCCCAGAAAGCTCCCTTGAGCCCCTGCACCATCAGGCCTTACTGGGTGATCTGGTTTTAATGGGCCCCAGAGCTCCCTATGGTGGAGGCAATAGCCCTGAGAGCCACGTCCACTAGAAACAATGGTATAGCCAAGAGGCTTGACTTGGCTGGAGGTGAAAGATTGAAAAACAGTAAGTCTCCCCAAAACCCAAAACATTAGGCTTAATGTCCTCAATGCAAAGTTCTCAAAGTTGTATGACTCTTGGGTTATAAACGGTGGGAACTGATCATGTCTGTGTGTGTATATGCATACACACAGATATAAATTTTTTTGAAGTCTTCCAACAAGTTGGTTAGAAGGAAATTACAGTGAGTTCACCTCCAGGCCCACTTTGTTCCCTTCTGAAATTTTTTCAGTTCGAAGCATGCTGGCTACAGTATAGTTTAGAATCTCCACTTAGAGCCAGTCCATCAGCTGCTTGGCCTCTTGCTCTGATACCAGGCCCCCCGCCCCTGTGGAAAGGAGCCCCCCTGCCATTCCTTGGCCAGAGTTTCCCAGAGGTTTCCTACCTCTTCTTCCTGTCATGCACCTTACTGCCCTGTATCTTTCATAATGTCAAGGTTTATGACCTAGCACGCAGTATTAGTCCATTTCTGTTACTGTTACAAAATACCTGAGATTAAGTAGTTTATAATCAATAGGAATCTGTTTCTTACAGTTGTGGAAGTCTGAGGCCAAGGTCCTGGATGATTTGTCTGGTGAGAATTGCTCTTGGCTTCCAAGATGACATCTGGTTGTTGCAAATTCACTTGGCAGGAGCTGGAGGGGTTAAAAGTCTCTCCCAGGGCCCCTTTTTAAGGGCACTGATTGGTTCATGAGAACAGAGCCTTCAGGATCCAGTCCTCTTCCCTTTGAAAGGGTCTCGGCTTGTAATAAAACCCTCCCTGTCCCCTCTCCATAGCTACAGTTTACCTTTCTGCACGTACAGCTTACTGGAGGCCAATCATAGTCTAAAAATATTAAATGGCAAATGTCAGAATGAGCACGCTATCAGTTTTTAAACTGCATGCTGTTCTGAGTGGCCAGATAAAAGTCTTGCTCCAACCCCCTCTGCAGTATTAAATCATCCTTTGTGCAGTGTAGCCACGTTGTATATACTGTCTGACCATTAGATGTCTCGTAGTCATCGTGGTTATCAAGTGGGCTCACAGTGCTTGTGTAGGCAGTGGGACAGGAGCTAGACCAGGGGACAAGGACCTAGCGACGTGGGTGAATCTTTTATAAATAGCTTTTGATGCTCTATGGCGTGCTTTACCGTTTTCCTTTCTGACAACTCCATAAATTAGGGGAGTCAGGTGGATAAATCGTGTTTTTTGTTGAAAAATTGAGGTCCACAGAGGGACAAATGATTTGGGGAAGACTGCTTGGTAAAATTAGGAGCAGGTTAAGTCTCTTTCACAGTTGCTGTTTCAGCGTCCCCAGGTCACCTAACCACTCCCTTCTGTCTGAAACACCTTCATTGTCACTGGCCACCCGCAGTGATGCGTCTTGTTCTGTACCAGCAGATCTTTGTAAAATAGTATTTTCACTGCAACTCAGTAGTATTTCTTTACTTTCTGGATTTAAGCTGGTTCTGACTTTAATTTGATGCTTGCTAAAGATCAGTTTAGGAGAAAAGAGTCAGAGTAAGCAGGGACATGGCTTCAACTCTTGAGGTTATGGAGAGCTTGTTAAGTTCCAAGAGTCTAAGGTGAATGTGGTCGTCACCAGCCAGATGTGATTATTTAAATTAATTAAAACCTAATAAAACATAAAACCTAATGCTCAAGCAATACGCTGCACATTTTATCTGCTCTGTAGTGTCATGCAGTTTGTGGCATTGCTACCATTGCAGAAGACTAGGATAGCCCTGGTCTAAACCTGCTTTATCCCCCAAGTGACTTCATCACCTCTGACCTACTGAAACCTGCAACCCCTGAGTCCCCATCATCTCTGATCTTACAAGGACCAGGGATGAAGTTGTCTGGGGACCTGACACTTGTCTCAGGCTAATCCCTATTTGTCCCTGCATCATTTCTCCCCAGGACGTGAGCCAGCCCTTGTTTTTCAGAGGAAGAAACCACCTCTGGTTCTCACTGTTTCGTGGACTGGTACAGAGATGCTTCTGTGGTTGGGTCGCTGCCGTGGTAGAATCTAGAGCCAGTGTGCTATCATTGGTTCCATGTTTACACATGGAATCTACCATGTGTTATTAGTGCACATATTTACACAGTCTTGTGTGTATACATCAGTATACACTCCTGAGGTTTATGTGCCTATATCTGGGGAGGGACGGTGGGGGAGGACAGGCACTGCTGGCAAAGCTCCTACACGAAGGGCTGAACCACCATGGTGACGTACTCTCTTCAGACGTCTCACTCCATTATGGCTGCTGGTCTCTGATCGGCATTTGGTGTGTATGTTCGCTGAACATAGAGATACAGAGCTCACATGCATTGATCTAAGTTGCTAGCTTATTTGTTGAGAATCTTTTTGGAAGGACAAAGCAAAGAAGGGTTACATAGGTCTTTGTGCTGCCTCTAACTGGATGGTAAGACTGCTGACACTCCAGGGGCTCTGCTCTGTTTCACTATGAATTATGCCAAGACCAGGGCTTACTAAGCATGCAAAAACACCACTCTCCTAATAACTTTGTGCATTGTCAGGACTCACCCCATAGCCTGTAAAGCTACCCTCTGCAGTGCTACTGTCCCCTATGGGCGCCAGTTTATGTCCTGGCTTCTCCACTTTCCATCTAGCTTCCAGGATCAGGACCTGGGAAAAATGCAGCACGTGACCCAAGTGAGTCTCCTTACCGCTCTCCATCCCCGTGTGGAAGACCCGATGAAGCTCCTGGCTCCTGATTTTAGCTTAAACCAGTGTTGGCTGGTGCAGCCGTCTGGGAAGTGAACTGATGGAAAATCTCTTTGTGTCTCTATCTCTGAAACTCCAACTGTAAATGATAGTAATAATATCTTTATTGTTTTTTTAAAAAAAAAGGAGTAAGAAGAAGGCATTTTCTCCTGGGACAATGGGTTTCCCTTGGCCAGTTGTGAGCTAAACCTGAATCAGAAAAATCAAAAGCCTGTCTGTAGAGCTGAGGCTGATGGAGGTGACTGAGTGGTCTGTTCCGGGAGCTTTGTGACTTGTGGTTGGGATTGTTGACTCTCTTTTTGCAATACTGATTCCCAGCGTCCTAAATTGTTGAATTCAGCCCTTAAAAAAAACATAAACACATACTAATTGAGGTATTTATATGCGAATTTATTAGCCGTTTTAAAAGACTTCAGGTAGTGTTTTGGCAGATGTTTGCACCTGTGAAACCATTACCACAATTAGAAATAATTGATCAGCTTTCTGTCAGTACAGATTGATTCATGTTTCCTGGAGTCTGCATAACTGGAAACTTGCATTGTGTGTCCTTTTGGGAGGAGAAGGGAAGAAGTCTGGGTTTTTAAATTAAGCCTCATGATACATATTTTTTTTTCCTCTCAAGATTTGTTTATTTATTTGACAGGCAGCAAGGGGGTGGGTGGGAGTGGAGAGACAGAGGCACAGTGAGAGAACTTCCATCTTCTAGCAACAACCAGTAATGAGTCAGGTTGGTGCAATGAGCCTGACACCGCATCTGTGGGTGGCAGAGACCCAAGAAATTGGTTCCTTTTTCATTGCTTTCCCAGGTGCATTAACAGGGTGTTGGATCAGAAAGGGAGGACCTAGGACTTAAATTAATCCTGCAGTATGGAATGTCAGTGTCAGCAACTGGAAGCTGTTACATAACACCATCCCCATTTTAAAAATTGCTGCACAGTAGTCCATTGATTAGTTACCTCGGTTTGTTTTTTCTGTGTACCTATTGATGGGTGTTGGATTGTGTCTGCATTTTGATTATTATCAATACAACTGCTGTGAATATTTTAATATAAGATTTATATGGACAAATATTTTCATCTCTATTGTGTAAATGCCTAGGAATGGAATTGACTGTGTTACATGGTAAATGTAGGTTTATTTATTTGACAGACAGAATTACGGAGATGAGGGGAGAGAGATTGTTCTTCCTTCTGCTGGTTCACTCCCCAAATCAGAACAGGCCAGATTGAACCAGGAGCCAAGAACTCCATCTTGCTCTCCCACAATGGGTAGCAGGGACTCAAGTACTTAGGAAATCGTTTTCTGCTTTCCCAGACGCATTAGCAGAGAGCTGGATCAGAGTGAAGCAGCAGGATCTTGAAACTAGCACTCATGGGATGCCAGCATCAAAGGCTTAGCCTGCTACAGTTTTGATCCCAGATTTAACTATATAAGAAAAAAAAAAAAAAAAAAAAAACAGGACCCAGGCCCAGCACAGTAGCTCAGCGGCTAAGTCCTCACCTTGATGCACTGGGATCCCATATGGGTGCCAGTTCTGGTCCCGGCAGCCCTAATTCTCATCCAGCTACCTGCCACTTGGGGAGTGAATCATTGGACGGAAGATCTTCCTCTCTGTCTCTCCTCCTCTCTGTATGTCTGACTTCACAATAAAGTTGAATAAATCTTTGAAAAAAAAAAAAAGACAGGGCCCAGGGTAATAGCCTAGTAGCTAAAGTCCTTGCCTTGCATCCCCCAGGATTTCATATGGGTGTTGGTTTGTATCTCAGTTGCTCCACTTTCTTCCAGCTCCTTCTCCGGGTCTGGGGAAGCAGTAAAGAAAGGCCCAAAGCAGGGCCTAGCGGCTAAAGTCCTCGCCTTGAATGCACCAGGATCCCATATGGGCTCCAGTTCTAATCCTGGCAGCTCCACTTCCCATCCAGCTCCCTGCTGTGGCCTGGGAAAGCAGTCGAGGACGGCCCAAAGCTTTGGGACCCTGCACCCACAAGGGAGATCTGGAAGAGGTTCCTGGTTCCCGGCTTCGGATCAGCACAGCTCCGGCCGTTGTGCTCACTTGGGAAGTGAATCATCAGATGGAAGATCTTCCCCTCTGTCTCTCCTCCTCTCTGTATATCTGACTTTGTAATAAAAATAAATAAATCTTTAAAAGAAAAAAAAATGGCCCAAAGCCTAGGGACACTGCACCCACATGGGAGACATGGAGGAAGCCCCTGGCTCCTGGTTTCTGATTGGCTCAGCTCCAGCTGTTGTGGCCACTTGGGTAGTGAACTAGTGAATGGAAGATTTTTCTCTATATAGTTCCTTCTCTCTGTGAATCTGGCTTTCCAGGAAAAAATAAACAAACACAAAAAAAACACCAGAGTTCCATGTGGTGGCTTAGCAAGCTGATCTTCCTTTAGGGGGCTTTTTTGGTTAGTTTGTTTTGTTGTGCTTTACTTTTCAGATTTATTTTTATTGGGAAGGTAGATTTACAGAGAGAAGAGATGAAAAGGTCTTCCATCTGCTGATTCACTCCCCAAATTGTCACAACAGCCAAAACTAAGCTCACCCAAAGCCAGAAGATTCTTTGAGTCTCCCACACAGATGCAGGAACGCAAGGACTTGTGCTGTCCTGCACTGCTTTCCCAGACCACAAGCAGGGAGCTGGATGGGAAGTGTTGCAGCCAGGACAGGAACTCGGACCCATATGGGATGCCGGCTTCTGCAGCTTAACTAGCCAATTGAGCCATTGTGCCAGCCCCAGTTGGTTGTTAACATGTGATCTCTTGCCTAACGGGCAAGTTTAATTTTGAATCAGTTCTTCACCTCCATTCTAAACATGGAATATAAAAATAAAAGTTGAAGGTAATCATTATGTCCAGAAGCAAGATAAACCCATTTAAAATTTTAAAAAGAAAAATGAAACACAAAACAGATTGATTGTGAAGCTACTGTCGGGCTATCCTGAGGGAGTTTTGCTGAGGCCATGTCCGTGGTGGTGGGGATGACAAGTAACAAGGTTGGGAGGAAACTGGTGCCGCATTCCATGCTTAAAACCAAAGTCTGGGCTGAGAGGCCTCCACTCATACCTGATAAGTACTGCCCAGTGTGAAGCCTCACACAGGAGAAGTGACAGAACCTTGCACTCACACTGGGGCTGCAGCCAGCCACGGGCCTGATGATTGAAGTTTACCAGCGTTTCCCAGATCCTGGGAATCCTGATCTGCCAACCAGTCCCTGTTCCAGGCCAAGGGTCAACTAACTTGTCAAAAGACAGCCAGCAGAACTAAACCATGGCTGCTGGCACCAGGCACTGTGGCGTAGCAGGCTAAGCTTCCACCTATGTCACTGGCATCCCATATGGGCATCAGTTCATGTCCTGGCAGCTCTGCTTCCCATCCAGCTCCCTGTTCATGGCCTGAGAAAGCAGCAGAGAAAGGCCCAAAGCCTTGGGATCCTGTATCCGTGTAGGAGACCTGAAGGAGGCTCGTGGCTTCAGATCAGCTCAGCTCTAGGCATTGTGGTTTCTGAGGAATGAAGCACAGGATGGAAGATCTCTTAGTCTCTTCTTTCTCTCCTGTATAACTATGCCTTTCAAATAAATTTTTAAAACCATGAAAAAATTGTTTGAGATAAAATCTAAGTAGGATAGACTGACAATGACTTTATAAAATGCGGCCGTGGGGTTCTAAGATGAGAGGAAGAATTGATCTGTAAGAAGGCATGAGAAGGTGCTGGCATTGGTGGTGCAGTGGATTAGGCTGTAATTTGTGACACTGATAACCCATATCAGACTATAGATTCAAGTTCTGGATGTTCTTTCCAATCCAGGTCCCTGCTAATGAACCTGGGAAGGCGGCAAAGGATAGCCTTGTACTTGGTGCCCTGCTGCCTAAGTAGGAGGCACAGATGGAATTCAGGCTTCTGACTCTGGCCCAGCCTGGCCCTGGCTGTTGCACTATTTGGGTCTGGAGAGTGCATCAACAGATGGAAGATAACTCTGTCACTCTGCCTACCAGCCTTTATACCAGTCTTTCTTTCTTTCTTTCTTTCTTTCTTTCTTTCTTTCTTTCTTTCTTTCTTTCTTTCTTTCTTTCTTTCTTTCTTTCTTTCTTTCTTTCTTTCTTTCTTTCTTTCTTTCAGAAGATAAGAAACAAAATAGGCAGAAAGGAAATATGGAACAAGAATAACATAAGAATGTGTGAAGTGAAAAGTAATTGTTGAAAATTAAACCTTAATCAGCAAAATTCCAAACTAGTCAGAGATGGAGACAAGATGGTGAATTAGAAGGTCTAATGAGATTATTATTATTATTTTTAACCTAGGATACAGAGAGTGCAGAGCAGGTGCACAGAACAAGTGACTTGTCGGACAGAGCTACTCCTCTACCCCCAGGTCCATCAGCTGTTTCAGGGTCAGAGAGCAGAGAGAAGAAAGCTGAGGATTTCGCGGAAGCAAAAGCTGACAAACTTGAGTGCTTGGTTTTAACAGAATGAGTAGAAATAAATCCATCGATCAATCTCTAGACACATTTAAGCGAAATGGCTTAGCACAGAGAATACCCCCCCACACACACACACAAAATCTCCAAAATTACCAGAGGACATGTGACCTCAGGGTGAAGGCAGTCTTTTTTCTCCTCCAATCTGCATTTTGGTTTCACCACCAGCCTTAATCCTAAATACTTGAGCAATGGGTTGCTGCTCTGATCCCCTTAAGGTTTACTCTTAGGCAGCCACAAAATAAATCTCACTGAAGGGGCAGAGGATGCAGTTGGAGTGACCTTCTCTGTTCCGCACTGCGTCTTGAAGTTGTATACATTGACATTTCTTCACATGTGTCACGAGTGAAGAGCCACAGGAATCACAGGAGCTGTGGGACATGTCAAGGGCATGGTTGTAAGAAGTTCAGGCTACTGTCCAGAGCCTCCGTGGGGTAGTCAATCAGCCAAACAGGCTGACGGGTGTGCTCAGGGGTCTAAGTACTTGAACTGTCTTGCACATTAGCAGGGAACTGGATAGGAAGCAGAGCAAACAGGACTCAAACTAGTACTAAAATATGGGATCTGGTGTTGTAGGCCATAGCTTTTCCTACTGTGCCATAAGGTTGGTCCTAAGAGATTTTTTTTTAAACACCTTTCCCTTTCAGATGGGAAAAGACCTGGGACCTTTGCAGAGATCAGAATTAGGCTTTTACCCAATAGAGCTTTTGAAAAAACAGCTGAGAATACAGGGTGGGCATTGCAGTACTGCAGGTCAAGCCCATGTGGGTGTTTGGACCACCTGAGTTTGCTGTTTTCATTATATCATCACCTATTTCTTAATTGCCCAGCAGTTGACATTGTATTATGGATGCTTGCACATTCCTAAATTCTCTTTCATTGTTTTTTCTTTTACTACTGGTCAAAGAAATAGCCAAGAAAATGTGTCAGAGACTTGTTTGTAGCACTAGGACTGAGTAAAATGTTGCTTTCCTTTTAGCATAAGGAAGTAATGGAAAATGCACAGTCTTAGTATTGGATGGCTGCTGTTGGCTCAGAGGCTGCCCTGGTTTAAGCCCCAGCCCTGCCATTTGCGTGTGACCTTGAGCAAATTGAATTACTTAACTCCCTTGTCTTGGCTTCCTCATCTGTAGAACAAGAATGCCGGGAATATCAGGGGTTGTAAGGATCAGATAAACAGAAGCCTATAAACCTCAAGGAACAGTGCCTGAAACCTGGCGGGCACACAGTGGATGTTAGTAGCTGCTCTTACTGTCGTTGACATTTCAGTGGCAATGCACTGGATGGCTCATTGTTTTTGTTTGCTTGTTTGTTTGTTTTTAGATTTGAAACATTTGTTTTTATTGGAAAGACAGAAACAGAGAGAAAGGTCTTTCGTCCACTGGTTCATTCCCCACAATGGTCAGAGCTGAGCTGATCCAAAGCCAGGAGCCAGGAGCTTCTTCTGGGTCTCCCACACAGGCGCAGGGTACCAAGGCTTTGAGCTGTCCTCAACTACTTTCCCAGGCCACAGCCGGGACATGAATCAGTGCCCATATAGAATCTCAGTGCATGCAAGGTGAGAAGTTAGCCACTGAGCCACTGGGCCCTCAATGGCTCATCTTAACAAACAACCGCACAATGTCCGTATCAGTGTCCTTACTTACGAATGCTGAGTCGGAGGCTGTGCCAGGGGAGCATTGATCTGCTGGGATCTAAAGCTTTGCTTCTTGTTGCTCTGAATCTGCTGTTGCTCCTGACAGACCCTGGGAAGAAACTCTTGCTCTCTTTGGTATAGTCAGAGTTGAGTACAAGAGCCAACTCAGCTGCTAAAAGTACAGTAAGCCACTCTTATATTTAGACTTTAAAGAAAAATAAGTTATTTGGAAGATAGAGAGAGATCTTATATCTGCTGGTTGGCTGACCAGACATCCCCAAGAAGTCTGCTCAGGGATGTCTGGTCAGTCAATCAGCAGATTTAAGGCAAAGCAGCCCAGACTTGACCTGGAACTCCAGTGTGAGATGATAGCATTATAAGCAACAACCCCCCTGTGTTGTAACACTTATTTATATGGACAGCAAAAAGAGTGGTCACAAGTGCCAGCTCTCTGTGACATCAGTCCTTCACAGAATGAACAAGTGACCGTGAAGCAGGGACCCAGGTGGACTGAACCTGTGTGGTGCAACACTCAGTGCTGAGAAGCCTTTGGCTACATGATTGTACCTCCTGCAACTCCCTTTTGGGGTGGGGCAGGAAGCGTCAGCCTCCTTATAACCCAGACAGCGATAATAAGACTCTCCCAGGAGAGATAGGAATGTCCTTGAAGGGCATCTCGCTCCTCCCAGCCCCTTTGTTCCTGGAGGACCACGGGCTTGCAGCCAGGCTTAAAGACACTGAGGCTGAGCTGCTCCTTCCAGCCCCACAAATGCTCCGTCCCCACGTCCTTTGCTTTGAGGCTCTTGGATCCTCTAATCTCCTCCGGTGGTTATCAAGGCTTGTGAGTGTTCTAAGAATAAATGTTCGGTTCACCCAACTAAATCAAGATGCCTAAAGATAGAGACCAGCTTTCCTGTGAATATGGGGTGTCATTTTTGTGTATGTGTGACCTTTGAGCACAACTTTGTCCTTAGTTAGAATGGGGCCTCCAGGAGCTGGTGCATCCACAAGCTGGCAGCATGTTGCTTCCTAACCCCTGGTGCTCTAGAATGTG
Source organism: Ochotona curzoniae (assembly GCF_017591425.1). Taxonomy (NCBI): domain Eukaryota; kingdom Metazoa; phylum Chordata; class Mammalia; order Lagomorpha; family Ochotonidae; genus Ochotona; species Ochotona curzoniae. The sequence continues at coordinate 8,742,654 of NW_024467101.1, read as the reverse complement.
GGGGCATGGAGGTAGTCACACATAGAGCCAAGGGTCTCAAAGACAGAACGTCCATCAGGCTCTTTGTGTCATTTATTACTGGTGTTAAATGCTGGACACCGTGCTGAATTTTGAAGAGGCTGTGTTCAAAGTATGGACTTACAGGGAGAAGTAAAAGAAGATCCTAACCAGGGTCATGTGCTCCACAGTCTACTCTACTTTGAGCAAGAGCTTTTTTTTTTTTTAAGCAGAGGCCATCAGGAACAGATAGCTTCACACAGTGAGGGATGGGCAAGCAACTCTCATGGCTTGGTGAATCACTGCTGATACAGAGTATAGATCAGAAGAACAGCTCAAACATCATCTGGTGCACTTTCCCCAGACCTCCGTGAGGCAGGCAGGTGGCAGGCATTCTACCCTGGCTCTCCAAGTCAGAGAATGAGGCCCTTATGCGACTTGCCCAGGGTCATACAGGGTGGCACAGTGCTTCATGTAATTTATTATTTTTAATGCTTGAGCCTGTGGTTTCCTCTCCATATTCCTCTCCCCTCCATCCTCTGCCACCACCGCTGCCATCTGTCACTATTAACACTACAGAGGAATATTTTTTATAACTGGTCATTTTCATCAAGTGTCTTTTCCTAAAGTGCCCTTGACTCTCTACCCTGGCTTGGAAACACAGCAAAACAACTACAGAGAAGCAAAGGATGGCATGAGGTGGCTCTCACCCATTGACATAGCTGGGGAACCCTCCAGGACAGAAACCAGGGCTAGGCTCCCTGCCTGGAGGTCCTGGTTCACTCTCCCCTGGTGTCCTACGCCAATGCAGTCTTTATGTTGGGCTCCCTGCTGAATTTTCGTGGCTTTGGGAACGTTGGCAGGAGGTAGCCCCTGTCCCAATCACCTGGTCTGCATTTCTCCCTGCTCGAGAGGCTGCTACCATCTTCCTGCTGCTCCTGGCAAAGCCCCAGGACTTCACTCCCTTACATGGCATACTTTTCTGTTTCCCTCCATCCATCCAACCTTGACTCATGCCATCCAACTCAGGTGGAGCAGGCGCCATCCGTATTTTACAGATGAGGAAGCTGAACCCTGGGGAGAGAAAATAATTGCATGGAGTGGAGGAGCTCAGCTGTGTCCTGCTCTCCACACCATGCAACTGGTGGTAATTAGTGTCTTGTCCCACTGTATTTTTCCCCCCTTTTTTCCCCACTTACCCTTTATTTGCATAATTATTTAATAACACCTCTATTGAGATATAATTTACATACCATATAATTCACCTACATAAAATGTACTATTCATGGTTGTCAGTGTGTTCACAGTTGTACAATCATTACCACAAAACAGCCCAAAAGACACCCTACTGCAGCTTTCACTTCTTGTTCTCTCATCCCCTCCCTCTGCCCCTGCAGTTTTAGGCAACTATTATTCTATTTTCTGGGTCTGCAGGTTTCCCTTTTATTGTACTTACATGTAGTGGAATCATGTAAGACAGAAATTTGTTTCTTTTCTAAAGAATTTTTTCAAAATGTGTTCCTTTGCAAGATACAGAGAGATCTTTTCCACCTACTATTTTACTCCCCAGATGGCTGCAGAGCCTCATCCTTCACATAGGTGGGCAGGCTCAAGATAGTCAGGCCATCTTCCATTGCTTTCTAGGAAGCTATATTGGAAACATAGAAGCCAGGACTCAAGCCAATGCTTGGACACAGAATGCCAGCATCACAGGTAGCCACTTATCCCACTGTGCCACCACACCTGGCACAGTGTTTTCAGGGTTTCCTCAGATAGGCTCAGCTCTGGCCATTGCTGCACATTTGGGGAGTGAACCAACAAATGAAAGATCTTTATGTCTCTCCTTTCTTCCATAAATCTGATCTGCCTTTCCAATAAAAATAACTAAATCATTTTAATTGATTAATTTTAATTTGTGATTTTTACCAAGTGTCTCTTGCAAAAATGACCTTGGCTATTTAATTTTTTAATTTTGAAACAGTCATAGGGAGACTGCCCCACCCTGCTAGCTCAGTCCCAAATGACTGTAATAGCGAGGGCTGAGCCAGGCCCACCATCTGTCTGAAACTCAACCCAGGCCTCCCAAATGGGCGACAGGAACTCACGTACTTGAACCCTCAGCCATTGCCTCCCAGAATTAGCAGAAAGCAAGATTGGAAGCAGTAGTCAGAAGACAAAGCTGGGCATCATTGACTCATGTTACACACTTTTCAGTGATTTAACTGCTCTGTCAAATACCTTCCCTGTTTTTTTTTTTTCAATCTGTTTGAAAGGCACAGAGAGAGAGAGAGAGAGAGAGATGAACAGAGATGCCCCATCTGTGAGTTATTTTCCCAGAATTCCCACAGCAGTTGGAGCTTGGCCAGGCCAAGCTATACAGAAACTCCATCCTGGTCTTCCAAATGGGTGTCGGGACCCAGCAACTTGGTAATGCCACTTGTAGTCCCCCAGCGTGCACCTTACTGGAAAGCTGGAATCAAGGACTTGAACCTGTGTGCTCTGATGTAGGATGGGGGTATCCTGAATTAATACAGCATACTAACTGCTAGACCAAACACCCACTCAAAGTTAGACCAAGTCATGCTGGTGGGTACAAAGTGGAACGGTATTATAGTTTTAATTTGCATTTCCTTGATAGTTAATGATGCTGAACAACTTTTCATGCACTTATTGGCATTTGCATATCCTTTGTGGAGAAATATCTGTTCAGATCCTTTGCCCAGTGTTTAATTGGATAATGTATCTTTTTAAAAATTGAATTGTAAGAGTTCTTTCTGTATTTCAGCTATGCTTGTTATCAAATTTATGATTTGCGCACATTTTCTTTTATTCTGTTGGATTTTCTTTCTATTTCTTCAGCTGTGTCCTTTGTTACACCAAAATTGTCAGCTTTGACGAAGCCCAAATTATCTTTTTTTTTTTTTTTTTATTTTACTTGTGCTCAGAGTGTGCAGTGCCCCATTTTTCACGCGTCACATTCTTGAGCCTTTTTGTTTCTAATCCTTCGGACTGTTGGCCGGGTGGGCAGGGTCAGTCAGGTCCTTCACGTGGGGAAGCAAGGTTTGGCGTTGACAAGACTCTGAGGCCACCCCAAAGTGGCAGTGCTGGGATCCACCCCAGGCCCTTGTGGCCCAGAGCCCAGGTCCGTCCTAGCACAGCACCATCCTGGTTCCCCGGTGGGTGTCAGTACAGAACGACAAGGCTCTGTCTGAAGTACTGTCTCTTAACGCTGTGTTCAAACTCCCTTTCTTGGAATGGTTGCTTGGCAAATCATTGGATTACTCTTTTGGGTTTAGCTTTGAAGTTTTTCTAATTGAAGAGACTTGTGGGGCTCACGTTGGAGCTGCAGATGAAGCAACTGACTGTGACGCTAGCATGTGATGCTTACACACCCGGGATTCCATATGGGCACCCGTTCTAATCCCGGCAGCCCCACTGCCCATCAAGCTCCCTCCTTGTGGCCTGGGAAAGCAGGCGAGGATGGGCCAAAAGCCTTGGGACACTGCACCCATGTGGGAGACCCAGAAGAGGCTCTGGGCTCCTGGCTTCAAATCGGCACAGCTTTGGCCGTCGTGGCCACTTGAGGGATGAGTCATCAGACGGAAGATCTTCCTCTTTCTCTCTGTATATCTGACTTTCCAATAAAAATAAAATAAATCTTTATTTTAAAAAAAGTAGGATTGATTGCTGATTGTACGCTGGATCTTAGGTTATGATACTTTTTCTCTTGTGTGTTTGCTGCTGCGTACCTGCATGTGAACAGCATGTGTGCAGTGTGCCATAAGGGTTTCTGGCTCTCTGAGTTTGACAAGAACCTTTTTCCGGGCGTGCTCATGCCCGCTGGACCAACCTGCTGGAAGCCAGGGTGTTTAGTGTGGGAAAAGAGCACATCTCTTCAACAGAACGTCTTACCGCCTACTTGTGCCATTTGTTACTTCTCAACTGTGTTAAACATGAAGCCGACTTTATAGGAAAAAGCCGTTAGTAAGCTTCAAATTTCAGTCACCTGTTGTGTCGGCAGATGTGCATAATCTTAGAACTATTCTAGCACTGTACTAATGAAACAACATTGCAGGAAGGGCCTTTTCCTTGCGCTGTGTCCAGTTGCAAGGTCAGTGCTGAGCAGATGTTGGTTTGAGCAAACACCGGAATCTAAAAAGGAGAAGTCTCCACTGTCCTTATTCTCCAGCCCAGCACCTTTTGTTTTGCTTTGTTTTGCGTTGTTAACATGTGCTGCGTGATTGCTAAGATATTTACATATACAGGCACGGAGTTGGCAACTCTTTCAGTGATTTCTTTTTATATCAAAGGGTTAGATTTCTTCTTCAAACATTCAAAAGGTGTATAGATTAGAAAACAAGCTGCCTTTTGTAACACTTCAACTTACTCAATGAAATTCTTTTAACATATACCGGTAGTACAGTGGAGAATGCACACAGCAGAAAGTAAACAGTGGGTAACTCCTGTACTTGTTGGACAGGAAATAAACTATCCCATGAAAAGCACTCTAATATTCTTAATCTTTGTAATTATAAGAGATGGATGGTTTTAAGGTATGTTCCAAGACTAGGACTGTCATTTAAACACTGATGATAATATATTATCAGAGTACCTTTCTTACCCATATTTTAACCAGTGGCATGGCATATCATCACCAAGGGACACAGCCTGTCAACCTTTTTCTTAAGATTTATTTTTATTTATTGGAAAAGCAGATTTCCAGAATAAGAGAGGGAAAGACAGAGAGATCTTCTATCCTCTGCTCTAGTTCTCTTCCCAGATGGGCTCAGTGGCCAAAGCTGGGCCAGGCCAAAGCCAGGAACTTGTTCTGCGTCTACCACATGGACACAGGAGCCCGAGCACTTTGGCCACTCTTAGGTGCTTTCCCAGGCACATTAGCAGGCAGCTGGATCAGAATTGGAGCAGCCAGGACTCAAACTGGTGCCCATTTTGATGCTGGCATTGCAGGTAACAGCTTTATCCACTATGCCACCATGCTGGCCCTTTAAATTATCAGTTTTAAAATTATTTCTTTTCCATTTTTTGCACAGATGTAGCTATGATTTCTAAATAGTTGTTTTGCACATTAACTTTTCATGATTTTTTTAAAAGTAGTTTTGGTGCCATATATTTTTATCAATGTCTCTCCTCTTGGTTACACTGGAACCAAATAGGATAGTGGTTGTTCTTAGTTTTTCTCCAGAAAGTGACATTCTTGAGGAAGACTCCAGCTAAGTGTTCCAGAAACCTCAGCAGAGAAGTTTTGGTTTAGTCCTCTGGCAGTTCTCCATTGGAAGTCTCCAGAACACCACAGCAACAGCCAGCTCCTTCTCTGTATCTGGGGGCCGTTCTCCTTCCCCACCTTTCCAGTTGCTTTCATTGCTGTGGTAATAAAGGCAGTGGGGAACCAACTATATTCAGATTCTTCTGGATTCTAGATCCAGAAAAAAAAATAGACTATTTGTTGAAAAAGCCTAAGAGTTATCCATTTCCTTGTTATACAAAAAAAGGAGGCCAAAAAAAAAATCCTTATGATTCAAAAGCAGATTGGGTGGGACTGTCCTTTCCCCATTCTTTCTTGTAAATTCTAAGTCTCGATTCTAGCCACCACACCTTTTAAGAAAAGGTTTAGGGATGTTTGATGTGAAACCCTGTACCATAGCGACACCATACCCGGGCCGACAGTGGCGAAAGGACAAAAGGAAGCAAGTTTCCCTTTTAAATCCCCAGGAATGTTTGGATGAGATAATATTACAGAGTGAACCCTCTGCTCCTCATATTAGTTCAGTGTTTGGCTCCTGTGTAACAGTAACCCACTTAGCAGCGGGCGGCCCTTTTGAAGTTATTTTAAAACTGCCAGCCGAGTGTAGAGATATTGTAACCTTGGATTAAAGCAGCACCAGCCCTGGTGTCAGTTTTGCCCTTGCAGACATGTGGAAAGTGCACCAGCATATCTCCAGGATTTGGTCCTGAAAGCTTCTTAAAAGAGCGGTCTTGGTTTCAAAGCTTGGCTCACTTGGGCACTCCTCAAGGGAACATGGCCCTTTCTCTCCAGATATGTAACCTCGTCTGACAGGCACTTGGACTCGACGACATTCCCTTAAATGCTTTGTCCACTAACAAAACAGTGAAACCATGAGCATAAACCTCAGCGGCTCTGAGAAGTTTGAAAAAGGCTCATCTTTATACTTCAGCATAAAACCAGCTGTGCAGGGCCTGGCACCAAAGGTGCTCAGAGGTGTGTGCAAGAGCGTCACTTACCATTCACCATTTCTGCCTCAGACAACTCCTCACTCGCAAAGATGAGCAAGGATGTTCACAGCCTCTTTGGAAGGTTATAGGGTCCATTTGCATCTGGGGCAAACAAAAACCCAAAGAAATCGGGTCTCCTCAAAAAAAACAACCACCTCAGTTGTTGCATCTCCCACCCCTGGAATTCGCAAAGCCCCACACTCTGGTGTCCCCGTGGGAGTTAACATGCATGTGAAGGTGATGAGGTCTGTTGGTTCTTCTTCCTCTTTGACACACTCTCTCTCTCTCTCTCTCTCACACACACACACACACACACACACACACAGAGTGTCTTTCCTCCTCCCCATCCCCAGTCAGGCCCTGTACTGTGTTCTTTGTTCCCAGCCATCCTCAGCCCAGGTCCTGGATGGCTCCCACAATACCTGTCCCAAACTTTAGAGTCCCCTCTCACGTGTCCACTGCCCTGTGCAGGGAGCCTGTGGAGTCTCTTGGGTCTGATGGAAGGCACCCCTACCTTTATCCAGTGAGGAAAACCTGTAAGATCTGCCCTAACACCCAGATAAGAGAACTGTCCAGCAGTACATGAAGTAAAAAAAAAATAATGCACATGCTTGTTTATTTAAAAAAAAATGTCAAAGGGGGTAGTGCTTGACTTATCCTAACAAAGGAGCTCTCCGTTTACTGTTCTATCCTTAGCCTCCCTGATTTGGAACTTCTTATGGGTCTCCCACTTGGGTGCTGGAGCCCAAGTACTTTGGCCATCTTCTGCTGCTTTCCCAGGCACATTAGCAGGCAGCTGGATCAGAAGTGGAGCGGCCAGGACTCAAACTGATGTTCGCATGGGATGCTGGCACTGCAGGTGGAGTTTTAATCTACCATACCATGGCACTGTCCCCATAGTGACTGATTTTCAATTCTTTCACCTCTGAATATTTCTGAATTTCAGAGACTATGCTTACACTGCTGACTCATATCTTTAGTCCATTACAGATTATCTTTTGACTTCCTAATAATGAAAGATGAAAACTTTTGGTCTTATTTCTATTCCCTCTCTTCCCCCAAACTTAGAAGCATCTCTATTCTTTTAATGTAGTTGCACGCACTTAACCATGACTCAGTATTCTCAGACCAGCCATGGAGCCTTTGTTGTAAATGATAATTATGATATAGATTCTTGGATTTTTTTTTCTGGAGTTAGTTAAGTTAGTATTTATCTCTGCTCCCCATGCACTCCCTGCCCCTATGACTTTAGTCTGCTGTAACCATCACATTTCATTCTCACATTCAGACCTATAGGTCTCTACTTGATACCACCTCACTCACTTGGCTAAGGAAGTCAGCCTTTTGTGGCAAGTTGGGCAAGATGGTCGATAGCCTTCGTCTTCGGATTTCCCATCATCATCCTCACCCTGGGAATTCCCTCTGTCTGTGCTGGTGGAATCCCTGTGCCCGGGATCTCATGTCCTGGGCCTCTGCCGTGCTGTAGTCCTTTATTTTGTTGCTGCTGACAGCTTCCAAAATCCAACTTGAGCATGACATTTTATGGAGAAGGACCAGCTCTATTCTCCTTTGGGCTCTGCCCTTGGCAAGGTTCTGTCACCAACTCAACTCTAAGAGCTGAGTTTTAAAGTTCATAGAGCAATTTGGTTACATCGCGACCTACTTGCTTTGGTTTATTACTTAGCAGAACAAAGAAAAACTCCAGTGTCTGATTGGGACAGTGGGGACTGTGGCGTGAGCACAGGGAAGTGGTGGGGTGAGGGATGTGGGTGCACAAGCTCTGGGCAGAATGAAAAGGAACCTCTGAGGAAGGCAGTCCTTCAAGAAGCGGGAAGAGGAGAGTCTGAAGGAACTGTGATAGAAACCCTTCAACGCATTTGGGAACAAAGAAGTGGAAGCAGCTTAGCTGTACCGGTGCACTCAAGAGTTGCATGGACAAAATCACATGGAAGCTGGTCTTGCAAGGCGGTGTTTCTTGGCAAAGGCAGACAGTACAGATGAACGTGGCGAGACTAGAGAAGGAGAGGGCTTTCCTATCAGTTGAGCTGTTCCTGTGTTCCTGGGTTGATGTGTTTCATCTTGTTGAAAGACATGCTGTTGTCTCCACTTTACAAATGACAAAATGGAAGTTTATAGAAATTGAGTTCTCTCCCCCAAGTGAGAGGCAAGAGTAGGATTTAGACACAAGACCGTACGACTGCAAAGCTCATGCTTTTCCCATCCCATCTTGGAGCCACAGCTTCATGATGACGCCAAGTGAAACTTGTGACAAAGGACTAGTGGGGCATTTTTACTGCAGTTAACTTCAGCAAGATACTGAGTATTTCAAGGTAATTGGGCTGGTAGTACAAGACTGGGACATAACACAGGACATGTTTTATTCCTTTTGTTAGATAAACAAATATCCCTTTTTATTATTATTTGAAAAGCAGAGTAACAGAGAAAAAGAGATCTTCCATCGTTGGTTTGTTCCTCAATTGACCACAGCAGTTGGGGCTGGGCCAGGGTGAAGCCAGGAGCCTGGAATTCCTTGTGGGTCTCCCACATAGGTGGCAGAAGCTCATATGCTAAGGCTATCCTTTGCTGCTTGCCCTGGTGCTTAGGAACAGGGCTGGATCAGAAGCAGAGCAGCTGGGATTCAAACTGGCGCTCCAATAAGATGGTTTAACCTGCTACACCATGAAACTGGCCTTAGGATATGTTTTGAAACATGCTTCTGCATTATTTGCATCAAGTCCTTCTTTGGATCTATCACAGAGTGTTGATTATCTTCTCATTTCAGGATTCTCTTATTTTAGTATCCTGTGATCAGTAGAGTCTTTGTTGAGTTCCATTCTAGACTTTCTACTCTGTGTTTCAGTAAAGTAAAAAAAAAAAAGTCTGAAAAATCAAGCATCTGATGCAGTAAACCCTGCAACCCATTTTTATACAGCTAGCTCAGAAATACATGCAATTCTAAGTATAAATTTATTTATTTGAAAAAGCCAGAGTTACAGAGAGAGAGAGAGAGGGAAAGACAGACAGACCTTCTATCTGCTGGTTCACATGAAGTAGCCACAGTGACCAGGGCTGGGCCAGGTGAGAGCCAGGAGCCAAGACCTTCATCTGGGTCTTCCACAGAGGTGACAGGAACCGAAGTACTTGAGTTGTCTGATTCTTCCCCAGGTGCATTAGCAGGGAGGTGGATCAGAAGTAAAGCAGCCAGGACCTGAACCTGTGCTTATATGGGATGCCAGTGTTAAAAGCAGCAGCCTAATTAGCGTACCACAACACCAGCCCCAATGTATTTGTAAATGCTTATGTGCACCATAAATATTCAAGCATATTAGGTTTAAAATTATACATTGAAGTGTCTTCAATGACTTAGCCTTCAGAGCACGAACAGAGTTAGATGTCGACATTATTAAATACCCTCTGGCTAATCTAAGACTTTGTGACAAGCTAGCTTCTGTGTGACAAGGGTCTGAAGCTGTGCCTTGCCAAATCTATGAGTTTAGTTCCAGGATGCTCTTCTTTTAAAAATAAAGAGATTTATTTCAAAGTTATATAGAAAAAGCAAAGGAGAGAGGTATGCACCTGCTGGTTCACTCCCCAGATGGCCATCACAGCCAGGATTGGGCCACACTAAAGCCAGGAACCAAGTTGCTTGTTCCTGGTCTCCTGTAGGGAATGGAAGGGACTCAAACACTTGAGCCATCTTCCAGTGCTTTTCCCAGGTCGTTGGTGAGGAGCCAGATCCGAAGTGGAGCAGCAGAAGACACCGCCTGACACCCACTTGTGATGCCACTGGCATCCTAGGCAGCAGTTCTTCACTCACCACACCACAAGTACAGCCCCTCCAGGGAAGCCCCGCTCACACCCAAAGACGCACAAATTCCTTGTGTAAGATGACAGTATTTGCACGTAACCTTCCTGTACCTTTCTCTGTACTTTATCTGTAGATGATTTAGAATAACAATTTAAAGCGAATGTGGGTTTTTGTTTTTTTTTTTTTTTTTTTGCTATATTGTCTCAACATCAATGATGGGGGCGGGGGGGCGCGAAAAAAGAATTCTGTATGTGGTTAGTAGTCATGCAGGGTTTTTTGTTTGTTTTTCCCTTAGATATTTTTGACCCATGGTTAAATCCACAGTTGTGGAACCCATGGGTTTGAGAGGGCCCAAAGGATGGCTTTCATGTTGACAACTTTAGCATAAAGCTAAATTTGGCAATAAATAAATAAAATTTGGCGAATTTTACACGACTATGGATGTGGCACCCTTTGTTACATTTGATGTCAGCAGCATGGTCATGAACCTGTTTTCTGAAGGAGTGTACTCTGACTTGTCCAGCACTCTATTAATCTGTCAGTCTTTCCCTGTGGAAGCTTCCAAGTGTGTTTCTTCCTCTCTGATCCTTAGGTAGAGTGTTTGTCATTGATTTGAGTGGAATTCAGTCATTGAATGATACAACTTTCGTCAACTCCATTAAATTCTGCCTCAATTGCTTATTCACAGTTATAGTCTGCAACATATTTACTGTGTCTGTGTGTCATCTGATATCCCAACATCTAGAGAGCATTTGCTCTAAGGATTACGTGAGATTAAAATAAATAAACATACAGAAGATCGGAGTGGGTGTTTAGCTACCAGTAAAGATGCCTGTGTCCTACACCAAAATCCCTGCGTTTGGTTCCTAGCTAAGACTCCTGACCTAGGCAGACCCTTGGAGGCAGTGGTGATGGCTCAGGTAATATGGGAAACCTGGATTTGGATTCCTGGCTCTGATCCTGGCCCCGCCGCAGCCACTGCAGGCATTTAGGAAATGAACCAGTGGATTAGGCCTCTTTCACTTTTCTCTCTTCCTCTTTTTCTCTCTCCCCTTCCCTCTGCCTAAATAAACTGTGTCTACATACATAGATGATTAATTAATGAGAAAATACTCACTTTTCCCAGACGTGGCACGTTTTCTCTGTGTGTGTTTGCAAAAGTCAGTTCACTAACCAATATCCACATCTAGTAGGTGTTGGTGGCATAGTGGTGAGCATAGCTGCCTTCCAGTATCCACATATTATGCCTGTGTCTGTTTTTTAATTTAATTTATTAGAAAGGCAGATATACAAGAGGAGAAGAGACAAAGATCTTCCATCCCTGGTTCACTTCCTAAGTGGCCACAACAGAGCTGAGCCAGTCCAGAGCCATGAGCCAGGAGCTTCTTCTGGGTCTCTCACATAGGTGCAGGGTTCCAAGGCTTTGGGCCATCCTCAACTGCTTTCCCAGGCCACAAGCAGGGAGCTGGAAGGGAAGTGGAGTAGCTGGGACATGAACTGGTGCCCATATGGGATCCCAGTGCATATAAGGCCAGGACTTTAGCCACTGTGGTGCCACGCTGGGCCTCAGTCTATGTCTGTTTGTTTATAAAGTATTTTCCTGAGCTCTCCTAGCTTGAAGAACTTGAAGAAAGAGAACCCTGAAGTGCCAATGGTCAGAAGCCTGGAATGGCAGGCATTTCTAAAAGCTGATGCTGGCGTTGGGTGAGCTGACTCCTACAATGCAGAATTTGGCACATGGGCTGAAGAAATGTGGTAGTTAAGACTGAATTTAGGGCCTGCTGTAGTAGCCTAGCAGCTAAAGTCCTCACCTTGGACGCACCAGGATCCCATGTGGACATCAACCTCATTTCCCATCCATCTCCCTGCTTGTGGCTTGGGAAAGCAGTCCAGGATGGCCCAAAGCCTTGGGACCCTGCACCTACATGGGAGACCCTGAAGAGGCTCCAGGCTCTTGGCTTCAGATCAGTTCAGCTCTGGTTTGGGTACCTGGACATGTAGGCAGGAGTAAGGAACTCAGGGTGGAGGTGGGAAGGATGGGTTTCATGCCCCCCTGGATAGTGATTTTGGTAGTTATTCTTTACCCTCTGCATAAAATAAATAAACCACACCAGTCAGTTGCACTCACTGACACTTTAGAGAAATTCCTTTTGGTTCTTAAGGCTTTGATCCTTGTTCAGAAGCCAGCACCCTTGTCACGGCTGACATGTCAAGCTGCTAATAATCACCGCAGTGTCAGTGGAAAACTTCACAGGGGAGTCTTGAAGGGTGGGAGAGTAAGACACCAAGGAGGTGAGAGAGAACCCAGTGTGAAGTATGGGCAAGGGTGCTAGGCTGACAGACCCCCCCAGGACCCTAGGGAGTGTTGAGCCTCACGTAGTTGTGATTTCTGCATTCCTGGTGACCTGCTTTCCACATGACTCTTTGATGGCCTTGTGCTCTGCTCAGGCCTGCATCCTCCTCACTGTGGTTGTAATAGGTTAGGCCTCAGCCACGGTTTCTGTCGCTTCCAGTTCCTATTCCTCCCCTGCCCTGACTCCTTTCACTCTCTGCATCCATCACACCCTCGACTTTCCCTCCGTGTCCTCTTACCCTGGCCTTAATTCTGTACTTGATCTTAGCCAAAAGGCCAAGAAGTGACCCTCTCCTTAATTCTTTGCATCCCAAATGTTCAGTTCAGCCTGGGAGACCAATCAGCTGTGTGTTGGCACATTTGCTATAAGTTTACTCTGTCATGTGTGTATATGTGCCATCCCTAACTTAGCATTTCTCAAAGTCTGTCTCGTGAAACAGCACCATCATATTAAATGCAAAGCAGACATAGAGTCAAAAGACAGTAGGCAGTCACGTTGGCAAAATTAAAATCCTTGGATTCCCTGAAAGGAATCCTGAGTCCCTATGAGGTGCCACACAGCATTATTGACTTGTGCAAGAGCCTGCTCTTCATCCTGTGGGACACAGGTACCAGAAGGCCTGCTGTTGCTAAGTTCTGGACCCACAGGTGAAGAAATCCTATTTCCTTCCACTGTGAATTGCTGTGCTAACCAAGGACCAAGCTGTGCAGGCTCTTTGGCCATTTCTGAGTGAACTATTAGAACAATTGCTTGATTGTATTGCGTTTTTATTTTTGGTTTTGTTTTTTAACTTTTTTTTATTATGGTCAAATTCATATAAAATTCATCATTCTACAGCATGTGTTTCAGAGACATTTAGGATGTTCACAGTGTTGTGCAACCACCACCATCACCATCTAGTTCTAGCCAACCAGAGAAGAGCTGTACCCCTGAAGCAGTCACTCCCCATTCCCCACTCCCGTGGCCCCCGTAACCACTCTTCTGCTTTCTGTCTCTATGTATTTGTCTGTTCTGGACATTTTGTGTAAATGGAATTGCATGAGAGGTGGCCTTTTGTGCCTGGCTTATTTCTTCGGTCAAGTTTTGATACAGAAACAAAGTTTTAGACCTGGATAATAACCTCTGCTTCTCCAAAATAGGCCTTCATCACTGGCCAAACCCCGTAAATGCAGAAGTAACAAAAAGCAGTCACCCATCTGGGAAAGCCTTAAGTTGCATGGCTGGGTGAAAAATAGGACGAGCCAACATAGAATAGGATCGAAATCAGGAGTTGCCATGGCTTTGTCCATGCTAGTCTGAGCCTGACCTTGAACCCTTTCCTCAAAACGGGAATCTACTGAGCTCCTGGCACAACGGAGTTAGCATCCTTGCTCAGCCTCTTTCAAGTCAGAAGCCTTGGCACGTCTGGCTCCTCATCATTTAATAGCTGTAGAACATTCTAGAATGAGTTGAACCCTCTCTTCTGGAGGGAAATCTGTACTGGCCATTGCACTGTAGGAACCTCCGTAGGTCCTTATGGCAAATTCAGGGTATGAAGGCTGACACTTATCCAAGGTTCTCGTGTTGTTGGAATCCCCACGATGAGCATCATGCCATTTGCAGGTCCTCCCCTGGTTAATCCTGTGCTCAGCACCAGTCAGTCTTCACCCTTCACTCACATCGCAGGCTTGGGCAGCACCCCTCCCCATCATTCCACCCAGTTGCCAGAGGGTTCTCATGTTTGTTCTCCTTTCCCCCACCTCGTTTCCATTCATACCACTGCCTAAAAGCAACAGTTAAATACACGTGTTAAGGGTACCGTGTCCTGCCTAAGAAACTGGGTGTCCTAATTCTCGAATTCTTGAGCCCTTCTCTGGCCTTCTCAGCAGACTGTGCCCTTCCACCTGATGAGGCTGGTATCATTCCCCTCCCTCCACATCATCTTGTGATAAACTCCTTGCTGAGTTAGGAACGCTTTATTCCCACCCCCCCCCCGCGACCCTCGCCACGTGTCCCCCCTTCCCCCACCGTTCTTTTGGTGTGGTGGATCTGAGTTCCTTCCAAGCTCCCTGGAGGCTCAGCAGCTGCACAGCACCTCCCTCTTACTGCCTGAAACAAACTCAGGTTGCAGCTGAACATCACAGGATTTGAGCTGCAAACATTTCCCCAACCCCCATCTATTAAATTGTTTCCCCTCAGTCAGCTAATTCTGAAGGAGACCCCAGTCTGAGCATCCAGGTTACCCCTGAGTGTGCCACTTGCTGGTTGTGTTGTCTTGGAAAAGCCACTGTCTTGACCTTCTGCAAAACAAGTGAAGACTGAAGTGGGTGTGTTTTCTATTTGTGGCTGTAACAAGTTACTACAAACTTAGTGACTAGAAAACACCAATTTGTTTTCTTATCATCCTGGAGGTTAGCAATACGAGGTGGCTCTGTGGGGCGGCATCCTCTCTGGAAGCTCTAGGAGACGGTCCACTTACTTGTCTCCTCCAGGCACTAGGGATTGCCTGCATTCCTTCTCCTCCGTCCTCAAAGCATGTCGTTCCAACGTGTGCTACCATCCTCATACTTGCTCTGCATGGCTCTCCTGCCTCCCACTTTGTCTTTCAAAAACCCCCCTGTCCTTATATAGGGCCCATGTGGTTTATCACCTCTAGCCCAGCATCACACCTGCAAAGTCTCCTTTGCTACAGAAGAGAATTTACTCTCCCTTTCTGGATTAGCATATACTTGTTGATATCCAGTGTCGGGGCCTGGTACTCTGTCTACGGTGGATTGTGAGGTTTCCTGTATCTCTAACTTACAGTGAATAAAAAGCATTATTTCTTCTGTTGGTAAGAACTTTGCCCACACAGCTGTCGGCTACTACACTTGTGCACAAAGATTTCCTCTTCTCAGACTGTTGGTAAAGATCCTAGGGCATGACTGAACTGCGAATCAGAACTTTGAGTTGTTTGGTACCCAGGTACGCTTGCTTCATTTGAAGTGGATTGATATTGTTAAGAACTAGAAGCCAAGCGGGTTTTGACTACTAATCTAGCTAATCTTCTCTGTAACTTCTACTTCATGTAAAAATTGTGGTATTTCTCAGCAATGTTACTGAGAACTACGTGCTTTCCCCCCCCCTTTCTTTCCTTGTTTTCTCTTTGGATGAGCACCATTTACAAAGCAGCAAGAGAGCATTGGTAAAGTGTCTTTGCACTGGGTATGTTGTGTTCTTCCCCAGTGTTCTGCTCATTGCATTGAAGTAGGATTGCCCATGGGTTGAAAAACTTGCTAAGCTTTGAAGGTGCTTTTGGCTCAGAGTCTGAGAAATGCGCCATGTGGGTCAAACACATATGCATGCCACCCTGTTCAAACATTCTTTCCATTCTGTCTCCTATAGATGCACCCACTGGGCCTGTGTAATAACAATGACGAAGAGGACTTGTATGAATATGGCTGGGTAGGAGTGGTGAAGTTGGAACAGCCAGAACTGGACCCAAAACCATGCCTCACTGTGCTGGGCAAGGTAAGCACCAGGCTCCCTACCCCCACCCCCAATTCAGTATGATTTGGGTTGGTGTCTTCTACTCTTGTTTCTCCAACTCTTAAAAGAGTTATAAGGAAGAGCCACACCAGCCCAATGCACCTTCCCAGCTGGAAGGTATGAGCAGAGGACGCAAGGTCTCCCAGAATCCTCGTGAGCTTGGACCGTGAAGGAGACTGATAACTCTCCTCCCCCCCCCCCCCCCCGGAGTCAGTGCCACTGTGTGCACCCTTGGGCAAGTTGCTTCCTATCAAGGGTAGATAATGGTGTTTCCTAACCATGTGGGCCGGAGGTTTCAGCATTGTGTGATTTGGAGAGTTTGGAACGAGGTGTGAAGGTATATGTATTTCCTGTTAAGTAACCTCCAGAGGATCCAAGTGACACCAGGTGACCAGCCAGGTCCAGGTCTGCAGAGCAAACCCCATGAACATGAGTATTTGATGGGGTGACTGCAGTCCTTGTGGTCTCCTGCTGGGTCAGGGGAGCTCCACCTCCAGATGAGGCAGGGCCCTTGGGATTTGCTGCCAAGGAAGTTGTGGGGAAACTTCTGGGTTTCAGAGCTTTTTTGGTTGTGGACTGGCAGACAGCAATTATGGTCCTGTATTAGAACTTACCTCATGGAGCGGTTAGGAGGTGAGGGGAGATGAGACGACTTGGCTGCACATGAGAATAAGCCTCAAAACCTGTGGCCACCACCGACTGTTGTCAACTCAGAAGTGAGGAGGAAGGCTCTGTGAGCCAAGAAGGTTAACATGACTTCTGAGTACAGCAATAGGATTGAAATAAATTTACGTGGGAAAGCTATCCATGGAGGATCTTAAAATATGACAGGTAACAACCTGTTCTAAACTTGATCATTTTGTAAAAAGGAAAGTTGCCAAGAAAGTTATTTGAATGTTTGCCTGGAGGGAAGGTAGGTACCTCCCAAGGATAGTATTCTTGCCTGAGTGTGTTTGCCATGCTCAAGAGCTGCTGGTCTAGGGACTGAGGTGGGAAAACAGCTGAAGGGGCAAAAGAAAAAAAATTGAACTCCCACTGGTTTCTAACCTCCAAGGGCTCCCGTGGGAAAGCCATTGGGAGAGGAGATGGGGGCGAGTGGGGGGAGTTTTTTCCACATTCAAAACTCCTGCTAGGATCTCCTATGGCTCCACAAACCCTCAGGTCTCATCTATTTGGAGCTTTTTGCATCCCTGCTCATCCTGTGAGTAGCGCCAGGGCATTTGTCAAGTTCTCCAGCGCTTTTATTGGTGGAGGGAGGAAAACCCACAGGAATTATTTAATGCCTATTTGGTTTGCAGTTCAGAGAACTGAATTAAGGTGTTTTCAGTGACTCAGGCCCCGACACTTCATCGTTGAAGCACTTGGCCAGAGCTGCTTGGTGATGGGTGGAGAGCAGCAAGCCCGTGGAGGACAGTTGTTTGGTGTGTTTTCCCAGAGGAAATGCCAGCTGGGTCCAAAAGGATGGGAACACTGCTTCCTTGTAGGCATCGCTCTCCTCACAGAATATTTCCACCCATACCCCTTCAGCTGCTGCTATGTTGGGCTCAGCAACTTGACTTCATTTGTCTCACCCCAGTCTGGCATCGCCTCTGTCTTTGTATCTCTTGCACCTATAAACGGGTTGAAACAGCTCACAGGGTCACCGTAGGTTTCTCCCACTGGTTTAAGGGTGGGAGTGCCTGTTGACGTCACTCAAAGAAGCCAACTGTTTGCTCCTCCGCCGGGAATAGCCGTGTGGTAGTTTTGCTTGGAGAGTCCTGTATGGCTTGGCCTGCTGTCCTGTGAAGCCAAGAGGGTGGGAATCCAGCCCTTAGACATATATTGAATCATTAAACACTTCATGTGCTTATTCATTCACCCAACAGCAAGTGGATGCGTGGAGCCTGGGAGGCGGGCATGCGGCCATGCCTGCCTGCAAGCAGCAAGCAGCCCCCACCTGTTTCTGTTTGGACAGGCAGAGGGGTGGCGAAGCAGTACTCACATGTGGCTACTTATTACAGTTTGGCTTAGACTTGACTGCATAAAATCATTAGTGGGGTTGGGGGGGAAGCTTGGACCAGACAGAGGAAGACAGCTTCACGTTTGTTTAAAACCTGGGTCAGTGTAGGAGGTGCCATGAGTCAGGCCAGCCCCTCCACCCCTGCTCCCTCTGTCATCTTCGTCAAGTGGGGTTGCTCCCAGATTCACTTCTCATTAACGTTGTTGGCTGTGGGTTTTTTTTTTTTCCTTTTTCCCACCTATTTGACCCGCAAGTGTAGGAACAAAATACCAAGGGGAGGAATGCAAGGTGGCAGTCTCGGGCCCTGCAGATTTTCCACCCATTTCTGCCCTTGGTGACCATGGCAAGAAGAGGTAGGCGGCGAAGGAGATGGGCAGAGGTGGCAGCAGAGGAAACTGCAGACTGGCCAGTGTGGCGGGAGAGGGGGTGTAGGGGACTCGGCCCGGTCCATGCACGTTGAAACTTGTAGAAAACCTTGGAGAGGAGGACTCTGTCAGCTAATCCAGCGGGCACAAGGGAGGGCTGGACACAGACCGCCGCCCCTCCCCACCTCCTCCCATCAGCTACCCCTGCCAGCCACCCGCCTCCTGAAAAAGCCCCAGGGCGAAACCTTGAAGTAGGAAAGGAATGTCTTACATTAAAAAAAAAAAAAAAAAAGCACAAATGCCTCTCCAGGAGTTCAAATAAAGTTTCATTTTAAAAGCAAAAGACATAAACTCATCACCTGAGTTTATTACCAACTGCTTTTGAACTCCCCAGAAAAGAGCACTATAAACTCCTGAGAGAAAAGTGATTTATGGCCCCACCCCCTTCTCATCTTCCCAGCTCCATAGCACAGACGAGAAGACAGCTGAGAAGCCAGAGTTGGGGTGAGGGCAAGCAGCACCCCACAGGGAAGTAGCCAGTGTGGGAGGTCAGGCCAGGCACCAGTTGGATCTCCCCAGTTGCCTGAGCACCTCTCTTTCTGGTTTTATGTGGAGACACTGTTTTAGATTCTTTGCACTTCTGATATTTCGAACTTCTGCATCATATTTAAAAGCGTTTCATGATATCTAGGTATGTTTAGGAAGGGTGGGGAATTCTCAGCGTCTCCCTGACAGCCTCAGGAAGTCACGAGGGAACAGAGTCAACATCTCTAAGCAGCTTGCTGTTGGAAGTCAGGGGGGCTTCAGCCTCCTCCGAGCACAGGAGTCTTGTGCTTATGGCCCTGGCCTGGTGTCCCTCTGTGCAGCTGCTGTTTACTAAGCATCTTGTGAGACTGAGAGGAATCCTTGAGGAATCCTGCTGAAGAGGGCAGCCAGGGAAAGTTAACACAGAAGACCAGAAACGCAAGGAGTTGCATGTAAAGTTTCCTTCAGCACTCGGTGCTTTGCTCCCCTCGCTGGTGAATTAATACGAAGGCACTTAGCACGGGGCCTGCCTCATGACAGATGAGCAGCGCAAGAGCACAGGAGCAGCGACCACATGAGCCATGGTGCTTGCCATGCACCACCAGCCCTATTTGCAGCATCTCCTGTGGATTCTGACTCATCCGTGAGGACTTGTCATGCTAAGGAAGAGGAGTCCCAGAGAGGCTGTCTGCAGAGCCAAAGAGCAGACAGCTCACAGGACCCCAAATCTGAAATAAGAACACTCAACTGCTTCTCCAACATTTTTTTCCCCTCCTGGTCTCCTTTTATCTTTGCCAGTTTTTCTGGATAAAAATTGAGTGTTCTTCAGCAGCCCTGGATGTTTGTGCCAGGATGTTGGTGCCAGCCCTGCCATTCCAAAACCTCCCCATAGACACGAAAGGGAGTTTGCTCTTAGGATTGTATGCTGTGTCCTGGGACCCAGGGCAGGGTACTCCAGCTCCCTCCAACATCTTCTCAGTGGGTCTGCTTTATTTCACCCCTTGACTTGGTGGGAGACACAGACACTCCCCCCACCTCCATTTTATTTCTGAGCCCAAGCATCTCTTTGTATTAAGTCTAAAAGATCCCAGAGAAGGAATTTCATTGGCCTATCTTACATCTCATGCTCATTGCAGACTGACCAGCTGGGCTATGGGACTGGAACACACTGAAACTTAGCCAGCCCTTCCCTTGCTGTCCTCACTGCCCTTGCTGTTCATGACGAGTAGGAGGAAGATGTGTTCTCCAGAAGAGAGCTATGGAGGCCAGTACTGGGTTGCTAAGCGCTGAGCAGGCCCCCACAGCCACCCAAATCATGTAGGAAAAGTCCTCAGCTTATCCCAAGTTTGTTTAGTGAGGATGCAGCTGGGACTCGGTCCAGCAGATCCTCTTCTTGCCCTGCACACACAGACACAGCCACAAACACACAGTAAATATGCTGGCAGAAGAAAGCTGAATGGTCAGGAATTGCAGAGAGGGGTTATGTTAAGGGGTGAGAAAGAATCCCCAGAACAAAGAAAGATGGGAGCAGGAGATTCTGCAAGGGGGGTTGGAAATTGTGGGGAAATGAAGTGACTTTTGGGCTAAGGAGTTTGATCTTTGCCTCTTCAGTATCCTGGAGCCATTGCAGCCTTCTGACCCACCCATATATCAAGACTGCTCATTCGGCGTCCACACCTGAACTAGTCACAGGATTTTTCAGGGAGCTAAGTGAATCCAGGCTTTGGTTTTGTTGTTGTTGTTTTGTTTTGCTTTAGTGCTTTGAACAGCCTTAAGCCAGTGAAAGGGCTGAGGGCACCTCATGTTCACCTTGTGTCTTTTCTAAAGCAGTGTGACCCACAGTGTGAGAAGGAAGACTACTGTGTGGTGAGGCAGTAGAGCAGGTCTGTAATCCCAGCTCTCAGTGGATGAGCACGGGATCCCCCGTGTGTGTGAGAGGCTGGCAGAGAACTGTACCCGTACATCCAGCCCGCCCACCCACATCCAGCACTCAGGGTGTCTTGATGGCTTCTTCACAAAGAAAAATAAAGACCCTGCTACACAAAATAATCAGAAACCAAAAAACAGGCTCAAAAGAAGCTTTGATTTCTTGGAATGGTTTGGGGAAAAGAGACCCACACAGTGGTTAATGTGTAGGTTTAAACATGAGATTCATGGGGACTGACATCCCAATGTAAGCCTTAAGCCCTGCAAGCTCTGGTAGTTACAATGTGTAAAGCAGAGAGTGTGTGTATGGTTTGTTCTCACCGTCAGAATGGCACTTAGGGAATCAGGTCCCAGGAACGGAAAGTAGAATGATCAAGGTCATCAGCGTAGTGTGGTGTGGCAGGGCCCTATCCTCCCCTGCACAGCATGCTGCGTACCAGAAACATCTCTTACCCATTCACAGCACTACACTCAAAATGGAGGATTTGGAAAAGGGGTGAGGGTGGACTAGAGACAGGCTATGGTTGGTATCCTGTATGACCTAGTGGAAGACAGGGATATGCATCCAACCGAAATCCAAAGATAAATTTGAGTTTCTTCATCAAATGTCAACCAGAAGCTGTTGTGCAATCCCTTTGAAGGGCAGCAGTTGGTTCTTTTTTTTTTTTTTTTTAAAGATTTATTTATTTTTATTGAAAGGCGGATATACAGAGTGGAAGAGAAACGGAGAGAAAGATCTTCTGTCCAATGGTTTACTCCCCAAGTGGCCACAGCGGTGGAGCTGAGTCAGTCCGAAGCCAGGAGCTAGGAGCTTTTCCGGGTCTCCCACACGAGTGCAGGGTCCCAAGGCTTTGGGCCGTTCTCCACCACTGTCCCAGGCCACAAGCAAGGAGCTGGATGGGAAGCAGGACTGCTGGGATTAGAACCGGCGACCATATGGGAACCTGGGTGTGCAAGGCAAGGACTTTAACCACTACAGTATCGCACCGGCCCCCTCCCTTTTTTTTTTTTAAGATTTATTTTACTTTTATTAGAAAGTTAGATATACAGAGAGGAAGAGAGAGAGGAAGACCTTCTGTCCATTGATTAACTCCCCAAGTGGTCACAATGGCCGGAGCTGAGCTGATCCAAAGCCAGCCCTGTTGTGGGTCTCCCACACAGGTGCAGGGTCCCAAGGCTTTGGGCCGTCCTCCATTGCTATCCCAGGCAACAAACAGGGTGCTGGATGGGAAGTAGGGCTGCTGGAATTAGAACCGTTGCCCACATGGGATCCCTGTGCTTGCAAGGTGAAGACTTTATCCATTAAGCTATCATGCCAGGCCTGAACAGTTGGTTCTTAAAAGGAACAAAGAACTCAAAAACAGTTCAGGAGAGGGACAGCTGCCTCATGATGAACGGGTTTGCCAAATCAGAGCTGATAAAAAATCAGAGCTGATAAAATTAGGGAATTGGGGAACAGTCTAAGATTGCAGTTCTCCAAGCGCAGCTGTTATACCCACCCACACTGCCCATCAAGCTCCTCTTGATCTTTGTTAGGGAACCTCATAAGATCAAAGCCATTCTCTTTAAATATTAGTATAATGGCATTGCTTTTTCCCCTTTTCCTTCTGTCACAGGAGTGTAGGGGAGTTCTCCAGAAGCATTGATACCGAGGTGAGGTGACACCATAACCCTGGTAATCAAATAGTGCACTGGCATATTGTGATTTAAAAAATGCTCAGCTTTAATTCATAATGCAGCAAATATCCACAGCTAACACATTCAACTATCAGTGGCTACAACTGAAGATCTTTGATATTCTTAATACTTTTTGAGAAGGAGGAAATTATTTTCTCTCACCCTGGCATTGGTGTTCCTTCTGTCAAATTACCTCATAGAACTTGACTAACCTGGGAAAACCCTTTTATAAAGTTAGTGGGAATAGCTCTTAATGTCTTTGCTGCTTGAATTGGGATATAACCTTCCCCCTTGGCCTCCTAGAGCAGAATGTATCTGGCTGGGTTTTTCCTTGAGATGGGGTCCTATAGGAACCTGGTAAAGTGCAGAGTTGTTTATGAGCTGTGTAGGCATTGTAAGGAGAGGAATCTTTCATACCTCATTATGCTGTTCTCATTTGGGATTTGACCATAGGTAAGGGTACCTGAGTATACCCTGGTATTTGCCCTAAGCCCACCTTAACATTCATCTCAGGAGGAATGGCAGAATTGAAATCCTGCGTCTAAGTTGAGAAGGGAAAAGGAAGAAGGCAGCCAGCTGTTCCAGGATCACAGAGGCAGCTGCTCCTTCAGCAAAGCCAGTAGGTCTCTGTCACATACCTTGACACAGTGCACCATGACAACAGCTCATTGCTTTGGTATCCCTGGAAGCACATATGTAACTGCCTGGGACAAATACCTGCATCATACCTTCTAGGGTTCTCTCATTGCAGTGTTACTCATCCAGGGGCAAACCAAATCTCACAACAGACATTTGGCAATTTCTGGAGATATTTTTAACCTTCTGACAAAAACGTTGAAGAGCCAGCTTCGTGGCACAGCAAGATAAGCTGCTGTTTGCAATGCCAGCATCCCATATTAGAGTGTCAGTTGGAGTCCAAGCTGCTGTGTTTCATCCACCTCCCGCTAATGCACCTGGAGAGGCAGCAAAAACTGGTCCAAGTATGTGGGCCCTTGCCACCCACTTGAGTACCTAGATGTTAGAACCAGGCTCATATTTTCAGCTTGGCCCAACCCCAACTGTTGCGGCCATTTGGGGGAGTGAACCCACAGATAGATGATATCTCTCTCTCTCACTGACTCTGTCATTCTGTCTTTCAAATAAATAATTCTTAGGAAAAAAAAAAGGTGGGAAGTGGGTGGGTGGTATACTGCTAACTTCTGGTGAGTGAGGCCAGGTGCATAGGACGACCCCCCCACAAAGAGTAATCTAGCCACACAGATATACAGTGCATGCAATTTGTCAAGTGACTAAATTTTCTTAAATAATCTGGTCCCAATTATTGAGGTAGGAAAATTCCGTTTTGTCGTAACAGAAATTTTCTTCCCCTCAAAAGACCTTAAATGGTATTCCTTCCTCTTTCATTCCTTTCTCTGTCCCATGCCATCCTTTATCATGATAGATCCTGGTGAATAAATGGTGTTGGTTTCTGTGTGTAGATACGACAAACCGGGTTGTGAAGCTGAAGAGTGTCCAGGCAGGTGACAGTTGTATTCGTGGTCCTGTAAACTTAACATCTGCTTCTCTGTATCCCAGCCCTTCAAGAAAATTGTGGTGATTTTAAAAATAGTGAGTTTCAAGTTCTTGAACTATGGGAATACTCAATACATTTCAATTTTATCCCTGTCCTAAACATATACTAACAAGATTAACTCTCTAGAGTTAATGTGGATTTCTTGTTGAGAAAGAAGTTTGTATATAGTATAGTATATAGTATGTATAGTATATGAGAAAGAAGTTTGGAAGACTCTTTAAATTCATTTTCAGGAATATTTGGGTAAATATCTCCCGTGTTTGGTTAAAAAGAAGAATGAGAAAAGAACTTAAGCACGCAAAATCAGATGGAGAAGATAAGACCAACCTGGCGTCAGTGGAAAAACTCAAGGAATACCACAATTCTGCTGAGGTCCTATGTCAGAAGGAATCCCAATTTACAAATAAATTTAAAAATTGGTGTTTTAATTTGCAGTTAAATCTTCCCAAGAATCTCATGGTTTAAAGGTCTACGTTAGTCACAGTACTTATTTCCTTTGTCCCTCATCAGAGACAGTTTTCAACTGTAAAAGGCTAACTGAAACCTTCACTTGAAATCCTCTGAAGGGCTTAGGAGAGTTTTGAAGACAGAGTAATGAACAGAACAAATAATGTGCTTGCCAGTCCAAGTCACAGGCAGCCAGCTGCCACCCAGGACTGAGGGAGGCCTGGCTCAGTACACTCCTGCCTGCCACCTCCCCATCCATCTCAGAACAAGGGCTGGAAAGCTCATGAGAACTAGCTCCTGCACTTGATTTCCAAGAGGCCCATTTTGAAAACTAAAAGGAGTTGGAAGCTTATGTGTTACCCCTTGTGGTCCCTAAAGTACTAGTACCAAATTATTTGACTAGTGGCTCTCACGCACCTGCACGTAAAGTCTGGAGGTCTCCTCCTGTCTCAGATACAGGCCCCTCATGCATGCCTGCCCTTGCATCTATGGTGAACCAGTTGTGTCAGACTGTGTCCATGGGCTCTTTGGATATTGGGCTGGCTTGGCCATGATCACCTGTGGTTTAGTATCTGATCTGCTGTGGCCCTGGAAAGCTTGGGCATTGATTGTGTCTGTCTTCCATAGTCTACCTGCATGCCTTGCCCATCATCTGGGCATAGATAGCCACTAGGTACAGAGACAGGAGGAACTGGGGACCTGGCAAAGAGCCTGTCCATTCACCTTGGTCACAAGGCTTGCTCAGACCCCAGACAAATGGCATTTCACCTCATGGCTTTGCCTTCTGTGTTTGTTTCCTTTCCAAAAGCACCGTGTCATATCTGACACTAGGTGAAGGGAACTGTTCTGCTTTGGTGATTCTTTTTATAAGATTTATGTATTTTATTGGGAAAGCAGATTTATAGAGAGATCTTCCATCCGTAAGTTTACTCTCCAAATCGCCGCACAACCAGAGTTGAGCCAGTCCAAAACCAGGAGCTCCTTACAGATGTGTGTGCAGGGTCCCAAGAACTTAGGACATCCTCAGCTATTTTCCCAGGTCATAAGCAGGGAACTGGATCAGAAGTGGAGCAGCCAGGACATGAATCAGTATCCGCATGGCATACTGGCACTGCATATAGAAACTTATTACTCTGCTATGCCACAGTCCTTTTTAAATATTTTTAAATATTGGAAAGGTGACATTTTCGTTAAAATCAATCACAGAACCTATTTCAACTTTAGATTACCCAAGATTGTTTCTTCGCTACTTAAGTTTTGTGTGTGTCTTGTTTTTGTTTGTTTTTGCCCGTTTCTGATCTGGAAATATTCCAGACAGTTGGACTCTGAATAGGAACAGAACAGAAAGCACTACTGACCAGATTGTTCCTATGTGAGGTTTATTTTTTTAAAGGGGGGTGAGGGTAGAATTTTTAAATTGTTATTTATTTATCTGAAAGGTACAAAGATGGAAGGAGCTTCCATCTGCCATTTCACCCCCAAAATGACCAACCACACCCAGGTGTGGGTCAGGCACAAATCAGGAGCCTGGAACTCCATCCAGGTCCTTCAGGTGGCAGGGAACCAAGTCTTGGGCCGTCTTCTGCTGCCTCTCCCAGGCACACTAGCATATAGCTGTGTCAGAAACAGAGTAGCTGGAACATGAACTCATGTTCCTTTATGGGACACTGGCTCCAGAGCCACAGACAGCTTCTTAATTCACTGGCCACAATGCCTATCCTTTTTTTTTTCCTTTAAACATATACAGTGATATTTAGTATATTCACAGATTTGTTCAGCATCACCACAATCAAAAAAATATTTTTAGCAGAGTGACATAAAGAGGATGGGAGAAGAAGGACGGGAGGAAAGCAGGGAGGGAGCCAGTGCACTCTCCCATCCACTGGTTCACTCCTCAGACATCCACCTGAGTCAGAACCCCATCTGCATCTCCCACGTGGGTGGCAGGGAGGCCACCACTTGGTACTTCATCTGTTGTCCTCCCAGGAGCATTTTCAGGAAGCTGCATTCAAAGCAGAGCAGCCAGGATTCAAACTTGCTCTCTGCTGTGAGATGTGGGCATCATAGGAGAAGCTGAACCCACTGTGCCAAGCTCCCCCCAAACCATGTTATTTACACATCCTCTAGATAACAAGTTCCCTTAACATGAATATAACATTGTCATTACCCCTGAAAGAAACCCTTTACCTCATAGTGATCAAACCCTTTCACCTGCTTTTCTATCTACCCTCCAACCTTATACAACCACTTACCCATTTTCTGTCTCTGAATTTGCCTATTCCTGACATTCTTGTAAATAGAATCATCCAAAATATGGTGTTCTGTGTGTGGTTTTTCTTGCCTGGAGAAAGGCTTTCAGGGTTCATCCATGTTGTAGCATGCAGTAGTTACTCCCTCGGCTCTATTTTTTACTGCTGCTGGATAATATTGCATTGGATGGATATGCCATGTTTTACGTACCAGTTGTTTCCTCTTTTTGTAGTAAGTGCTGTGATCACTTGTGAACAAGGATTGTATGGGTACAGGTTTTCATTTCTAAGTTATCTCTTATTAGAGAACAAAATTAGCAAATGTTTTCTCCCATTCTGTGGGTTGTCAAAAAGACCTTCTTGATAGTATCCTTTGTAGCCCAAAAGACTCTGGTTTTGGATAAGTCTGACTGACAGATGCTACTGCAGACCAACTTTAGGAGACCCAGCTTCTTGGGGGCCTGAAGTTATAACCCAGCAGGTCTCAATAAGGGGAGACAAAATGGTAACACATCCAAGTGAAGGAAATAGAGGTGCTGTTTTAAAGCCTAACACGACAGAAGGCACGTAGGCACTTGACAGCTGTCAGTCAGCCACCCACCCTACTGTTCTCTCAGTGCCTTTCAAAGGAGAACAGCCACAAGATGCCGCTTTAGAATGTTCAAGCTCCTAGAAGTGTTTCCAAAGTCGTTTTTTCTCATCAGGTTTGCTGATGAGCACTAGATTGAAAACAGTTACCCCCTCACCGATGGCCGGGCCTATGTTCACAAGAAGAGCGTGTGGGTGTCCCTGCCCACCCCCTGGGGCTGGGTTGGGATCATTACCCAAGGTTCTGTGCTCTGATGTACAGCACCAACAGACAGGGCAGAGGAGACCTTGTGTGGAGGTCTACCCCTAAACCACAGCCCGTGTGGAAGGTCTGACTGCAGGCCGCACAGACCTGGCAAGCGTGTGCTTCTGGAAGTGCTCAGCAGAAAAGGGAGCTGACAGACAGGGGCACATGATGGCAAGAGATGGTTGTGCAGTGACTTCATGCCTACCAGGCCGCAAAGCCATTTTCCTAACCTCTTTCTCCTAACACTGGAAGCACCAAGGAAAAGACCAAAAAAAAGAAAAAAAAAAAAAAAAGAAGCCACCTCAGGTTATTTCTGGTTCTTTCCTAGCATCTGAAATTCATCCAGAGCACTTCAGATTGCATTTGTTGTCCCCAGCACCCCATTTTTCCTGTTACACTTTCTTCAGTCGCTCCACACTGATAGGACAGCGTACTTGGCTTGCATACCACAGTCATGGAAAAGACGTGAAGGCAGAACTGACAGCCACAACATTTTTGGCTTGCCATGGAAGTCAACTCTTCCCCAAAGGTCAGAATAGAAACCATTCACTTTGCAGAAGGATTCTCTATAGGATTGCCTTTTAACTTGTCCACACTGCCCTATAGCACACCACCCTCTACTCTACTAAACACACACATTAAAAAATCCAGTATACACCCCCCGCCCACATGTATCTATTAGGAAGTGGCTGAGGGGCAGACATTTGGCCTTGTGTCCAAGATGCCCACATCTACATCAGAATGCCTGGGTTCGATTCCCTGCACTGGCTCCCAACGCCTGTTTCCTGTAAATGCAGACCTTGGGATGCAGGGTGATAACTCCAGTAGTCAAATCCCTGCCACCCACACAGGAGAACTTAGGTGGAGTGTCTGACTTAGCCCCAGCCAGGGACTGTTGCAAATCAGCCCATAGGGGTGCTCACTCACACAATCTGTCTGCCTGCCTCTCAAATCACTAAAAATGTAAAGGGGACTCTAGAAAAATGTGTTAAAATGGTAAATTTTTTAAGACAAACAACAACAACAACAACAAAAAAAAAACAGTGACTGAGTTACAGATGCTGCACAGCTGAACCTCTTACCGCCGTCTTCCCCCCCCACACACATCCCCGCTTCCACCCCTCACACAACTGTCGTCTCTGCCTAGACGGGGTTCTCTCCTGTGACTAAGAGAAAATAAGAAAATTGCCTGTTTTAGGCGATCCAGGTGTGTTTCGGAGATTTAGAGTTAAGAAGTCAAGTAAATATTTTGGCAGCCCCACAAAGCTAAGACTGGGAGAATGCACCTAATGGGCTTCTCGAATTACAGGCCTGTCCAAACACTGCCTTCCCGGGATGCGCAGGTCAGGGCTGAGGCCAGCTCTGCTCGCCAGTGGCTGGCCTGGCTCGGAAGGGGAGCTTCACTGGCCTGGCCCAGAGGCCCCCCACCTACCCCGAGGTCGAGGCTGTGTGTGATTCTATCTGACCCAAGAGGAGAGGCAGTCAGCTGTAAACTGAGAGTTCTTTCCTCCTTAACAGATCTCATCACGTTGGGCGGGGCGTGGGGTTGGGGGAGGTAGTTGAAATCCCCAGAAAGCCTTTGCTTCCCCGTTTTCAAGGCCCTAAAGGCTCTGTTAACAGAGGCAGTGTAGCCTCTTCCATCCCCTGGATTTGGGGGCACGCAACCACAAGCAGAATGTCACAGGGGGACCTCCTGTCGTTGAGATTCAGCAGCCCGGTGGCACCACTCTGGGTGGCTTGCCTGTCAGAGTCGTCCCAGAAAGGAGTCTGACCTGCCAGTATCTCGTCTCCCTTTCAAGCCATGCTTTGTGTCTCTTCTAACCCACAGGCAGACAGGAAAGCTGCCTCTCTATTCACCCTCCTCCAGTGGCTTCCACTGGATCACCTTGGGGAGGGGGAGGGTGGAGATGGGGAGGGCCCTGAGCCCGCCACCGCGGCGGTTCCTTTGATCACCTCCCGCCCTAGTTCCAGGCCTCGCTGCCAGCAGGCCAGCCAAAGGCCCGGCTCTACTGATCTGATGAGGTGCTGAATAGGACCCGAGGGGCAGTGAGAGAGCAAGAAGAAAGCCTCAGGAATGAAAAGGGAAAAGCCCCCAGCGAACCTGCCCAGCTTCAGAGGCCGGATTTTCCTCCCAGGGAGCCGTTCAGCTCCTGCCAGGCCAGAGCCGCCTGCCCCTCACCACCCCCCCAACACACACCCCTTTCCCCTGCCACTCGGGCCCCTCTGGCCTTCCTTTGCTTTTCAGACCCTGTGTGTGTTTTGTGTTTGAATCACGGCTGCTCTCTCTGGTTCTCAGGCTGGGAACCCACTGTGCCTGTTGCCATGGTCACTGGGAAGCTCTTAGCGCCATGTGCTTCAAAGGGAACCGTTTCTCCCCCCAGTACCCGCTGGCCGCTGCCTGCCCCAGGCAGGCTGACAATAAGCCGTTCCTCTGAGCGCCAGGCCTCTGACCTCTACTTGTGGGGAGGAAAACCTTGCTTATGCCAAGGAAGGCTGCACAGCTTCATGGAAATAGCAGTGCATGGGGATGCCACTGACAGAGGAGGCTGGGTACGGGGGTGGTTCTGTCCTCACACACCTTGCCCTAAAGATCTACATGGGATGCAAGGGATTAAGGATGGTCTGAGTATTAGCCTCTCCCACATCCCTTTGTTCCAGAGTATTCTTGTGAAATAGAAGGAAAGAGCAAAGCCTAAATCCCCAGCAGGAAAAGCGGTATCTTGATTTGAGGTTTGAGGCGGAGAGGAGAGCAGAAAGGCTTGGACTGAGGAAGACAGTGGCACCCAGAGACCAGGACATCTTCAACTAGATATCAGCATCTGGGGACTGGCAGTGAATGGAACTGAGGCAGGTGGCTCTGACAGCCCTTCTCTGAGGTGTGGAGGGGGTGCCTGATTCCTGCTGCAGGGTGAGGGATGCCCAAGCAATTTCCCACCAGGTTTGAAATGTGTTTTGGCTTCTTCGTTGAATCCTGCAGTACAAAATGAAAGTGAGGCAATGATTTTACGGTCTAGGAGACCTGCCCCACAATGACTCTGGAGTTGAAAAATGAATATCTTTTGAAGAGCTTACATTTTACGCACCAAGACTGCCCGCTTTTCCTGGGGCTCAAGGTGTCCGTTTTGCCATGGGCACCCTCTTCTACTTCAGAGAGCTTGCAGGGGATACCAGATGCTTCTCCAGGACGACTAGTGATCAAGGGTTTCTTGCTCTTCCCATCAGGGCCTTGCATCCTATCCCTTCCTTCACATCCCTGTCCATCTTCAGGCTCATGTCCATCTCTGCTGCTGTTGGAGCACAGGTGGCTGTCCTCTGCTCTGTCACATCCTTTCTTGGGCTGACAGTTGTGGGAATGCTGGGGTGGTCTTCACAATGTATGGTTCTAGAAGAAAACTTACCTTGGCAATGCTAACTCGTTCCCACTTGCAACTCAGCTTTCTGTGAAAGGCTTACAGATTTGCAGATATGAGGGCTTAGGTGGGGTTTTGTTGCACCAAGATGGCACTTGGTTTGTCCATCCCCCCTGGCCACACGTAGCCTTTTAAGGGATTGGGTTTTAGCTGCTACTTTGTTGGAACACACACACACATACACACACACACACACAGCAGTGCAGTTGGCCTGCTTGTGAAAAGCAAACTGAGGGATGATGTATTGACTTACCCTACTGTACATCAGGAATTTTCACACATGATCCAAAATGCTTGCATTGTCCCAGGAGAGTAGTATTAGATTGTTCTATGATTGCAGAGATGCAGGTGCAGAACGACTTGGGTCTGTGAATGGTCATGCAGTTGGTCTTGGCAGAGGCAAGTAGGAAACCTACACTGCCCATACCCATGAGCTGTGGGAGTAAGAGTGCCTGACTCCAGTGGAAGGTCTTGTATGGGGGCATTGGCAGGTGTCAGATTGCTTTGAACGCTTAGGGGAAGGTTTTGCTTAAATTTATATTCCTGGTGCCCAGCATTTAGTCACCTGGGAGCAAATCTCTGGTTTCTGTCATGTGACTTTTGTATTTTTAATTTACTAATTTGAAAGGCAGAGTGACAGGAAGAGGGAGAAAGGAACTCCATTCTGGTCTCCCTAATGGGTACCTGAGCCATCTTCTGCTGCATTCCCAGGTACCGTAGCAGGGAGCTGGATGGGAAGCAAAGCAGCTGAGACTGGAATCATCAGCACTCCCACATGGGAGTCACAGCATGTGTCACAGCACCAGCCTCAGTCATACAGCTTTTAATTTGCTAATCAGCCTTCCATTTTTTGTAATATTCTGGTCTGATCTTCCCTTTTCCTTTTTGTAGAACTGTCTTTAATTCTATTTCATGCATTCTTGTGCTCCATCAGTGAGGAAGGAAATGAGAGAATGGCACAATTCTGTATTGAAAAATGTTGTCATCACCATGCTCTTTATGGTGGGCAGTGTATTCACTCTAAATTGCCTTCTTCCTAGTGGAGCTGAAGACATTGAGGCGCTCGAGGTCTGGCAATGGCCCTGGAGTCCTCCAGGGGTGAGTGGGTTGGTCACCCTGTGTGTGCCTTCGGCTTCCATCACATGTCCTGAGTGTTCTCAGCCCACTCTTCCAGCGATTCCTCATCTAATCTGACATGCAGAAATGAGTAATTCTGGGATTTGTCTAAGCTCTCTTTATGCTGCCAGGCGTGTGTCTTGAAGAAACTGGGAAAGTTCAGATTCATCCCAGCTTTGGGGTCTTCTTTTTCTTTCTTCCCAGCTTCAAGCCCGTCTAATTCCAAGGTTGAATGGCGTGCCATTTCCTTTATTTCATCTTTTCTACACGTTCTCTGATAAGAACTGAATGGGGGATTGAAAGGTGAGGTATGGCATGACCTGGGTGGGTTTGATTCCCCTTCCCTGCAGGTGGAAAAAATGTTGGTGATGATACTGGACTGGGGTAGTATTTTGCTTTAGTGACAACCAGTAGCTGTCCTTGTTGGTAACCGCCAGGTTAGGGAAGCTGGTGGCTCTCCAGTCCTATTCTGTTGTTTATCAAAGAACAGTTTATATAGCTGTTGGTCCAGGGTTTGTGATTTGCCTTGGGTACCCTGGTGCCTTTGTGTGCAGCAGGCACCTTTGGAGTGTCCACCATTGTGGATAGGCGCTCAGGACAGGCTGCTTCGGGTCTTGGCGCAAACATTACTTTTTTGCAAGAAGACATTCCAGGAGTGTGGAGCCAGTGAGATCAGAAATGATCAGAAGTAAAATATGACATGTCCCAGGGCTAGGCAGCAGGTGACTTGACTAGACGCAAGGATTTTAGCAGGCAGGAGAAAATGGCCAGGATAATGGAAGCATTTCCAAGGAGTGCAGAAGGGGAGCCAGTAAGGGAGGGAGGGGACAGGCTTCTGATGGAACAGGATATGCCAAGACCTAGAAATAGATAGCCTATTTCAGGACATTTCTATGGTATTGCTAAATAAGTGAAAGAGAGAAGCAGAACTTTATAATGTATCGTGAAGACCTTAAAACTTAAATGCTGGGAGAACTTTTATATCCATACGTGCAAAGGGTACTGGATAGAACTTGTCAATCAATGACATGAGACCTCCTCAGTGGTGCTAATTCTTTCACTCTTCTCTCTGTCTTTAAAATTGAGGTTAAACATGAGAGACTGGGTGAAGTTCCTGGCTCCTGATTTTGTATATGTGCTGCTGGAGCTAGCACGTGGCTCCTGGTTTTAGACCAGCTCCAGATGCTGTAGCCATCTGAGAAGTGAACCAGTGGGTAGAAGGTCTCTCTCTCTTTCTCTCTCTCTCTGCCTTTCACATGAAAAATTATTTTTAAAACGCTGTGGTTAAATGTACTGAGATTTAAACCATTACAGCATATACAGTTGCATATTTAGTAGATTTACAGTTTTGTGTCTTCATCACCAGCAGCCATCTGCAGAACATTCTAATTTTCCCACACAGAACCATGGTACCCAGTCAGCACTAGCTGCCCTTCTCTGCCTCCCTCACGACTTCCCTAGCTACTGCCATTCTTTCCATTCCCATGGATTTAACTCATTTACTTACTCTGTGTAAGTAGAATCCTATATTTGTCCTTTTGCAACTGATTTCTTTCTTCTTCTTTTTTGATTGATTTGTTTGTATATGAGAGAAGGAGAGACAGAAAGATCTATCCACTAGTTCACTCCCCAAGTGGCTGCAACAGCTGGAGCTGAGCCAATCTGAAACCAAGAACCAGGAGCTTCTTCCTGGTCTCCCACACAGATGCAGGGTCCCAAGGCTTTGGGCAAACCTACTCTGATTTCTTAGATGACAAGCAGGGAGATGGAAGGGAAGTTGGAGCAGCCGGGACACGAACTGGTGCCCATATGAGATCCCAGTGGTTGCAAAGTGAGGATTGAGCCACTAGGCACCGCACCTAGCCCTGTAACTGGTTTCTTTCAGATAGTGTGTTACTTGCAAGATTAATCCATAGTGTAGCATGTGTCAGAGTTTCCTTTCTTCTTGTAATTGAATTCTATATTCAAGTGATTGTGTGTGGCCACCTGTTCCTAGTGGACACTTAGGTTGTTTATACCTTTGACTGTTTGAAAGCCACAAGGCTTTTTGTTGCCTGTGCTTTTTGCATCTCTCCTCTCTTTTTTGGTGCTTGCTATTTAACTTATCTTGAACTAACTTTTAAAAAAAAAAAAAACTTACAAAAGGTTACAAATCACATCTCCTACTTGGTCTTGCATTTTCATTTACTCTCCTAAGAATCCCCAAAAAGGAAGAGAATTGCCTCCCCAGCCAGCCTCTCAGGGGGGCCTTGTTACAGGAGAAGTTTTGCCATTGTGGATACAAAGAATGATAAGGAACTGGACAGAGGGTGTCCTGGGCTGTCCGCAGGGGTCCAGCAGACTGGCTACAGGACTCTGTGGTCAACCTCTTGTAAACTGGGAGCTGTTGTCCATCTCCGTGGCCAGCTGCCACCAGCCCCATGGTGTGAATGGCAAGGAAGTGGGACTGGCGGCTGGCCCAACTCCAGGATGCAGCCTCTGCTGGCCGAGAACCAAGGTGGAGGGGGAGAAGCACTGTGTATGAGAGAAATGGTGCTAGCTCCAGAACCTGTAATTCTCAAGTTTAAAAAAAAAATTTTTTTTTAGATTTTTTTTTTCAACCAAACTCTGCTTTTATCTTTAGGTTCTGAATGGGAGATTGTTCACACAGCTAAGCTGGCTGCAGTAGCCAGGCCAGTTAAAACAATGTCAGGCAGCTCTCATCCAAGTAACCAGAAACTGTTGGCTCAAAGGAGCCTGAACCTAGGAACCGACCTGCTGGGAGACGTTTTCCAAGCAGTGGCCTGAATGTAAATCCTCCTGCTGGGGAATGGCACTCTGGCAGATGAAGACCCTAATTAGAGATAGAAGGGTTTCTATTTTGTTTTTCTTTAATCCTTACCCTGGGGCCTTTGCAGGGCTGCCATGTCTCTGCTTGTGTGCAAAGAAATTTCTAGCTTCTCTTTGTAACCAGATCCTCTTTTGGGAAAGCAGCAACAAGCCGACAATGTGGGCCCACCACAGCCGGGGGTGTGTGTGGGGGGGGACCATCAGCAGCCAGCCTACTCCAAAACAAAGAGCTCAGGGCTAGGCCGCTATGGTGGGGTCACCTGGACTGGATGGTCTTTGAAGTTGTTGGCCAACTCGGAGCTTATACTGCCCACCCGCACCCCGCCCTGCCCTGTCCTGTTCTGCGAGACACAGATCTGTGCATAGACTGTAAGAGAAGTCCTTAGCTGCCAAAGGACAACAGAGGTAGTGCAAATGCAAAGCGGTAATGCAGGGCTGCAGGCACGGCGGAGTGGAGGCAGGTGGCAGGGCACACTCTCCTCTTACAACCATGTTCTCCCTCCACTCCCCTCTTAGTTCTCCAAGGACCAGAAGTATCACCTGTAAGGAGAACCTGCTGGTGTTATTTTGTTTGTAGGCACATCCTCAACTGACTGAGGTACCTAAAGGATCTCACAATGAATGACCCCACTCAAGTTCATTTCCCACTGGCCCAAAAAGGCAAATGAGCAACCGCTTTCTGGTACTGGGCTGTGGGTAAATGATAGACCCACTGGTAGAGAGGCCAAGTAACTGCAGTGGGATCCAGGGACGTGCCTTTTCAGCCTGGGAGGGCCACTCTTCCCTGGGGCACCGTCCTTCACATTTGGTGGGTGTGTGGCAAGGACACAGAGAGGTTTCCGTGTCTGAGCCTCTTCAGGTACAACCGAGGGCTAAAAATTCACATGTTGTTTAACTCATGCTTGGTACAGAATGCTTGTGCCTAAATAACTGTAACAAGTTGAGAGGGGTGGCCCCAGCGCAGGAGCCTAGTGGCTAAAGTCCGCACCTTACGCTTGCCAGGATCCCATATGGATACCAGTTCTAATCCTGGCTGCCCCGCTTCCAATCCAGCTCCCTACTCATGGGAAGGCAGTCAAGGATGGCCCAAGGCCTTGGGACACTGCACCCTCATGGTAGACACGGAAGCAGCTCCTGGCTCCTGACTCCAGATCAGCTCAGCTCTGGCTGTTGCAGCCACGTGGGAAGTGAATCAGCAGATGCTAAATCTTGCCACTTGAAAATTGTTTTCAAGCTACATAGCCCAAGAAGTCTGAAGTTTAGTTGAACATCACTTTTGGCGTCTTTCTTTGGGTTTATGTTCTTCCTTTAAGACTCCTTCCCCCACACCTAAGTGCCTTTGAGAAAAGAAGGAAGGAGAAAGAAGACCTGATGTAAGTTAAAGCTGTCTTGGCTGCTTCTAACTAAATTATGTTGCAAGAGGTTCCATGGTCACTACTACAGGATAAATGTGCTGCTGGCAAAGGTCACTGTCAGGGTTCACACAGACCCACCCTGCACATCACCTTCATTATCACATGAAAAGCCAGAGACCAGACCGACAGCCTGCTCTCCTCTCTGCCGGCCAGGGGTGTGCTTTTGGGGCAGGTGAAGTGGTATTCACTGGAAGGCAGGTGGAAGTCTAGAGACAGGTTGTGCTGGGTTGGAGAACTTTCTCATTAGAGAAAAAGTGGATGACAAAACTAGGCAGGAATGGGGGAAAGGGGCACTCTGGTAAATAACAGGTTGTACTGGAACCCACTTCCTTTGTTTGTTCTACTGAGTAAAGTCTTGTTAACGTTAAATAATTCCAATAAGGAGAAAGCCTGATGGAGGGTATTCATTCACTAGTTCAGTGAAAGTTAATTTAAGAACCTAATGGGACTTGAGATAGAGCTTAAACTTAGGGATTTTTTTTCCTTTTTTCCAAATTACCTGTTGGAGGCCCTAGAAACAGAAGTGCATTTGTTCCTTAATATGTGAGTAACCTCTTAGTATTTCAGAGAGGTTGCTGATTAACCAAGGAGTTTCAAATGAGATATTTTTCTCATGTCCAGATGGAAAGAAGCTGCCCCAGCCAGGAGAGCTGACTTGGGTGAGGATGAGCTTCTGCGAGCAGCTGAAGGCTGTACCTCTCATGTCATGACCTCGGACAGGAGGAGAAACCTGCTTTGTGAAAGTGGCCCCAGGTCCCCGGGGCTGTAGCCAGGGGTCCACTGAAACCATCTCTACAAACTGTTTTCATCTAAGAGATTGGAAGTGGGAAGAAGAAACAACACTTTTCTCAGAAAGGAGCAGCATCTGTTCTCTCCAGGTTCTGGATGAAACAGGTTCCTTGACCCTGCTGCTCTCTGCACAAGTGCTGTGGGACAGAACCAGTGGGTAGTGGAGCCAGACAGGGCCTACCTCTCCTGTAGTTCCACTCCTGAAGGTGTGATGCTGTCCAGGTAGAGATATGTGGATTTTATGAAGGACAAATATGGGAGGCTTTGGCTCCATACACTGCCCCTGATCAGTGTTTTAAGGAAAATCAGTTGCCACTGGTATTTCACCTCGAAGATTTTAGCATTGCAAAAATACACAAACACACACATACACATTTCTGCCTTCTTAAGAAATCAAACAGTGTGGTAGTGCTATGGTCCCAGCCCTCCTGATAATGATAAGTAGCCCGCGCCAGTCAAAAGTCAGCTCCATCGGGCAGATGTGCCCTGTCCGGTCTACAGTACTCCCCACCACTGACTACTGGCTCTGTGCAGTAACACATATCCATCACCATCAATCTCAATCCTGTGAGCAACTGAGTTTGTGCTTCTGTTATATGATTTCTATCTTTTATTTCCTTTTTTTTCTTCAAGATTTTTTTAAGTTTATTTTTATTGGAAAGACATATATGCAAAAAGGGGAGAGAGAAAGATTTTTCACTCCCCAAGTGGCCACAATAGTTGGAGCCGAGCCGATCCAAAGCCAGAAGCCAGGAGCTTCTTCTGGGTCTCCCACACAGGTACAGGGTCCTAAGGCTTTGGGCCATCCTCTACTGCTTTCCCAGGCCACAAGCAGTGAGCTAGATGGAAGTAGACCAACCAGGACACAAATTGGCACCCATATGGGATCCCAGCGCATGTAAAGCAAGGACTTTAGCCATTAGGTTACCGTGCCAGGCCTTCGAGATTTACTTCTAAGATAGATTTTTCTCTCTGCTGTTAGTCTCCCCAAATGTCGGTAACAGCCAGGGCTCGGCCAGGTCCAAGCCAGGAGGCTGGAATTCCATCTGGGTCTCTCACACATGGGGCAGGGCCCCAAGCATTTGAGCCATCTTCCACTGAGTTCCCAGATGCATTAACAAGAAACTGAATCAGAAGTGGAGCAGTCAAACCCGGCACTCACAGGGATGTTGGCATTGTAGGTGGCATTTTTTTAACTGCTAGTGAACACCATCAGGTTGTCTGTGGAGGGCTGAGTAAATTAAGAATCCAGACCCATTAAGTTTTTTTATGGTGACACAGTAAATATGGAACAGGACCTGAGGTGGGTTGGGTTAGCTGATTTTATGCCTCTAACTTTATTAAGCATTCTAAGACCAATGTAGTATTACTATATCATTTGTCATCCAAGGCGAAACACTTTAATTAAAAAAAAAATTTTTTTAACTCGCGTATTTATTTGAGAGGCACACAGAGAGAAATCTCCAGTGGTTTACTTCCCAAATGCCCACATCACCTTGGGTTCTGTCATGCAAAAGCTGGGAGCAGGTAACTCAACTGGGACCTGAGTACTTGAGTTCTCCCCTGGTTTACATTAGCTGGAAGCTGGAATCAGAAGTGGAACTAAGACTTGAACCCAGACACCCCATTATGGAGTATAGATATTCCAACTGGTGTCTCAACTAGTGTGCCAAATGTTCTGCTCAATTGAACCTCCGTTGATAATGGAAGGAAATGCTCTTATTATTGATGGTAATGGGAGAGCAAGGGTAGACCAGCGCTATCCTAGGTTAGGACAGAGCCCATGACCACTCTAGGGATATGGGACATGAAAATAGGGATGTGTATGTGTGTGTCTGTGTTTCAAGAAGCAGGGTGGGGAAGCTGTGTGGCTGGAGCACTCTGCTTATGGAGGCAGAATGAAGAGAGACCAAGAGGGTGAGTCCAAACCAAGGTGTGTCTTGAACATAGTGAAGGGGAGTCAAGTCTGAAAAGAATAAGATGAGTAACTGGCATTGCAAACGGGATAGGGAAAGGCTGGAGACACTCGTACAAGACAGGGTAGCAAGGAGGTTAATGGGGAGCCCCCTCTAGTGATCCACAATGGAGACAGAATTGAGCAGGTGGGATGTGGATAAGGGATCGGGAAATTCAGATTGTGAGACAAGGGGAAGAAGACTGGATTTCTAGATTCACTTGGTGATTCCATTACCAGGGATGAATAATGTCTTGTTTGTCAGGACCTCGTTGACTGATTTTGGTCATGTTGACTCTGGGCCCTGGAATTCAGGAAGGGCGTCGAGGCTGGAGCTGAAGGCTGGGAAGTCATTATGTGCGGGGGAGCTTGTGTTCAAACTCTGAATGAGCTTGTCCAGGAAGCAAGGAGAAACCAGGAGCAAAGGAGCCTAGCATAATCCTCCAAGGGAAATGAGCGTGTGGGATCACAGAAGAGTCAGAGAAAGGAACCTGAAAACAAGAGGCAGGGAAAGGAGAGACTGGCTCAGGAGCGGAGGGCAAAGCAGATGGGTTGGTGACACTACAGCGAGACCCACATGGCTGAATGCCAGGACCTCATGGGGGCATTCATTTAGCACAGGTGTAATCAGTTAGCTTTTACCATGTACAAATAGCCCTTATTCATGACTCTGGATTTGCAGAACAGTTTTCCTGGCTTGGGTCATGTTGGCTGATGTCTGTGATCAGCTGCTGTTTTAGTCGGGGCTGAATGGTTTTGCACATAGACCCGCCCAGCATTTGGGACCTCCACCTGTGACAACAGTGCCCTTGTGACATATGAGTTCTTACCATCCCCTCAGGCTTTGTGGCATTGATGGCTGCAGAGTTCCCAGCAGTGAGAGAGGACAGGTCCAAAGCAGAGGCACTTTCCAAACCTCTGCTTACATAATATTTGCTCCTGTCCCCCTGGAGGAACACAGGTAGGATAGCCCCACTGTGTCTCACTGGACAGCTCAGGCCACATAGCCAAGGATTGGAGAAATAAGCTCCATCTCATGGAGGGTGGTGTAAAATGCCATGCCCATTGGTTCTTGTTTGTTTCTGTCTACTCCGAGAGGTATGAATTTCATGTAACACTTTGTATAAGAAGATACTGAGTGTTTTGGGGTCTATCATTTAACCTCCAGCTGAGTCAGGGAGGGTTGAAGATCACGAGAGAAAAATGGACCCATGTCTGATTGTGGAGATTACTTCAGTTTTGCTCCAAGTGAAAGCTGGAAGTAGTGAGGAAAAAAGTAGGACTTCTCGTATTCAGAGTGTCAAGCAGTTGTTAACACTCAGTTCAAAACTCAAACCTGAGTCCCTTACTGAAAGCAGTATTATCTGGTTTGCAGCAGTCAGCACCTCAATGCCACAGTTCATTTAAGACTAGATCAAAGAACAGGAACAATAACTGTCTAATTTATACCTACCACAAGTCCAACCTGTGCCAAACACTATACCTGTGAACTTTTGATCTCAACAACCCTAAAAAGTGTTGTCAGTGTCTCAGTTCTACAAGCAAGGAAACCTTCTGTCAAATATCAAGTATCTTGGGGCTGGCACTGTGGTATAGTGTGTAAAGCCACCACCTATTATACCAGCATTGCCTATGGTTGCCAGTTCATGCCCCAGCCACTTCACTTCCAGTCCAGCTCCCTGTGAAAGGCAGTGGAAGAGGGTCCTAATGCGGGGCGCCTCCTACTCGCATGGGGCCTGGAAGAGGCTCTTGGCCTGGTCCAGTCCTGGCCATTGCAGACATTTGTAGAGTGAACACGAAAAGGAAGATTGATCTCCCTCTTTCTCTCTCTCTTCTTTTTCTCTCACTCTCTACCTCTCTCTTTCTTTTCAAATAAGTAAGTAAATCTTTGTTTAAAAACTCAAAGGAATGTTATGATACCCAGGGCACTTTAAAAGGATGAAAGTATTGATAACCATAAAAGCTGGTTCCAGGAAAAGAAAAAATATATCGGTGTAATTTTAAATATCAAAAGGAGGGCTTCATTTGGGCAATTTTTAAGGCTGGTTTTGGATTTTTGTGTGCTAAGGAGGAAAACATACACATGATAAAGAGTTCCTTATGTGATAACCGTTTTCTTATTTAAGCAGTAAGGGCAATAAAGGCTAAAAAAAATAGTTTTGAGTTCCTCTATACACACCCCAGTTTTTTTTTTCTTTAAAAAAAACATCTTTATTGAAGTATAATACACATGATAAACAGCACACATTTAAGGTACACAGTTTGATAAAGGCTGACCTATACACACACACACCCATGAAACCATCACCACAATCAGGATGAACATTACCTGACACTCCCCAAAGCTTCCCTCCATTTCCCTTAGAAATTCCTCCCTCTTGGCCTCCCCTGTCTCCAGACAACCACTGCTCAGCCCTCTACTGTAGATTAATTTGCATTTTGGGGAAT
Organism: Ochotona curzoniae; assembly: GCF_017591425.1. Taxonomy (NCBI): domain Eukaryota; kingdom Metazoa; phylum Chordata; class Mammalia; order Lagomorpha; family Ochotonidae; genus Ochotona; species Ochotona curzoniae. The sequence goes on along the minus strand of NW_024467101.1, from coordinate 8,701,179 downwards.
TTGATATGAATGGAACTATACAATATCCATTCTTGTTGACTGCCATCAGTCAACGTAATTATTTTTGAGATGTGTTCATGTCAGTTGTGTAAGTAGTTCATTGCCTTCTTTTTTTTTTTTTTTTAAATTTGAAATAAGAAAAGGCAACACTGCTCCCTGCCCCGCCCCGAACTTGGGACAGGACTATTGAAGTTACCTATGAATTGTACATTAACTAACTAATGGCAATGATGAGTTAATCTGTAACTTCATCTGTTAGCTGTTAACATACCCACCCCCAACCTTGACTGTCAGACCCTGCACTCAGCCACACTTTCTCTCAAGGCTAAAATTGAAGCAGGCTGAGGGACCTGGGCAAACCAGTGATTCTGAGTCTCCACCCATCAGCAGATCTGGGTATGGCCTGAGAACAGGGATGGGTATGGCACCCGTGGGCCTCAGAAGGCAGGGGCTGGGTGCTCTGGCTCCGGTCAGCTCAATGAGCTACAGATTTGAGTTCTACAATGTTCTTATCCCACAAGGAACAAACTCAGTGTGTTAGGGAAATTATTGTTGTTATATTAAGTACTTACTTGGCCAGCACTGTGGTGTAGTAGGCTAAGCCTCTGCCTGCAGCACTGGCATCCCAACTTGGTGCCCCATTTGTTCCCCAGCTGCTCCACTTCTGATCTGACTCCCTGCTTACAGCCTGAGAAAGCAGCAGAAGATGATTAACACCTACATGGGGGACCCAGAAGAGACCCCTAGCTCCTGGCTCCTGGCTTTGGTTCAGCTCTACTCTAGGCATTGTAAGACCATCTGGGGAGAGAACCAGCAAATGGAAGATTCTCTCTGTCTCTCCTTATCTCTGTAACTGTACCTTCAAAATAAAAAATAGGTTTTTTGAAAGAAAAAAAGACTTAGTAAATGAACTCATCACATTTGAAATTAATTTGTTTCTTTCCATTTATTTGAAAAGCAGAGTTATAGAGAGATAGAAGGAGGGAGAGAGAGAGCGTGCAAGCACGAGAGCCATCCGCTGGTCTGCTCCTCGAATGACCTCAGTGGCCAGGGCTGGCCAGACCGGAGCCGGGAGCTTTATCCAGTGTCCCATGTGGATAGCAAGGATGCAGGTCTTGACTTTACCCAGGCCGTTAACAGGGCACTGGATCAGAAGTAGAGCAGCTAGGTCTTAAACCAGTGCCCATATAGGATGCTGGCATTGCAAGTGACAGCTTACTCTACCACAAGGCTGGCCCCTACACTTAAACACTCCACCTCTCTTCTAAGTTAACACAGTACCTGTCCACCAACAAATCCCTTAGCATCGATCTTCTTTTAGTAAATTTATATTTTAAAAATGTGAGTGCTTGGCTATAAATCACTTAGTATAGAAATGTTCTATAAGTGATTGCTTGCAATGATACACAAAAGGTTTCTGTTTTTACTAATTGTCCTGGGTAAATATGTTTAAAGTTATTTTGAGAAGGCTAAAACTGAATTCTCCCAAGTTCTGATTTTTCCTGCCCCAAATCAAAACAGAAATCAGACATTATTGAGGGAACTAGAGGACAGGGTTGACAGGGTGCAGGCCACCCCTAGTGGGACATCCTCCCCTGCTGCCAGCACACTGTGGCCTCAGAGTCACTGCCTTTGCTCATCTGAGTGGAGATCACATGCCTCATTCATATGTGTGAGAGTCAGGGTCACCATTGCCCAGGAAACCCCTTTTATCCCCAGGCCTGAGGATGGCCGTGACCTTTCAGGTGATCTGCATGGGCTCCTGGGATCCAGCCCCGCAGAACTCTGAGGGCCCTCCTCTGGCTTTGCCTCACTGCTCTTCCAAATGCGCCCACCACCCCAGAAGGCATGCACTTTGATGCCTGTAGCCTCAGCAGTGTGCCAGCCAGTCCCTGCGTGCCCACCTGATAGCTGGGTGCTTCTTGATCCTGCCTTGCCAAGCTCCACAGTTGTCTGCTTGCTTTGTGGAGGTACCTAGGGCTTGTAGCTTTTTTTTTTCCTAGAATTTTTTTAATTGGAAAGTCTGGTTCACAGAAAGGAGAGACAGATCTTCCATCCACTGCTTCACTCCTCAAGTGGTCACAGCAGCTGGAGCTGAGCAATCTGAAGCCAGAAACCAGGAGTCTCCTGGGTCTTCCATGTGGGTGCAGGGTCCCAGGGCTTCAGGCCATCCTCTACTGCCTTCCCAGACCAGACACAGGTAGCTGAATGAAAGGAAAGTGAAGCAGCTGGGGCATGAACCGGTGCCCATATAGCATCCCGGTGCATGCAAGGCGAGGAGGACTTTAGCCACTAGGCTACAATGCTGGGCCCTAGGGCTTGTGGCTTTCCCTGTCACTGCTTAGCCACAAATCAGACTGCCAACGTCCTGGATCACAAAACAAAGCGTAAGCACCCTGGATCATGACCCAGCTCTTTTCCTGTTCTTCTTTTGAGACTTCCCCAACAGGAAGGACTCTGGGTAATTGATAGAGATTATCCCTGATTCCTCTAATGTAACCTTTTTACTGTTTCCTTTTCCTGGGATTAAACTGTTCCTTTGCAAGAAGTCCTTTTTCTTTCCAATTTTAGTGTATGTGCTGCCGAAGCGAGCACAGTTCTTTTTCTTAATTTCTTATCTATTATTGACCAAAGGAAGTGATCCGACCCAAATCCACCTTTCAGCGATTCACAGTCCCACGGGTCTCTTCCATTGTAAAAACTTCTAAAGGTATGAACTGGCTTTTGTTTTAGTTGAGGTTTTTTTTTTTCCTCCAATTTTTCTGAATTGTTAAAAGACCATCAAACTATACTTTAAAAAAGCCCCGCCTCCCCATCACACCAGCCCATAGCACACACATTATCCCACAGTATCCCTTCCGTAACGGTGTGGAGATTGTTTGAGCTGGTTCGACACAGCTGAGTTCTTGATCCATTCATTCCTGTTGTTCTAGCTCCATTTATTTAAAACTGCTTTGCTGCTCCCAGATGTTGGGTCACTCCTGGCATTGTGAACATAGGAGCTTTGAGCGCCAGCAACGCCTGCCATTGCTGCTGCAGCACTGACAGAGCAGCCCTTATTGCACGAAGGAATGCCTGGCTGCTTGGCTGTCTTGTTTTCCTCTCTATGCTCTCATCATCAGTACCGTTATGATGAAGGTTATTTATTAAGAGCTCAAACTGGAATGCATTTTCAAAGAAACAAGCATGTAAGATTCAACACAGCCTTCACTTATCAGCTTGTAGGACTGTGATCATAACACTTGTTCTTTGCATTAGATCCAAAAATATGGCCCCTTTTACTGTGTTTGATAACCTAACCCGTGACCATCAGTATCCCCTCTCCACACCTCCAGCCCCCATCAGGAAAACTGCTCCTAATTACCACACTGTCATGACTCACTATAGAGAAAGGGGTCATAGTTAGGCAGCTGACACCCAAGTTCTATACCTTGATGAGCTCAGCTAAATTCAAAAAAGCATGTGTTTCGTGAGGGAAAGTGGGACTGGGACTCCTGTGGAATAGAGGACCCCAGAGTCAGGAGGACCTTGACCATTAAACACAGAAGCTTGGGGTGGGGCTGGTTGCGCTTGTACATACAGCCATGACCCTTGAGCAGCATCTGTGTGCCTGCTGGGCTCCAGGTATCATGCTAACAGTTGGTGACCAGAAGATACCTGTAATAGTAGCTACCCCAGACATCACATAAAACACCACACAGTATGCTCGTGCCTCACTGGAATGCCCAGGCTTGGAGTCCTGACTCCACGGACAGGTCTAGCTTCCTGCTGATGCACTCCCTTCCACGCAGCAGGTAACGGCTTAAGTAGTGAGTCTCTGCCCCTCCCTGGGATTGAGCTCCCAGCTCCTGGCTTTGTCCCAACCAAGCTCTGAAAATTGTAAAATTGGGGAGCAATCCAATAGATTAAAAAAAAAAATCTCTCTCTTAATTGAATTGATGTATTGCTTTTAAAATACATTTTTTTAGTGGGTCTTAGGTGTGAACTGTAATAGTCTAGGTTTTCTAGAAAATTAGACATTTATCTGAGAAAGGAATTCACACATTCTGGGAGTGAGAGAACTGCAGAATGGACAGATCGAGTCAAGAAGGACATTCTCAGTGTACCATCTCCCCCTCTCTGACCTCCTTCAGGCCTTTGTCATTGCCACTCTTGGCTGCACCTACAAACTGTGTGAGGTACCTACAAACCTGCAGAGGACAGGTCCACCTCCAGCCCAGTTCCCTTCAGGCAGCCTCGAGGTAGGAGTCAACCCCCATAACATCCCTGAAAGTAGTAGAGTTCCCAGCTGCCACAGATGATCTTATAGGTCACTGAGCAGTCAGCTAGACTCACTCTAACTCATTTTTTTGTTTGTTTGTTTTTTGCTCTAACTCTTGAGTGCCCACTGGCCTGCCTGCCACACCTCTGTTCCCTGCCCTGCACTGACACAGGGGAAGGGCCCAATACCCAAACAGGAGACACCCACAGTATGTGCCATGTTCACAGGAGGGAGATGCATATAGCAACTGTTCCTAGGCACTTGGGATGTGCCAGGTGTGTTCCCAGTACTCCAGTGGCCGTGAGGAGCATCCTGTTAGTGTCATTCCCCTGACACCAGCAGGTAGAGGCCAGTGGTCATCCTGTGCTCACAGGGCATGGAACTGGCAAGGCCAGCCTCTGTGGCAGGGCCATCCCCAGGTCCACTTGCAGGTGTGTCACTCCACAGAGCCACCTTGCTGGGCTCTCGTCAAACTGACCGCACCTAGATGAAGAACAGCAGGGCTGAAGGGGCCTTATGATGGCCCTCCTGCATGGAACAGGATTTGTTCTATTGCCGTAAGGAATGGTCAAGGGGTAGGGTTAGATCATGAGAATGTATCATTCTGACTCTGCCAACACAGGTAAGAGAAGTCACCACAGTAGGCCACACAGGGTATAGTATTTACACAACTTGGATTCCAAAGAAGTAAAAAAGGGTAAAAACTATACTGTAAACTTGCGTTGACCCACAGGGCAACTGATAACAGAAATGAAGCAGCCTTGGAATGAGCAGACACACGCTCCCAAGCTGCTGCCTGTAGGGGGCATCTCCTTTCCTTCCACAACCCCAGCAGAGCCGGGCAGTGATGTCCCATTCCACTCCTTATTTTGACCCTTCAGAGCTGCATGACTTCTGTAAAAGCAGTTTTAAAAGGTGGACTTAGGGGCCCGCTGCAGTAGCCTAGTGGCTGAAGTCTTTGCTTTTCATGCACCAAGATCGCATATGGGCGCCGGTTCTAATCCCAGCTGCTCCACTTCCCTTCCAGCTCCCTGCTTGTGGCCTGGGAAAGCAGTCCAGGATGGCCCAAAGCCTTGGGACCCTGCACCCGCGTGGGAGACCTGAAAGAAGCTCCTGGGTCCTGGCTCCATTGCGGCCACTTGGGGGAGTGAACCAGTGGGTGCAAGATCATTTTGTCTGTCTCTCCTTGTCACTGTAAATCTGACTTTCCAATTAAAAAAAAAAAAATTGCACTTGAAATGGGGTTAAGATCAGAGCTGCCCAGATGTGCTGTTGGGACGGGAAACACTGTGGACGGGATTCCAGAAGGTTCAGTACTCAGGTTTCCAAATGTGCATACTTGTCCACCATCCCTAATCATACAAACTCTTGGGTCAACCTGAGTTGTCCTGGCCTGGGATCAGAGAAAAAGGGAGAGAGGCTTCGATCAAATGTCAACTCTGGTAACCGAGTTACCGCGGGCAAGTGAGGTAACCTTTGAACCTTCAGGAAACTGCGGGGGTCAACACCCCCTCGCTCACTGAGCTTCAGAGATGTCCTAGGCACCTTGTCTGGACCCAGTCATGGGTTCTCTCCCCCCTTGTAGGTGGCACGCTTCCAGGTGCTGCAGCCATGACTGACAAGGGCCAGAAGGAAGGCTGCTTTAAAGTCATGCTGCTTTTTTTTTTTTAATTTCTTTATTAATGTTTAAAAGATGTATTTATTTTTATAGAGAGAAGGAGAGACAAAGAGAAATATCTTCCATCCACTGGTTCACTTCCCAAGTGGTCAAACCGGCCAAAGCTGAGCCAATCCAAATCCAGGAACAAGGAGCTTCTTTCGGGTCTCCCACATTGAGTGCAGGGTCCCCAGGGTTTGGGCTGTATCCTCCTGCTTTCCCAGGCCACAAGCAGGGAGCTGGGCAGGAAACGGAGTAGCCAGGATAACAACCAGCACCCGTATGGGATCCTCCTGATGGTTACAAGGCGAGGGCTTTAACCACTAGGCTACTGTGCCAGTCTTTATTTACTAATTTGAAACAGAAGTAAAGACACAGAAAGAGATTCTCTGTTCCACTAATTAACTCCCTAAACAACCTCAACAGCTAGGGCTGGGCTAGGCCAAAGCCAGAACCTGGAGCTCCATCAGGGTCTCCCACATGTGTGACAAAGACCTAAACTGTTGGAGTAGCCAGGACTCCAGCCAGCATCCCTGTGGGATGCCAGAGTTGGAGATGGAGTCCTGAGCTCCTGGCTACACGATGAGGAGTCCGAGGAGATGCCCCGTTTTGCAGACTGCACATTTCCTCCGTCTTCCCAGGGAGGGGAGATGGACGTGTCCACCTCATTTGCCTCAGCCCTGTCAAAGTGCAGAGTGGACCAGAGTTAAAGAAGTGTCCCTGGGGATTTCACCTTTCAGGCCTTTCTGACAGGTTCCGTGTCAAGGCAGAAGAGAAAGCTATATGTGTTTTTGAAATTTCATGGAAAGAGATTAGCTTATTTTTAGTGCAAAAAATGTGAAATCCATACTGTCTTTTCATGAATTTTTTCAAGTTCCTCTTCCTCCCCACCTCCTGTTCTGTTTAGTGATTTTTCAACCTCTATCCATCCCAAGCCCCACTAATGCTAGGAGCAGGCCTGCCTCGGCAGGCACAAATTCCTTCATCCACGTTATCATCCTCTTAGAATTAAAAAATAAAAAAAAAGGAACTTGTCTAATCAAAATAATCAGCGGTTTCTTCGGTCAGTTGACTGCTAGACCTCGGCATTCTCCAGCATCTTCCTTTGCTTCATTAACGGGTGAGGGAGGGGGGCCTGCGAGGGGAAGGTTTTGCTGGTTAGTGGTTGCTGGACCCATAACATTCCCAGTGAATCAGGAAAGTATTGGGGAGTGCATCCAGACCAGTGATCCTGGAGGCCTCTCCCTGCACTTTTGGGTCCCAACAAGTGGTTCTGAGCCTTTTGTGCCTGCAAAACTTCTAGTAAATTTTGGTCCTGGATCCTGTGTAGTGGCATAGTAGCTAAAAGTCCTCACCTTGCATGCGCCACTATGACCCCAAATAGATGCCAGTTCATATCTGGCTACTGCACTTCCCATCCAGCTCCTTGCCTGTGGCCTGGAAAAGCAGTGTGGAGGATGGCCCAAAGCCTTGGGACCCTGCACTCACATGGGAGACCCAGAAGAAGCTCCTGGCTCCAGACTGACTCAGCTCCAGCCATGCAGACCATTTGGGGAGTGAACCAACAGATAGAAGATCTTTCTGTCTCTCCTTCTTTCTGTAAATCAGACTTTCTAATAAAAATAAATGAATCTTTAAAAAGAAAAACACACTCTCTCTCTCTCTCTGGTCGGCTGCATCTTTTTTCCCTCCCACCTCTTATTTCTGCTCATCCATCCATCCATCCATCCATCCATCCATCCATCCATCCAGGAAAGCAGGTGGCTGCCTGGTCTTCTTGAGCCTTTGCAGGCGCCAGTTGTTCCTTGTTGAGCTTGATTCAGCCACCTAATTAGCACTTGTTTATATTAATTAGTCACCATATACATGGAAAGGAGGTGGTCCTTTTTGAAGTTTTCAGTTGCTGACTTTATAAGATTTGGCCCAAAGTGAGATTTCTGGGAAGCTAATGGCTTCCAAGTTCTTCCCAAGGTTTCTCTCCCGGGTGTAAGACAATTCTCAGAATGACTCCCCTACAGCCACTTTTCCATCACATCTTCCACCCCACAGTGTGAATGGGACCATGGGACCAGGAGGGTGTAGCCGGCCCTCCTGAGTTTGATGCTCCTTTGTCAAGGTGTTAGAACAAAGAGGATCATTGTGTTTCTTGGAACCGGTCTGAATGTCTATGTTTGAGATAAAGATCTAGGGAAATGCATTTCCGTTCGACACCCAGTAGTTTCTGGTTGTGAAAAGGGTACCAACCTGTGCCACGGCGCCATGACACGGCCTCGGACTGCAGCCTCTTCTGTCAGTTCCTTTAATTAGGAGAAATTAAGTGGGACTGCTACATATTTTGAGAATAAATAACACTGTTGGAACTTAGGCAGCCTTAACCACTAACTTAACCACTGAGTTCTCGCTGCTACATGTCTCCCAAATAGATCAGCATAATCTTAACCAGGACTTAAAATGCATCATCTTCGTTCCGGAGCTCAGAACCTGCAGCCGACGGGAGCCTTTGCAGGCTTAATGACTTTAATTATGGCAAGAAATATCTTCTACTGGTGGGGAGGGGCGCGGCTGGTGGAGGGAGGGGTAGGCAGGCAGAGGATGGGAGCAAGGCCAGCCCACTGAGGGCAGGGGTGGGTGAAGTAGCAGGGCTGGGGGGGACGGGGGACCCTGGATGGGGGGAGGCAGCAGGGGGTAGAAAGGGATGGGCACAGTGGAGGAGGAGCCCTGGGGGGGAAGTTGGGTGGGGGGCGGGGGAGACTTGGCCGCAGGGCCTAGGAGTTCTGAGCTGTGTTTGTGGCTTCAGTGCTTTGATCTCCTGCCAGGGAAACCTGGAAGGTCAGGCCGGGCTGCAGCCAAGCCCTGGAGCGAGGAGCCAGGCGGGCGGCGGAGCGGGCACCTCCCGGGGCAGTGAGCTGCCCAGGCCTCCCACCCCCCACCCCACTTTACCTTTTACTGGCTGTTTTGAGGTGGGGGCCTCCAATCCTTCAAGTAAACCAGCCCAAAACTTGGCTTAATGAAATCACACTTGCACATGGAGTATATGCTTTAAAATAAACTAGGTTATTTTGTTACGGCTATGGGGGAGGTGGAGGGCTTCCTCTCCCTTCCTCCACCTGCCCCTCCACCCCCACCCAGCACCAGTTGCCCAAGAGCAGCAGGTGATGGCTCTCGCGTCTGAGAGGTGGTAGTTTGCCTCTCCCACTTCTAACCCTCACCGTCCCCCCCCCCCCGCCTTCTTGGCACCAGGATTTTCTCCCTGGTTGCCCATGTGCTCTGGTGTGTGACCTCATTTCCTGTGGAATGAAAGGTTTCTGTCGGAAAACAGGGCCCTCAGTGAGACAGGCCTTGCAAGCCCCCTTGCCTGGCAAGTGCGTCCCTCGTCGTCGTGGTGACTCATGCTTCACGGCACAGCAGCTGACCAGAGTGTTGAAGAGCCTGGTGCCTGGGTGGTCACTTACTAAGTGAGAAACTTCGGGAAGAGGAAAGGAAAAAGTGAGGCGTGAGGGTTTAAAATCCACTTAGCAGCCTCCAGAGGAAGGGGTGTGGAAGGACCTAGTGAGTCCCTGGTGTTTGGACTGGGGTAAGACCCACCGAGAGAGACCTGTGGGCACCGGGCGTGGCCAGTCCCTGGGGGACCAGTGCCCTCTCCTGGAACACAGAGCAGCCAGGCCGCAGCAACAGAAGCCACATTTGTTGCACTTTGGCGTTTCTGTGGGCTCCAGCTGTAGGTGCTTTGGTCTCTTTATGCTGAATGAGGCCACATTGGGTCTAGGAGTTTGGAAGCCGCATGGGCTCTGGTGCCAGTCTTCCCTGAAAGCCAGCCAAGCTCTGGGTCTTTGTACCAGGTTAGAAGAACAGAGCAGAGACCCACCAGGTGTGGCCACAGTTCTCCATGTGTTGAATTGGAGACAGTTGGGGTCCACTGCTGATCCAGGTGGGGGCAGTGTCCCTGGGGCCCCAGAATTGGTCTCTGGGCTTTGCTTTACTAACGACTAGGAGCGACTCCCAGCCCTCCAGGGAAGGGAAGGCCCAAACGCTGCAAAGGGACAGACAGTCCTGTCTTCCCAGAACTTTGACACCCACTCATGTGGCCTGGTGTAAAGTTTGGCCAGAGACACAATCCCAAATGAGCAGCCAAAAGACCCCTCCAACGCAAAGGCAGCTACAGAAGTGCTACAGTTAACCCGAGCCCAAACCTTGAAAATCTGGAGCACCAGAAATAGTTGATGTGGAGAAGACCTAGAGGACAGATCTTCTCAGTGAAAAGAGTCAAAATAACCAGCAGAGATCAATGTGGGTGTGTTGGGGAGGGAAGAGAACTGTGGAAGTAAGTAATCAGCGCTCTTGGTAGGAGGGCCCGGGGTGCCTGGTGCTAAGCTAACCCCAGTAGGGGGCGCTGTCATGTGTCCCTGGGGGAGGACTTCAACATCCAGAGAATTTACACTGTGAGTTGGGCTCCAGGCTTGGGTTTGTAGTCTGGAGATGATGAGCCTGGGGGTAGGAGGTGAGACCTTAGCCTGAGAGCAGTGCAGGTACAGATCCTTCTGTGGCTGTGTGGAGTCCACCAGGAGCAGAGGGGCTGGGCCCAGGGACCTCCCAAGGAAGAACAGATGGCAGCTATAGGGACAGAAAAACAGAAGGTGGGTTTGCTGGCAGAAGGAGCGTCCCTTGGAAGAGAGTGGGCTATAAGGAGGAGGGCAGAGTGGGGTCCAGTGCCAGCACCCCATGTGCTGCTCCACTTCCAATCGAGGTCTTTGCTAAGGCACCTGAAAAAGCAGTGAGAGCTAGCCTGAGTGCTTAGGTCCCAGCACCTGCAAGGTGCACCCAGATGGAACTATTTTGGTCATTTGGGGAGTTAACAGCCAATAAAAATATCAGTCTCTTTTCATTTCACCTTCCAAATATCAATAAATAGTTAAATGAATAAATCAAAAGCTACAATTTTGACTCAGTCCCTGGAAAAAGGAACCCAGAGAATAAGAGAGTTAAGAATTGTTTGAAGAATAGGGCCATCGCAGCACCCCATACACCCTCAGCCTGAGCTGGAAATGCCCCTGGATGCCTGGGTCAGCGTCCTCTGCTCAGCGAGTGACCAGAAATAGCTCTGGGATCCAAGCCGAAGCAGGATCTTGATGCCAAGGGGTGGGAGCCAAGTCCCAGGGCCCCATGACTCCACGACTCCACAGTCACTGCTGCTACCCATCAGGGTGAAGCTCCCACGCGTAAATTTGTGCAAGGAAAGCAGAAGGTAAACACTCGGGGTACGAGAAGGCCAGTCCTCAGCACCCTCATCCTGCTCCTTGCCAAACGCTTTCTCCTCCCGCAGGACGAGAGTGAATGTGTTCCAGCAGATACTTCTGGAAGGTCATGGCTAGGCTCTTCTTCCCTGGGATGCTCGGCACACAGTTGTCAGATGGAGCCTGTATAATTAGTTCAAGTGTTCTCATGCCGGTAACTATCCCATTAGAATTGTGGATGTGCCTCTCATTCAGTAATTAACATTCTGATCAAAATGTGAATTTTTCCATCACATCCCCCAGTTTCAAACCTGTGGGAGGGAGAGGGAACAAGCTGAAGAGATGAAACTGCTCGCGTCTTGGCAAGCCATCCACCATGGGATATTGGATCCCAAGGCCCCTCCTTGAAGGGAGGGGTTACCGGAAGTTGCTGAGATAAATATATAGAAACAATTGTTCTGCACCCAAGAAATGTTTGGAATTATAGATAGATAAGCTACTAGCATGTTAATGTGCTCTGTGTGGGTGAGAATATATATATATACACACAAATATATATAATCTGTATATACACACACGCATATATATGCAGCATTTCTCAAGAGACTGACCACATCCTCTTAAATGCACTTTGAGAGGAGTTCTTACTGAGCAAGCTCAACAATGATCCCAACTTTTTTTCCCCTTTGATCCCAAATTCTTAACTGCCTGCCCACTTGCCTTTGCAGCCTCCTCATGGAGGTCCTCGCTGGCCTTGCAGGCTGCAGACAGGCTCCAAAGACGAGACTGTGCAGCCACACTGGCCGATCCCTGCTGTTTACGTGTCCCCAGGGCTCAGCACACAGAGTAGCTGGCTAATGACTACTATCGGACAGCTAAATTAATAAACAGTAATATAAACAGCATTAAGCCCCGGCCCCGCCTACTGTGTTAATTAGTTTGCGTATGGACCGTGCCCAGAGCAATCTGCTTTGTTAGGCTTTTTGAGGTGTACAAATGTGGTCGGGAAGCGCTACCTCACCGCTTGCTCCTGGACTCCCAGGGGATGCCTGCCACCAGGCAAGGTGTGTATGTGCAGGGTATGTGCAGCTGTAAACTGAGCAGGAAGGACCACTGGGAGTTACAAATTCTTTAAATGCTGCATGGTTTACACTAGAGGAAGTAAGTGCAGGTGGCATCTACACACCTGTTTAGAGTCCCTGCATAAGCTGGGGACAGCGGGCTCATGGGGTCCATGTGGCCGCTAGGAAGGATTTTTTTTTTCCCACACAAGCACTTAGAGAAACACTCAAGATAATCATAGTTTCAGGGAAGATGCATCCCCACACACCCCAAAAAATGAGAAGCAAGGAAAGATGTCTGAAGAGGAAGTATCAGCACTCGGAGAAAAGCAAGAGCCTCAGTTGGCCGAAGAGAGACACCGAATGGAAGGGGCTGCACAGGAACCTGGCCCTGAAGGATCAGGAGGGTGTGTGTGATGAGCTCAGAGCTCGTCTGCCACACAGGAGGATTCTCCTAACGAGAGTGCTCCTCCCCATCAGCTCACCAACAGGCCACCTTTCCCTGCTATCAACCCTGCCAACAAATGTGACTGTATTCTGTGGGCCTCTCCAGCTTGTGATCAGTGGAGATTTTATACATTAATTTTTTTAAAAGACTTATTTATTTTTATTGGAATGTCAGATATACAGAGAGGAGGAGAGACAGAGAGGAAGATCTTCCATCCGATGATTCACCCCCCAAGTGAGCGCAACGGCCGATGCTGCACCGGTCTGAAGCCGGGAACCAGGAACTTCTTCCAGGTCTCCCACGTGGGTGCAGGGTCCCAAAGCTTTGGGCCGTCCTCGACTGCTTTCCCAGGCCACAAGGAGGGAGCTGGATGGGAAGTGGAGCTGCTGGGATTAGAACCAGTGTCCATATGGGATCCTGGTGCATTCAAGGTGAGGACTTTAGCCGCTGGGCCACGCCGCCGGGCCCGATTTTATGCATTAATTAATTTGATTGCACATAGATTGTCATCAGTGCAGTCAGGCAAGTCCACATTTAAGACCGTGTGGGTTGGCTTCACATTCTCCACCTTCGCCTTCAGTTCCGAACTCCTCTGTCTTCAGGATATTGGATATGAAAAGCCAAGATTCATTCAATGTATCATTGCCTGTTATTATTAATTATATTTTAATTAAATAATCATTAACATAGCAAATAGGAGAAAATGAAAGCATATCACAGCCATTAAAAAATACTTAGCAGGAGCCCAGCATGATAGCCTAGCAGCTAAAGTCCTCACCTTGCACGCGCCAGGATCCCATATGGGTGCCGGTTCTAATCCTGGGTGCCCCGCTTCCCATGCAGCTCCCTGCCTGTGGTCTGGGAAAGCAGTGGAGGACAGCCCAAAGCTTTGGGACCCTGCTCCCACATTGGAGACCTGGAGGAGGCTCTGGGCTCCTGGCTTGAAATTGGCTTAGCTCTGGCCATTGCAGCCATTTGGGGAGTGAATCAGCGAATGGAAGATCTTCCTCACTGTCTCTCCTCCTCTCTGTGTGCCTGACTTTCCAATAAAAATAAAATAAATGTAAATATATATATGTTTAGCATGGTTGGGGGAGGGACGGTACAGCGTTGTGGCTTGCAGGTTAAGCTGCAACTTGCAATGCTAGCCTGCTATATCGGAGTGCTGTTCAAGGCCCAGGTGCTCTGCTTCAGCACCATCTCACTGCCGACGGGCCTGGGTGAGATGGAAAACGGTCCGAGTGCTTGGCCCCGCCACCCACATGAGAGATCCAGATGGAATTCTGGGCTCCTGGCTTCGGCCTGGTGCAGCCTTGGCTCTTATGGTTATTTGCAGACTGAACCAGCTGATGAAAGCTCAACCTTTTTTTTTTTTTTTAACTAGAAATTATATATATTTACAAAGAATTTTTAATAACTTGTTGAAAACTTGCAGTGAGTGTAAGAACAGGATGCGGGACAGGCATTGTGGCACAGCCGATTGCGCCATTGCTCGCAATGCCTGCACCCCCTGCAGAAGGGTCAGTGTGCAGCCCGGCTGCTCCGCCACTCCTGATGTGGCTTCCTGTTAGTGCGTCCTGGGAGGAAGCTCGTGCAGGTGCTGGACTCCTGTCACCCAACTGGGAGACCCAGACGGAGTTCCTGACACAAGCCTGGTTATTGTGGACATCTTGGAGAGTGAACCCAGCAGGTAGAGGATCTCTTTTTCTGTCTCTGTCACTCCAACGTCCAAGTAGATGAAAATAAACTTTGATAGAGGCAAAAAGGGCAGGGTACCACGAGGAAAGCCCCACGTGTCACAACTTCCACTGAGAGGTAGAAGATACATGCCCTTGAATAACACTAGTCATCCCAATTTCCACACTTATCTTGTGCACAGGAATTTGGGACAAAAAGATTTTCTATCACCTTTTTGGGTTATTTTCTGTTAGGATGGCATTTTGTCAGGATTTTCCTACAGGGCAGGTTAGACACTGGGTCACAAGGGCTTGCTTAACAGCAGTTGAAAATGGTAACAGGCTGGGCTCAGCGCAGGAGCCTAGTGGCTGAAAGTCCTCGTCTTGCACACACCAAAATCGGTTCTGATTCCACCCGCCCAGTTGCCCATCCGGGTCTCTGCTTGTGACCTGGGAAAGCAGTCAAGGACAGCCCAAAGCCTTGGGACCCTGCACCCACATGGGAAACCTGGAAGACGCTCCTGGCTTCTGCCTCTCCCAGTGACTGGGGCGTGGAAGGAACCACAGTCGTGCTGACTGGAGGCATCCTCTTCTGACACACAGGGCAGCTGAGACTGGATCTGAATGAGATCCAGTGACTTGCACTCGGCTGAAGCAGGAACGCCTGCTAGCGTTCATTCCCCTCCCAGCCACTACCTAAAGCAGCAAGCATCCCATGGATGGGGCAGAGGGAAGGCGTCAGCAGAGGCCTTAACTGCAATTCAAAACGTTCTCTGCTGAAGAGCAGTTGGTGTAGTGCCAGCGCCTCTGAAACTACCGCCAAACCTGGGTGCAAAGGAATGGACTGCCTTAAAGGTGTGGGATGAGACTGCCCTCTAGCGGGCAAGCAGTCATTGGTCTAGCCATGTTCTGCTTAACGCTGTCTTTGGGGCCCGGTTGATGTTTGGGGATTCTTCTTGTAGAAGGAAATTGAGATTTTCTCTTATGTCAAACCCTACGTTTAGTGACCCTGTTAACCTCTGACCTTGACCATCGTTTGTTCATGCTATAGACGAGTAGTTTTTGTTTCTGTTTTACACACGCACACACATTGAAGGCATCACTTCCCTAACATGGTTCTGGTTCCTAAAATCCAAGGTACGTCTTGTCTTATTCTTTCAGCAGCTTCTCCTCTGTTGCCCACTGAAGTTAGTTGACTAGGATAGAAAGGAATTCTTTCTCATCACCCCTGCCCGCACCCCAGAAGACTCGCCTGGCTTCTCATTTGTTCCCAAAGCGACCTAATCTCAACTCTCTGATCTGCCGTGCCTCAAGTGGCTGACTCACCCGGATCTCTCCACAGGCCGATAGAACTCAGTCTCCTGGGCCCGACTCCAGCCCCGCTGAATCAGTCTCTGTGGTTGGAGCCAGGAACTCGGCTTTACAAACTTCCCAAGTGGTTTCTGATGTGCAGCCAGGTTCGACAGCCAGCTGTGCTAAATCCCCCACTTTATACTCGTTTCTCGTAGCTTCCCCTGCAACCCCACCCCAACGGCATCTCCAGAGGTCTTCAGCCCGTGTCCCTCATTCAAACTGACCGTTCAGGGGTTCGTTCAGGAGTCGTCCACATACTCTTCCAGCTGAGTGACATGGGAAGGAAGAGAGGGCCACCAAAGACATTGACCCCCCTTGCTGACAGGGCAGCCTGTGAGTTTGACATTTGGTTCCAGAGACAGAAGCTTATGAGTTACCTATCCAATTCCTTATTTTTCATCAAGTCTAACTCTCTGGAGGACCAAAAGCAATAGGTGAGCTTGTTCCCTTTGTACTTAGAGGAGAGTTGACTGATGTGTCAACTGTCACATGAAGGAGTCGGTACCTGTCAGTTTCTGCCCTCACATGCAGTCCTGGCCTCCAGGGACATGCAGGGAGGAAAGGGGACCAGCATCTCCAACCTGCTCTTTTTCCCTCCCACCAGGCCAAGCGTGCTGTGCAACGAGGAGCCACCGCAGTCATTTTTGATGTGTCCGAAAACCCAGAAGCGATCGACCAGGTAAAACGCTCTGGCCTTCCTGGCCCCGAAGGCTGCCTGTGAGAGGCACATCCCGTAAGCTGGACTCTGTCACCTTGGAAGTTCTGCTTGAAGTTAGATGTCACACCCATGAGAGATGAAGAGTCAGGGAGATGGGGTCAGGGAGCTTTTCTCCAAGGCCATCGCTTCTGGAAGCTTCCAGGCTGCCACACCTAGCTGGCTGAGAACTGACCATTGTCTTTCTGCAGCCTCTGTCTCTCTCCGGCCTCTCGAGGAAGTCCATCTTTTAAGCACAGCCCTGTCTTCCTCCCCAGCTAAACCAGGGCCTGGAGGACCCACTGAAGAGGCCGGTGGTGTATGTGAAGGGTGCAGATGCCATCAAACTGATGAATATCGTCAACAAGCAGAAAGTGGCCCGAGCCAGGATCCAGCACCGCCCGCCTCGAGTGAGTTTCACACCAGCCAGCCCCGGGATCTGCGCGCGCCCCCGGGCACCTGCCCCACTACCGCCTGTGCTTCTGTTCCCTTCCAGTTCGCACACCCCCATCTCTTCAGTACCCCTTCAGGCTCCTGCACACAGAGCCTGGCTCAGCAGTGGCACAGGAAGCCAGAGAGAAATTTCACCTGTTGTCTTGGATGTGAGCAATTTGAACAGTCTCATGAAAAACAGATTTGCACTATGATGTCACATTCCCTGTAACAACTCAATGGCTTCCTTTCTCCTCCGTCTCATCTCCCTCTGAAAGACTCACAGGGGACGGGAGAGGTGAAGCCCCTAGCGCTCAGCTTCCCATGCTCCCTGCCCCCGACCTTAGGACTATGGGAAAGGCCTGTACTTTTCGCCCACGTTGGGTTCAACTCCCTGCTTGCCATGTGAAGTTTACCTTCCTCCAGGACTAACACTGGGGTCTCATGGGCAGTGCCAAGCCTCCCCTCCTTAAGATACTTTTGGAGGAGACACTGCCGTTAGTCAGCTCTTCATGGGCATCTCCTCCCCCCAAACCTGGGGCTGAAGGATTCTGGAGGCACAGAGCAGGTGTCCCATGAACACTGCATCTCCTCCTCACGAATACTGCACTGTTCACATGCGGGGATGGCCCTGCCACCTGCCCAGGTGTTCAGATGCACAGGACTTCCCGGTCACCAAGCCCCACTCCTCGGGGCTACGTGCCCGTCCCAGGGGAAGCAGCTCCTGAGTTCTTCTAGGAGACAGGGCACTATGAGGAGAAAAACACACACTAAGGGCAGGGGGAGTCTGCAGAAACTGGCCAGGTTTTTCAAGCACTTTGGGAAATATGACTCATTGTAGTGGAAGCCAGTATCTGTGGAAGCAGCGTACCGTTTTCTGAGTGCTTATAACTTGTTAATTATACAGCTCCTAATTGCTGTTCCCACAAAACATGACACCCACTCCCTTGTCCCCTGAGTGCACTTATGCTCTTCCTGACTAGCTGAAGTGACACCGTGCCGTTCCATGGGGAGCCGGGCTTCCAGTGGGGCTCCCTTGACCATGGGGTGTCCTGACCCCTGCTGGCCTTCCCAGGCCACGAGAGCACGTCACATGCAAGAGCTGCAGCCCACGAGTTTGTCCTGAGCTAGAGGGAAGTTGGCCCCATGTGCCTTCCCCTGGCTAGGGCCATTGACTGCCAGGCTGAAGCGAGCCTGTGTTGTCTTACAGCAACCCACCGAGTACTTCGACATGGGCATCTTCCTGGCTTTCTTCGTCGTGGTCTCCTTAGTCTGCCTCATCCTCCTGGTCAAAATCAAGCTGAAACAGCGGCGCAGCCAGGTAACACACATGGACCCCCGCTGCCCATCACTGAGGACCACCAGGGACTTGGTCAGCCCTTCTGTGACGGCCTGAAGCACAGCAGTGTCCAGCACTAGGCCTGACCATCGTGCCTCAGCTAGGACCTGGCAGCCAGCAGCAGCGTGGGCAGAGTGGCATGGCAGATCTCAGACCCTGGCCCGCTCTGCTCAATCTGATTCTGTGTGCCAGGCTCCCTTGGTGACTGTCAGTGAGCAAAGTGGCCACTGTGGCACTTCAGCAAGCACATCCCTGTGTGTTCTTGCAAGAAGGCAAAGTTTGGCCACAGGGGCTGCTGAGAGGCTATAGGCAGGGATCCAGACTCAGACCTCGGTCGTGAGGGGGCGCAGGTGAGCAGTCCACTGAGAGCATGGTCACTGACATTCCCCCAGCAGGTCAGCACCTCCGATGGGCATGCTGCTCAGGCCTCACACTTGTTATCTCTTGATTCCTGCCATGTCCTTCCAGTAAAGAGCAGGTTCCCTTGGCATGGAGCAGTTTAATAACTCATGAGCCAGCCTAATCTGGAGGCAGGCGGGCTAAGAAATGGGCAAAGATCCCTGTGTTCGGGTGACAGTAGAGGCCTCTGTGGGGCAACCTCGACTCAAAGCGATTGCTTACCCGCGGTCCCTGGCGGGCAGCAGTGACTGCTAATGGGCCCCAGACCCTAACAGCTGACATTCTACCACGCAGAACTCCATGAACAGACTGGCCGTGCAGGCTCTGGAGAAGATGGAAACCAGAAAGTTCAACTCCAAGAGCAAGGGCCGCCGAGAGGGGAGCTGTGGGGCCCTGGACACACTCAGCAGCAGCTCCACATCTGACTGTGCCATCTGCCTGGAGAGGTACATCGACGGAGAGGTAAGGAAAGAGGCATCCTGGGCAAGGCCAAGGCAGGCCACTCAGCAAGGGATGCCCAGCCCTGGAAGGCCAGGGCACCCCCTTCCTTTCCTACAGCTCTGCAGCAACTTCAGGTCACTAAGGTGGGGGGTGCTGACATGTTCTGACCTCTCCAGCCCTGGGAGGGAGTGACCACAGTGCAGCCACATTGAGCACAGGTGGCTTCGGAAGTCCACCAGGGACAACACGGGGAGACTTTCAGAAAGCTCATGAAAGTCTCATTGTCGATTTACCCATTTGCATTTATTTGCATATCAGAGTGACAGAGAAAGGGAGGGAGGACATTCCAAGTGCGAGTTGGACTCCCCTGCATTACGTTACGTTGCCTGTCCATCAAACTGCAGTTCAATGTAGTTCCCAATAGACTTTTGGAAGCCACTCCCCCACTCCCTCCCTCTCCTAGTGCACGATTGGCCAGAAAAGTCTGCTTTCAAGAAAATCTACACATGCTATCTTCTTTTCTTTCTTTATTTATTTTAAAGATTTATTTGTTTTTATTGGAAAGGCAGATTTACAGAGAGAAGGAGACAGAGAAATATCTTCCATCCATCCGCTGGTTCACTCTCCAAGTGGCCACCCTGACTGGAGCTGAGCCAACCCGAAGCCGGGAGCTTCTTTGTGGTCTCCCTTGCGAGTGCAGGATCCCAAAGCTCTGGGCCATCCTCTGCTGCTTTCCCAGACCACAAGCAGTGAGCTAGAAGGGAGTTAGAGCAGCTGGGACACAAACCAGTACTTGAAAGGGAAGGCTTATCCAGTTGAACCATAGCGCTTTTCTTTGAAATGTTCCAAGTTGCAAGCATAACACCATGGGGGCTACATGCCACTCATCATCTGTCAGGAGATTAAGTGAATGTGGTCCAACACATCATCAGACAGATGCACACAAGCACTCCATGCCCAGAGACACAGAGGCAGGGAGCCAACTGCTCATTCGGCAAGCATTGCACCTCTGATGGAAACGCCATCCGCTGCCACAATGTAGGCTAGCAAGTAAAAGCTGAGTTTATGCAGAACCTTTTAGAGTCCTGGATGCCTGCCTGGACTGGACTGTCTGCTCTGGTACATTCTGGCTTTGTGGTCCTGGGCCAATGACCTCTTTGTCAAAGCCTCCTGTGCTTGTGCCATGGGCCCAGCCTTCCAGGTGGTCTCAAAGGTTACCTGAGGACTCACAGGAGACCTTTGCCATGGTAGTGTCAGGCGTTTGTTTGAAATGTTATCAACCGGGTGCCCCCATGTTGGTGACAGAGGGGGACAGGACAGCTTTGCCACCTGACCTACATCTTCCTTTCAGCTAGTCCCCATTTGCCATCCCTGGTGGCAGCCACCATCCCCAAGCTGCGTTATATCCTCCACCCCCGGCCTCTCATCCTCACTACCACAAAGTTCTGTTCTTCCGAGCGTGCTGGCATGTATGTGTGTACTCCTCCAACTGTGGGAAAGGGGCCAGCTCGCCAGAGCTCCCATGGCTGGGCCTGGCACATGGATAGGTTTACGTGGGCCCTACCTTGGCATGGAGCCAGTGTGTACCTGGAGGTCAGGGGAGGGCCCAGGCATGGTGAGAGGGTCTTTGGTGCACAGCAGGCTCCACAGAAGGAAGCCCACATGGGCAGGTTCCTTCTCACAGGGAACCCATACCTGGGTCCTGCCTTAGCATGGAGCCTAGGTGTAGCTGGAGGTCGGGGGGAGGGTCCTTGGTGCACAGCAGGCTCCACTGAAGGCGGAACTGCATGCTCACCCATGCCCTCTCTTCAGGCTGTGTCTCTTCTCCCCGTCCGCAGGAGCTACGGGTTATCCCCTGCACTCACCGCTTTCACAGGAAGTGTGTGGACCCCTGGCTGCTGCAGCACCACACCTGCCCACACTGTCGGCACAACATCATAGGTAAGGGTCCCCAGCCGCTGCCGCCGGCACTGCCAGGGGTGAAGTTACAGGACGCTGTCTTGTTAGTACTGAGCCTGGTGTTAGGAACCCCTAGGGTACCAGCATGAAGGGTCTTCCCAAAGCCACCACCCCTGCCCCCATCTCTTCAGTGGCGTCAAAGTAAAGATACCCACTCCTGCCGAGAGTCACAGGGCTATTCCCCAGGGCCACAAGGGCCAAGGCATGTGCAGTGCCAGTTTTGCGTTACTTGTTGTGGAGTAAGGGACACTATCATCTTGTGTCACCCCCACCCCCATTGCTGTCCACATACTCAGGTGATGCCCTGGTCCGGCAGAATGGTGAGGAGGTGGGCACAGGTCCTTATGAGGGTGACCACCTTTCACAGAGACACAGTCAGCCCTCCCCCAGCACAGCCAGGCTCGGCAACAACTTAGAAGTGGGCAGGCTCAGGAAAATAGGCACCTTGTCCCATGACCAAGCCCACTGCTCCAAGCACTATCGTGTTTCGCGTCCAGTACCTGTCTGCTTGGCCCTGCTTACTCTGTTTTGTCTGCTTCTTCTCAGAACAAAAGGGAAACCCGAGCGCCGTGTGTGTGGAGCCAAGCAACCTCCCTCGGGGTCGGCAGCAGAGGGTGACCTTGCCCGTGCATTACCCAGGCCGTGTGCACAGGACCAATGCCATCCCAGCCTACCCCACCAGGACGAGCATGGACTCCCACGGGAATCCCGTGACGCTGCTGACCGTGGACCGACACGGGGAACAGAGCCTCTACTCTCCACAGACCCCCGCCTATATCCGTGGCTACCCACCCTTCCACCTGGACCACAGCCTGGCCACACACCGCTGTGGCCTGGAGCACCGGGCCTACTCACCAGCCCACCCCTTCCGCAGGCCCAAGTTCAGCGGCCGCAGCTTCTCTAAGGCAGCTTGCTTCTCCCAGTATGAGACCATGTACCAACACTACTACTTCCAGGGCCTCAGCTACCCGGAGCAGGAGGGTCAGCCCCCCGCCAGCCTGCATCCCCGGGGCCCGGCCCATGCCTTCGCACCCAGTGGCGGTGGTGGCAGTGGCAGTGGCGGCCTGCTCTTCCCCACCATGGTGCACATGGCCCCGCCCTCCCACCTGGAGAGCGGCAGCACATCCAGCTTCAGCTGCTACCACGGCCACCGCTCAGTGTGCAGTGGTTACCTGGCCGACTGCCCGGGCAGTGACAGCAGCAGCAGCAGCTCTGGCCAGTGCCACTGCTCCTCCAGCGACTCGGTGGTAGACTGCACCGAAGTCAGCAACCAGGGTGTGTACGGGAGCTGCTCCACCTTCCGCAGCTCCCTCAGCAGTGACTACGACCCCTTCATCTACCGCAGCCGGAGCCCATGTCGCGCCAGCGACGCCAGTGGGTCAGGCAGCTCGGGCCGGGGGCCTGCTGTGCACCTCGAGGGCTCCCCGCCACCACCCGCACCACCACCTCCACCCCTGCCACCACCTGAGGAGTTCCAGGCCGTACATCATGGTGCTGGGCGGGGTGAGGCCTGGCCGGGTCCCACCTCGCCCTCGGGGGACCAGCTGTCTACCTACAGCCTGGACATGAACTACAGCAGCAGCTCCTCACTGGAGCACAGGGGGCCCAACAGCTCTACCTCAGAAGTGGGGCTCGAGGCTTCTCCTGGGGCCGCCCTGGACCTCAGGAGGACCTGGAAGGGGGGAAGTGAGGGGCCACTGTGCACCTGTTGCTGTGAGCCCCAACCCTCAGCTTCCGGGTCCCCCCTTCATGAGGCCTGTGGCCTCGCTGGTGGGGAGCCACAGCCAGGGCAACCGGGGAGCTCCATGTATGGCCTTCCCCCAGCCCATCGGCCCAGGACAGATGGGGTAAAATATGAGGGCCTTCCCTGCTGCTTCTATGAAGAAAAGCAGGTGGCCCCAGGCGGCTGCCACACCGAGGACTACTCCGTGAGTGTGCAGTACACACTCGTTGAGGAACCCCTGCCCAGCTGCTACCCGGGGGCCCGGGATCTCAGCCAACGCATCCCCATCATCCCAGAGGACGTGGACCCAGACCTGGGCCTGCCCTCAGACTGCCAGGGCCCCCAGAGCCTTAGCCCCTGGGGTGGGCCGCCCGCCCTGGACACACCTTGGTCCCATGGGGCTCAGGGAACAGCCCAGGAAGAAGAGTGGCCCCCATGCCATCAGGCCGGGGAGCCACTACCACCTGGCTGCCCTTCAGACGATGCGGGTGCCTCCACAGCCAGCTTCCCCTGCACCTCCCAGGACACTCAGGAGTCTAGCGCCATGGCCCCCGAGGCTGCAGGTGAGTGCAGGAGGTGGCCCTGGGCCAGGGCAGGGATCCCCATGGGGGTATCCTTCTCGTTGTATTTTCTGAAAGTCTCCTTTGTGCCTTGGCTTTGTTTTTTGTTTTTTTTTTTATTGGAAAGTCAGATATACAGAGAGGAGGAGAGATTCACTCTCCAAATGGCCACAATGGCCAGAGCTGTGCCAATCCAAAGCCAGGAGCCTCTTCCAGGTCTTCCACGTGGGTTCAGGGTCTCAAGGCTTTGGGCTGTCCTCAGCTGCTTTCCCAGGCCACAAGCAGGGCCCTGGGTGGGAACCAGGGCCACCAGGATATGAATCGGCGTGCATATGGAACCCCGGCACGTGCAAGGCGAGGACTTTAGACACTAGGCTACCGCAGCAGGCCCTTGCCCTTGGCTTTGTTGAATACCATCTACACCTGATAACAGCCAGGTGTTCTTCCCCAGTAAGCTCTAGGTCAGGTCCATCAAGTCCGTGTTTCCATGATCAGGAAACAGACATTGCAGAAGACAGCAGCGGTCACAGCTCTTTGTCTTTCTTTTGAACCTTCTCAGTGAGGCAGAACGCGTCCCCCAGTACTGTGTGTTCCAGCCCCTGCCTAGCTTTCTAACCCACTCCTGTCTCCTCCCTACTGGCTTCCTGCCCTGTCCCTGTGTGCCTCCTAAGTCCTCCCAAGCCCAGGTCCCTCTGGGTTGGAGCCTCTAAATTCTGTTAGCCGGGGTTGTCCCCACTGCCTCTGCCCTGGGCCTGTCTCTTTGGTATGTTGCACTCTTGTGCCACCTAAGGGCTTCCAGAAGGCTCTGCAGGTCCAGACGGCAACTGTGTTCTCAGGCCACATGGGACCTGTTTGAGCCTGTGCACCGCTGTGAGCTGTGCCTGCATCCTGCTAGGCCCCTCCCTCAGTCCCTGTGCCCCCTGCCCCAGGCCTGCACTGCCAGCGTCTCCCCTGATGACTGTTGTCTCTCTCCCAGGACCAGGACCTCGCCCGGCAGACCCCAGCGGCCCAGGAGCCTGAGCAGAGAAGGAACACTTCTCTCAAAATGGGAAACTGTATGGAGACTCCACACTCTGACTTCCTTCAAAAACAAACAAAATTTATTTTTTAGCTTTGACAAACACACAAAAGTGGTAATAAAGAGAGCCCTCCTTCTCAACCCAAAATGTGAGCCACCTGTGGCAAGATGCCACCCTCACCTGATCCCACCCCTCGTTTATCACAGCCCTCCCCAATCCCTTCCTATGCCCCTGTTGGTAACATGTCACCCTTCTGTTTTGTAAAGTGTGTGTGCTTGGGGTTCCGCGGTATGTGGGATTGAGTTCTCTGCTCTTTTTTTTTTTTTAAAGATATTATATGTAAATGTAAAAAGTTATTTAAATATATATTTTAAAGAACCCTAATCGCCAACTTTTGCTGAAAGAGAAAAAAAAAATCACTGGTGCATTTGAATGACCCACGTCATGTGTAGATACTGTTGTCTCCC
Source organism: Ochotona curzoniae (assembly GCF_017591425.1). Classification (NCBI taxonomy): domain Eukaryota; kingdom Metazoa; phylum Chordata; class Mammalia; order Lagomorpha; family Ochotonidae; genus Ochotona; species Ochotona curzoniae. The sequence goes on along the minus strand of NW_024467101.1, from coordinate 8,676,459 downwards.
GCAGGGAGCTCAGGCCTTTGAAAAGCTCAGGGCGACACCTGCCTTAGAAAACCAACCAGAAACTTGAAGCCAAGCCAGTTGTTGATATGGGTACAAATGCCAAGGAGCCATGCCACACTGCCTCTCCCGGGCATGTCTCTGGCAAGTTCCAGTGTCTAAACTGCAGGGACTCCTGGGAAGCCCAGCCTCTCTGGCGCTCACCTTCAAGACCAGAATAAGGGGGCAGGTGTGCAGCTCCATGCAGCCAAACCATCACGCCTCCCCTTCCCCGCCTCACCCCAAGCCCCACGCCAGTTCTTGCCCAGAAGTCTCCATCTGTCCCTCTGGGTCATCTTCCTGAGGCAAATGACCGAGAGCCCAGCCAGCCCCTGGCCTTGGCAGAGATCCCGGTCATAGTAAAGGGTAGTGTGTCTTGAGGCCGGGTAACTCTGTCTCAAATTCTGACCCCTGAGGTTAGAACAGAGGTAGCCCCCCAACCCCCAACCTTACCCCCTTCCTGGGTGGCCCTGACTTTGGCCTCCCGCCACTTGACTGCAGAAAAGGTTCGACCAGGGTGTGTGGGGCGCACATCCAGGAGGAAGGTTGTTTTGTGGTCTTGGTGTCCCATGGGGCTGGGGCCGGAGTGGTCCCCACTGACCCAGCTGCGTGTGCTTGGAGATGGGGGGCAACCACACCCCTCTGCTGCTGCTGTTTCTGGGGCAGCCTTCTGAGGGACACGGAGCTGGACCCATGGGGGCTCCACCAAGTTCTGAATGCCAGCCTTTCCCAGCTCTCCCCATGCCCCCACGTGAGCCCTGCTTCAGGGTCCATCAGCCCTCCACCTCATGGCTGAAGTTGCTCATCTCACTTGCAAATGCCTACTAGCCTGTCTCCTCATGCACTATTAAGTATTGGTTCTCCATGAGACAGAGAGGATCAGAGGGCTGAGACCCACAGGGTAGCCCTTTGTATATTTCCCTAGCCTCTTATTTTCTGTGAAAGGGGGAGTTTTAAAGAAAAAGAAGAAAACCCAAAACATGTTTTTTGGGTCTTTTTCTGTTTATGTTTCATTTTTTAAAAAGGGAGAATCTATTTAAAGCTATTTCAAATCAGGGATTGTCATCTTTTTTGTCCCCTGTATCCCTTATTCTTAAAAAAAATTTTTTTGTTTTCGTTAGAGGAAGCTAATCCCATTAGGCCTTGTTTCCACTGACCCTACATTCATTTTCAGCCAATGTTTTGCCTCCATCTAGAGAGTCTAGCCCCAGCCTGTAGGTGAAGAAGTAGAGAGCCCCTTTCCTGTCCCAGGTGACCCCACTCCCAATTCCCAGTCAGGCTCCCAGGCTTCCGACCTGAATAACTATTTTTGTTTTGCCTCAAACGTCCAATGATGGGAGCCCTTTGTCGTGGAGGACCTGACTGTGGTAAGAGGTTCCCAGCCTCCAGGCGGCTCTCCAGGGTTGTGCCCTGCACACCTGTTGGTGAGGGTGTGAGAAGCACCCAAGCTGCTGACAGGCGATCCGCGGGCCGCCTTTGTTCCTGGAGCCAGGAGGAGCAGCTGCCCAAGACGGCAGCTTGCATTACGCGGTTTTAGGGCAGCGGGTGTGTGGCTTTTAACGCGCACTGCAAAAAGCAGCTTCTCATGGTTGAGATTTTTGTTTGTTTGTGGTTTTGCTTTTTGTGTGTTTGATGCTTTTGAGGCCCCGCATATTAGCTGGCTGGTCTGAAACCGTACCCTGGTAGGGGTTTTCTTTTAACCTGTTTGGAGGGCTGCTCCTCAGTAGCCTCAAGCAATAAATCACAGAGAATGTGGCTCAGACTGGGCTTATTAAAATCAACACATCTGATTTTTAAAAGAAGCACCATTGAATGTTTAGCGTTTATAGGTGGTGGAAGCAAAAACTAAAATTTTAGAACTTTAAATATCCACTACTGCCTTGGAAATCTGGGCTGGCTCATCAGACAGGGAGGATCCCAGGATAAGAGTTGGATCACCCAACTGTCTCATTGTGTCACCATCAGCATCAAAAATAAATGTCTTCTTCAAGGTTGTCAGATTCCATTAAGATGACTGATACCTTGTTTGGCAGACTCCTCAAACTGTGGGACCCAGGACCACCTCATTCCCCGCCAGAAACCAGGGTGTCCCCATGGCCCGACCTGGCCTCAGTACAGCCTAGTCAGCACAAGGAAGAGATCTAGAACCACCTAGAAATGAAAGCTTAGATATTGTGGCTGACAGGGTTACCTCTGGTTGGACAGAGCCCCCTTTCTACTCTCCTCCAAGGCCAAGGGCATTTTATTCAAGGCCATCTGCTGTGTCACTGCTCAGTGCCCCAATCCAGTCCCCTCCTCAGCCCCTCCTCAGCTTCTGGTCTCCACTAAAGTTCATGCAGGACCAATGCTCTTAAAATGAGATCTGAAAAATAATTATTCATCAGAAGTATCGTTTTGTAAACAGAATTGCCTTTTTCTATTCTTTATATGAACTCTTTCTATTGTGTTGGTCTAACAAGGCACTATTTTTAAATGTTTTCTTTAAAAAGATTTTTTCTCCCATAGCACTTAAAAGATTTTGTAAAGACTTTGGTGTAAAGATTTTGTAATAAAATGGTCTAAGGGCTCTTTTTTTTTTTTTCCAACATTACCATTTTAAAAAATGTTTTAAAAGCTAGAAAACAACATATGTATATTCTGTATATGTATAGCAGCACATTTCGTTTATGGAAATATGTTCTCAGAATATTTATTTACTAATATATTTATCTTGAAGCCATGTCTTATGTTGAGAGTGTGACATTGTTGGAATAATCATTGAAAATGACTAACACAAGACCCTGTAAATACATGATAATTGCACACAGATTTTACATATTTGCAGACCAAAAAATGATTTAAAACGAGTTGTAGTCTTCTATGGTTTTGTAACAAACTGTACAAATGACTGTAAAAAATATATATATACGATTTTATCAAGTACTTATGCCGTGCTTTCGTGTCTGACAGAAAGGTGATCCAGATGCAATAAGAGAGGTTTCATGGAGCCAGAGTTTCTGACTCCAGCTCACCCACAGGCAGAATCTGGTGCCTTCCTTCTCTGTTAACATCAAATCGAGCCTACAGAGGAGTAAGGGGGAGTCCAGAAGGAGCACCTGCTATATAGGGCTTCAGAGGTGTTTGTTGGCTTGCTGCTCAGCTCTGGGTGCAGAGCACCAGGGAAAATGGTGGCAGTCAAAGACTACAAGCCTAATGGTCTCCTGTTTTAAAACAGGGAGTGCAGGATGCATGGAAACCACCAGCTTCCCCTGCCTGGGAGACTGGGAGACCCTCAAACCCCTGTAGGGAAAAAGTAACCTCTCATCAGAACCTGCAATATGGTGTATCAGGTTAATAATCCTCTCTGCTTGTGGTGCCAGCATCCCATATCCCAGCTGCTCTCTTGAGTCCCAGCTGTTCCACTTCCTATCCAGCTTCCTACTCATGTGCCCTGGGAGGCAGCCAATGATCAAGTATTTGAGCTCCTGGCTTCTGCCTGGCCTGGCCCTGAGTTGTTGTTGGCATTTGGGCAGGGGAATGAACTAACAAGTGGAAAAATCCTTGTTTCTCTACCTTTTCAAATAAAACCCTCCAAGCCCTTCACCCTGAAAGTTCACCTCATCTACAGTGGACAGGGACCTTGGGGTTGAGTGACTTTCATGCCATGCATGAAGCACTCTGAAATTGCATGGAAGGTACAAAGCAGTGTTTATTTTTCAGACGGTTAGCAGTGAATATCCTAGTCCTGGGATTGCCTATTTTTTGCACTTGGGCCACTTCTTGGGCACAGGCTCCTCCTGGACTGCCAGCCACTTCCGGCCCAGCAACTGGTCCTTGTGTATCCCATCTTGGGGGACAGCAGCCTGGCTGCACAGAGCTTTCCAGAGCTTCTGTTTCACGGTCTTGCCCAGCTCCAAACTGTACCTCTTGGGGGTTCCTGAAGGATTCCACAACATCGGCTCCACCACAGCGTGATATAGAGCCCGGTAGCCCTCGGCGGGGAGGCCATGGATGGTTAGAGTGTCCTCCGCCGATGGCAGTCGCCTGTGGGTTTCTGAAAGTGGTGCTTGGCCCTTGCAGGCTGCTGGCCAGTTGTCCCCACATAGTGCTTGGGTTGCAGTCACATGCTCCGTGTATCTATCCCGGGCATCTTGGCAGACTGTAGCTTCTTCCTCCTTTGAACTGTCTTCACTCTAGCCAGGAGGAAAGCAGAGAAGTCAAAGCTAAAACTTGAGAAGGAACATGGCATCATTATCTGGGACTGGCATCCCAGGGTCTTGGTCACAGCCACCATTTGTCTAACCAGTGTTTAGGTGACTGAATTCTTTCATGTGTGTCATGGCATGTGTTCCCCCTAGAAGTGGGTAAGGTCAGTGGGAGATGGTTTTAGGAAGTTGGAATTGGGTTTGCCCAAAGCCATACAACTGAAAGGTTAGTAACCACAGCTAATAGCTACGCAAGATCCTAATTGTTTGTTTGGTACTGGGCTGCATTTGGAAACCTTTTGTATGTATTAACTCAATCTTCAGAAGCCCTGGGAAGGGTTTCCACGTCATAAAATCGAAAGCAGAGATTAAACTCCAGGTTGCCCTCAGCTGAGATGGGAACGCTCTGAGCTTGGCTGCCCACCAACAAGGTAAGGAACCTGGATTCAGGTCAGACCTCTGCAGGTCAAGTTCACCATGGGGAGGGCCACAGTCATGTTCCTAGCTTACGTCAGGGCATGAGCTTGCACTAATCTGTATCCTGGCCGTGTTTCTCACCCTTGTTTTCCCGTTCACCACCAAATTCCTTTCGTCTGTGTTCCATAAAACTAGGCAGAATATAACTTAACAGAATAGCATAGCCCCAAATTGTGTGTGCTGCCCACTCTGTCATGGGGCACCCCTCCAATCTCCTTATCCCCACATCCTACCAACTTGTCTAGATATTCCTGCCTTTGGGAAAAAATTTCAATGTCAAGTGTTCTCAACCTTGACCTTTTTCCCTCTCCCTGCCCATCACATTTCCTCCACCATTGGCCAACATCTACCTCTCCGGTGCCTCCTGCATGCCTCCTGCACCCACGTGAACTTGGCAGCCATCCTGCCAGCTGCTTGCTTCTGGAACGGATGGAGTTTCTCATCCTGACACGCTGGGTGACTTTAGCCACTGAATTGTCCTTGGTTTTTAATGTCTTCACAGGTGGTTTTATGTCTCCCAACTTGCATGATGCTGGGCAGCGTTGATCTTTCAGTTGCCGCCTGAGCAACAGCTTAACCAGAGAGAAGGAACTGGCAATTAGTGGGTTCTTCACAACTTCCCAGCAGGAGGCGGTACCTGGGGTTGGAGCCTCGATATTCTCATTGGCACACATCCTAGCCGCCCAGTCACTAGAGAAAACTGGTGAGTCAATGTAGCAATCCTGGAGCCTCGTGTTCAATAGGACGCACTGGCGGAGTCCATAGGTGAGGGTGGGGTTTCGCCTCACGTAGACTGGATGCTAGAATTATAAAGGGAAAAGAAATGACCAGGTCTCAAGCAGAGACCAGGGCTACTACTAGGAAGACAAAAGTATTAATATCTTTGTATGGACCATTTCTGCCACATGGCTCTGAGAAAATCTTGCATATATATCTGTCCTCTCTCCTGCTCTCCAAAGCCTATTGGACTTAGCACAGAAGAGATGGTAACTATACAAATTCAAGGTAACATGTAGGCCCTCAAAGGACACTGCATCCTGGGGTCAGGATGGATTCACAGGAAATACACGACAATCCATTTTTGCTGGAAAGATAAGGCAATCTCTGGCAGAAAGTGGGAGGCAGGGTCATTGAAGACCTTGACATAGCAGGTTGGCATGGGCATAACCATAAAGATGCTGCTTGGGGAGTCTGCTTGCCACATCGAAGTGCTTGCATCCAATGCTCAGCTCTGCTCCTGAAACCAACTTCCTGCCAGTGTGCGCCCTGGGAGGCAGCAGGTGATGGCTCGAGTAGCTGGGTCCCTGCCATGTGCAGGTGGGTGATCCAGACCAAGCTCCAGCTTCCAACTTGAGCCATTGCAGACATTTGGGGAGTGAGCCGGAGAGCAAGGAGCTCTGTCTCTCTCCCTCTCTGCCATTCAAATCAATATAAGAAAAATTAATAATTAAGAACTTGTGTAGCCACTTCTCATCCATGCTGCAATGTACAAAGTCCTACCACATCTTGATCATGCTTTCTAAGCAGACTGCTGTAAGCCAAAAAAAAAAAAAGCTGCTAGCACACATTAGGAAAATCAATTCTGGGGTCCCAAATAGCACAATTAATGCCTGGGATTACCCAAGAACAAAAGAATGATGTGGTTACATTCGAATCACATAAAGTGATCTGTCTTTCTAAGAATTATCAATTATATATTTAAAACAATGAAACCACAAGGCCTAGCATTTGTGGTATAGCAATTTGGACCACCATGTACAATCCCAGCGCCCCATATGGACACTGGTTCAAGTCCTGGCTGCTCTACTTCCAATCCAGCTCCCTGCTAATGAACCTGGGAAAGCAGGAAGAATGGCCCAAGGTCTTGGGACCCTGCACCTCCAATGGAAGATCCAGCTGGAGTTCCAGGATCTTAGCTTCGGCTTTACCCAGCGCCCCAGTTATTGCAGCCATTTGGGTAGTGAAGCAGCAGTTGGAAGATTCTTTCTCTCTCTCCCTCTCTATAACTCTGCCTTCCAAATAAATAAGTCTTTAAAAATTAGTAAAAAAAAAAAAAAAAAAGTAATACATAAAATCACCTTACCATATTTCAGTTGCCTTAATTTTTATTTTAGCTAGCTTGGTAGGGGGGAAGAAATATGTATTTTCTCTTTCTTTTGTTTTAGTTAAATATTTCTAGTCACCTGTCTTTCCCTGCCACAGTCATGTGTGGGCAAATTGCAGTTTGTTTAAATGTTGGCTCATGTGCAGACAGTTTTGAGCCATTATCTCCAGTATTTGTGATGTCACTTTGGTTTGTGATGTGGGTGTGGTGGGTGTTACATCACCAGATTTGATAGTGAAATGATGTTGGAAGATAATCTATTTTGTTAGGCTTATAGCCTCAGAACCCTCTGAAGTCTTCATTTCTCCTTGAAGGGCTTGGGTGGGTGAATTTTGAAGTTATATGTTTTGCATAAAAGGTTGTGAAATATACAGACTTTTAAAAAACATTTATTTATTTTTATTGGAAAGGCAGATACACAAAGAGAGAGGAGAAAAATCTTCCATATGTTGGTTCACTCCCCAAGTAGCCACAACGGCCAAAGCTGAGCTGAGTTGATCTGAAGCCAGGAGCCAGGAGCTTCCTCTGGGTCTCCCACGCAGGTATGGGGTCCCAAGGTTTTGAGCCATCCTCCACACTGCTTTTCCAGGCCACAAGCAAGGAGCTGGTTGGGAAGTAGAGCAGCTGGCACAAGAACCAGCACCCATATGGGATGCTGGCACATGCAAGGCAAGGATTAGCCACTAGGCTATCACGCCAGGCCGGAAATACACAAACTTTTACAGGCATTGTGCCACAGTGACTTAAGTCTCTGCCTGCGATACCGGCAACCCATCTGAGCAAAGGTTCAAGTGCCAGCAGGTACCCTGAGGATCCTGCTCAATGTGCCTAGGAAAGCAGCAGAAAGCGCTTGAGCTCCTGTTACCCAAATAGAAAATTCAGATGGAGTTCCTGGCTCCTGGCTTAGTCTTGGCCAAGCCCTGGCTACTGCAGCCATTTAGAAACATGAACCAGCAGGTGGAAGATTCTCTGTCAAACTCTGCCTTTCAAATAAATAAATAGACAAATAAATCCATCTTAAAAAGAAAATCTGCAAGCCAGATCTGGAGATTCCGGTTCATCTTCCCATGAGCCAAAGGAAGGATCAAGAAGGTCCTGTTACCTACACAGGCCAGCCAGCTGCCAGGGTTAGGGACCAGAAATGAAAGACCACACTCCTGTCATTCTGGACACTGTGTGTGTGTGTGTGTGTGTGTGAGAGAGAGAGAGAGAGAGAGAGAGACTCCTGGAACATGGTCTGATTTTACATCCCATGGCAGATGCCGTAATTAGAGCTGTTGGCTGTGTCAGGGGCTGGAAACAAGAACAAAGACGCTTCTTCCTGGCAGCTCTTAGGCAATGCCTTTCTCCGGATCAGGTGCCCGTCCTGTTGGCAGTTAGGGCTCCCTTTTTTTTTTTTTTTTAAATAATAAAATGCCAGCAGAATCTTCCTCCCCAGGGCGAGGAGAGGGAAAGGATGGAAAAAGCGAGTCGCAGGTCTGGCAGGGGCTCCTAGAAGCGCATGTGTTGCCTGTTTGAATCTTTTGAATGTTTTGTTCCTGTCCTGACTCAGAGCCCTTGGGCCAGCCGACCGACCACACCGCAGGCCACCGCTGCCGCCACCACCACCACCGGCAGTAGCTGGACCCACAAGACACATGGCAGGACAATGGCGCCCATTCAGTGCTCAGTCCTGGCTGCCCCTCCCAAGAGGTGGTCCGGTTTTTAGGACAGGGTGTTGGAAGGGATTGGTCTCTAGGAAGGGTTTGCGAACGTCTGGAGATGGGGCTGGTCAATCTCTTAAAGCTGGCAAATCTTGGGAGAGAGCTGGCTCCCAGAAATGAGGAGTGCACAAGAAAAATGTGAGTTCTGAATAGTCCGCACAGATGGTCTGCTCTCTTCACTGCTCTTCTTCTTTGCAAACACTTATGCAGTGTCTTTCTTTTCTTAGCCCTTTCACTCCAGAACCACGTCACATCTCTCTGGTTCACAGGAGGGCTTAGCCTGAGACAGAACTGTTTCCCCAGGAGGCCCTTGATACACATCTGCAAATTCAGGCAAACGCCACCTTCTCTCTCTTTCCAATGCAACATACCTCTGTGGACTGTGCCCCAACAGGTTATTCTCACCTTGCTAAGAACCAGCCCAGAGTGACTTGGCCTATGCTATTTCTCCTACATCAACACTATGAGTATTTATCAAATGGTACATGAAGGCCGGGCATGGTTCTAGGTACTTTACAAGCATCATGTCATGAAAATGCTACCTACATTCTGCTGGGTTTGGGGTTGGTTTCCACCCATGCTCAGGAAGAAGACATGGAGACATAAGGAGTTCAAGCATTAGACCCCAAGGCCTGTAGCTTGGAGTCAGAGATTGGACTCAAGCCAATGCTACACTGCCCTTGCTCTGAATCACTTGGAATGAGCACCATGGGGGCCTTACCTCCTACCTGGTCCCACTGCTTACCATGCCTGGGCCTAATTCTGATTTTCTCCTTGTCCTGGAACTTGTTGTGGATTCAACAGATGAGCTGCCCAAGTTGGCATACAAACTCCAACTCTGAACAGGGAAATTAATTCAACCTCTGAGCCTCAAGTTTCCTTGTCCGTGAGCCAGGGATGGTAACAGCACCTACCCAAGTAAAGGTGAAATGGACAATGTCTGGGAAGAATTTGACATGTATCTTGCTTAGAGTGAGCATTCCCTAATGTTTTGGGCTGGGTATCTGGCTCAGTGGGTGTGGTGACCATGTCCCACAACAACTCATAACTCCAGCTCCCGGCTTCAGTGTCCTGCCAGCATGTGCCCTCGAACACCAGGTGATGGCTGAGGTACTAGGGTCACTGTCCTCCATGTGGAAGATTCAAGACTTAGTTCCAGGCTCCTGGTTTTGGCCTGATCCAACCCTTGATGACGTAGACACATGAGGAGTAAAGCAGGCAGATGGGAGATCTCAGTTTCTGGTCTGACTTAGGTATCACAGCATCTCTTTTCTCACATTCTGTTTTTATTAACCATTTGTCCAAATACCAGCAGCATTGTGACATAGTAGGTAAAGCTACCACCTGTGATGCCAGAATCCCATGTGGATGACGGTGTGTCCTGGCTGCCCCACTTCTAATCTAGCTCCTTGCTAATGGTCTGGAAAAGAAGTGGAAGACAACGCAAGTGTTTCAGTCCCTGCTACCCATGCAGAATTCTTGGTTTTGGCCTGAACCAGCGCTGGTCATTGTTGCCAACTGGAGAGCGAACGAGTGGATGGAAGATCTGTGCATGTGTGTGTATGTGTGTCTTCCTCTCTCTGTAATTCTATCAAAACAAAATACATAAATTATAAATATTTGTCCAAATTTGTCCAGATGATAAACATGTTTCTTCATAAGTTGTGGGAGTTTTCCAGAATATTCTATGCTTTTTGTTTTTCTTAAAGATTATTGATTTTGGGCCCGGCACAATGGCCTAGAAGCTAAAGTCCTCGCTTTGAACATGCAGGGATCCCATATGGGCCCCCGTTCTAATCCTGGCAGTGCCACTTCTCATCCAGTTCCCTGCTTGTGGCCTGGGAAAGCAGTCGAGGATGGCCCAAAGCCTTGGGACCCTCACCCGCATGGGAGACCTGGAGGAAGTTCCTGGTTCCCGGCTTCAGATCAGCGCAGCACCAGCCATTGAGGTCACTTGGGGAATAAATTATCTGATGGAAGATCTTCCTCTCTGTCTCTTCCCTCTGTATATCTGCCTTTCCAAAATAAATAAATAAATAAATCTTTTAAAAAAGAAAAGATTATTGATTTTGATTGGAAAGGCAGATTTTTCTGAGAGAAAGAGCTTTCATGCACTGGTTCGCTCCCCAACTGGCTACAATGACCGGAGTTGAGCTGATTCATAGCCAGGAGCCAGGAGCTTCTTCTGGGTCTCCCACGTGGATGCAGGGTCCCAAGGCTTTGGGCCGTCCTCCACTGCTTTCCAGGGCCACAAGTATAGAGCTGGAAGGGAAGTTAAACAGTCAGGATACAAACCAGCATCCATATGGGATTCTGGTGGTTGCAGGGCGAGGATTTTAGCCAGTAGGCTGTTTTGTTAGGATGCGAAGAGCTGATCAATATAAGAAGGGCCAGCCAGGGTGAGTGAGGGGCGACCTAGGAGGAGGCTGAGAAAGGTGGCTGCTGAGGCCGCACGAGAAGACAGCTTCCACCTGGGCCAGCAGTGATGTACGGATCCACCAAGGTTGAAGAGAGCTTATAATGCTCTACCAGGCACATCCCTTCGTCCCCCAAATGCCACCTCCACAGTCCTTTAATAAAAACAACCTCTCATGTCGCCTGGGCGCAACTTCCCTGGTCCACTGTCTTTACCGGGCCAGTGAAATTCTCCCAGGAGTGCTCCCAATAAAGCTTGTTTTAAGCTAAACTTTATTCTGTGTGAATTTCTGGTTCTGAACATGAACTCCAGCCTTACAATCAGGAAAATGGCTAGTCTTTAACAGAGGGTGATCCTCACAAGGTTCACAATGAGGAAATCGGGACCCAGCTGCTCTGGGGTTCTAACACCAGGGCCAGAGAATCCATCACGCTGCTAACCAGCCCTTGATCCGGAGAACGCAGGGTTGAGGTGGTAGGTTTCCACACTGCTGAGTCTTGTTCCTCAGTTTGACATCCTTTTTCTAGCCTTCTAACTCAGCCTGGGCAACCTGTGTTTTGCTTCGATCACTTGGAGAGCTTGCCTGCCTACCAGACCTAACTCATGTTTGTATTTAGAAACACACCTGTCCTTGTCTAACGGGATGCCAGGGATGCCAGGGTTTTCTCGCAGTATTTTTAGCACCTATGATTTTTCTTCTTTCTTCCTTTATTACTCACTTTCTTCTCTTCCGCTTCTCTAAGCCCTAATTCCCTTTTCTGGAGTCTCAGTTAACAGGGAATGAGCCCATTTCCATTCATTTCTTCTCTTCTAGTCACTGGACAAACCGACTTGCTTCAAATTTCCTCAGATGTTTTTGCTTTAGCAGTCAAGCCCGTAAACTTCCACACCCATGTGGGAACATATCTGAGGTTCGTGATGCAGAAGAGAAAAACTTGGGAGGAGAGGGAATTTGAAAAGATGCCTGAACTATGAGGCAAACGCCGAAGACCCATGATTTAGACCACATGTGCTGAGCCGGCACCAATCATGGGCCAAAAGTATGTGAACTGATGGGGTCCTATCTGTTCCCCCAGCCCTGGTCACCTGACCCTTAAAGCAGATAATTCTCAAGCCTTCCATTTCCCATGCAAACCCTGCTCCAGGTTCCCAACCAGAGGCCCCACAGACACCCCCAGCTCAGTTTGTGCAAGACCAGCTGTTTTCTTGCCACACACCCACATTAGAACAAGCAAACCGCTGCTTCTCTTGAGTTTTCCTTTGCCATTTGCCCACACCAGAAACCTGGGAGATACTATTGGTAACCATCCCATAATGAGCCAAGACTAAAGCTAAAAGGAAATCAGAAATACAGATCCTGGCTTTATGTAAAACTGACCATCTCTAATTCATTGTGGAATATTTGCATTCATATTTTTTTAAGAAGGAAGGTTTTTTTTTTTCCCCCTTCTTTTTAAGATCTACTTTTAAAAATCTATTTTATCTATTTGAAAGGCGGAGCATCAGAGAGAATGGAAACTCAGATCTTCCACTTGTTGGTTTAGACCTCAAATGACTGCAAACAGCTAGGTCTTAGCCAGGCTAAAGCCAGGAGCCAAGAACTCTATCCCGGTCTCCCCCGTGGGTGGCAGGTGCCCAAGCACCTGGGCCATCATTCATTACCTACCCAGGTGTATTAACAGGGAGCTGGGTCAGATGAAAAACAGCCAGGACTTGAAGCAGCGCTCCAATACAGAGGTCAGGATGGCAAGCAGCAGCCTAGCTGTGCCATAATCCCAGCCCCTTCACTTATATTTAATAAAAAAAAAAAAGAAAAAGAAAAAGTTAAAATACTATTATTAGAGGTGAGCATTTAGCTGAATGGCTAAGATGGTGGTTAAGCTTTCCATGCCCCATATTGGAATTATATGAGTTCAATTTCCAGTTCCAGCCTCCTATAATGCAGATTCTGGCAGGGAACAGGGATGGCTCAAGTGACAGGGTTCCTGCCACCTGCATGGGAAACCTGGACTTGTTCCTGGCTCCTGGGTCAGCCTGGCTCAGGCACAGCCACTGTGGGCAGCTGGGGGAATGAACCACAGTGTGTGAGTTTTCTCTGTTTCTGGCTCTCTCTGTGTTGCTGAAATAAATAAGAATTTAAAACACTATTGTTACACATGACTTCCAAAATACATTGATATCTTAATTTCATTTTCCATGAACTTTTTGAAGTTGCCTTGTGTATTATCAGATGTATAAAATACTTTTCAAATAATATTTATCTGGATTAATGACATTTTTTACTATGCTTTTTTAAGCTCTCATAAATGTTGTGCCTGAGGCAAATACCTGACTTGTCCTGCCTGTTCCCAGCTCTGGACCGCTTAGTAAGCATTACAGGGTTTGGAAGTCCTGAGCAGGTGGCAATGCAATTCACTGTGGAAGCCTGAGGGGCTAAGGCTCCAAGCCAAAGCATGTGGGAGCTTTGGGCAAGTCATAAAAATAAAATAAAATAAAATTTTGAAGATGTATTTATTTGTTTGAAAGGCAGAGGAACAAACAGGGAAAGACATACACCCACACCCCTTTCATCTGCTCATTTGATACCCAAATGGCCACAACGACGGCTGAGGCTGGGCCAGGCTGAAGCCAGGAGTCTGGAATTTCACCTGTATCTCCCAAGTGAGCCGCAGGGACCCTTAGCCCTTGGGCCATTTTCTAGCTTCGCATTATTAGCAGGGGGCTGGATTGGAAACAGAGCTGCTGGGACTTGAACCAGCGCTCTGATATGAACTGTCCAGGTCACAAGCTTTACTCGCTGTGCCACAATACCAGATGGGCAAATCATTTCATCTCTGTGTATGTAAAGGGGGCACTCTAAGGATGCTACTGCCATCCCACCCTAGGAGGATCAATGTGGCAAACATCCTGCCTGGTGCTGAGAACAGTCTTCTAAGTGTCTGTTGGCGTTATCAGGCCTCCCTCCCATGGTGCCAGCTCCCAGATCCACCCTTGGAGCAGGAAGCATCATGCCTGGAGTCCCAAAGACACCGGAATGATCCAGTCTCTGTCAGCCTGGGTCTCCCAGTTTCTGGGCACAACCTACTTCTCAGATGAGAAAATGGACACACGGGCACACAGGCAGGCAGGCTGTTGTCCACTGCAGTCCCAGAGTGCCGTCAGCACCCCCCTCTCTCCACGAAATCGGTGCTAAGCTTCTGAAACACTGAAATGAACACAGCAGGGGGTCAGGGCCCCGCAGCAAAAGACCTTGAGCCCTTCAGCACCGTGACCTAGACTTAGTGTGCTATATTTTTAACCTCTTGTATACTGTTTCCATCACCTGTGCTGGGCTTTAAGCTGGGAAAGAGTGACTTTTTCTGGGTGGGGATAGGGGGAGAGTGTAGGGAGGAAAGGCAGCTGGAAGGACGTGTCTCCTGGCAGCCAATGGGGGACAGCAGCTGGCACACCTTGTGTTCTGTTTCACACATTGTCCATTTTGCAGGTGAGCCCCCTGCGGAGGGACACAGGTCCCCAGGCTTGGAGTGGCCTCGGTTTTGCGCCAATACCACTTTCGTATCCTTTTCTTTGTTTTTATCTGCTTGAAAGGCAGAATGACAGAAAGAGGGAGACAGAGAAGTCTTTCATTCACAAGGCTTGGGGCTGAGACAGGCTGAAGCAGTAGTTAGAACTCCATCTGGGTCTCCCACGCAGGTGGCAAGGGCCCAGGCTCTTGGGGGCCAGCTTCTGCTGCTCTCCCAGGTGCATTAGCAGAAAGCCAGATGGGTAGCAGAGCATCGCAGCCAAGATTTGAAGCTGGGTTCTGATAGGGAATGGGCATCATAAGTTGTGACCTTACTTGTTGAACCACAACACGGGTCCCTCCATCTTCATAACCATGGACGAAGAATCCTACACTTCACTTCTTTCTCAGCCATGCAAATTACGCAAGGTGTGTCAACGTATTTACCTGACTGGAATTCCAGGGAGAATCTCTTGGTGCAAAGCACTTTTAAAATCCACGCCCAGCTTTTCAAAATGATGCACATTTCCATGGCCTTTTGGCAGGCCCCTCCTAGACATGGATTTCAAACAATTGTAGCTCTCTGCTACAATAAACTTGGTTTTGAAATTTTCTTTTTTGTGAGTTGTTTGAAGTACCCTGGGACAGGCAGTCTGGTTGTATCCAGGGGGGAGAAAAAGGAAGGAAAGAAGGAAGGAAGGAAGGGAAGGAGGGAGGGAGGGTCAGGCAGTCTAATGAAGGACAGGTGCTGTGTGGGCAGCTATGTGACGGTAGCTGCAGGCTGTCCTGCCCCAGACATGGCCAAATAAACCTTGTTAGGGAAGTCCTCACCTTCCTCAATATTTTCTCCAGTGAAACCATAACGAAATGTGGAAAAAGCCTTTAAACTAGATAGAACCATATCCTGCCCAGCAACCCTATTTCCCCAGTATGTTGTTTAAGACAGGGTCCACAGAGGGCCGGATATTTAGCAAGCTAATCCTCCACCTTAGACGCTGGCATACATATGTGCTTGCTTGTTGGAGTCCTGGCTGTACCACTTCCTACCCAGTTTCCTTCTAATGGCGTAGGAAAACAGCAGAGGACGGCATGCTGCGTGCTTGAGCCCCCTGCACCCATGTGGGAAACCAGGAGGAAACTCCTGGCTTACAGTTTCAGACCAGCCCAACTCTAGATGTTGTAGCCATTTGAGGAATGAACCAGCAAAGGGAAGATCTCTCTGTCTCTTCTGTACCTCTGCCTTTCAAATAAAAGTAAGTAAATCTCAAAAACAAAGCAAAAAAAAAAAAATGAAGTCCACGTCATGTTCTGTCCCTGCAGTACTTTTTTGTTATCAGAAATCTGTGTTTTCCCCTCGCTGGTTGCCCTGAATGCGAGGCTTGGGTGTGTCTGGCTGGGAGCGGCTCTGCTCGCCGAGTCACTTCCCGGCTGAATATTTGTTGAAAGAAAGAAGATGTTTTGCCTTTATCAGGTGTTTGCTTGGTGCGCGTGGTTTTACCTGCCTTTCCTCATTTCGTGTTTGGGGAGCAGAGTTCTCAGAGTCCTGGAGATGGTGTGGAGCTGTGGGGAAGCCATAGTCTGAACTAGAGTGGGACACTACGGGTGTGTCGTGGAAGTTGTGTCCTCACGGGGGAGGCGTGGCCGTCTGGGTGGGGTGGGGGGTTTCTCAATACTCCCAAGTCTTGAACTTGGAAATGACAGGGAAAACAAATAACCCAACAAGATTGTTCTTGCCACGGCGCTGGGTCGTGTGGGTGGAGAGGAACCGAGGTGGAGAGCCCTCGTGGGAGGTCGCTGCGCCCTTGGAGTCTGAGCCCCCGGGAGCAGCTGGAGTGGGAGGTGGGGCCGCTGGGGGTGCGGGGACGCAGGTCCTGGGGGTGGGCGAGGGGGGATTCAAGGGCAGGTGTGCGCAGGACAAGCGGCTCTGGGCACGGCGAGTCGGCACACGAGGGCAGACGTTCCTGCCGCTGCGCGGCGCGCAGGCCGGCACTTGCAAACCCAGGATTGGGGATTTGAAAGCGCTGGGCGCACCGCCCAGACCTGTCCCGCCGGGCGTCACCGCGGCGCTTTAGGCGGGAGCCCAAGGAAAATCCCCTCTTGCCTTGGGGGCGAGGTGGGGTGGGGGTAGGCAAGGTGTGTGTGTGTTGGGGAAGAGCGGGGACACTCAGGACAAACTCCAGGTGCAGCTGGGGAAAGACCTTGAGAAAGTTTAAGACCTGCCGCCCGGGGACCCAGAGGAAACCGCGCGCTCTTGGGCCCCAGCTGGTGGGCTGAGCGGCAGGACCCCCTCTTGCTCTGCACTTGGCTGGCATTTAATTCGTATCCCACCCCGCCACCCCCCGCTTCTCGGAAAGTCTTTTATTGCGGCAGAGGGTCGAGACTTGGAGCAGAAAGTTGGCCCTGGTTTCACGAGGATTCCTGACGCAGTCTGGAACCCAGGCACAGAGAGATGGAGGGGGGAACGAATGCATCCCTTCTGTGCTCCCACCGTGCGCGCGTCAAAGTTCCCATGCCTTATTTTATTTAGTAAAAGCTCCCGGGGGAGTACTAGCTATAATGACACCCTTTAAACCTCTCCGGAGTCTTACAGGTGGCCGAATGGGATACTTTAAAGCATCTTTGTTTGTTTTTTAAGTTACCGCGATGGAGCCGAGCAGGGAACAGCGGTTTGCAATCTGCTGATATGATGATGCGGTGGAGCCCGCACGTTGGTTAGGACCCAACAGGAGATGGAGCAGGGGGTCACTAGGCACCCTGCCTGATTCAGCCAAGGCCAAATCTCCACCACAAGCAGCAGATTCAGAGGCAAGGGACCCTTCCCAATCACCACACACACCCCTAAAGCACCCTGGCCCGGCGCACCTGCTGCTGGCCGAGCCCCTCAAGGTGCAGGCGCGGGGGTCAGGGCACAGGGGGTGTGGGCGTGGCCTGCTGCTTGAGCGACAGGCGCGGCGTGCGCTCGGGGAGGGGCCGTGCGTGCGCGTCGGCTCCGCCCCTCGGGCCTCACGGCGGAGCCCGGGCGGGCCCCCCGGCGGCCGGGGCGGTGGCGGCGTTCGAGAAGGCGGGCTGGGGCGGGGCGGCCGAGCGGCCGGGGCGGGGCCACAGTCGGGCCCCGCGCGTCCCGCTCCCATGGCCGCCCCCGGCTCCCCGCGCTGCCCCCTCTCCCCCGGGCCGCGCCCCGGGGCCCCGCACTGACGGCCCATGGCGCCGCCCGCCGCCCGCCTCGCCTTGCTCTCCGCCGCCGCGCTCACGCTGGCGGCCCGGCCCGCGCCCAGCCCGGTTCTCGGCCCAGGACCCGGTGAGTGAACGACCTCATCTCCTCCCCACCCCGTGTCCCCCCGCCGCGCCTCACCTCCGGGCGCTCGTGCTGCGCGGAGCCCGTCCCGGGGAGGCGAACGCGAGCCGCCGACTCGCTTGAGGAACCGGTTTCTTCCCCGCCCCACCCCCTCAGGACCCCCTTTTCCTCAAGCCCCTCAACGACACTCCGGGGCCCGCTGCTGTCCCCCCACCCCGCCTCAGGACCCGGGACTTCTCGGCGACGCCCCTAGGCCGGGAACACAGTACCTCAGTGCCTTCGGAGGGTCCTTCTTAGTCCCTCAGCGACAACCCCCTTGTCCCCAGGTTGAGCAGTCTCCTCTGTGTCAGGACCCGGGCTCCCCGCTCCCTAACCTCCTCAGGGTCAACTCGCCGCCCCGTGCCGGGAGGGCACCCCCTGCTCCCCGGTATCCCTTGCAATCCCCGAGTTCCTCAGCGACTACCCCGGGGCTCAGACAGACGCCCCCCACCCCTGCAAGCGTGTACCTCCGGGGTTCCCGCCCTTAAGGCTTTCAGCAACAGCCCTCTGGTTGGGATGGCTCCCCTTCCTTCAAGACTCCCAACAACACCTCCTTCGGATCGGAATCCCGTCCCTGAGCCTCACTCCGACAACCATAAGCCCCCCAGCAGCTCCCCATCTCCCGCCGCCTTCCCGCGGGAGTGGCCCCTCAGCTCGTGTCCTGGAGAGAGGTTGACTCGTCCATCTGGCCTGCTGGAGTCAGGTCCGGGTCCTTGGATGACCTGTTGTGCCCAACCAGGACAACCCCCTCCCTGCCCTCTGGGGCCCGCTTTGAACTTGTCCTTGACTCAAGTTCAGTAGCAAGAGTGGAAGGAAGGGCTGGATGGGAACACTTGACCCCCTACCGAGCTCTCCTTTGTGTGTGGGGGGGTAACGCCATTATTTACAGAGACCCCCTGCTGCCAAGGCCAAGTCTTCCCTAGATGGAGTCCTTTCCCCGCCCACCCCCAAGAGGGCACTCTGCTTAGCAGAATCCTTTCCAAGTTGCAGAGCAAGCAGGAGGGTGTGCCCTGGTCTAGTTAGGTTCCTGAACAGGTTGTTTGGGTGCTGGGTGTCTGAGACCTGGGTGAAAGGGACACGAAGGACCTGTCTTGCCAGATGAGAAAAACCGGCCTTTAGGTTCTCCACCCCAAAGTTCCTGAATGCTAAGACAGGGCTGTGCCGTTGGAAGCCGACTTCAGTTGCTGCGTTTAGGATTGGCGAAAAGGCCTGGGCTTGGTGTTATCCCTGACTGTGATGTGGGACCGCCTGGGCTTGGTGTTATCCGTGACTGTGATGTGAGACCGTGCCTTCAGGTCTGTTCTTGTGCATGAGGGGGCGGGGCTGGATGACCCTGCCTTGTGGGAGGTTGCGAGGAGAACACAGGGTCCTGCAGGTGACAAGCCGCGTGCAGAGAGGGCAGTCCATAAACGTTATTTTAATAATCCTCTTTTTATAGTGCTTCACAGTTCATCAAGGGCTAGACACCTCATTTACCCTGGGAAGACTCACAGCTTCCCGTGCGGTTAATCCCTACAAAAGGCAGAGCTTGGCTTGGGGTCAGTCAACCTAGACAGGCAGTAAGTGGTCTCTGAGTGAACACCGCCTTTTGGGGGGGGACTCGGACCATTTGATCCCATCTACTGTTTGCCATATGTGAAGAGTGAGAGAGGGACATTCTGAGAGCCAGGATATGTCAACATCGCTGTAACCTGGTAACCCCCTAGCTCCAGCCTGCCATCTGTGTGTTCAGGATTTAATGTCCTCTCCGGAGAGAGAGAGAGGGGTTTGGGTAGAAATAGATTGCGTTCTCTTTTCTGGAAAGGACAGTGAGCTGCTCTGAAAAGCCAGGAGTGAGCCAGCTCTGTGTTTAGGCTTGTTGGCAGGTGGATTCTTTATGCCCAGGCACCTTGGCTTCTCAGGGGTCAAATGTGGCAGCTCTTACATGATTGCTATTTAGGCATCTGAGGTAGGGACAAATAAGGAATAGTTAAGAAATGATTTGTGATAAGGGCCAGCCCCTCCCCCCCCCCAGCACAGGTGCTTGTGTGACGTTCCCACTCGTTCCCACTCTCGTTCCAGAAGCAGTTTTGGAGTGATCCCAACAACTGTCAGCATCACATCCTGTTGAGAAACTGCCCACTGGTTCTTAAAATCCTTTCCAATTAAACCAAAAAAAAAAAAAAAGAAAGAAAAAATAATGTTTTACTCTGAGGATCTGCCAAGCTTACCATTTTATATTTTGTGATACTGTAATTTTCTCTAAAATGTTGTGGATGGAAAAAATTATTTCAATTCTTATATTCTGCACAATTTTGTAATATTTAAATTACCGGTGGTTTGCATTTTTGAATGCTGACTTTATAAACACAGTTAGCTCATTCCCCATCAATGCTACTTCTAATTACAGTGTAGGCAACCCCAAATGATTGCCTTTCTTCTCTCCATTCTTCCTTTGAGAGTCTTTCCCTTCTTTCACAACTGATAAGAAGGAAGATACAGGTTAATGGAGCAGGGAAGGCAGCTGGGGTCATGGGGCCTGGGGGGGGCTCTTGGAATGGCTGCGCATCTGGAATTTACTGACCTGTGGGGGAGAGATGGGAGGTGAGCTATCAGGTGTGTAGCAGAAGAGCTTCCCCACTCAAGTTCGTTCTTTCTTTCCTTCTTTCTTTCTTTGAATAAAAAAAGATTTATTTCTTGTTTATTTGAAATACAAAGCTAGAGGAAGAAAGAGATCCTCCATCTGCTGGTTAACTCCCCCAAATTGCCCCAACAGCTAGGGCTGGGCCATGCAGAAGTTAGGACCTTCTTCCTGGTCTCCCACGAAGGTACAGGGGTCCAAACACTGACCTGTCTTCTGCTACTTTCCCAGGCTCATTAGCAAGGTGCTGGATAGAAGTGGAGCTGCTGGGATTTGAACCACTGGGACTTGAGCCCATCCTTGTAGGCAGTGATTTAATGTGTTATAGTTGCCTTTTATAAGTCTATAAGCTGATGCTTGTTCCCCTCTAATTCTTCATCTGGAATTTGGCCTACTAGCCAGTAGTATTGCTGTAAAACCTGTGAGTTCAGTTAATATCAAGACACCTGCCGAGCCCCACTTGTCCTGGGGATCTGACTGATGGCTGATATGGCTGATAGAATGATCTGTATGAGCATGGGGGCTGAGGCAGTGAAGGAGTGAAGCCCGTCAGCACACATGGCAGTTACAAAAGACTTACAGAAGTATTGTAAAAAAAAACTTCATGTTGACTTGGTGTCAAGGAACTCTGCTCTTTTTTGTGTCTGTCCCCGGAACAACTATGTAAATGTTTGAGATAGACAGTGAACCCTTTTATGTATTTTAACACAAGAGAATGTTTCATTTAGTTTCACTACTGATAAGCAGCAATTTGATTCCCTTAGGTTAGGTCTTAGCATCATTGGACACAAAGCCATAAATGATTAAGATAAAATATATTGCTTTAAAATAGCTTCCACAGGCCCGACGCAATAGCGTAGTGGTTAAAGTCCTTGCCTTGCATGTGCTAGGATCCCATATGGGCGCCGGTTCTAATCCCGGCAGCCCTGCTTCCCATCCAGCTCCCTGCTTATGGCCTGGGAAAGCAGTAAGGATGACCCAAAAGCCTTGGGACCATGCACCCATGTGGGAGACCAAGAAAAGCTCCTGGCTCCTGGCTTCAGATTGGCTCAACTCCAGCCATTGCGGCCACTTGTGGAGTGAACTATTGGACAGAAGATCTTTCTCTTTGTCTCACCTCCTCTCTGTATATCTGACTTTCCAATAAAAATAAATGAATCTTAAAAAAAAAAAATAGCTTCCACAAGGTACAGATTAGAAACTTTTAGTGATGGGACATATCTCCTCTGGGATCCTGAAGGCTGAAATGCTACCTCCGACTGTAGACTAGGTGTTGGCACATTTTAAATCAAGGATGAGACAGTAAAGAATTTGGGCTGTGTTTGCCACATATTGTGTGTTGCAGTTACTCAACTCTCTGGGACAAAAAAAAAACAAAACAGCTGTAGACAGAATATAAAGGAATAGGTGTGGCTGTGTGCCCATGAAACACCATGGGTACTGAAATTTGAATTTCATGTTTTTTACATGTAAGATATTACTATTTTTTTTTCAAAATTAAAAATTTAAACCCCGGTCATAACTTTGAGGGTCTCACAGGCTACACTGTGCCTAGTGTTGCTTGAGTTCAGTGTCTACTAATTTTTCTTTTCCATTTTCACTAGGCTGGAGAAGTGATAAGGAGGCTTGATTTTGGTGAATGAGTGAATCTTGCATGGTACCTATCAAGATAACTAAGGGGGAAGCAGAGTTCAGATGGTTAATTTTATATTCTGTCTTAGCAGAAAAGAAATGGAGGAAAGTCCAGGCACATACATTTCGATCTTAAGGCTTTTTTTTTTTTAATGCTAGAGAAATGTAGTGTGGCTCAGAAGATTGAGGCTACCCCGGAACCAACAAGTGTCTGGCTTGTTGTGGTAGGCCTGCAGATGTTGCTTGGAACAATCTGTGGAGAGGATCTTTTTCTCAGAGGAAAGCTCTGGCAGCAGGTGGCACCAATCCTGAGACAGAAAAGCAGTGAGGGGAAGTGGGGAGGGCTGGGAGAAAAGAACAAACTTCTATCATTTTCCTAGGCACTTAACTTCTTATTTCCATGGCACTATTGTTGTTGAAGTCTTAAAAAAAAAAAAGGGACCAACAATATGCTTAGCATCGTGGATTATGTTGTTTTAATTAAAACATTTTTTCGAAAAAGCAAAATGAAACATCCAAACATACCAAGTTGATTGTGTTTGTCCTGCGGAACAGTTAATGCAAAACACTTGAGAGAGCCCGGAAGTTTGGATCTGGGAGTTTATGCAGAGTAAGGCCAGCCCTGGAGGAGGCAGATGTGTCCTTTGGAAAACCAGCCTTCCACATCGGGAGGTGACATCGCTGCTCAGGTTCACTTCTTCTGTGTCCAGTGTGACCTTGAAATGCACTGAGAAGGAGCAGGCCGAGGTCACTGTCTTCCTCCCAGGGTGGCGGAGCTTGCTCTGCAGATCTCATATCGTGAGGCATTATCTGGATTCCTGCTGACCAGGGGCTGGGAAAGAGGCCTCTGGAGACTTGTCAGATGGCTGTGTATATGGCTCTGTAGCAACCTGCCTTCTCTGCTAAGGGAATCCATGCCACCTTCTACCCAACCCCTCCCAGCCACACACACACACACACACACACACTCTCTCTCTCTCTTTCTCTGATATTTCGAGGTGGACACCTCGCTAGCCTGGACTTGCACCAGATTGAAGAGGAGTGTGGCTCAGCACTAGAAAGCACCTTGGCAGACAAAGATTTCAGGCCCCCTCAGGGGTAGTCGCCTCTCTCCCTCCCAGGGACACAAGAAGACCCTTTACCCCCTCCCTCCACCTTAGCTGCCCCTCTACCAGGCCCAGCTTCTAGTTTCCCTTGCCACAGATTTAATCCCTGGAAGGTAGCCAGAGCATTAAACTTTTATTGTTCAATTTACCACAAGGGCGGGGCCCCTGCTTCTAGTGGGCTGAGGAGGCTGCGGCCTCTTCCAAACCCAAGTGTCACAGCGCATTAGCAACTGCAGACTCTGAGGGCTGGATTTCTTTCAGTTTGGTTAGATTCTCGGTGAGAACCAGCACAGTACACTCAAGAAGTTTTAAACCCAGGAAATAGGGACAACAGCCTAGACAGTTCTGGAAGATGATTCATAACGGGCGGTAGCCGTCAGCGTTGGTCCTGCTGACTCAGCGTGATTTCTTGACACCTCCCAGACGGGTCCATGAAGCAAGTGACCAGGCCCATTCCCCAGCACCCTGAAAGTCAAAGGACATGCAACCATCAAGTCGATCTCCTTTAGGATCATAGAGGCTGTTGGCCAATCCCAGCACAGTATGTAAATTACTTGCTGCTGTTCAATCTTTAAAAAAAAAAAAGATTCATCTTCAAAGAAAATTATTGGGCTGGTAAAAATATTTTTAATAATGACCACAGAAGCCATATTTGTTTTGCTTTGATGTTCTTCCGAAGACTCTTCTGGTTCTAATCAGATTGTTCCCACATAAAATACAGTGGAAATCTACAATAATAAAATCCCTATCCCTCTGTCTATGGGGAAATAACAGGATGGGGACTGTCTTTTTTTGAGGGGGCTTTCCCCTGCCCTCTCCCCAGACTCCAAGCCTCTATTACTGGTGGGTGTTTTGGCATCAGTTAAGGGCCTTCCATCCACCCCTCCCTCCGTGTTTTGCTCTTTCATTAAAGTGTTTCTGTTGTCTAATTATATCCTTTCAATCAAATTAGAGACTAGAGCATCTGGTGAGGGCGGTAACTGCTGCCATCTGCACCTCGTCCACGCAGGCCGTTTCAGCCGAGAATCCCTCGGCTCCCAAATGGCAGGAAGAGATTTGGAAAAAGTCAAGTTGGAGGAGAGTTGCACTCAAAAGGACCATCTTCAAAGGCCTGGGTGCCACACCCTGCTCTCTGCGATGTGTGTAGGGCCACGCCGAGCCCCTCTGGCTGGCTTCACCAGAGATTTCATTCTGTAGTGTTTCTGGCAGATGAAGACTGGCTCAGCTGAAAAGATTAGGCAGCCTTCTCTCTCTGGAGAACACTCCTCTCCCACCCCTACCCTAAACCCCCTGAGAATGTTTCTATTGAGAACAATCTTTTTGTTATGTGACCACTGGTTAATGGATGTGACACTCTGTGTTTATTTGATCATTTTTTCTAACCCAGTGATTTCAACTGGAGAGTTTACCTCCCTGGGACATTTTGCAATGCTGCTGGCAGTTTTCACTGCCCCAGCTGAGGGGGTCTAAACCACTGGCCATCCAGCAGATAAAAGCCAGAGATGCCAGCAAACATCTCAGTGTCCTGGGTATCCCAGAATGGCAGCTGCGCACAGGCTGATCAACTGTCCCAATTGTGTCATTTTCTTGTGCTTCTTCCCATGGAGGCCTAAACAACGAGCAACTCTGGTCAAGTTCATTTTTCACTCCTAGGAAAGTAAATTATTGATCTTCATGTAATCCCCTTCAGTGTTTCTGTGGACAGTGCTCCAGAAAGCTGTTATGGAGTAAGATCTCTGACTCACCGCCTTTTCACTCTCTCACCCAATTAGAGTTTCAGATAAACACCAAATCCTTGTTGTTGTTTTGAAAAGTCTGCTTCATGCAGTATCAGGAATACTCATGTTTAAAAACGCAATATTTAGCGGAGATCGCAATTAACTTGAGGCTACTGTGTTTTTATTTGCTAAATCTGGCTACTCTTGTTCTCCATCCACAAAACATGACATGGCACTTCCAGTCTTCGGCAATTAAAGTGATTCTGTTGACCCCTGTGTGCTTTTGTTCAAAATTTGGCCAACGTCTGCCTTCATTCTGCCTGCTGGGGCAGCTAGATATGACAGCACCGCCCCATCCCTGCGTTCCTGTTCCTAAACAGAGTCTTTTCCTTCGGCACTGAGCTTCCTTTGCTCCCCCTCCACCCGCTGCCGGAACTTTTGCAAACTGTCTTTTGAGTCCTGTTTGAATGCTGGGACCAATTAGCAAGTGCTTCTCCAGTGTCTGCTGTGTGCCCAGCAGCTACGATTAGAACCCCTCCCTGCGCCAGTTCACAGAAAACTACAGCTTTGTCACTTCGAGTTTTGTTTTCAAGATGTCTCTGGTGATAATAAGGATAGGTGGTCTCCCCATCTCCAGGACAAAGAAGTCCAGAGCCGGCCTTCCAGGGAGTGTTGGCCGTGCTCCAGGACTCCATTATTGGGGGAACTTTGTTGCCATCTGACATTGAAAGTAGGTCACAGACAATAGTGATAAAATTTGTCCCGAAGCAGGATTATTTCCGTTTACTTGATCTTTTAGTCTGAGAACTTCAGATAGTACAAAATAGGATTGCACAAGAAAGAGACTTGTGTAGATTTGAGCCAGGTTTGCTTAACTGAAGCAAACTCAGAATGTAAGAATGTATATTTCAAAAGGGGTTTGATCATTGCTCCCTCAGCACATAATGCATCCCAGGGATTTCCTTTAGATAGCAAACTCCCCTGGTTTAAATAAACGAGATTTTTACTGTAAGATGCTCAATTTCTGTAAACTTTCCTGGAGTGTCTCATAGGTTGTTGCTAGTTCCACATCCTGAGGCCGAGCTAGAGGCCTAAATTGGAGGGGAAACTGAGTTACCCTGAGTGTGCCTGCAATGAGTATTTCTCTCTAGCCGCCCACTCCTTCATTCAGCAAACTTGCCCAGTGCCTTCTGTGTAGGGTCTGTAATGGCTGAGCGTAGCCGTGAGTAAGAAGGGAATCAGCTGTTCGAGGAGTGGTGGCAGCAGGTGCTGTGTGATGTGTTTTGGACTCCTGTTGGAATCCGCAGATTAAACATGCTAAATCTAAACCCAGAGCATTTTGAGCAGCTAACAGGACACTTGAATTCATGTGACAAGTCACGGTCAAAACAAAGATAGCAGGCAGACATTGTGGTACAGTGGGTTAACCTGCCACTTGGAATGCCTACATCTCATGGCAGAATGCTTGATTGAGTCCTGGCTCTTCTGCTCTTGATCGAGCTTCCTGCTAGTGCTTTTGGGAAGGTGGAGGAGGGTGGCCCGCATGTTTGGATGCCTGCCACTCCTGCGGATGCCGTTCCAGGGTCCTGGATTCAGCCTGACCAGTCCTGGCAATTACAAGTATTTGAGGAATGAACCCACAGGAGAGAATTTTGGTCTGTTACTTTGCCTTTCAGAAAAAAAAAAAAAGCATGCCAAAATTATAAAGTATTGTATGAAATTGCCTTCAGGTTCCACAGGTAAGGTAGAAATGAAACAGACTAATTTGGTACCTAGACGTGAACCCTTATTCCCAGGATATCTCGTTATATACGTGCAGATAGCCTAAAATCTGGGGGGGAAATGAGAGTTGAATCCCTTGTGAGTCCCAGCATTTTGAATAAGTGATACTTGAGTTGTGTATTCTGTTCTAGACCCAAGGTGTCTTTATTTTTTGCTTCCTTTAGTTCTGGTTTATAATGAACTGAGATATTGCCCATCAGAAAGCTGAACTTTTTTTTTTTTTTTTTTTTTTACAATTTTTCTTACAATTTTTAAAAGATTTATTTATTTTATTGTAAAGTCAGATATACAGAGGCAAGGAGGGCTAGAGAGGAAGAATCTGCTGATGCACTCCTTAAGTGACCACAATGGCTGGAGCTAAGCTGATCCAAAGCCAGGAGCCAGGAACTTCCTCCAGGTCTCCAACGCTGGTGCAGGGTCCCAAGGCTTTGGGCCATCCTCCACTGCTTTCCCAGGCCACAAGCAGGGAGCTGGATGGGTAGCAGGGCTGCTGGGATTAGAACCGGCACCTATGTGGATCCTGGTGTGGGCAAGGCAAGGACTTTAGCCACTAGGCTACCGTGCAGGCCCCCCCCCCTTTTTTTTTAAGATGTATTTATTTGTTTGTTTATTTATTTGAAAGGCAGAGTTACAAAGAGAGAAGGAGAGACGCGTCTTCCATCTGCTGATTTACTCCCCAAATGGTCACAGTAACAGCAGTTGGCCTGTCCGAAGCCAGGAGCGTCTTCCAAGTTTCCCACATGGATGCAAGGCTCTACGCACTTGAGCCATCTTCTGCTGCTTTCTCAGGTGCAGTGACAGGGAGCTGTATCAGGAGTGAAGCAGCCAGAACTTGAATCAGAATCCACATGGAATGCCAGCGTCACATGTGGAAGCTTTACTCACTCTGCCACAGCATATAGCTCTGCTACAGCTCTGCCCCAAATATTTGGAGCTTTGAAATGCCTCATACTCCCTGTGTCTAAAAATGGAAACTTCTGTGGTATGAAGTTCTAGTTCAGGGTCGAGGTGCAGATTGACAAATATCTAATCTACTATTTGTATTTATTGCGTGGAGACAGACAGGTATGCTGTCAGAGTGTGATAGAATCTGTTTTGCTGGCTTTGACAGTGCTTTGGTTAGTCATGAAACATTTTTTTCCTTTGAGTTCCATTCAGCCAGTAGCTTCTGACCTGACGAGTCCACTCTTTAATAGAGATGTAGCTTGATCTCGCAGTGTCTGTTGCAAAGTAAGATACCAATGGGTTAATGGTCCTTTTTGTTTTCAAAAACTGTGTTTTCGACTTCCATTGGACAATTGTATGTGTTTATGATATCCTGCATGATAAATAGAAATTCCTCAGGCACTACTGCATATTCATAGTGTCTGTTCCTGGCACAGACACATGTACTTAATGGCAACAGCTATGGTGTGTTTTGCAGCGGGTCCGGCCTGGGTAGGGGGGTAGAGTATTCAAGATGAGAGCCAGATGGGAAGAGAGCAGTGCCAAGCTCGTGTGTTCTCATGTTCTCTGCCTCTGCAAGATTTGTTATTCGAATTTTTTAAGGTTTTTTTTTTTTTTTTTTTTAGAAAGGCAAATTTAAAGAGAGAAGGAGAGACAGGGAGAAAGATCTTCCATCCACTGGTTCACTCCCCAAGTAGCCACAATGGCCAGAGCTGAGCCAATCCAAAGCCAGGAGCCTCTTCTGGATCTCCCATGTGGGTGCAGTGTCCCAAGGACTTAGGCCATCCTCCACTGCTTTTCCCTGCCGCAAGCAGGGAGCTGGATGAGAAGTTGAGCAGCCAGGACTCAAACCAGTGCCTGTGTGGAATCCCAGCACATTCAAAGCGAGGATTTAATCACTGAGCCCAAATTTTTATTCTCTCTTAGCAAATACTAATTATTTTATAAATAATCACAAATGTTTTCATGGATCTTCTGAATTTCAGTTTTGAGTCCTATCCTCATTATAGATTTGGTGTTTCCTTGAATCGTCTGTTAAGGCATTAATAATTCCTCTGATAATAGCAATTACAAAATTCGAGATTCAGTTACAAAGACTTAAAGCCCCATTTCAAAAGTATTATATTATTGAGCTGTAATTATTGTGAGAGGCCTAGTCTTGACACCTGTTCTTGTTTTCTAATTAAGGACACCATCCTCCCATGAAAAAAAAGACCAGAGATGTGTTTTAGGGCAGCCTTGGGCACAGTGGTTAAGTCATTTGCTTGCGATGGCTGCATCTAGAATCAACATGTCCAGTTCAAGCTCTGGCTCCTTTGCATGCAGTCCGGCTTCGTGCTGGTGCACACCCCGCCCTGCGAGGCAGCAGGAGACTGTTCAGATACATGGGTCCTTGCCATTCACGTGGGAGACCTGGATTGAGTTCCGCGTTCCTGGTTTCTGGTTGGCCCAGCCCTATCTTTTGCGGGTACGGGTCAGTGCACCAGCAGGTGGAAGAGCTCTCACTGTCTTTCTGCTTTTTCAGGTGAAATAAATAAATTTTAATAAAGCAAAATTTTTAAAAAAGGTATTTTAATGGAAAAACTTAAGATTTTTTTTAAATTACAGTGATTATGTGGTAATTATACTTTGGGCAAGAGTATAGCTCATCTGTGGTCATTATGCACTATAATATGTAATCCAAGAACATGATGTATGAATGTCTATCTTGATTTTAGATGGCTGAAGTTATGGCTGACTGAGTTCTTGAAAAGAAGCTAAGATGGATTATATTATATTTTATTTTATTTTATTTTATTTGAAAGACAGATCCTTCTTCTTTGGATTTCTTCCCCAAGTGCTCACAACAGCCAAGAGCAGGGGCAGGCCCAAGCCAGGAACCCTGAACTTCATCTGCATCTCCCATGTGGGTGATGGACACCCATGAGTTCGGTCATCATCTGCGTCCCAGGGTCTGCCTGAGCTGGGAGCTGACCCAGAGGTGGGGTGGCCAGGACGGGCACCTGGCACTCCAACATGGATGAGCGCATTCTAAGTAGCAGTTTAACTACTACAAGTATTTGCCCCTAAACATGTTGTATTATGGGAATTTAGGACATGAACAAAAGTAGAGGGAAGACTTGTAAGAAAGTACTATATCCATCTCCCAGCTTTCATGATTGTCAGTATTAGTCCTCCTGTACCTGCTTCCCTCTCTCCTACTAGAGCGTTCATTTTTGTAACTTCAAAAAGATATTTGTGAATTTTCGAAAAGATGTGTTTTAAAGTCAGAGCTGGGGCAGGGAAGGATTGGAGGAAGGGGACAGAGAGAGATCTTCCATCTGGTATTTCATGCCTGATATATTTGCAATTGGCAGGACTGGGCTAGGCTCAACCTAGGAGTCTGGAACTCCATCCAGGTCTCCCACGTGGATGACAGGGGCCCAGGCACGTGGGCCATCATCTGCTGCCTTCTCAGGATGCAATGCAGGAAGCTGGATCCAAAGCAGAGCAACCAATACTTGCACTGGTCCTCTATGATAAGGGCTTTAGACACCAAGAGGTGGCATAACTTGCCTGTGGCACAATGCCTGCCCTACCCCTACCACTAGACTTTTTTTTTTTAAATAGAATGTAAACAAAACACATTTAAATAATGTGAATCGCCAGTTTCTGTGAATCTGTATGTTTCCCTGTCTCTCTCTCTCTCTCTATTTTTTTCTCCTTACAGTTTCTTTGTTAAAGATATAGTTTCTTTGTTAAAGATATAGTTTCTACAGGGCCCGCCGCTGTGGCCTAGTGGCTAAAGTCCTCACCTTGAACATGCTGGTATCTGATTTGGGCACTGGTTCTAATCCTGGTGGCCCTTCTTCTCATCTAGCTCCCTAAAGCAGTCGAGGATGGTCCAAAGCCTTGGGACCCTGCACTTATGTGGGACCCCTGAAAGAGCTCC
Source organism: Ochotona curzoniae (assembly GCF_017591425.1). Classification (NCBI taxonomy): domain Eukaryota; kingdom Metazoa; phylum Chordata; class Mammalia; order Lagomorpha; family Ochotonidae; genus Ochotona; species Ochotona curzoniae. The sequence continues at coordinate 8,645,968 of NW_024467101.1, read as the reverse complement.
TGGCTCCTGGCTTCGAATCGGTGCAGTGCTGACCGTTGCAGTCACTTGGGGAGTGAATCATTGAACAGAGATCTTCCTCTCTGTTTTCCTCTCTATATATCTGACATTGCAATAAAAATAAATAAATCTTAAAAAAAGAGAAAGATACAGTTTCTACAGAGCAAAAAGTATGCCCAGGTTCCTCTTCAATGGGAGAGGTCAAATAAGACGTGGATTTCTTTTTTATAATGGAAGTCTTACTTCTGGTTCAGAAATCTGAAGACTTAGTCCTGGAACTGTTTTGTTTTTGTTTTTGTTTTTGTTTTTAAGCTATCCATCCTTTCCAGTCATATCACTCCAGACTGGAACCTTAGTTGTTTTGTTGGCTCTTGAAATTGTAGTTGTTTAAGCGTTTGGAGTTAAGAGACATTGAGATCATCTGGCACAAATCCTCTCATCTCCCAGGGGAGGAAACCAAAGCCCAGAGTGTCTGGGTAGATCACTCAAACCGCATAGCGTCAGCTCTCCTCCTCTGGTGTCGTCTCTCCCCCTTTCTTGCAGTGCCTCTCAGTGTGTATTGTGTGGGTAGAGGGCTGGCTATTGATCCCCTTCCCCTGCTAAAGCGTCTCCTCGTGTCTAGATCTGATAGCCTCACTCTATGGAATCACAGAGAACATTCTTGGGTGGGGAGGGGAGGAGCAGGTATTGTGGTGCAGTGGGTTAAGCTACCACTTGGGATGCATCCCATAGAAGAATCCCGTTTCCATTTTTGATTTTCACTTCCTGCTAATGCTCCTGGGAAGTTGCAGATGACGGCCCAGGTGCTGAAGTCCCTGTTACTTGTGTGGGAGACCTGAGTCCTGGCTGTAGCCTTGCCCAGCCTGTTATCACAGGCATTTGAGGACTGAATCAGTGAGTGGAAAATATCTCTCTCTCACTCCCCCTGCCCTTTTTCTCTTCTGCTATCTCTCTTGTTCTCTCTCTCCCTTTATAATAAGTAAAATAGGTACAGAAAAATTTTAGGAGCAGATATTGTGGTGCAATGTGTTAAACTGCCTGCTGGGATTCCCACATCTCATGTTGGAATGTTGATTTCAAATCCTGCCACTCTGCCCTTCTGATTCAGCTTCCTGTACTATGCTTGGGAGGCAGGTGATGGCCTAGTTACTTGGGTTCCTGCTACTCACGTTGGAGACCTAGATGTCTTCCATCCTATCCCTGTTTCTCCCAAATTCTGTGTCCCAGGCCCAACCAACAAATGCTTTTGGCTCTATCTTCAAAATATATCTAGAGGGGCAGGTGTTATGGCACAGTAGGTTAAGTCTCCCCTTGCCATACGGTATCCCATAGGGTGGCCAGATCCAGTCCAGGTTGTTCTGTTTTGGTCCAGCTCCCTGCTAATTTTCTGGGAAAATAGCAGAAAGTGGCTCAAGTACTCTGCTCCTGCCTGGGGAGGCCCAGATAGAGTTCAAGGCTCCAGATTTTCATCTGCCCCAGCCTCAAACAATTCAGCCATTTTGGGACTAAATCAATCTCTCCCCTTCCCTCTCTCTCTCTCTTTGCCTTTCAAGTAAATAGGTGTTTAAAATGTGTGTATGTGTGTGTGTGTATATATATAGAGAGAGAGAGAGAAAGAGAGAGAGAGAGAGAGAGCTTCCCTCCACTCCACAGCTGTCATCCTGCCTTCTAACTGACTTGCTACAGTAACCCCATAATCCATCTCTTTGCCTTTCTGTAATTCTTCCTCTACCCAAAAGCTAGACAACTTCATTACAAAGATAAGTCGGAACACATCATTTCTCTACGCAGCACCCTCCAGTGGCTTCCCCTCACACCCAAGAACAAAGCCAAAACCTAGTGTACGTAACTCTTGAGATGTCCCACATTTTGGCCTTGTCTACCCTTTCCTATTGTTCACCCTACCCCAGTCCCCAAGCTGCCCAGAACAGTGTGAGGGTTCACAGGTTCTGCACCTGCCGCTTCCTGTGCCAGCAGTTCTCTTCCACGCCTTGATGGTGTTTGCTTCCTCTCTTCCTCCGCCTCTCTTCTCCTCTCCTCTCCTCTTCTCCTCTCTTCTCTCTTCTCCTCTCCTCTCCTCTCCTCTCTTTTCCAGGCCCTACCTGAGTTGCTCTGTCTACGAGAGATCTCCCACTGTCCCCCTCACCTTACTCCGCTTCCTTTTCCCTTACAGCACTGCCTCTGTCTGATGTCAGTCTTCATGGGTTTGTTAGGGGTGTGTGCGTCCCTGTTAGCATAGATGTTCCATAAACACAGTGACCTCTGTGTTGTGAATACAGCCAGGTGCATAGTAAGTCCTGAATCAATATCTGTAAAATGAACTATGACTGATATCCTAGACATTAGATCTGTTGCCTTCACTCATTTTCTTAGAAGAGTTTTGCATGTGATTTTTTTTTTTTTAGTAAGAGATGCAGGCCACTCTTTACTTATTTGGGCAAAGCTTACATCAGTTTTTGTTTTTACGATTTATTTATTTTTATTGGAAAGTCAGATATACAGAGAGGAGGAGAGACAGAGAGGAAGATCTTCTGTCCAATGGTTCACTCCACAAGTGAGCACAATGGCTGGAGCTGAGCCAATCCGAACCCAGGAGCCAACAGCTCCTCTGGGTCTCCCACATGGGTGCAGGGTCCCAAGGCTTTGGGCTGTCCTTGACTGCTTTCCCAGGCCACAAGCAGGGAGCTGGATGGGAAGCAGGGCCACTGGGATTAGAACCGTTGGCCACATGGGATCCCAGCTCACGCAAGGCAAGAACTCCAACCACCGGGCCCACATCAGTTTTATATAACAACAGAAAATAAGGGCGGCAGGGACCTTGTTCCTGAGCACACACCCTGTTGTTCTGAAGAAATCAAGACGCACAGATAACCTGGAAGCTACTCCCGTCTGCTTCTCGTATCTTTTTTCCACAATTGACACACACAGGGCAAGTCAGGTTCAAAAAATGATCCTTAAATTCTGCCTCAGGGGCCCGGCGCAGTGGTGCAGTGGTGCAGTGGTTAAGGTCCTCGCCTTGCACACCCGGGATCCCATATGGGTGCCGGTTCTAATCCCGGCAGCCCCGCTTCCCATCCAGCTCCCTGCCTGTGGCCCGGGAAAGCAGTTGAGGACGGCCCAAAGCTTTGGGACCCTGCACCCGCGTGGGAGACCCGGAAGAGGCTCCTGGCTTCGGATCGGCATAGCATCGGCCGTTGCGCTCACTTGGGGAATGAATCATCGGATGGAAGATCTTCCTCTCTGTCTCTCCTCTCTGTATATCTGCCTTTCCAATAAAAATTTAAAAATTCTGCCTCAGTTTCATCCGTAGAATCGAGAGCAAGGTGGGATCTTAGACCGAAGCAAACAAGCCTGCACTTCCTGCTCCCACTCTCAGTTGCCATTTCATTCCCACTCATGAGGACTGTCACGTGTGGGAGTGGCCGCCTCCTCCACTTGTGTCACAGATGAAGCCACCTGAGCCATTGGGAACATGGTCCTACTTGTCCTGCAGGTTGCTTGCTGCGTATGGTTAAGGCCTCCCATTAGGGTGGCTCCTGGGTGACTCCTTGCCATTTCTTAATTGTATATATTTAAGGTATTCATCACAGTGTTTTTTATTTTGTTGGCTTTTGGTTTTTCTGTCATCATAGTAGTTTGATATGCAGGATCTGACAGGAGAGAACTATATAAACACATGGCAATTAAATTCTAGCAGTTGGGAAGAACTTGCCTGATGTTTCTAGAATCATCTAATCCAGTGACTCCTTAGCCTGATTATGTCCTAGAGTCACTAAAAAGACAACTTTTTAGAGATACAGGGTCCCAGGTCTCCTTGTAGTCTACAGCTGGGATAGGACATTGGGTCTCTTGCTCCTCCCACTTCCTTCTCTGCTACCCTTATCTCTATTTCTCTGTCTCTCAATTATAGCAGATATAGATATCTTCATATTTGCTGTGGATTGGTTTCAGGAATACCTAAGGATACTCAGATCTGCAGATAAATAGAAGAGAATGTGTTGGGAACAGGTTTTTTGAGAAAGTTACACTTTGTCTGCGGTGGGAAGTGTTAGGGGAAGAACACTTCACACAGGAAATAGCGTGGTGTCCAACGAACAGCAAGCAGACCGGTGTGGCGGAGGGAGGGCTCGGCTGCCGGGGCCCCTGGGAACAGTTTGGGTTTTCTTCTGAGGACCTCTGGTCTTGAGACAACTCGAAAGGTCAACATGAAAAATGGATTTTAAGAGAACAGGTTGAGGCTGTGAGACCTGAATTATTCTCTAATGATGAATATACAAGCCCAGACAGGTGACACTGAAGACGGAAAGGGGAAGGAGAAGGCAGTTTTAAGATTATATATGTGTATATTCTTACATAGAAAGATACATATCTTTCAAATTTACTTATTTATTTCAAAGGCAAATTTGCAGACTGAGAAAGAGGTATCTTGTATCTGCTGGTTCACTCTTCAAATGGCCCCACGTAGCCAGGGTTGGACCAGGCTACAGCCAGCAGCCTAGAACTTCCTTCATGTCTCCCACGTGGGTGGCAAGGTCCCAGGCAATCAGACCATCTGCTGCCACTTTTCCAGGAATAGCAGGCAGCTAGAGTGAAAGTAGAGCAGCTCGGACTGTAGCTGGCACTCCAATGAGGCATTAGCATTGTAGGCAGCAGCTTAACCCATGGCACCACAGTGCCAACCGCAGAGTCAGCAGAACTTGCTGATGAGTAGGGTGATGGGCAGGATGTGAGAAACAGAGAAGACACCTGGGGGTTCAGCTCAAGGCAGAAGAGGGCATGGGGTGAGGACCGCCTCCCAGTTTCATCTGTAAAGTGGGGCTATTTAAGTACCTTTCTACTGGGTGCCTACTGACGTTTGTAAAGCACTTAGGACAGAGATTGGCACAAGGCAGATGCTCTAGAACAAGTGATGTGGTGATAGTAATTTGTCCAAGGTCTCTCAGCTAGGTGATCAGCAGAAAGTCCAGGTAAAAGTGAGGGCTGGGCTAGGGGTCAGGCCAAGTTGAGCCAGTTCACAACACCCACTGACAGATCTGAGAATCAGCATGGAGTACAGGACAGGCCAGGTTGGGGTGCAGCACCCACCAGCATGAGCTGGAATGGGGTGCAGACTGGACCAGGCCAGGTTATAGCTCCTGCGGCAAATGCCAAGGTGAGGCGGGCCATGCCAGACTAGGTCACAGCATTCACCAGTACACATGAAACCCAGGTGGAGGGGTGTGAGCCTGGAAGGGGGACAGCACAGACCCCCCTGCTGGGCCACTGCTCCCACTGGTGAGTGTGAGAACGGACTGAGAACAGACCAGGTCGGGCAGGGCTACAACACCTCTTGGCCTGCATGTGAACCGGGTTAGGGGAGAGCCAGGCTGGACTAACCAACTGTATCCACTGGTTCATGCATGAGCCAGAATAAGTGCATACAGCACTAGCTGCCAAGTGCTGGAACTGGGGGCAAATCCTGTCAAGCTAGACTGCAGAACCACCTGGAGAAGGCAAGATCCTGGAAGGGGAGTGGGCCCATTAGGGAATCTGGACATTTCTCTGATGGGCTGCAGCTTCCATTGGTCAGCATGAGAACCAGGACTGGGGGAGGGCCTGGATGGACAGGAGATAGCACCGCCAGTATGAGTGTGGGCTGAATAGTGGGGTTGGTTGGTTGAACTAGGCTTCAATGATCGTTAATGTGCAGGCTCTTGGGTTTGGTCATGATGGTCCATGGTAAGTCACACTTACCAGTAACATATGAGCATCGTCCCAAACATGATAAATTGCTAGGATTTTCTACATAGCTTGCAATTCCAGATTATTTTGGCTACCCATAAAACAGTGGCATTCTAGACAAAACACAGGACTCTGACAGCAGAAGGAGAGAGGTCCTGGGAGAGAGATATTGTGAAGATGGTTTTTGAACACAAAAAAAGGTATCTTTCAGAATGTAGACATGCTTCCATTACCCACTTGCACAGGCTGGACCAGGCATGTACCACATTAAGAGTCCTTAATCCTGGGAGTTAGAGGTCAGTGCAGGCCAGGAAAAGGGAAGAAATAAAGCTCTGAATGTTAGTGTAACTGCCACAGAATGTCAGTTTTCTGGTGATACATCTTCAAGAAGTGTTTGAAGTGCTTCTATCTGTCAGTTTCAACTAAGCTAATTTAAAAATATGGCTCTTTGTACTGTGCCTTTCTCATGAACCTCTGTGGGTTTAATGCATCCAATATGTGTGGGGAAGGCCCCGCAGCCTCCCTTCCCATCCCCCTCTGCATCTAGCAAGCAGTGTGGGGCAGCACGCTGTTGCACCTGCAAGGATCTGTCATTTGGTTACATGGGACCATCTTCAACATGTCTTGTTGGAAGGTTCCAGAAAAGCATGAGAGGAAAGCTTGGCCTTTCCTCCTTTGTGGCGCTCATCTGTTTTGTTGCACCTCTCTCGCAAACAGCATGGGGAGGACTGTTCTTCATTAACAGGGAATGTGAGTCATTCCCGGAGTCGTGTGATTGGTATTCCAAACCTCGCTGTATCCCATGGCCTTATTAAATCCAAGTGTCAGTGCTGCCTTTCAGACTAGAGAGGAAAACTTGGTTACAGCTGGTAACCTAGTTTTAGTTACCACCCAGAGACTCTAGCCAGAGCCTTGACCCCCTCTGAGCACCCAGAATTCCACACGCCTGGTCACTACCAACTGACTCTGAGTGTGGGGTGTTCCACTTCACTTCATGGACTTTTGGTGCATGTCCACTCCCTGTTTATGTTTCCAGCTGGGACATGTATATTTTCTGAGCCAATGCTCTAGTGTCTGTAGACAAGCTCGTGCCAAGATTAGCCTAGAGTTTAGATAGAGTACCTAATTTCAGGTGGATGTAGCCCTGGCACTGTTTAAATTACACTGTGTCCAGGATCTAGCAAGACATCATCCATCTCCAGCTTCGTCCAAAGAAAACAAATACAACATCTACCCAAGAGGGAGGAGACTATAAATGTTGCCAGCAAATTAGCGTGCTGTGTCTTTTCTTTTTCCTAGAGTGTTTCACAGCCAATGGTGCGGATTACAGGGGAACACAGAACTGGACAGCGCTGCAAGGCGGGAAGCCATGCCTGTTCTGGAACGAGACTTTCCAGCATCCCTACAACACTCTGAAATATCCCAACGGGGAGGGGGGCCTGGGTGACCATAACTATTGCAGGTAAGGTGGGGCCACTCTGTATTGCCAGGCATCTCTGGTTGCCTCTTCCATCCCTTTCCAGTCCCATTCACAACCGGGGGAAGCTTCTTTGTCTCCTTCTGGCCAACTCAGAAGGCTTTTCTTGTCACAGTTTTAAAGCATTTTCTCCCATGCCTCTCTGTCAGTGCTTTTCTGGTTGCTTGTTAGATGCTGGCTTACACAACTCTGCTTTCCAGGTGATCCCCTACTTTTCCCTTTGGGAAAAAAGGTTGACCCTATCACCAGAGGACAGCACACAGACAAACACAGCTTCCTCAGAGCCAGGGATGTGATTGGCCTGCCCATCTGCGACCCCAACTCTCGTCCTGCTTTTGGTCCTGCAAAATCTTGCTCTAGGAGCAAATCCATCAAATTCGGTGCTATTTATTTATGTACTGCAGATTAAACTGTTTCTTTTTTCTTTTTTTTTTTTTACAAGATTTATTTTATTTTCATTGCAAAGTCAGATATACAGAGAGGAGGAAAGACAGAGAGGAAGCTCTTCCATACGATGATTCACTCCCCAAGTGAGCGCAATGGCTAGTGCTATGCCGATCCAAAGCCAGGATCCCAGAGCTCTTCCAGGTCTCCCACACAGGTGCAGGGTCCGAAGGCTTTGGGTCGTTCTTGACTGCTTTCCCAGGCCACAAGCAGGGAGCTGGATGGAAAGTGGAGCTGCCAAGATTAGAACCGGGGCCCATATGGGATCCTGGCGCAGTCAAGGCGAGGACCTTAGCTGCTAGGCCACACCGCCAGGCCCAAGACTAAGCTGTTTCTTTGATCTATCTTTCTTTTTCTTTCTTTCTTTTTTTATTTTAAGAATTTTTTTTTCATTGGAAAGTAAAATTTACAGAGAGAAGTACAGACAGAGAGAAAGATCTTCCATCTGCTGATTCACTACTTAAGTAGCCACAATGGCTGGAGATGAGCCAGTCCAAAGCCAGGAGCCAGGAACTTCTTCCAGGTCCCTCATGTGGGTGCAGGATCCCAAGTCTTGGGACCATCATTGACTACTTTCCCAGGCCACAAGTAGGGAGCTGGATGGGAGGCAGAGGAGCTGGGATTAGAACCGGAGCGCATATGGGATCCCAGCGTGTACAAGGAGAGAACTTTAGCCAGGCCCCGTTTCATTGCTTTTCGCTTCCTGTCTGACTGTAGCAGAGGCTCTTAATCTGACATGCATGGTGCTTCAAATGATATCCATCATTTCCTGGATAGATGATCAGTGGCTGTAGTCAGATTCTCAAACTTATCTATGATTGACACAGTTAAGAAACACTGGTGTGGGGGCCAGCACAGTAACTCAACAACAGTAACCCTCCACCTATATCACCAGCTCCCCATCTGGGTGCCAGTCCTGTCTGCGTCACTTCCAATCCAGCCCCTGCTGATGGCCTGAAAAACAGTGGAGGATGGCTCAAGTCCTTGGGCCCCTGCATCCATGTGGGAGACTCAGCCTCAGCCATTTGAAAAGTAAACCAGTGGATGAAAGAGTTCTGTCTCTCTCTCCCCCACTCTTTATCCATAACTCTACCTTTGGAACAATTTTTAAAACTCTACCTTTAAAAATGATTCTACCTTTAAAACAAATTTTAAAAGAAAAAAAAAATCACTGATACTTAGGAGCTAGAACAGATTCTAAGCACTTCTGGTTGTATGTTTTCGCTCCTTTTTTTAAAAAAAAAGAATTTATTTTACATGCGGAAATTCAGAGAGAGGGAAAGGCAGTAAAAAAGATCTTTCATCAGCTGGATCACTCCCCAAATGGTTAAAACAGCCAGGACTGAGCCAGGCCAACTCCATTTGAATCTCCCACATGGGTACCAAGGTGCCTAAGCACTTGGGCCATGCTCTGCTGCTTTCCCAGACAGAATAACAGAGAGCTGAATTTCAGAAGTGGAGCAGCCATGACTTGAGCCAGTGCCCATATGAAGTGCCAGTGTCACCAGCAGTGGCTTAACCCTCCAGGCTACGGTGCCAATCCCACATTTTACTTTCTTACTCCCAGCAGTATGTTAAATGTCATTGTTACTGGGACAGATACAGAAGCCACTGCTTGAGCCACTGGGACAGATCACAGTGGTTGTGGAACTCCACTCTGAGCTCCATGCCACATCCCAGTTCCTGCAGTGCATTGCCGTCGCAACCATGTGGCACTGTTGATCCAGCTGAATCAACACGTATGTGACTATTTGTCTTTTATCCTCTGTATACCCTGGCTGACACTCAAGGGCCCTTCAAGTTGTCTTGAAGTTGTCAGATCTCTAGCCCATGTTTTCTTTGTGCTAGTACCTTCAGCATCTTCCTTTTCCTCTGCCTACACCTACGTCAACTGACATTCCTCATATTTGCTATTGCTGTAGTTCTCCATTTATTATGATATGAATACAAACAACTTATTCCGAAAAGATTTCTCAAACACTACTGAATATGTGTGTGCATATACACAAATATACTTAGATTGCTTGTGTAAAGTCTTCCATTTTACCTCTTTTCCTAAAACCCTCCCCGCAACCAAGTTCCAGCTCCCAGAATTAATTTGTACATGTGCTATTTCATGTTTTATTATTTTTGCTGTAATTGAAATTACATACACGGGAGCAAGTACTTGATTGATGTAGTGCTTAAGATGCCAACTTGAGATGCTCATATTCCTATATTGTGTTCAGATCCAAGCTCCACTCCTTAATGCCAGCTTCTTGCCAGTGTGTGCCCTTGGAGGTAATAGGTGATGGCTCACATACCACCACCCATGGAGTCCCAGGCTCACAGCCTCAGCTGTTGAGGGTGTTTAGGAATGAATTGATACATGCATGACCTCTGGCTGCCTTCCTGCCTGCCTGCCCGTTTCTCTTTTTCAAATAAGTAAAATACATTAATTAAAAAAAATTTTTTAAGGGCCCGGCGTGGTGGCGCAGTGGTTAAGGTCCTCACCTTGCACACCCTGGATCCCATATGGGTGCCGGTTCTAATCCCGGCAGCCCCTCTTCCCATCCAGCTCCTTGCCTGTGGCCCTGGAAAGCAGTCGAGGACGGCCCAAAGCTTTGGGACCCTGCACCTGTGCGGGAGACCCGGAAGAGGCTCCTGGCTTCGGATCGGCATAGTATCGGCCATTGCACTCACTTGGGGAGTCAATCATCGGACGGAAGATCTTCCTCTCTGTCTCTCCTCTCTGTATATCAGCCTTTCCAATAAAAATTTTAAAAAAATCTTTAAAAAAATTTTTTTTAAGGCTTCATATGCTCATTAAACAATTTTTAAAAATTTTTAAAATATTATTTATTTGAAAAGCATTTTCACAATGAGAGGAGAGAAGAGACATCTTGCATCCGCTGACTGACTCCCTGGAAGGCCTCAGTAGCCAGAACTGAGTCAGGCTGGAGCCAGGAGCTTCCTCCAGGTCTCCCATGTGGCGACAGAGGTCCAGACACGTGGGCCATCCTGTGCTGCTGCTGCTTTCCCAGGCGCCTTAGCCACCAGAACTCAAACCTGCATCTTTATGGGTGCTGGCATTGCAGGCGACAGCTTTATTCGTTACACCATAACACCAACCCCTAAACAGTTTTTTACATGCTGTTCTTTTTTTCTAAGTTCTACTTGTTAATTTGACATTTTTTTTGGTATAAATATTATATATTTTTAAAAAAAGGTCTCACTCTCTCTGGTTTATTACCTTCCGGTAGTTTTTAAGAAGGGTTGAATTGGGCTGGAAAGAACGTTTAGGAAGAGAAAGGAATGTTTGTTTTTGGTTGTATGTAGTTGCTTATTTTCTTGCTGTCTCTTAGTTTATTCTATTACTTTGCTTCCTATCAAGATACTCTTCTTAGAAGAACTTCTGTTGTAGAGTCTGACTTCAAGGTAAAGTTCCCAGTGAGGCATAATTTATATGAAAAGCATTTTTGTTTTCCTTAGTAGATTAGTACCCCTGTCTACTCCTGGGCTCCTAGATTCTCACTAGTAAATATCCATTAAGGAAGAAGTGGGAGCCACAGGAACCTTACCCCGGCCCTGCAGCCCTACCCTTTGATTTGGAGGAATGTACCAGACCTGAATTACCAGTTTATACTTCAAAAAGGGGAGAGGCTGAAACTCCCCCTTGATTATTATCACATCAGAGCCCAGGCTGAGACAGTGCTAAAGCAGTGCTAAAACCAAGTAAGCAAGCAAAAGAAGGATAAATTTACTTGTTCTTTATTAAGCTATTGTGATGCTTCTCTGAATAGTTTTTGACATCGATAATAAACAGTTGTTTTCTAAGGGCCTCACCCAATACTACATCAAAGAGGAACACCAAATAGGCAGAAAATGACAGTGAAATACTGTTTAAAGAAGGACTTTGTACAAGTCTCCCCCTCCCAGCTTTGATTTCTCTGCTGACACCCGACACCTGTGTTTGTCTTGTGTGACTTTTTTTTTTTCAGATCCATCCCATTTGAGATGTCTGAGAGTTGGCAAGTGATGGGAAGGCGCTTCTGGGCTGGGCTCAAAGTATCTGGATTAGAGGGGGAGGCAGAGACTGGGGAAGAGCAGGGCTGGCGCTGGCACCTGCCTTTGGGCACAAGAAATAAAAGGGTCCTTTGTGCCTGATGGAAGCTTATCTTCTGGATCCCACAATAGGCTTATCCCACCACAGGCCTGATAGGGGCTGCTCCAAAACACCCGGGACTGCAGGGTCTTTATGTCCATTTCCGGCCTAACCAGAGTGTCAGGTTTCTGAGTCTGAATGGAAGGGGCTTGGAAAGCTGTGAAGAGAGATGAGGCTTTTCTATGTGTCCAATAGCCCAGTTTTGATCTGCTCCAGCAGTGTAGCCTGTCTGTCGTGCCATCTCTTGAGTTGAAAAGCCCAAGCCACCATCCATTTAAAAAATGCCAAGTAAATCTTTTAAACAGGTTGTTTTCCTATCCAAAGTTGGCACTGGGAGAACAGAACTACAGGTTCTTGAGACTCTTTGGCACCGTTTTCTTTGTAATTCTCTGTTGGCGGCAGAGGGTGGGATGGGGCAGGGGAGTTAGTAGTTTGACGAAAAAGGATCCATTTTTCTTAAATGTGAGTTGACCAGTCAGATCCTCACGAAAAATTACCAGTAGAGACTATGGGTTTTTTTTTTTTAAGGTTTTAAAATTAAAATTGGCCTATGTTGAGGTAAAAAGAAAGAAATCCAGAAAGAAAAAAATCAACAGTCCCATCTTCTAGAATGATGTACTTTCAAATGTTTTTATTTATTCAAGCGATTTGAGAGGGTTTGGGGGTAGCCTAGTAGTGGCTAAAGTCTTCCCATTAATATCCCAGTGGCTCCGCTTCCCATCCAGCTCCCTGCTTGTGACCTGGAAAAGCAGTGGAGGATGGCCCAAAGCCTTGGGACCCTGCACCCACATGGGAGACTCAGAAGAAGTTCCTGGCTTCAGATTGGCACAGCTCCGGCTGTTGTGGCTACTTGGGGAGTGAATCAGCAGACAGAAGATCTTCCTCTCTGTATATCGGACTTTCCAATTAAAAATATATATATGTATTGTACCTTTAGGTAAGATTAGAGGCTTCTATCTATCAGATTTGCCCTCTTGTCTAACATTCCCCCGTCTGGATATGCCATGTTTATTTAGTCACTTATGATCAGATATTTAATTTGTGTTAGTTATTTAAAAAGGGTTGGAGTTCTAGTTCATAGGATATTATGATATTTTACACGCAGCTAATTCCCACAACCTGGTTCTTTACCATGAGCTGAAAATACCAGACGCAACGAGGTATCTTAGGAGGTTTATTCAAGCGGGGCAGGAACAGGGGAAGAGGAAGAGGGGAAGGGAGCCTGGAAGGAGGAGAGAAAAGAGGCTCTTTTTTTAAATAGAAATACTTTAATAAACATTTTTTTAAAAGATTTAGTTATTTTTATTACAAAGTCAGATATAGAGAGAAGAGGAGAGACAGAGAGGAAGATCTTCCGTCCGATGATTCACTCCCCAAGTGAGCGCAACGGCCAATGCTATGCTGATCCGGAGCCGGGAACCAGGAGCTTCTTTCAGGTCTCCCACACAGGTGCAAGGTCCCAAAGCTTTGGGCTGTCCTCGACTGCTTTCCCAGGCCACAAGCAGGGAAAGGGATGGGAAGTGGAGCTGCTGGGATTAGAACCGGGGCCCATATGGGATCCCGGTGCATACAAGGTGAGGACTTTAGCCACTAGGCCACAGTGCCTGGGCCCTAATAAACATCCTTGTAGGTGACCTTTCCTGAGAATAAGTTCCTAAAGAGGAAATTGCCGCATAACGGGTTTTCATATTTTTGGGGCCTTTGACTCTAATTATCAGATTGCTACCCTGATTACTTAATGTCAGTTCATATTCTTCTCTGCATGTTGCAAATACGCAGTGTTCATTCACCAACTAAAATCATGTCCACATTCAAGATGCCCATGCTGTTTGGCATGACTGGTTTAGTGTCCAGTTGTCCTAATTACATCATAATGAGTCTGTCTCAACATCCCCCATCTTTTGTCACTTCCTGCAACTGGGATGTATATCAGTGTTGACAGATCTATTCTTGGAGTAATACCATTTTTATTGATGAGAGCACTGAAATGCATACAATATAAAGGGTAGAGAACTGTGTTTTTTTGTTTTGTTTTTTGTTTTTGTTTTTTCCATAAACTGAAAAACACTGATCTGCTTGTCTGAACTACATGATATTATTGACTATATTCTTTTCCCCACAGAAACCCAGATGGAGATGTGAGCCCCTGGTGCTACGTGGCCGAGCATGAGGATGGTGTCTACTGGAAATACTGCGAGATTCCTGCTTGTCAGAGTGAGAATTCAGTATAGGATCTGATGCCTTGTAGGGCCTTGAATACTAAGAATGCAGTGTGGGAGGCACCACAAGAGGGCAGGTGCTTCAGGCTGGTACATTTTGCTAAGTGGGCTTGGCCCAGAGAACTTTCACTTTTCTCTCCTCTTTTTGAAAGACTCGTTTATATGTTTGAAAGGCTGTGTTGAGAAGTAGGGGCAAGAGACAGAGCGGTCTTTCCACTGCTGGTTCACTCCTCAAATGGCTGCAACTGTCATCGGTGAATGCAGGGACCCAAGGAGTTGGGTAATCCTCCACTGATTTCCCAGGTGCATTTGCAAGGAGATGGATCGGAAGTGGACATGCTGAGATGCAAACCAGTGCCCATCCGGGATGCCAGAGCCACAGGCAGCAGTTTTTCCTTTGCTAAGCCACAACGGTGGCTCCTTTCACTTCTCTTGTTGAGGCTTTTCAAGAACAGGAATGCCCATTCCTTATCATCTTGTTCTATGTGTTTTCCCTTGGTGGGTAAGCCCAATGAAGCCTTTCTCTTGGTTAATTTCTTCATGGATAGAGAGGAATTTTTTTGGTGGGGGCTCAACTTTCAGTGAAACTAAATAATAATATTGCTTATTAACGCTTGGACTTGATCTGGTGTACTGAATAACAATATTCAGCAAATAATCCATGAAGTACCAGGTAAAGCTGGTATAATTTTTGTCCACATTACCATATAATATTCTGGGCTTTTATGTGTGATACTAACTCACAGCCCAGTTTCTTCAGCCTTTGAAGCTGCTTCTGGGTTTCCCATGTGTGTGCCATCCTCTGCTGCTTTTCCAGGCCATTAGCAGGGAGCCAGATTGGAAGTTGAATAACTGGCACTCAAACTAGTGTCTGTGCAGGATACTGCCATCGCAGGCGGAGAATTAGCCCGTGCACCATTGGGTGGCTCCAGGAATAAATAAATAAATGTATTTATACATAAGTATAATTTATATATATGTATTTGCTTTTTATTGGGAAGTCAGATATACAGAGAGGAAGATCTTCCATCCATTGATTCACTCCCCAGGAGGCTTGTATATGTGTAAAGTGACACAAAGACGTAAAGTGGCCCTTGCTCCTTGCTAGAAGAGCTGTCTGGATTCTGATTCCTCAAGGAATCAACCCCCTACCCTGTGCCTCAGTTCCGGTCCTCACCTTTCAGAACTCAAATTTGCGAGTGTTACCACCCACTGGCAGTTAGCCCCAGCCTCACTGTGCTTCCAACCTGCGTGTGCCCTCGCTCAGTCCCAAAATTGAGAAGACAGGGAAGATCAAAAGAATGAGCTTCAGCTTGGTCAGCTTCATCAGATTTCTAACATGAAGAACATTCATTTAGTTCTGGTTATCGACAGCAGCAGGGGGAGAGGAAAACAGATTTTCCTCGGTCCATTTGTCCTACACAAAGATGGCCTTTGAGAACCAGCCCCTGTCATTCTTTCAGGCATGGTGAAGAGGGCATTTCGTTGTGGGCACTTGTATTCAGAAAGATCATCTTTAGCTTGTACTTATAAAATGCGATTTGGACCAATAGGATTTGATTTGTGTCAGGTCATTGAAACTAGGTTCCAGGAGAGACGATTATAGCAAAATGGTGTGAACCATTTAGTATGCTTCTAATTCATAATAGGAGAGTACTTCAGCAAGTTTGTAGAAAAATGGAATTTAAACATAAGCTTATTTTGGTTAAAAAAAAAAAAGAACCCTGAAATTCAGCATCTACTAGGAACTTCAAAATGTTGATAGAAGTAGGTATAAAGAAGACCTGGCATAGTAGTTTAAAAAAGAAGTAGGTATTAAGAAACTATGCATGGGCTTCAGAATTTTTCACACCCTTGAAATAAACTTATCTTTTAATTTCATTTGGCACAAACTTTTACATATTTGACCTCAGTGTTCCAAAATGGAAAAATCAAATATTATTTCAGGTTTGTTTTGTTTTGTTTGGTGGGCTTTTGACAACCTTCTCAGAGCTCTAACACTGGCCTTGAAGTGATCTGGTTAAGAGGAAAAGCAGAGGGGAAAGTTAGAGCTCAGTGGTACCCTGGCTAGGGCCTGGATGGGGAGCAGTCTCTGGCTTTAGGTCTTTGGAAATCCCTTTTGTTGGTCCTTGTGGTACTTGGGCTCCTCCCAAGCAAGCTGAACCTCAGCCCCTGGAGCCTGACTAAATGATGTGCTGCTCATGTATCTGATGAACATGGTTGAAGAAAAATTCTCGCACTGTTTTCATCCACATACCCTAGCAACTGCCTGATAGACTCAGCAGGGATGCAGCCTGCCTGTTTTGGGCCAATTTTGCCTTATTTCTGGAGTGAAGTTATTATGGTCATGAATAATACTAACCCTCTTTGTGAAGCCCTGAGTGTTAGTATGTTCCAGCTGTGGTTTGTTACCTCCGTATTCGTACTATCTCTCTTAACCTTCCCCACAATCCTGTGAAGTGGGTGGTATGTTCTACTCCATTTTTTAGATGAAAACATTGAGATTAGTTGGTTTAGTGATTTTACATATATGGGTTTTTTTATTTGAAAGGCAGAGTTAGAGAGGAGAGAGAGATATCTTCTATCTACTGTTTCACTCCCCAAATGGCCACAACATCCAGAGCTGGGCAAGTTTGAAGCCAGGAGCATAGAGCTTTTTCTAGTTCTCCCACATGGGTGCAGGGTTCCAAGAACTTGATCCATCCTTCTCTGCTTTTCCAGGCCATTTGTGCAGAGCTGGATCAGAAATAAAATAATGGGGGCTTGAACTGATGCCCGTTTGGGATACTGGCACTGCAGGCTGAAGCTTAGCATGCTGTGACAGGGCACCAGCCCCAGTTCACTAAATTGATGAGGATTGTACTCTGAGCCAAGCAGGCTTGAAGTCTAGGGGTCCTGATAGCATGACCAGTGCCTTTTCCTTCTCATTCTTAAGAGCTCCATTGTCTTTATTTCCTTGAAATTAGAGGCCCTGGTGGATCTGGGCCGCTGTGGAGAGCATTCTTCAGAATTTTCTCTGTGGATTGTTTGGGAATTAAAGGTTGAAATTCTGATAGTATGCCGTATTATTAAGATCGCCTTTTTGACATCATGGAAACCAAAGGATTAACTCAGTGGCGACAGAGGGTCTGCAGTTGATGCTGTTAGCTCTAAGTCATTTTCTTTTCTTCCCTGGGAGTAAAGCAGACTGAGAGGTTATTCAGCAGAACAGTTGCCGAGCTTCCCCCTAGCACACCAGCATGTCTCTGCGGGTGTTCCCAGCTCAGCTGTTGTCGGCTGAGAAAGGGGTCCCCTCTCTTGGACCCCGTGCATGAGGCAGTTTGTCAGCAGCTTCTGGGGGTCTCTTGCAGTGCCATGCTGTGGACTGAAGTTCTTCTTTGACACCTCTGTATACACTGTTGACACTTTGTATCTAAGAATGAAACCCTTCACTTTAACCAATAGCCTAAGTAATATTGAAGGGGACATTAATGATGTAAATCATGCAGGCTAGTTTTTTTTTTTTTTTTTTCAACTCACTTCTGCCTTTCAATTACAGCTACTTAATGTCTTTGTTAAATGGATCGCTAATAGCGTACCCAGATGAGCGTGGTCAAAATTCTGTTGCAATGTTTACTCTCACTTCCCATGATTAGTTTTGTTTTTCCGACTAGACTAACTGTGCAAAGGCAGGAATTGGAGTCTCGCCCTGAGATTTCTGTGGAGGAGGAGGGACTGCAGGATTTCTGTGGAAGCTGCAGGCACCCTCATTTCCCTGGGCTTGTGTGTGTTTTGTGGAAGGTGCTGATGGAATTTATGGCGCCTTTTTTTCCCCTCAGGACTCTCCTTGGCAGCCACTAAAAAGAGCAATATATTTCAACAATCTTGTGCCATTCCAAGCCCGGAGGAGGCCATAACAGGTGCTTGCTAAATATTCTTCCTTGATGTCCTGAAGTCATGTCTCTCTCCAAAGGAGACAACACAAGGCAGTGGAAAGAATGCGGCTTCAGAGGCTTCAGAGTCACACGGCTTGAGTTTGAATCATTATTCCCTGAATAGCTTTAGGCCAAATGACTCCCCTCAGAGCCTGGGCTTCCTCATCTATGCCTTCCAGGGTGATGCTGAAGATTAAGCTAATCAAATGCACAAGGGTCCAGGGACCTGGGTCCTGGTAGGCATGAAAGTCCCAGCAGGTATTGTGGTGGTGAGCTTTTCCCAGCGAGTGGACTACCATTGGCATATTCTTGTGTTAGCATAACCTGCTTTTTATTTTGATCCATTCCTTTTTTTTTTGTTGGGGTTTTTGTGCTGGGTCTGAGCTGCTGCAGCGTCCATTCCCTGGTGCCTGCTATGGCACTGGACACAAGAGGCCCCTGCATTTGTGCTTATTGTGCAGTTTTATGCTTTGAGATCTGGCACAGACTTGACTGTTGTTTTTTTGTTGGTGGTGGTGGTGTTATTGTTGCTTTATTTTGTTTGGCAATGGGTATTACTTAATTTTCCATATTAAAAAAAATAGAGTTGCTGAAACCCAATGGACATTTTCCTTAGTGACAGAAACAAAGTGTTTTAAGAGCACAGTAGTATACAATACGTTCGTATCATAAAATGGAGAAATCATTCAGATCAGAAAGGGTGACGCCACTGAATATCTTTCCACCAGCACTTTTGGCTCTAAGGAATGCACAGACACGGAAGATTCAGCCCCCTCAATCTTATGATGTAATTAGGAATCTGAGCTATAAACATAGGATAAAACTGGAAGCTAGCACAGCTACATAAATGAGTACTGCATTATGAGGAAGCATACTGCAAGGGCTTGAGGGTAAGGAGTCAAGTGACTGGGGCCCGTGTGGGTCCAGGCACACCAGCTCAGGGGACAGCATGATCGAGGCTTGGAGGAAGGGTATGGAAACAGCATGTGTGTAAATGAGAATCCAGGTTTCCTGGAGTAGCAAAAAGCTGAAGGTGACCGAGCAGAGCTCATGTGCTCAAAGCCTTGGCGAAGGCAGGTGAGCCCACTGTCCATTTTCAGGGTACATTAGAAGAGGGAAGTTTTGGGAAGAAGAGGCTGGGTGTAAATTTCTAAATGAAGGGTAAGTGCCTGGGCTTTGATGGCAGCAATGAGATAAAGACTGGAAGGGTTAAATCCAAGATGCATTTTGGAAGAAGCTAGTGCTTGATGACAAGTGGAATATATGAGATGAAGCCACAGAAGAGTAGAAGATGACTCTGTGGCTGCTTGCCTGGAAGTTTTGTGGTGGTGTCCCTGAGGTGGGGGGCGGGTACCAAAGTCCAAGCCAGCAAACTGGGCTCTTCTTCTCAGGGGCATAGCTGCACTGCCATTCCCCTTAAATTTGGACTGACCTTTTATCAAGTAAGGTGTTTCAGTTGGTCATTGGTGCCTAGCAAAGCACCCACACCATAATAACCTAAACCAGCCAGAGTTTACCATTTCTTTCATTTCTGGGAGCTGGCTGAGTTTCAGCTGGTCCGCTGTGCTGTAATTCTCACCCTGGCTCCACCAGATGCCTGCATGCAGTTGTGAGTGATGCTGGGACCAGGATGTCCAAGATGGCTTCAGGCCTCTCTCAGCCCAGCATCTTCTCTCTCAAGGGGTGTTCAGCCTCCTGATACGGTGGTGACTTCCTCCATAGATAGGAAGCAGACGCCGCCAGTCCTTTAAGTCCACCGCGTTCTACTGATCACAATAAGTCACAAGGCCAGCCCAGACCTAGGAGAAGGGGTAATTGATTCCTACTCTAAAGGTGGGAGCAAGATGCATGCTTATGAAGGAGAACAGTGGCCTTCGGCTCAAATACCCATCTTCTATTTTAAATCACCAGAAATCATGTTTTAGAGAAGGAATTCCTACCAGGGGAAAAAAAAAAAAACTGCTGTGGCACATTCAGGCCATTTGCAGGGGCTGAAGGGGGGCCAGGTCAGGATCCTTGGGAATTCTTATGACAACCCCTAAAGGGAGAATTTCATAGGAGAAGCAAAAGTTGTGCTTATTATATTTATTTGAGGGTCTTGGTGTGAGATTCAGAGGCACGTGTGAGGCTGCATGAAGAGTCAGAGTAGCTGAAAAGAAGAGTTCATGTTTGGAAATAAAGTTAGAGAGGCGGCAGGGGAACCATATTGTGATTAGGACCTGAACTCAGGTAGTAACTGTCAGATTTGGAAAGCAAGTTACAGATGGACAGGACAAGCACAATGTGCTTATGGCCCTGGGACCCAGAATTTGGATGACCGTCAGTGCTCTGAACGAAGGGTTCAGAATGCCTAGTTTTCTAATGACATACCAGTGGCATCATCTAATGTGTATGTGTACTTGATTCTTGTTCTCATGGATGGGAGAAGTTAACCAATCAGGCACCAGCGTGGTGTCCTGGGGCAGAAGGTGATGTCAGCATGAGGTTAACTGACATTTAAAAGCAGGGACTGGCCTGGCACAAAAACCTAGTCGCCTTGCATCCATTGGGACCTCATATGGACACCAGTTCATGTCCTGGCTGCTCCACCTCCCATCCAACTCCCTGCTTGTATCTTGGGAAAGCAATAGAGGATGACCCAAAACCTTGGGGCCCTGCACCCACACAGGAGACCCAGAAGAAGCTTCTGGCTTTGGATCAACTCAACTCTGGCTGCTGTGGCCACTTAACGAGTGAACCAGCAGATGGAAGATCTTTTTCTCTGTATCTCCTTCTCTATAAATCTGACTTTCCAATAAAAATAAATATAAAAAAAAAAAAAAAAACAGAGGCTGACAGTGAGGTGCAGTGAATTAAACTAAGCTCGCATACCATACCAGCATGCCAGCTTGGGGCCTAGCTGCTCCGCTTGCAGTCCTGCTTCTGTTGCTGATGCATGCTGGGTGACATCAGAAAATGGCATCATTTCTGAATCTGTGGATTTTATTTACCAGGAAAAAGGGGGGGGGGGAAGGAGTTCTGCAGAGTCATGGAAAGAGTCATTTAGAACTTGGCTCTGTTTTTGTAAAACACGTATTTTAGTTTTATCAGCACTGGAATAGAAAACATGGCAACCGCAGGGCTGATTCTCACGTGAATTACTTTCTGAAGATTCATCTTCAGGCTTGAGTTTTGACCATGATGGTCATGCCTTCTGTCTTTGATAGCCAGGAGTAGACCTCAGTAACCTGAGCTTAAGGAATTTATTGGGATAAATATTATGTCATAAAACCCAACCCAGCTGCTGCCTCCCAAGGACCTAGAAAGCCAGCATTGATAGCATCTGTCTTTGGAGCCACATGGGCTCCCATCTCTCTCTCTCTCTCCCTCTCTCTCTCTCTCTCTCTCTCTCTCTCTCTCTCTCTCTTTCAACTTGTCCGTTATTCTTCTTTGTAGAACAGCAAAATGGGCACACTCATCTATGCGTATGGCTGAACATGAGTTTCGTTGCCTTGGCTCCTATTGACAGTCCAATGTATACAATTCACTGAGTAGATCCCAGTTCTATCATCAGCCCTGTGTGTGCTGCTTACCTGCTAGTCACCTGGTAACAGACTGACTATTGTAGTTTTGCAATGTTTATGATTAGGTAACCCTTATTTTACTTTATAATGGCCCAAAGCTCCAGAGTACTGATGCTATCAATGCAGGTATGCCGGAGAAAAACCACAAAGTGCCGCTCTTAAGAGATGAATGTTTTCTACTTAAGGATATATATATAATTATATATATATAATATTGATATATATAATTTATATATATCAATCATATGCTAGGGTTGCTAAGATATATAATAAGAATTAGTCTTCCACCCAAAAAATTCATGTGAGGCTTGCTGTCGCATTTCGGCCTGAAGAGCTATAGCCACAGTGCATGTTAAGTATTTAGTTCAGACAGAAAAGGCAATAAATTTGTATATGTAAGAATACTTCAGAAATTTGTGGGAATAGTAAGTAAGTTTATTTTGGTGGCAAAAATATTTTGAAATGCATGCTTAGTTGTTTTTTTTTTTAATGACACACATTTTCCATGAACTTTCCGAAGACCCACTCATGTATGTGTATAGGAAATAAACAATACACATGGAGTCATTCCTGTGTGGTTTCAGGCGTCGACCAGGAGATTTGGAACATATCCTCTGTGGATAAAGAGGGGAGCCACCATCATTAATTGTCATGAGTTCGGAAGCCTCAGCTATGATAAACAAGGGCTCTATTTGTATGTCAGACTGATTCCTTACAAACTGAAAGTGATGAAGTCTCTCTGGTAAGAGGGAAAATGCATGACCAAGCCACAAGGACTTTAAAGTGGCCTTGAAAGTAAAGAAGAATTTGAGAACAAATATCCTTTTTCAAGCTAACTTTTCCTCCCAGCTTCTGGGAAGAGCTAAGGGTGGGACACGGTCTGGAAATCCACTCAGTTGACCAGTAATGCAATCCCTTTGAGCACTCCATGACGTGTCTTCCCCTGTGAGCCTTGGAGCCCACGCTTTCCAGTGCAAGTCAGAGCTAGTGGCACCCGGGACAGACTGACCACCATCCCCGGGGCTTGCTGTGGGGTGCACACAGCACTGTGAAGAGTTCACTTTCCCTCAGTTCCCCGAGACTGGATCTCTGAGAACAGGGACAGGAGTACCCAGGAAGGAAACGTGAGAGGGGCTCTGCAGCCCCAAAGCTCATTCCTGCCCTCCAGTGCTGGCTTGTATATCCCCAAGCAAGGCCTTTGACCCAGTTAAATTAGCTTTTTTTGTCCAGTTCAAAGAATCATGTGCTCTGCCTTCCTGAAATGATTGGAGCTTCATGTGAGATGACATATATAAAATAAACTGTAGGTCATGCACGTGTGAGAGACTTATTTCTAAGGTGACTGCATTTGATTTGATCTTTTATAAACCAATGCTGATTTATTTTTTTTTTTATTACTCAGCAAATTGTTCTTAGGAGAATAGGAAAGCTGCATTATATGTAAGACAAAAGGCACTCTTTATTCAGCGCATAGTATCCTGCCAGGCTTTGATATTTACTGTATTCACATTAGCTCATTTGATTTCTCACCAGAATCTCTTGAGGTCCTTATTGTTCCCCCTTCTCAACTGATGAAATTGAGCTTAGAGAGGCTATGGTGGAAGGACCAGAATTTACCCTGGGGTTTGTCTCACTGCAAAATGCTAAACACACACAGCTGCTCCTAGACACACTACGGACATCTGTGTCCTTCAGATTGGGAAGCAAGTGAACAAAAAACAGCTCCTTTTATGTGGTTGGCAGGAAGCAGAGAGCATCAAGCCTTTTTCCTGTTTTAGGAACTGCTTGTTATCATTTTTCATATAATTCTAATAAACTTGCAATTTAAAAAAAATTAATTTGTTTAAAAATGGGGGCAGAGATCTTTCATCCACTTTTTCACTGTCTAAATATCCACATAAGTCTGGGCTGAGCCAGACTGAAATGAGGACCCAGAAATTCCATCTGGATGGCAGGAACCCGAGTAAGTTGGTCCTTCTGCTGCTGCCTTCCCAGGCACATTAGCAGGAAGCTGGATTAGAAAGCAGAACAGCACTGAGATATGGGATACTGGCATTGCACATGGCAGCCTTGCCAGCTATATTACAGTGTCAGTCCCCAAACCCCATGGTTTTGTGGCAAGCCTCAGAGTAGCAGACGAAGAAGCCTGCAGACACGGCCAGTGGTCAGTGGATACTCTCTGAGACCCTGGACCAAAACAGGCATGGCGTGAGCCAGCAGCTGCGTCCTGGTGCCCACAGGTGGGTGAAGGTGCTTCTTGGGCAGTGATAAAGGAGCAGAACAGAATACACATGAAAAGCAGCGCCATTCTGCACAGTGCCTGCCTGCAGCTAGCTGGTCACTGCTCGGCAGACTCCCTCCTGGTTCAATCTCATTTTGCATAACAGCTTTCCACAGAAGTTAAGTTCAGAACTTAATCCATTTTTTATGAAGCATTCCAAAGTGAGCATTTTGTAAACAAATCCAACATATTCAGTCTACTTCTAGATTTTCTTGGTGGCCTGAGGTCATCAAAGGTACTTTACCAAGATGACCTCAGACTGGTTCACTCAGTGCTTTTTTGTGTCTGACTTGTTTGTCTGCTTCACTGTCTTGGTCAACTTGGACTGCCAAAACAAAGTACCACCTGGTGTTGTGTTGGACTAGTGTGTCCAACACCAGGTGTTTATCTCGCACAGTTCTGCAAGCTGGGAATTCCAATGGCAGGGTATCAGCGGGTTCAGTTCCCCACGGGGGTCTTCTTCCTGGCTGGCACATGGCTGCCTTCTTGCTGTGCAAAACTCCAGAGGCCAGAGAATGAAGTGCAGTTAGGAACCCCAGTTGGGAATGTGCTATAGTGTGGCCCTTGCACAGAATGTGAGCCAAGAGAGAGGGAGGTGGGGGGAAGAAGGAAATAAGAGCAGCACAGACGGGCAGGGCCCTGTGTACCTCATGAGAATGTTTGTGCTGTATCCAGGGAGCAGTCACAGAGATTTGAGGGTTTGAGGAAGGGCCTCCGCACTTCCAGGAATAAAGGTGAGTCTGATTGCAGTGCAGTAACTACAGTGGAGAACAGTAAGTTTGGAAACATGAGTTCAGTGAAGTGGTCTGAATGGGAGGAGATGGTGTCCTAAACTGGGGAAGTGGCCATGTAGGAGAGGCAGGAGCAGATGGATGTATGATTTTAGGAGATAGAATTAGTAATTGGCTTGGAGACAGGGGAAAGGATGGAAAGTGCAGCTGCCGGGATTAGAACCCATGCCCATATGGGATCCTAGCATGTTTAAGGCAAGGGTTTTAGCCGCTAGGCCACAACACCAGGCCCACTACTCCACTTCTGATCTAGTTCTCTGCTAATGACTTGGAAAAGCAGCGCAAGCTGGTCCGAGTATTTTGTCTCCGGTCATCCAAACAGGAGACCTGGATGATGTTCCCAGCTCCTAGCGTCAGCCTGGCCCAAACAGGCTGTTTTGTGTCCATTTGGGGAGTGAGCCAGCAAATGGAAGATCTGTCTCTCCCTCTATCTCTGTAGCTCCTACTTTGAAAATACATAAATGAATCTTTAAAAATGAAGAACTTTTAAATACATGATTAAATTTTCTGTATGTGAAAACCTTTTTGACACACTCGGCTGATATCATTTGTCTCTCCCTAGAGATGCTAAACTCACTGCAGTTGTTTAGACCCCAAAGCCCAAAAATTCCCAAGCCAGAATCCTACTGAACACTGGGACTCCTACTGCATAGAGTGCTAGTGTTTACATTTGCTACTATAGAGATGTGGTTTGTTTCTGAAAGATGCGTTTGTACGTTTGTGTGGTGAGCCACATTTGTTATATTTGAGCCATGTGTGACGCAAGGGAGAAGGGTAACCACTTGGCGTGGGGGTGAGTCTTGGGGTTAGCAGTACTTCCTGCCGATTTAAAAAGATCTGGTTAAAGGATGGAAGAAATTTAAGGTCTGTGAATGTGTGTGTATGATTCACAACACGTATGTATATATTTTTTTATGTTCAAAAGACCAGTATGGAGATTAAGCTTCTTAAACTGGGCAAGGCTACTTTCCAGTCTTAAACATCAAGGGAAAATGCAATCTAGGAGTCTGTATGGCAGTCACTTTGGAATTGGGTAATACCTGCCAGCTGACCTAGAAGTGTTTCTAGGATTAACTATCATTTGTGTCTCATTATGTCTTCTGTCTTGCTATGTCGTCTTTTCTATAAATTATGAACCGCTAAACAGAAAGGGAAAAGACTTTCCCCCATGGTGGATGACGCAGAAATTAACAATGCAGATGAAAAAAACCAAAGTTCAGAGAGACTGGTTTGTCCATGGCCCACAGTGCATTCATTCCTTCATTCAGTGAGCATGTATGTAGTGTTTTTTATACAAATGTAGCCATTACCTATTACTTTATAACAATTTATTCTAAAACTTTGTGGCTTAAAACAACACACATTTATTGTTTCCCTCAATCTGAGAGTCCAAGAATCTGAATATGATGTGGTTTAACTATATTCTCAATTCAGAGTGTCTCACAAAACTACAATCAAGGTGTTGACCAAGGCCCGGGTCTCATCTGATGACTGGACTAGGGCAAGAACCATATCCAAGCTTACCTAGTTGTTGGCAGAGTTCAGCTCTTTATGGATTATTGGGCTGAAAGTCCAATAGGTGGCAAAGAGCCACTCTTAAGTCCTTGATACACAGCCTCTGATGTGTCACCTTGTGTGTAGAAGTAACCAAGCTGGGGCCAGCACAGTGGCGTAACAGGCTAATCCTCCACCATCTAGCACCAGCATCCTATATGGGTGCTGGTTTGTATCCTGGCTGCTCCACTTCCCATCCAGCTCCATGCTGATGACCTAGGAAGGGAACAGAGGATGGCCCAAAGCCTTGGGACCCTGTACGTGCTTGGAAAATCCAGAAAGAAGCTCCTGGCTTTGGATTGGCTCAGCTTAGTCTGTTATAGTCTTTTAGGATGTGAACCAGTAGGTACAAGACCTCTTTCTCTGCCTCTCCTCTCTGTAAAAATCTATGTTTCAAATAAAAATAAATCTATCTTTAAAAAAAAAAAAAGCAAGAAAATGAAAACCAGGAAGTATCTAAGCAGAGGAGGCAGTAGGAAGAGTCAGCTAGCAAGATAAAGTCACAGTTCTTGGTAAGTTAGACGCTGTAGTGATTTCCTAGCAGCTTCGCCAGATTCCCAAAGTCAAAAGCAAGTCACCGGTTTAGCCCACACTGAAGGGGATTATACAAGGGCATCAGTACCAAGAGGTAGGGATCTGTCGTGGGCTTGAGCAAGGGTCACAACAAAATACCATAGACCAGTGGCTTAAGTAATAAGCACTCATTACCACAGTTCTAGCACCTGGGATGTCCAAGTTCAAGGTGCTGGTGGAGCCCCTTCTCCTGATTTGTCGGTGACCACCTTCTTGCTATGTCCTTGCAGAGGGTGATATAGTGCTCTTCCTGCTTGTCTAAAGTGCTGATTCCATTGTGAGCCCCAACACACAATAGCTCACCTAAACCTAATTACCTCCCAAAGGCTCAGCCTCCAGATACCATCGTACTGGGGATTTGGGTCTTCAACATATGAATTTCAAGAGTGGGGGGCAGGTGACTGGTATGAGGGGCAGGAGGAAGCTTTCTTCTTTTGTATTTATACAATTCATTCCTAGTACCAGCTACATGAGTTTCCCCCCCAAACAAGCCAGTTGGGAAGCATGACATCGACCACCTAGAGTTAACGCAGACTCTCAGGTGTACCCCCATTACAGATGCCAACGTAAGTTACCCAGCTTGGAACAGAAGATACTCCACTCGCCTGTGACACAGGTGATAGATATATTTAGGTTCCTTCATTTTCAAAGTTTCCTCTACTAAGCCAAACTGTATGTCTGATTGTGACGCACTAGCTAAGCTCACTGAATTAAGCACACAAAGAATGATCCTGCAGAAGTTCTCTACATTACAGTGCCCCGAATCTGTGAACATACCACCTTAGACAACATCTGCAACACCTTTGCAGATCTGATCAAGCTTAGAGTTCTAAAGTGGGGGCTGTCTTGGATTGCCCACATGATTCCAGTGTAATCACAGGGTCCTCGTAACATAGAGGCAGGGGATCTCAGAGGAGGCGATAGGGCAAAGGAAATAAAAGGGGAGTAGGAGAAGTGATGATGGAGATGGGATGGAACTGTGCGAGCACCAGCGAAGGCACACAGGCAGCATCTAGGACTTAGAAAAGACCAGGAGCAGATCCTCCTTCCCTTGAGTCCCCTGGAAGAACTTAGCTTTGCTGGCTGCTTGATTTTAGCCCCGTAAAACCCACTGAGTACTTCTGAACAGAAAGTCCATTTTTGTTGTTGCCAGCCAGTGGATTTCTGTTTATTTGTTCCAGTAGTAACAGTCACTGGAAAAGCCTGAAGAATCCATTTTTGGTGCCTTTTGAGGTGCAAGGTATGGGGCGATAGGCTTCCAGGGGTGGTCTTTTGCCCTCCAGTGACTCTAAGGCATAGTTTCTTTTAAAGGCTTATTTGTCTTTATTGGAAAGTCAGATTTACAGAGAGGAGAAACGGATCCTGCATCCACTGAGTTCATTCCTTATTTGTCTTTATTGGAAAGTCAGATTTACAGAGAGGAGAAACGGATCCTGCATCCACTGAGTTCATTCCCCGAGTTTCCACAATGGCTGGAGCAAGCTGATCAGGAGCCAGGAGCTTCTTCTGGGTTTCGCAAGTGGGTGCAGAATTACATGGCTTTGGGTCATCCTCTACTGGTGTCCCAGGCCACAATCAGGGAGCTGGAAGGGAAGTGGAGCAGCCAAGACTTGAACTGGTGCCCATATGGGATCCTGGCACTTGCAAAGCAAGGACTTTAGCCACTAGGCTGCCACACTGGGCCCAAGGCTTCTGTGTTTAAAGCTTGCTGTTTATTGATACTTAGGAGTGGGAATCTTGGCTGGGATGGAAGCATCTGGCACAAATCACTTTTCTTTCTTGGTGTTTCACAGGTAGATGTTGTGAAATTCTTCTGTTGTTTTTTTCCCCCTCCAGTGCCTGGAAACCTTGGCTGCTACAAGGATCATGGAAACCCACCTCCTCTGACTGGCACCAGTAAAACGTCCAACAAACTTACCATCCAAACTTGCATCAGTTTTTGTCGGAGTCAGAGGTTCAAGGTAATGACCCATGTAACTATTGAGAAAGACAAAAGTGTAATTTCGTTTTGCCGAGATAGCTTAAAAATATGTGTAAATTTGAAAACAACAGCAACAGTGACCTATCAAGCCACCAGCTCTACTTTTCAGCCAAGGAAAAGTTGGAGGATTTGGAAGTATGAGCTGTATTGTTTATAGATGATGCCGGAAAGGGGAGGAGCAGTCCCATGGTCTGCCTCTCCATACCATCTCTGACAGAGCCCTGTGTTCCCTGGGGCACTTGTCTATCATGAGCAGGACACTTGTGGTTCCACAGAGTGATTTACTTCCTGTGCTTTCCTTTCCTTTATCTGAAATCCATTCTGTGGCCATTAAGATTCAGTATATTTTTGTATCAGAAGAAGGAGAAAAAAAGATCCTTTCTTCTTCCCTCCCCTTTTTTCTTTTTTTTTTTTTTTTTTTTTTATTTATTGTTGCTTACATTATATTATGTAGTACAGTTTTATAGGCGCTGGGGATCCCCCCCTCCCCTTTTTTCTTCCATCTTGCCTTGCCTTCCTTAATTATTCAACCTTAAAAGCCCATTAAATGGGCACAAACAAGGATGGACAGCCTGCCGGGGTTCAGATTCTGTGTGAGGTTTGTGCTTGAATAAGGCAGTTGGCTCAGTATGATGCCGTGATTGATTGATTACTAAGAGATTAGGTGTATATAAGAATATATTGAGGGTCCAACGTGGTGGCCTAGCAGCTCAAGTCCTCACCTTGAACATGCCAGGATCCCATATGGGCACCAGTTCTAATCCCAGCAGCCCCGCTTCCCATCCAGCTCCCTGCTTGTAGCTTGGGAAAGTAGTCAATGATGGTCCAAAGACTTGGGATCCTGCACCCGCATGCGAGACCTGAAGGAAGTTCCTGGCTCCTGGCTTCAGATCAGCACAGCACTGGCTGTTGCAGTCACTTGGGGAGTGAATCATTGAATGGAAGATCTTCCTCTCTGTATATCTGACTGGGGTGGGGCAACCCCAATCCTTGGGCCTGCATATGAGAACTGGTCCTCCTCAGTGGAAAAGACAGAACAGTGGGCAGCAGACCTTGATGCACATGGAGGATATGGCAGTTTATTGGAACCTTCAGAGGACATCTGGTACAATAGCAAAGGAAGCAGAACAGAGCAAATTGGACAACTACCCCAGCCAAACGACGACAGCAAAAATATGGGTGAATCGAGACCCTAAGGTCAACTATGTCAGGCAATGGACATTGGAAGGATTTCCTCATCCTTGGATCCGTGAGATCGAACACCCATATCCAAGCAAGCACTGGTTTGAGTCCTGCCTGCCCCACTTCCGGTCCTTCTCCAACGTGGAGATTGAACCAGCAGGTAGATGATCTCTCTTAGAGTGTCTCTCTGTAACACTCTTAAATAAATATTTTTTAAAAAA
Source organism: Ochotona curzoniae (assembly GCF_017591425.1). Classification (NCBI taxonomy): domain Eukaryota; kingdom Metazoa; phylum Chordata; class Mammalia; order Lagomorpha; family Ochotonidae; genus Ochotona; species Ochotona curzoniae. The sequence goes on along the minus strand of NW_024467101.1, from coordinate 8,615,906 downwards.
GCAAAAAATATAGAGTGATAGGACTACATAATTTTTATTGCAAATGTAAAATGGTACAGTCGTTACGGAGGTATTTGGCAATTTCTTATAAACACACCCATTTCAAATGAGGCAGTAGTGACATTCTTAATTATTACCCTAGAGAAATGAAACCTGTATCCACACAGAAATCTGTATACAAATGCTTGCAACAATCCTGTAGGGTTATTTTTTTAAAAGATTTATTTTTTAACTGGAAAGGCGGATATTCAGAGTGGAGGAGAGAGAGAAAGATCTTCCATCCCATGGTTCACTCCCCAAGCTGCTGCAGCAGCTGTTGCTGAGCCAATCTGAAGCCTAGAGCTTCTTCCAGGTCTCCCCTGCGGGCGCAGTGTCCCAAGACTTTGGGCCATCCTCAGCTGCTTTCCCAGGCCACAAGCAGGGAGCTGGATGGGAAGTGGGGCCACCAGAATTAGAACTGGCACTCATATGGAATCCTGGTGTGTTCAAGGTAAAGACTTGAGCTGCTAGGCCATCGCGTTGGGCCCCCCTTTTTTTTTTTAATTTTTGTTTTGTTTTGTTTTAAGATTCATTCATTTTCATTTGAAAAGCTGATTTATAGAAAGAAGGAGAAACGGAGAGAAAGATCTTCTGTCTGCTGGCTCATTCCCCAAATGGCTGCAGTAGCCAGAGCTGAGGCAATCCAAAGCTAGCAACTAGAAACTGCTTCTGGGTCTCCCACACAGATGCGGGGTCCCAGGGCTTTAGGTCATCCTCAACTGCTTTTCCAGGCCACAAGCAAGGGAGCTGGATGGGAAGTGGAGCAGCCAGTGCACAAACTGGCACTCATATGGGATCCTGGCACTTGTGAGGCAAAGGTTTAGCCGATTGAGCCATTATACAGGGTCCTGAAGATTTGCTTTTTTTTTTACAGAGAGAAAGGGAGAGACAGAGGAATCTTCTGTTTCCTGGTTTACTGATTCACTTCCCGAATGGCTGCAGTGACTAGGGCTAGGCCAGAGCTTCATCTGATGCTCCCATGTGGGTAGCAGGGGCCCAAGTGGTTGGGTCATCATCTACTGCTTTCCCAGATGCGTTCGCAGGGTGCTGGATCAGAAATGGTGCATTCAGGATTTGATTGTGCTTAAATGTGCTACCAGCATCGCAGGCGGAAGCTTAACCCTTTGTGCCACAATTCCAACCCCTACAGTTATGTTGCTAAATGATGAATTTTTGGAGCCAACATAATGGATGAATAAATTGTGATACATCCATACTATATATTGCAATAAAAAAAAGAGAGAGAGAGCACACACCCATTTGGATGCCCCTGAGTGATACCATGCTCAACTGGCCCATGGTTGGCAGGGATAGTGGCTGTAGCTGTACAACAGTAGCATGGGGAGGTCACTGGGGCCACGCAACTGTCCTGTGTGCTGATTGCACTGGTCGTTATAGCAACCCATGCCGATGTTGAAAGTAGGGTCATTTAAAAAAATGAGATGACAATTAAGAGTCCTTTAATGAGTTTTCTGTGAGGATCAACTGTTCAGCACTTACTACCTGGCACATAGTAAAATGGTCAATAAAATAATAGGCAATTATTGATGTTTTATGTTTCTGGGATCTTCTGTACCTTAAAAGTAATGAAAATACAGCGGAAGCATAAACATTAAGAAGGCATTCTCACCAACAGAGCAACAGGGAGCCACTGGGCAGCCTGGGAGGCAGACTGGAGGGAGGTCCCGGGAAGGAGGGACTGGGGAAGAGGAAGCTGGTTGCCAGGGCCTGATCTCGCCAGGCTCTGGCAGGCCATCTGACACCTAAGGTGCTGTTTTTCACGTGCTGCTTCTCTGCTGTGGCAGTTTGCCGGGATGGAGTCGGGCTACGCTTGCTTCTGTGGAAACAATCCCGACTACTGGAAGTATGGGGAGGCAGTCAGCACTGAATGCAACAGCGTCTGCTTCGGGGATCACACCCAGCCCTGTGGTGGCGACGGCAGGGTCATCCTCTTCGACAGTGAGTATTCCCCATGCCCAAGGATCAGCGCCCTTGGATGATTGTGACAAGCCTGCCTACCCTGTCTCCCTTTCTTTCATTCATTCATTCACTGACTCACTCACTCACATGGCAGTCCTGCACCTCCTCCTGTGAGCCAAGCATATGCCAGATCCTGGGACTGCAGCACAGAACACACTCTGCCCCTGCCCTCCAGAAGGGAGCACAGTTGATTGACAAGTGGTAAACTCCCACTCTGCCAAGTGTTTGCCAGAGTGAGATGCTTGATCAGACCAGAAAAGTTCACTCTTCCAATTTCACAAAGAAATATTAAAATATTGGCATCATCTTGTAGCTTCTCTTTCTAATAGATTTCCTATGCCCTTTTTTGCGTTTGGGACTCACTTTTTGTGAAGCATCTGAGAAGAGAGCATGCCTGGCATTGAGTTTACACCTGCTCTCTGACCTGCCACACTTAGGAGATGCTAACTAGGGGCTGAGGACAGGATGTGATTTTGTTCTTGTTTCTTGTTTTTTCTTCTCCTTTTTCATCATTTGCTTCCTTTTTTTTTTTTTTTAACTTATTTGAAATATAGAGAAAGCTTTCTCAAATATCCTCAAAAGCCAGGAATTTCCATGGTTGGTAGGAACCCAGCAATTCAGGCCATCACCTGTTGCCTACACATTCACAGGAGGCTGGACTTGGAAGTGGTGCCAAGACTCGAATGCAAGCATGTCTCAGTGAGATGCGGGCATCCCAAATGCCCGCATTTAGCCGCCATGCCAAATGGCCACCCCATGGATGTGTTCTGATTGGGGTGTGTCTCTGGCGCCTTGGCCTCCCCACACCATGTCCTAACCAGTCAGCACCCCGGCCCCTCACAGTCATCTCCCTACATCCACTCTAGCTGAAGCAGAGACTCGGCGAGAGGCATAGCAGCAATCCAACACCAGAGTGTAAGATGATGGAAAGCAGATAGTCACCAGTGAGGCAAGAGAAAGAAATGGGTAGAGATACTGTACTGTCTGTGAGATATATACATACCTGGGGTTAGAGAAAACACTCCTAACACCAGGCAGAGTGGCTCCATTTTGAGCAAAAAAAAAGTCAACTATATTGGTTTCCCAGAACCAAAAATCCACAACCAATAATCACAAATAATACACAGCCTGAGTGGCTTAACAGTATAGAAATGTGTTCTCTCACAGTTATGGCAGCTAGGAATCCAAATTAAGACATCAACAAGTCCACACTCCCTCAAGATTACAGGGAAACTTTTCTGGCATGTGGTGCTTGCTGTCAGTCCTTGGCATCTGTGGGCTTTGTGACTGCAGCCCAGTGTCTGCCTTCTGCTTCACATGCCACCTTCCGTGAGTGTGTGTGTGTGTGTGTGTGTTTTAAGGATACCAGTCATCAGATTTACAGCCCGCTCTTACCTAGCATGGAAGTTACCAGTCCTTTCCTATTCAAATAGGACAAGGACGTCAAGACAAATGTTCAACGTGCTCTTCCTGTTGTGGCTAAAAGCTGAACCTTGACTCTTGTTTAGTTGGCAAGTGATCCTGCACTTGATGTTTCGTTAGCCTTTCACTCCAGGATTCATCATTACAGAGTTCTCTGCCTTGCCACCAACTTCATCTGGAAGAGTTTGTTTGCTGGGTTACAAAATGGTTGCTCTACATTTAAGTAAACAAAGGAAGGACTTACAGGGTTCTTGAGTACCTTGTGTATATATTGAAGCTTTCTAAAGAAACCCTCACCGGGGGGCCTTCTGGCCCCTAGCTGTGATTGGCTTTAAGAGGGTGACCCTTAATCTACAACGGAGAGCCCAAGGACTTGTGGGGAGAAGAAGCACTTGCTGGGATCACACTGCCAGGAAGCCATGGCGCTTGAGAGGAAACAGGAGCAGGGTGTATGGGTTTGCTCCCTGTTTCTCAATTTTAAGTAGAATGTGGTGTTAATTATAAAATGGAAAATCAGCTTTGGCAGGGAAATAGAGACACTGGAACCTTTTCCACTGCTGGTGGGAAGGTACAATGAAGCCAGAGCGGTGGAAAACAATGTGCAGTTCCCTCACGGGTGAGACAGGGCGTACCTTACAACCCAGCGGTTCCCTTCCTAGGCGTATCTAGGAAACTCCAAAACAGGATGTCCATGGCAAAAACTGCATGGATATTTATGGCAGCATAACTGAAACAATGACAGCAAGTCTATCACTGATGAATAGATGAACAAAAATATGGTCCATCCATGTGATGGAATATTCCTCAGCCAAGGAAAGTCAGTGTTGCTGCATGTGACACCCTGGGTGAGCACTGAAAGTGTGCCAAGTGAGCACCACACAGAAACAGACCCATATATCACGATTCCCTCTATACGAAGTGTCCAGAATAGACAAACCAACGATGAGCATCTTTGCCTCATTTAGCATACTTTGAGGTTTTTTTCTTTTTTTTTTAAGATTCATTTATTTTTATTGGAAAGGCAGATTTACGTAGAGAAGGGGAAATAGAGAGAAAGGTCTTCTATCTGCTGGTTTGCTCCAACCCCCACCCCAAGTGGCCAAGTGGCCACAATGGCCATAGCTGAGCCGATCCGAAAAATCCGATCAGAAAAATCTTCCAGGTCTCCCACGCAGGTGCAGGGTCCCAAGACTTTGGGCTGTCCTCAATTGCTTTCCCAGGCCACAAGCAGGGCGCTAGATGGAAATAGAGCAGCCAGAACAGGAACCATTGCCCATATGGGATCCCAATGCATACAAGACAAGGACTTTAGCCACTAGGCTACCATGCCAGACCCAAATTTAGTACCTTTTCATTGGACATTTGCTGCATAGCGGATAAAATGATTTTTGCTTTAGCATAGTGCCTTCACTAGAGATGTCAAATGAAAAGAAGTCAATTTCTAGTTGGCAGTGCAGCAGTCGTCAACTTTGGTACTGTGCATGTATCTAACAGCACTGAACCTCCTGTAGAGGTGGTTCTAGGAGATCTCCCGTGTCTTAGTGTCACTGAATTAACTGGGAAGCGGCACCCATATGAGATCGTGGTGTGTCCAAGGTGAGAACTCTAGCTGCTAGGCCACCACGCCGGGCCCAGCTGCTCCACTTCTAATCCAGCTTCCTGCTTATGGCCTGGAAAAGCAATGGAGGAGGGCTCAAGTCCTTAGGCCTCTACACACCCATGTGGGAGACCTGGAGGAGACTCCTGACTCCTGACTTCAGATCAGTTCAACTCTGGCCTTCACAGCCATTTGGGGAGTGAACCAGTGGATAAAAGATCTCGTTTTTTTTTTTTTTCTTCCTTTCTCTGTGACTCTGATTTTCATATGAAGTTAAAAAAATCTAAAAATACAGGTGTTCCAAGCAGCATCTTAACCTGCCCCTCAATTCAGTTCTAACATTCTCCACCTGGAGGTTTTGTCAGCTCTCGCTGGTTGAGGGATGAGACTCACCAGGTTTCCCCCATACTTCACATGCCGGTCACCAGTCAGGGTTCTGGACCTTCTGACCAGCCAGTCCTATTGGCTGCCTTGCTGAGGTTCAATTAGTTTTCTTAGGTCATTCACAGATTTCAAGGAAACACTGCATTTACACTTACTTATTTTTCTTTTTAATATTTTTATTGGAAAGGCAGATTTTACAGAGAGAAAGATCTTCTCCCCAAGTGGCTGCAATGGCTGGAGCTGAGCCAGTCCAAAACCAGGAGCTTCTTCCAGGTCTCCCATGTGGGTGCAGGATCCCAAAGCCTTGGACCATCCTCCACTTTTTTCCCAGGCCACAAGCCAGGAGCTGGATGGAAAGTGGAGTAGCCAGGACATGAGCCGGCACCCATATGGGTGGCAAAGGATTAGCTAATTCAGCCATCCCACTAGGGCTCTTACTGGTTTATTGTAAAGGATGTGAATGAACAGTCAGATGGAGGGACAAATAGGGTGACATCTGGAAGGACCCAAGCACAGGTGCTTCTGTCCCCATGCAGCTGTGATGGACCACCCACTCATGCATGGACAGGCTCTTATTCCCCTTGCTATGAGCCTCCGCACATTCAGCCACCCAGTAGTTCTCTATGAATCATAGATTCCCTGCGTAAACTTGGTTAAGGCCTGAAGAACTACATAAAAATGGAATTGGACAAAATGAGTAGCTGTAATGCTTTCAGGCTGGGTGAAGAAACCCAACATGGCCTGTCTGTCCAGAATCGTCTTAGCTCCTCTGCAGCATTCCCTCCTCCCAGATAGAGGGCAGGACCCCACCTGCCATGGGGTACATAAACGCTCTGCTGTTGGCCAGAGTAGGTCAGAGCATCTCTTTAAAGACACCTCTGAGGCCGGAAAGGCAAGGGAAGACTTATATTTTTATTTTTGCCTTGGAGAAAAGAAATTCTAGCTTCCATGGCCTGCCTGGAGGAGGAAAGGGGCCAGGAGGAGAGAAGGCAGGAGGGTCAGAGGGAGAAACTGGGCTTCCTGAGGCCTGCTTTGTGCCCTGCAGCACCCCGGCCTTGTTAATACGAAAGACTGATTCCCGCCTCCACGACCCTGAAGTGCTTCCAAAGTCACCAAGGCCATGGGAGTGATGAGAACCAAATGCATCTGTCATGATACACAGTGTGCTTATGTGTTGGTTTTTGCTGTTTGTGTAGTTTTTACCAAGATCCTGTGGTTTGTTACTTTCATTGATTTTGCAGCATTCTTAGCCGTTATTCTTCCAATGTTTCTTCTACCCTTTTTTTCTGTGTTCATTGCTTTCCAAAATTCCAGTTGCACGTACGCTAGACCGTTTGATGTTGTCCCACAGCTGTTGAATGCTGATTTTGTTTATCCTTTTTTTTTTCTTTTTTACTTTTGTTTCCCCCTCTGTGTTTCATTTTAAATAATTTCTGTTGACCTGTCTTCAAGTTTTTTGTTTTCTTGGCTGAGTCTAGCCTGCTGATGAACCCACCCAAGGAATTCTTCATCTCTGATATCATTTTATTTCTAGCATTTTACATTTGACTCTTTTTTCTGCTGAACTTTGTTACCCATTCAAGCACGTTGCCCATGTTTTCCTCTAGATGCCCTGCCTGTGTTCTACAGTTCCCGTATCTGAGTCATTCCTGGGCTTGGCCCTGTGGATTGTTTCTGTGTTCTGACGGTGCATCCTCCCTTTCTTACTTGGATGTGTGTGCTGTAATCTGGTATAGAACACTATGTGTACAAGGACCGGAGAGGCAGGGAATCACGGCATTCACGCCAGGGCTGGACTGCCTGTCGGGGAGATGGAGCCAGTCTGGCAGTAGTTGAGCTGGGTTTGGGTTTGTCGTTTGTCATTACCCTTGTTGTGTATCAGGCTCCACAGTCTCACTGGGAGGGGCTCCCGTTACCTGGGCTTAGTATGAAGCTTGGGGTGCCAGTGGGCCCCTCTCTCTGAGCCTCTTGCACCCTTGGCTTCGAGCAGGTCCCACGTGAGGGCCTCTTTTTCTGCCTGCTTACCTACTCAGTGGTAGACCACGATGGCTGCATGGTGATGTGCTTCTTGTTGGGGGAAGAGGACAGGGAAGGTTCCTGGGTCACCCTGCGCTGCCCTCAGGGTTGGCCAGGGCGTGATGCTGCCTCAAGGCTGAGACTTTCTCCTCCCCCCTGCACACCTCTCTCCCTGCTTTGTGTCTGTACTGGGTCTTGGAGGAGTCTCCTGCCCCGCTCCAGGGCTTGCAGACATCGGGACCCAAGAAGGCTCATGGCAGGCAGGCGCTAATGGCTTTCGCCTCTGCTCTTCCATTACAAGCAGATTTTTATTTATTTCTTTATTTATTTAGGATGTATTCATTTACTTATCTGAAAGTTACAGAGAGAGAGAGAGATCTTGCATCTACTGGTTCACTCTCCAGATGGCCGCAGTGGCCAGGGCTGAACCAGGCCAAAGACAAAAACCAGAAGCTTCATCCGGATTTCCCACATAGATGCAAGGCCCATCTTCCACAGCTTTCCTCAGCCTATTAGCAGAGTGCTGGATTGGAAGTCAACTAGCCTTGGTACTAACTGGCACCCATATGGGATGCCAGGCATCGCAGGTGGTGGCTTGAACCGCTACGTTGACACAGCAACCTCAAAAGTTTTACCTGTTGGTGGTAGAAGGTCCTTCTGCTGCCTCCCTGGGAGTCAGAAGGCTTTTGCCTCTCTGCCTCCAGTGGCCTTGAAGCCAGAATGCTTGCTGCTTCTCCACTAGGAGCTAAAATGTTTCCTTTGAAAAGAGAATCCAGGAAATGGGCAATGTTTCCTGCCTGTCCCTCCTGTGGCATCCTGCCACCTTCCGCATACCTGTGCCTCCAGGGGGCACTCTGCCTGGCTGTGGTCATTCCACAGAGCATGCTCCATCCATTGTGTCGCAGGCTCCTGCAGTCCTCAGCTGAGGCTGTAGCTCACAGTCAGCCCCGAGAAACCTGGTGATAGAGGTGACATTTGGCCTAGCAGTCAAGATACCTGTTAAGAGGGCTGTATCTCACATCAGAGGGCCTGCATTAGCTTCCTAGCCCAGGCTCTTGGCTCCAGCTTCATGCCAGCGTGGACCCTGGAGGATCACAGAGAGAGCCCAGGTTACATGATCTCTGCTGTCCACATGGGAGACTTGGATTGAGTTCTCGGGTCTCGGCTTTGGCTTCAGCCTAGACCTGTTCATTGTGGGCACTGGAAAGAGTGATCCATTGGCTGGAAACTCTGCTTCTCTCTTTATTTCTCTCTCTCCTTCCCTCTTTTAAAACAAACAAAAAGGGGCCTGGCATGATGGCTTTAATGGCTAAATCCTCCTCTTGTAAGCTCCGGGATCCCTCGTGAACACCAGTACATGTCCTGACTGCTCTATTTCCCATTCTGCTCCCTGTGTGTGGCCTGGGAAAGTAGTAGAGGATGACACAAAGCTTTGCGACTCTGCACCCGTGAGGGAGATCTGAAAGAAGCTCCTGGCTCCTGGCTTCAGATCAACTTAGCTCTAGCCATTGCGGCCATTTATAGAATGAACTAGAGGGTGGAAGCTATTTCACTCTGTCTCTCCTCTTCTCTGTAAATCTGATCTGTCTTTCCAATCAAGAAACAAATAAATAAATAATTAAATAAATGTGCCAGTGTTTTCTTCCTCCTGTGCTCTCACACAAAAAATGTGTGACCCAACTGGTCAAAATTGCTTCAACTGCTTGAAATTAAAGCCATAGTGATTGTCTTGGGAGCTCAACTGAGTATTGAGGTTTTTCCTCCCCAGAGCCAGCTTTATAAAATCCCAGCCCTATGCTGTCTCCCAGGGACTTTGATTTCCCATTTATAGTGTCACGACCTAGAAAGCGGCAATTATCCCTGTTCTAGAACCTACGGATCAATAACGGGAGACCAAATAAATCAGATGTTTTCAGGTCAGAGTGACCAGAATCTAATGCATTTCCACTGTGCAGAATGTCCTCTCTCGTGTCTCATTTTCACCCTTTGGACACCGTGCGTGAGCCGTGTCATGTGAGCATGCCCCCCTGAGGAACAGCAGGTGCCCTAGCAGCCACGAAGCACTACTTGTTCCGGCTTGAGCTCACGGAGTGCCTTCCCTGCTGGGAGGCCCAGGGGTTTTCATGCACTTCATCCCATCTGTGGTCGTACCATCATGTGATACAGGAGCAAGTGCTGAGCTCCCCAGCCCAGACACCGAGAGAAGCAGGCGGCCTGGAAGTGCAGTGCAGCCCCATGATCACATGGCCCTGCTGGGTCCTGGGTCCAGACTCTCCGACTCCAGTACAGCCTCACACTGTACTGTGTGCTGTTCTCAGATCCTCTGGATACATGCACAAAAGACGCCCCAGTCATCTGTTCAGGGGTTCAGTGACTCACCATGTGAATTGATCCTGAAACAGGAGATGGTCTGGTTTTGCAGATAAAAACAACATCCTGGATGGTATCAGGTTTGTTAGGAAGAGTTGTGTTTGTTGTACCAGCCCTGTGGTGGGGACCCAGACTGAGGCCTGGGGTCTTTGTCTTCCACAGCCCGTGTCGGCGCCTGTGGTGGGAATTACTCAGCCATGACTTCCGTGATCTACTCTCCTGACTTTCCCGACACCTATGCCACAGGGCGGGTCTGCTACTGGACCATCCGTGTCCCAGGAGCCTCCCACATCCACTTCAACTTCACCTTATTTGACATCAGGGATTCCGCAGACATGGTGGAGCTGCTGGACGGCTACACCCACCGCGTCCTGGTCCGCTTCAGTGGAAGGAACCGCCCTCCTCTGTCCTTCAACATCTCTCTGGATTTCATCATCTTGTATTTCTTCTCCGATCGCATCAATCAGGCCCAGGGATTCGCTGTCTTATACCAAGGTAAGGCAACCTCGCCTCCTTCTGGGGGCCCTGCAGGGGGACTGTGGGCATGGGGTTGGTCTTCCTCACCAAGACAACCTCCAAACCTTGGGTGGTGCTTGGTGGGCAGAGCACTGTCAGGAGCAACTGACTCAACTTGTGGATTCTCCCAGGGTAGTAGCTCTTTTCCCATCTTCCATTTCATAGCTTGTTTATGTTTCATGATACAGAAAAGAGATGAAACCTGTGAGTTTTTTTATTTCAGTACAGTCAGACACCACATAATGACATTTTGGTCAGTGATGAACTATATATATGGCAGTGATCCCTTAAGATTATAAGGGAGCAGAAGAATTCCTATCACCAAATATTTTTCCTGCACCTTTCCTATGTTTAGAAACATTGAGACACATAAACATTTCCCAGGTGTCACAGTTGCCTATTGTAGCCAGCAGAGTGACAGGTCATATGGGTCTGTAGCCCAGTAGCCACAGGCTGTCCCATGGAGCCTGGGGTTATAGCAGGCTGTACGGCATAGGCTTGAGTAAGTGCCCCCATGAGGTTCTCACTACAGTCGAGTTACCTCACAATGTGTTTCTCCAAACACATCTCACTCATGTACCACCGTGGTTCCAGTAACAGTTTCCATAGGAAAGAGCTGAGATTCATAGAGTTGGAAAACCTTAAAGAGGTCATTTGTTCCATCTTCCTACATGCCAGGCCCAAAGAGCTGGCTGTCTTCCTTCAGACCCTCCACACTCTGCCCTGACACAAACCACCTCTTTGCCAACAGATGGGAAAGGGGGGTCTGAGTCCTCCTCATGGTCTGGATAGCAAAGCTCAGGAAGAGCCTGGCTCCATGGGGGAGAAGGAAATGCTAGGATCTGGGCTGCACAGAAGAGGATCTTCTGGGCAGGGAGAGGCAGAGCTGTAAAACACAGGGCAGGGAGACTAGGAAGCAGGTCCAGGTGTCCACGAAGAGCATCAGGCACAGAATTAGAAGCTAACAGCCACTTCCTCCTACAAGGCCATAGCTGAAGCCCAAACAGGTTCTTTGGAGCTGGTGGGGCCAGTGAAAGGAATTGTATCCAGTGTTGAGTCAGAGAGAAAGGCCTTCCTTCCTAGCCAGTGCCCAGTCAAGAGTCTTGATTATTGCCTTCCACCATCCCCAGCTAATTATCTTTTTTTTAACCTTGTAGCTGTCAAGGAGGAACTACCACAAGACAGGCCCACTGTCAACCAGACCCAGGCCGAGGTGATCACAGAGCAGGCCAATCTCAACACCAGCGCTGCCCGGTCCTCCAAAGTCCTCTATGTCATCACCACCAGCCCCAGCCACCCACCCCAGACCGTCCCAGGTAGCAATTCCTGGGCATCATCAATGGGGGCTGGAAGCCACAGAGTTGAAGGTAGCGTTGTTGGTGACGACAGAAACAGAAGTGCCCTTGGGTGTTTCAGAGAGGCACGTTGGGGTGTTGGCTCTGTGATCTGTGAGGGAACGTCCTCTCATTAGCTTAGAGGCTTAATCCTTAGGAAAAGGTTCTGACCTCTGAAGATCCAGCCTGTGTGCATGCGAGCGTGCCTTCTTTATGTCCATGTTAATCAGCAAATCCAAAGTTTTCTTGCTCTGAAATGACCTCTGCAGAGCCTGCAAATTTTCCTGAGGTTCATTAGCATGAGCAAGCCCACCCATCCAGAAGGTGTATAGATGATTCTGAAGGCACTTTTCCAGAGTCTAGACCATGCAGCAAACCAAAACAAGGCCTCTCCAATCCCGTGACTTGAAAGTGAGAAAAGGACAAAAGGCAAAGAAGAAAAGAACTTCAAAGACAGTGATTAGGGCTATGAAGGAAACTCACATAGAAGGGTGGAGAACAAGTGGTTTGTAGATCAAGATGGCTTACCTGGCCGCACACTCCCCTGGTCCTTCTGTGAGCGTGGTGATTGGGGAGGACTGGGGATAGTGACCCGACCTAGAGGTTCAGGGTGCCAGAGACCCTGCCATGAAAGGTCAGGGCTGGGGTTCTCCACTGCTTGCTCAGCTTCAGTAGTCTGGCTTCTGAGGTATTTTACAGGCCACACATCTCACCATTCCTGGGTAAAAACTGTGACCCAGGGGGTCCACATAAGCCTGTGGCTGCACAGTGGCTCAACGGTAGGGAAGAGCACACAGCACCCCTCGACTCTGAGTCCATGGCCTTTTGGACATAACACTCCCTTCTCCCTCAGAGGCAGTTCTAGAACAAGACAAGGAAGAAATGAGAAAACTTGGGGCTTGGACTTTAGCCTGACCATCAACCAGCCCTACCACCTTTTGCTAGCTACCCTCCCTGCCCCCAACCCTATAGAGGCTCTCCTACCAGCCTACCCTCTCCAAGCTGCCAGCAGTCCTCTGGAACTTTCATTAGAATTGTTATTTGAAAATGGGACACAAACAGGTCAAGTAAACTGTGTCTTTTACGCTTTCAGGATGGACAGTATATGGCCTAGCAACCCTCCTCATCCTCACAGTCACTGCCATCGTAGCAAAGATACTGCTGCATGTCACGTTCAAGTGAGTATGGGAGGAGGGGGAGGCTCACCCTTCGTCCCAGGCAGCGTCAGGCAGTAATCCATCCTCCCCTTGTAGAGTGAAATGTGCAGCTGCACAGAGCTCACTGCTGCCTGAGCACCGTGCCTGCCCCTGAGCCCAACAGATCTGATTACAAGGAGGATTGGGGCAGCGCTGGCATGAAAAGCAACACTTTCCATGTGTTGGCTCGTGCTGAACTCTTACTCAGAGATCTTTTTGCAAGGATAAAGATTCCTGTGACAATACCACACATGTTCCCTGTTGCCTTCCAGAAATTGGACAGCCTTCTTAGGAAAAAGAACTCTTTAACATTTTATTAACTGTAGTTTAATCATGGTTTTCAAAACTTTACTTAAGGAGCTTTAAACATTGATTCTGATCAATCTGAGGAAATTGTTTGCTCTCTTCATTTTGTTATTCAGGAAAAAGGAGTTGGTTCTAATGTTTGTGCACAATCACAGGTGCTGGAGTCAGGAGCTAGAGGCAAATGTCAATCAAACCTAGGCACCTCAACGGAAGATGTCTCACTTCCTAAGCCATATGCACCCCGTAAATGTTCTCTAGAGCCCTAGTTGGTCCTTCCTCTGGATCCCAGATCAGGTTCATCCCATTTCAAGGCCTTCCTGCACACTGATGCTCTATGAAAACCACTTTCCTCTGACGTTCTCCTCTGAACGCCTGCCGGACGTGTCAAACATTCAGCGTAGGTCCCTCCACTGTCCCGGGAAGGCTGCCCTGGGCGGTGTTGGGACTGTCTTGTACAGACATCTCCAACCCAACACTCGCAGTCTTTCTGGTTGAAGCAATTCATTGGTCACTCCCTCAGGTCTTCTATATGTACATTTGTTTCTCAGCATCCTTAAGGGATTGGTATCCAGTGGATACCAGAACCCACAGGTGCTTAAGGCCCTTAAACATAGAACTGTGCTGGGGCAGGTGTTTGGCACAACAAGTACAAATCCATTTGGTACACCTGCATTCCATATCAGAGGGCCTCAGTTTGAGTCCCATCTCCACTTCCCATTCCGGCTTCCTGTTACTGCACGCCGTGGGTGGCAGCAGATGATGGCTCATATACTTGGATCTATACCACCCTCTTAGGAGACTGAATGGAATTCCAGGCCCTGACTTTGGCCTGGCCCAGCCCCAGCTGTTGTGCGCTCATTTGGGAAATGAACCAATGGATGGAAGATCTCTTTTTGCCTTTCCAAGTAAAAATAAATAAGTAAATTATTTTTTTTTAGAAAATGGTATAATATTTGCAAATAATCTAAGCACATCCTCCCAATACTTTAAATTTCTTAGAAATCCAAAAATATTGTCCATGCCATGTAAATAGTTGCTGTGCTAAGACTGTTAGGGAATAGCGGTAAGGAGAGTTTGTTTATATATCTGGTACAAAGGCGCTTGAGGCTGCTCGATCTGCAGGTGTGGAAGCCATGTAGACGGAGGGCTGATGGCTTTTCTGTATTCTAACCAGTCACAGTGCAACTGTCCTTGAGCACAGTCCCATCTGCGTGTTCCCCACAGCAGCAAGCAAGCAGGATGCATCCCGTGAGGCCCAACACCTCACAGCAGGCAGAGCTCCCCTCTGACATTAGGCCCAAGCCCAGGGATGGGCAGCAGCTAAAGGGGAGGGTCTGTATTTCAAGCAGGGAAGTTTTGCTTTTCCCTGGTTTAGCTAGGTGGCCTTACAGGATAATGACATTTTGTAGAAAAGTTTTCCTTATTTAAAAAAAAAAAAAGGAATTGGAAAATTCATTATCTCTCAGACCAAACTTGTGCAGTTCTGCCCATGAGAATGTTCTATGTTGTTCTGAGACAGAAGCTGCCCAGTTACACTCTTGCCCTCTGGCCTTATCTGCCCACAGGCCACCTCACAACAGTCCTTGGATCCCTTAGGGTGCCTACTGGGGCCTTCCCAACCCAGTGCCCCTTGACCTTCCCATTTCACAGGTACAGGAGTCTCACAGGTGATGGGTTATTTTGCATGCTTTGTCCTGATCTGTTTGGAAACATTATTTCTTGTTTGACAGATCCCATCGCGTTCCTGCTTCCGGAGACCTCAGGGATTGTCATCAGCCAGGGGCCTCTGGGGAAATCTGGAGCATTTTCTATAAGCCTTCCACTTCAATCTCTATCTTCAAGAAGAAGCTCAAGGGTCAAAGTCAGCAAGATGACCGCAACCCCCTCGTGAGTGACTGACCCCACCATGGTCCAGGACACAAGGTCCCTCTTTGAGCTCAAGGCTGGTGGGGTCAACCTCCCCTGCGTGCCTCTGACCAACTTTCCCCTGCTGCTCTCTCCTCACGGCCCCCTCTGGCTGGGCTACCCTCCTACAGACTGGGAAGAAGCTGTGCTCCAGGGGCAAGGCACAGCCTGAAGTCCTCCTGTTTCTCCAGCTACCCCGGAGCCCGGCCCTCCCCATGTCTCTCTGACCCAGCCATGGGGATGCCGGGATGGTGGAGCCAAGAAGATGGAGACGCTGGAGGCCAGCCTTGGGCTCAGACACATTCTGGGTGGCTGTAGGGTGGTGGGTAGGTCAGCATATGTCAAGTTTTTCTTGATTCTCTGTTTGGGCCACATACAGATCAGTTCATCCTGGTCATCACGGTTTAGAACAGGACTGTCCTAGGAGAATTCTCAGGTTCTTTTGAGGGCTGGGCTGTCTGGTCCTGTACAAGCATGGACACCTGGGCGTTAGCACCCACAAAAGGTGAAGAGAGCCAGGGCTTCCTGCTGTGCTTGGTACTTTACTCTCTGGGTGCTGGGTGGGAATGGGCATCCCCCGAACTGGGAAGGCCTGAGAATAGGGTCTCACCTTTCCTGTTTATGTCAAACCCAACACCTTTCACACAGGCTTCTTTCCAGTGCTGCTTGATGTGGCTCAGCTCCAGGGTTGGTCATGTAAAACATGGAGCAGTCCTTGCCAGGAGTCTTTAGGGGTACTCTGTACCTACAGGTTGGTTTGGATTTTCATGGCCTCCCCTGCAGCAGGTGCAGCCTGAGTCTCCACATTCTCTCAGCCAACTCTCAGTTCAGAACAGGGAGGGATAAATATCCTGACGCAGCCCCTGGGCAGCACTGTGTGAGACGTAGGGTCTACCACCCCCCTTATGGCGCCTCCCATTAAAAAAAAAAAAGATAAAAAACACCCAGACTGGTGCTCTGCACTAAGCAGGCAGCAAATACGGTTAGGAATGGCTCACTAAGGGGGCCAAGGGAGTTCCTGGCCACAGCCCACGCCACCACATCCCACACACAAGGAGAGGAACAGCAGCAGACTGATGTGTGCAAAGGAGGCCTTGGGAACTGGAGGTCATGCCAGGATCGGCCCTAAGATTGAGAGCTCCAGCTGCCTGGCGCGGCTGTGAGAGGGAATGCCATCTGTAACGTGCAAGTCCCCACCTTCCGGAAGCAGGCTTGTCAACAGCAGCTGGGGAGGGCAGCCTGGGCCTCTGCGGGCCATGGCCAGGCCTTTATCTGAGCAAGGTTTTCCCACAGGCACTTGGACCTTGGAGCTTGTTGTGTCTTTGGCCTCTTGCCCTTCTGTGTCCCCCACCTTCTTCCCCACACACACACTGGGGAGCACCCTGCTTACTTCCGCCAGGTCCATAAAGCACTGACTACTGCAGCCCTTCCTGGAATTCTGCCCTTCTCCCCAGTCTGTGCCCAGGTGCTCCTAAGAGGACAGAGGCTGGTGTGGGGGCAGCCAGCAAGTGTCTGCAGGGAGAGGTGACACTCAGCCATCCGGGTCCAGGCGGGCGAGGGGCATTTACAGAAGGGAAGTGGGAAGCATGTCTGTGGGGGCGGGGCGCTGTCCTGCTGGGAGTGAGGAGCAGCACGCAGGACTATCTGCCAGCTTTGATCTGGAGCAGCTGGCCACTGAGCCCGTCACACACGAGGGCTGCGGAAGCAGACAGACATGTGCAGTCTCCCCCCAGCCCCCAGCCAGTCATGGCTTCTGGGGAATTTCCCCTCAAAGGCCAGCGTCAGGTGTGCATTCACCCAGGGCCCGGCGCTGAGAGCAGATGCATGCGCAACACAGTGGGTGTGGGTGTGTGGCAGTCAGCCCTGGGAGGGGGCCTGCCTGGCCTCAGCAGTTGTTCAGCCACCCTGGCCAATGTCAGTTGCTGGCCTTGGGGCTCCAGGCCCACACCCCAAACTGTACATTGTCTGAGGAGCAGCTGGAGCACGCCTTTCTCACAGAGCCCAAGAAGGGCTAGTGATGTCCCCCGCATCCCAGGTCCTTCTCCAGGCCCAGCCCAGCACCTCTGGAATCGACTTCCAATCCAGGAAGCAGCTCCAAGAAACCCAAGCCTGCCTCAGGACAGCACAGGAAGACCGGGGCCATCCATGGTCCCTCCCATAAAACATCGCTGCAGCCACAGTCTACCCTCAGGGCCTGTCAGTAACAGGGCCTCTGGTGACCAAAGACACCTGACAAGAGATGACATATGCTATAAGGAGAAAGCATTTGATCTTGTAGGACACACCTTTAGAAGTGAAAAAAAGGTTGAAAATCACTGGAAAAGAGCCATTGTGAGCCAAGCCCAGATGAACACAAAGTAGGCAGCTGCCCAAGGCAGGCAGGAGGAGCTTAGAGCTCCTTGCTCAAAGCCTGGCCTTGGGTGACAGCTGGCACCCAGGCTCTGCCTCCTCACATGCATGTCCACAGAAGGACACTCATCAGCCCATTTTGTCACCCCCATCCAAGCTGGCTGTCCCTGGGGACCAGCTCCCTGTCTCTGGCTGCATCTCACAGAACCCTGTGGTCACCCCTGCTTGTCCAGCAGTTTGCAAAGCAGAGAACAAACAGGAGTGAGGCCTCTTCTGGGTATGGGCGAGGTCACTGGACTGTTCTAACTCCTCAGTGTGGGTTTTGGCTCAGGACTCCCAACCAGCTAGAAGCCTACAAGGATCAAAGCACTAGCAAGTACAGCTGTCCCAGTCCTTGGACTCACGTCCGGCATGGGTCCTGCATGGGCACCATCCCACCCTTCACCATCAGCTCACTTCTGCCTGACCTGTCCCAGGATCTGCCCGCAGCCCTGCCATGCTGACCTAACACCTCGAGGCTCTTAGGCTGTCGTCCGCCCGTGTGCATCCTTGGTACCACACGCACTTAGCCTTCACCAGCACTTACAGGTGGGCGGCCTCACAG
This sequence comes from Ochotona curzoniae, assembly GCF_017591425.1. Classification (NCBI taxonomy): domain Eukaryota; kingdom Metazoa; phylum Chordata; class Mammalia; order Lagomorpha; family Ochotonidae; genus Ochotona; species Ochotona curzoniae. The sequence continues at coordinate 8,597,888 of NW_024467101.1, read as the reverse complement.
GTGTCCCACTCCAGGTCTTTACCACTTCCCCAGCCCAGAGCGCCTGGTCTCCAATCTCTCCCGTTTGGTGTTTGGTACTTGCTTTTTGTTTTGTTTTGTTATTACCTTGGGAATGTGTAACTTTTTGGTTGTCTCCTCTGGTGTCTTTGTTTACCTTCCTGCTGTTCTACCTCTTGGCCAGGCCTCTCAGCTCAGCTGCCCTGATGTGGGGTGTTTCTCAAACCTTCCAGCCACAGCTTACTTCCCTCAGGCTGGCTGGCTGGCACAGGGAGTAAAGGGGCTTCACCCGCTGCCTGTGGGCCTGTCTCACAGGCAGAGGTGCGTGTGGCGGACGGTCAGAGGTCAGGCCCCACCCCCAATCCCAGCTTCAGGATGGAAGTATCTAGAAGCCCGGGCCAGAGGTGCCTTTGCTGCCTGGGCCAGGAGCATCAAGACCTGCCCCACATCCACCATTGTGCCTCTCAGCAGGGGATTTTGACTTTGGATGACAAGGCTTTATTTGTAAATACGCTCTTAATTACACAACTTTGAGAATAAAATAGAAACATCATGTATTTTAAAAATATAAGATGAAGTGTGATGCACTGTATACAATTTAATATATATTTTTTAGGATTTTGTTATTTAAGAAAAAAATGGAATGTAACGGTACTTAACTTTTACAAAAGAAAGAAAAAAAATGTTATTTTTACTGTCTGGAGGAAATAAATATTCTCATTGTTGTAGACACCGCTGATGGGCCCTCAGCTGTCATCTGTAATGGCTGCGCCACCCGGAACAGAGGGGACACGAGGAAGGCAGCGGGTGTGTGGTGGGGTGCTAAACTCCACACTCGCAGCCAGCACCGCTCACCCTCTGCTTGCTTGCTCTTTCCTCATAGTGTTTCCAGACTTCTTCCTGCCTTATCCTGGTATTGACCCACAGTTGATCCTCAGCCGGTAAGATGTGAACCAGTCAGGATGCCAGATCAGCACCGGGTTGGGCGGAGACCAGGGGGAGGGCCGGACCAGGATGGGGAGAGTGCAAGTTGCCAGTGGAGAAGATGTGGTTCCAACCAGGTTCCTGCTCAGTCCCTGTGCGCACCCCCTGGGATCCATGCCCCAAGAGGCTGTAAAGAGGGACTGCGAGCTGCCATATTAACGCTGCTCCTGCCCAGCAGGATGGGTCTCACCTCTCAGAGCAATCAGTTCTTCCTTGCCACATCTTTTCTCCCCACGCTTCCCTTCCCAGCAATTAGAACAGAAGTTCCATGTGCCCTGGCACCCTCCTACCCACCCTGTTCACATCTGCATAACCCTTGTTTTGCTGATGAGAAAACTGAGCCTGCAAAAGGCCTGGGTTAGTGGTGGGGGTGGCGCACACAGCCCTGGAAACTTCCTGCGGGGATCCAGGATTCAGATTCCCCTGTTCATTAGCTGCAAGGCCAGTGAGGATAAAACAGGCTGCCTTTGACGGGTTTCAGCCGAAGCATGACATCAGATTCCCTGTTTAGAAGACGTTCCTCGCCGCATCCAGAGAAACAGACAACACCGGGGTAAGATCGAGGGCAAGGAGACCAGGCAAGAGGCATGTGGACATGTCTGGCCAAGAGATGCGGTGGGTGGATGGGGTCTGTGAGAAGGGGAAAGCTGACCACAGCCACAGGTCAGAGCCGTGTGACCTTGGCTACATAACCCAGCCAGTGTGCCTGCTTTCTGTGTAATGGGGGCAGTTACCACAGGTGCTGTGATGATGTGAGGGGTTGTGTGCATCATTGCACTGCACCTTTTCTTCCAGAAGTGTGGCTAACAGAGGCATCCCCGGTGATGCTCAGGCACTCTTGAGTCTGGTCCCTGGGTGGGAAGTGGGATAGGAACGTCCAAGGTGCCGAGGGTGAGAGAACGCCTGATGAGGTCATTTTAACCAAGTCCCCTGAGGTCCCCTCTATGGAACATCAGGGCAGAATTGTCCAGTGGGTATTGTCCATGTGACCTGATGCACACAGAGCATGGAAACACAAAGATTATGTCCTCAGGAGTGTAATGCAGTCCCAACAAGCTGCCAAGCACAGTGGCGGGTGCCTGAGGTGGACAAGGAGGTGCCTGGGCAGGACAAGGCCCCATCTCAAGAAGCCAAGGAGCCCAACCAGCAAAGCCTCTACCTTGGCTGGCTCAAGCACATGCAGAGGATTAACCTGTTATCATGCTGACCCCAGTCTTCGCTGGTTCAGGCACATGCAGACTGCTGGTGTTGGAGTCACGGGTCCAAGTTCTCAGGCAATGACTCACTGAATGAAGTCTCCCTGGTTGAGGCAATCTGTGCCGAGGCATGGTAGGAATTGGGGAGTAGCTCTCAGAGAAAAGGGGTACAGGCCAGTCCTGCTAGAGTGGGTCACCAACCACCTGAGACATATCCCTGGGAATCTCTGCTTGCTTAGTCAAAATGCAGGTTCCTAGGCCCCACCAAACCGGAATTCTTGAGAAACTAATGGGGCCATCACTTATTTCTGAAAATCAGAAAGATAAGCCTTCCATCCACTGGGTTGATTTTCCTAGTTCCTGCAATAACCAGGACTAGGCCAACCAAGCTTGAGCCAAGAGTCTAGAACCCCATACTGATATCTCACATGGGTGGCAGGGGCTCATGTCCATGGGTCATCATCCAGTGTCTTCCAGGCACATTAGCAAGGAGTTGGATTGGAAGCAGAACAGCCAGGACTCAAACCAACATGCCCCATGTGGTGCGGCACCAACACAAAACCAGCCGCCTTTTTAAACTTAGAAAGGCAGAGAGAGAGATCGTTCATTCCCCTGGTTCACTCCCCAAATGCCCACAACAGCCTGCTGGAAGTCCAGAGCCAGGAACTTAGCTCCAGTCTTCTGCAGCATGGCAGGAAACCGGAGTCCTTGAGTCATCCTCCTCGCTGCCTCCCAGGGTGTGCATCAACAGGAAACTAAAGTCCAGATCTGAGCTGGAACCCAAACTTGAGATGTGAGGGTCCTGACCAGCCCCCTCCTGGATGCTTCTGATGCTTACTACAGCCTAAGCAACGGGGCCATAGGCACCCATTCCCTAAACCTCCACACAGAATGCTTTGTGAGTTCCAGTGGCAATGTGTGATCTGGCTGCAAAGACCAGTTTCTTCTCAGAGATTGATTGTGGGGTAGAAAGGTGGGGAGCACAACAGTTATTCCAGAAGCTTCTCTTACTTTGATTGGAAACTTGTGCCGTGCTCTTGGCCACTGTCCTCCCTCCTTGGCCCACCTCCATCCTGGACAGAGCCACGACCACTGTCCTAGGACAGAGCCTGAAAAGCTAGTTTCCCTTGAATGTTTATCTTCTCTGTGCTGTCCTTTTCTTTCCCAGAAGCTCCTTCCTTCCACGAAGGAAAATATTTTTGATGGCAGGAAGCAGCTGGTGGAAAACAAATAGGCTGGCCTTGCTGATGAATTCTTAGAGTCACACTGGGTGGCAAGAGAAAAAAAAATAGTAAGTACATGGCAGCCAGAGCATGCAACTATCCTGCCTAAAACCCAGCCTCAGGCTGTGGGACAGCAGGGTGTGCCTGGAAGAGATCCTCTCTTCAAACCCATGTGAGTGGACCTTGGACCGCTGGCCTTGACCTTGTACTGTCAGAACCGCATCCCCTGTGAGCCAGTGGCAGACTCTCGGAGGCTCTTCTTTCTGGGGAGTGGGAGAAGGGCTGGACAAAAGTGACCTTGTCTCCAAGCCTGGAAGTCACGTGACCATCTCTTCCCCCACTGGGCTGTGCGTGTCTGAAACTGTCGTCCATCTCCGTGTCCCAGAGAACTGGAAGGCTTTTGTTCCCAGGCTGCGGAGCTAGGTCCCCGTGGGGGATTGTTTGTGCTCAACTCAAAGGGACCCTTTGGGGGTAAAATATTTCAGTCCTCAAAAAGCAGCAACATTTGCTTGTAGCTGGAAGTCATCATTTCTGGTCTCCAGCTGTTGTCTGGAGCCAGCAGGCCCCTGCCGAGTGGGCCCACCCCCAGCAGAGGGGAGCGAGGAGGGCAGTGTCAGGCTGGGCTGGACAGGGACCACCCTATATCCAGGAGGCCTGTCTCCAAGACAGTCAAACCACAGAGACACAAGGACTGGGCCAGGCCAAAGCCAGGAGCCAGGAGCCAGGGGCTTCTTCAGGGTCTCCCATGTGGGTGCCGGAGCCGAACCACTTGCACCATCCTCCACCCCCCTTCCAGGTGCACTAGGAAGAAGCTAGTTTGGAAGCAGAGCACATAGAGCTTAAACCAGCACCCGCATGAGATGTGAGCCTGTTAGGTCACAACACCCACCCCAGGCCTCTGGATTTTTTTTTCTTCTATTTTATTTTTAATTTTATGATACAATTCCATAGACTTGGGATTTCCCTTATCTCCTCCCCAAATTCCCTCCCCCTAGGTTTCCTCCATATTACGATAGTGTAGTCCTTCGTAAGCAGTCATAAGTCCATCATTTTGCTATTTTAGTGTATCCTGACATTGCGGGTGCAGACAATGGCAGACAGTCCAGCATCCTACTGTCAAGATATATCAAACAGTTTCATTGGGAGTTCACCTTTGATTTGGAAGTAGAGATGCATACTGCATTGTATCTTCACACCTGGCCATGATAGTCTCTTACATAGTTACTATGCATTCCCTTAAATGAAAAGCCATAAAACAAAATAACAGGTATAAAGTTAAAAAAAAAAAAGTGTACAACACCATGGAGTTAAATAATATGCTACTGAATAACCAGTGGCCACTGGATTTTTTTTTTTTAAGATTTATTTTATTTTTATTGGAAAGTAAGATATACAGAGGGGAGGAGAGACAGAGAGGAAGATCTTCCATCCAATGATTCAGTCCCCCAGTGGCCACAATGGCCGGAGCTGAGCCAATCCAAAGCTAGGAGCCAGGAGCTTCTTCTGAGTCTCCCATGTGGGTACAGGGTCCCAAGGCTTTGGACTGGCCTTGACTGCTTTCCCAGGCCACAAACAGGGAGCTGGGTGGGAAGCGGGGCTGCTGGGATTAGAACCAATGCCCATATGGGATCCTAGCACATGCAAAGTGAGGACTTCAGCTGCTAAGCTACTGCGCTGGGCCCTGGACTTTTAAGAATCCAGTGTTGGGAGGATGTGGCAGGCAGGCAGGGGAGTGAGGAGCAGCTACTGCTTTGCATGTCTGTCGCATGCACAGGTTCAGTAAACTTGCTTTAGTTGCTAGTACACCGTAAAACATCAAGGACTTCAGAGATCTTCAAACCCACATTTCAACAAATGCAGGGGCAGCTTTATCTAGGCCTGGGTAAGCAGAGCTGTAGCATAGGAAAGGATAATAACAGTAGTAGTAGCAGCAGCTTTTGTAATGCTTCTGCAGTACTCACTGTGTGATGGGCACTGGAACAAGCACTTAGCAGACAACCCGCCAGGGAGACCGAGGCTCAGAGAAGCAGGTCCCACCAGCGGTGGGCAGAGCTAGGATTCATCCCAGATCAGCTGACTCTCAAAGCCAGGCTCCCCGCTGCTGTTGGGCTGCAGGCCCCTCCCTCCAGGCCAAGGGTGGCCCCCTAACTGTCAGGGACAGCCCACGGGACCCACAGGCAAGAAAGGCATCAAGCCTTGTGGCCTGTGCCACGGGCGTAATCTGAACATCAGCAGGAGGCGTTTCAGAGGAACAGTCACTACAGCAGTAACTGTGGGTCCATCTGACCAGCCACCAATTGTCCAGCACTCGGGCCAGGGACTGGCTGGTGCTTTCTGTGAAAGGCTCAATGTGGACTCTGCCAGCCTTGCGATTGCCCTTCATTACTAAATTCTGCTGGCACTGCTTACTGTGCACCAAGCGCTGGGGCTCTCCATGACCCCAACTCAAGAATCCCAGAGCCTCCTAGGCAGCTCCATGGGGTAAGGAGGGAACAGGAGGTGACCACCAGGGGACGCCAGGACCCCGGGTTATTAGCCATAGACACTAACTACATGGCCATGGCCGTGCTCCAGTGACCCTTTCAGAGATCCCAAACCTTGCATTTGGCAGAACTTTCACATGCTACGAAAACCTGGCCTTCTAATTTCCCTCCCCCATGCTAACAATTCTAGAACATGCTGTGAGGGGAGGGGTAGCATGCCCCAGCTTCAGACTAAGCCCCAGTCACTCATGTCCTCATCCAGTCCTCATGACAAGCTGTGCAGATTCCACGTTGTTTTATACTCATTCAATGCCAGATGAGGGCGGTGAGACTCACTGAGGTCCAGAGACATCCCAGCCTGTGTGTTTTCCTTCGAGACACGTTGGGTGGGTTTCAGTCCTAGGAAGAGAAGAATGAGTGGCGAGAGAGGCCCTAGTGCCAGGGCATTACCCTGGGGGTCCTGGCAGCAGCCCTTACACCCCAGCTTCCCACAGTCTTTGCTTGAAAGGCCTATCTGGTGGAGGCAGGAGGTCCAGGCGAGGACATCTCAGCAGTGCCTTATCTCCCTCTCTGAGTACCCAGGGAGCCGGCTCTTCTGGACCCCCGGCCGAAGGATCTGCACCTTAAACTCACTTCCCTTCCCCACTGAGGGAGTGAGTGCCCCAGTCTCCTAGAAACTCGTCTCTCCCTCCCAGTCCCAGGCCTGCTCTGCCTGCCCTGCCGCCTGCTGCTTGACCTGGCCAGACATTTACCATCCAGACATCTTAGCGAAAGGGGACACGGAGCCTGCTGCCCTCACTCTCACTCCTCACCTCCCCAGCCATCTGGCCTCCCCAATGGCAGCTTGGGCCGACAGTATTGGAATCTCTTCTGCCCCAAGAACGTTCTCAGGGGCACACCTGTGTGTTACTTGGAGTGACAGGCCTGGGAGCTGGGCTGAGGAAGGCAGGATAGGGCATACACCCTTGACCAAGTAACCCAGCTTCGTGGAGAAAACCACTGGTCTGTCCAACAGAGAAACAAGACTGAGCCCGGTACAATAGCCTAGCGGCTAAATCCTTGCCATGAATGTGCTAGGATCCCATATGGGTATTGCTTCATATCCTGGCAACCCCACTCCCATCCAGCTCCCTGCTTGTGGCCTGGGAAAGCAGTCAAGGCCGGCCCAAAGCCTTGGGACCCTGCACCTACATTGGAGACCTGAAAGAGGCTCCAGGCTCCTGGCTTCAGATTGGTGCAACTCTGGCTATTGCTGCTACTTGGGGACTGAACCAGCAGACAGAAGATCTTCCTCTCTGTCTCCTCCCTGTATATCTGACTTTCCAATTAAAAAAAAAAGAAAAAAGAAAACCAAAAAAACAGACCACGAGCTCTGGACCCAGTGCAGACCCAGCTGTCCCTGGAACTCAGTGAAGACAATCTACCTTCTCAGCCTCCATGTGCTCATCTGTGAAACAGGCCACCAGTCACTACTCACAGGACTTTTATGACGAACAAATGAAATAAGGTGACACACACAGCCCAGTCACTGTCCAAGCTGAGCCTGGCCGAAGCTGGGAGCCAGAAACTCTATCTGGGTCTCCCACATGGGTGACAGGGACTCAATTATCAGAGCCAGAACTCAAACCCAGACACATCAACACAAGACACAGACACACAAGTGGTACCAAACACCAGCTGCTTTACCACCAATCTCAACCTAAGAACAGTGAGGTCTGGGGAGGACTCGGCGTGTCTGGAGCCTGGCCTTATGCTAGCTGCGACAGGGGAGCGGGGTGTCACACACACACACCAGGCACCCAGCGTAGAAGGAGCCCATTCACATAACACCAAGCATCTAATGCAGAAAGAGCATCGTTCCTGGGACCGGCACGGTGCTGTGATGTGGTAGGTGAAGCCACTGTCGGCAGCATCAGCCCCTCATCTGGGGCTGCTCCACTTCCAATCCAGCTCTCTGCAAATGTGCCTGGGAAAAGCAGCGCAAGAGGGTCCAAGTATTTGGGCCCCTGTACTAGTATAGGAAGCTCACTCAGATGAAGCTGCTGGCTCCTATCTGGTCCAGCCTTGGCCATTATGGCCCTGGAGAATGAAGCAATGGAGATGTCTGGCTCCATTCCCTCTATGTAACTGTGACTTTGACATGAATAGATAAAACTTAAAAAAAAAAAAAAGCCCAAGTTGATTCCTTAAAGAAGTTGGTTTCTCCCTAAACATTCAGTATGTAAAATGTTCACTGACCTCCCACTCCCAGGGTCAGATCTTTTGGGTGAAAAAAATGTTGTCTGCAGACGATTTCTGCATCAGTTGTTCCAGAAAAGGGAATAAATGCAAAATCTGAGGTGGTATTTCCCTTCAGGCCTCCGGCCCAAGCCCTGCTGTCCCGGCCCCTCAGGTCCCAGACCACAGTCCTTGCTCACCAGTGCCGCCGTGTGGTATGACTGGCGATCTGCAGAAGAAAGCCGGCTCTGAACAGTTTTGGTCTGTAGGCACCACCTGCTTTAAGGTCCTGGTCCAGTCCAGCTTGGGTTGCTATCACAGTGTTTCTAGTATATCAGGGTTCATAATAATAATAATAATACAGACTTCTTTGAAAGCTTCCTGGCTCCTTAAAGCCTTGCTGCCTCCTCCCTTCCATTGCTCTTCTTTTCTCACTGAAATCCAATGCTTCCCCTATCCTGCAAAAAGGGCAAAAGCAAAAAATAGAAAAAACAATGTCAAAATGCAGAAGGCAGTTGATTGAGGCACAGGGGTTCACACACATCTGGCATCCGTGACGGCCTCCATGGGGGCAGTCCTTAAAAGAAACAAGGAGGACCCGGTGCAGTGGCCCAGTGACTACAGTCCTCACTTTGAACGTGCCGGGATCCCATATGGGCACCAGTTCTAACTCTGGTGGCCCCACTTCCCATCCAGCTCCCTGCCTGTAGCCTGGGAAAGCAGTCGAGGACAGCCCAAAGCCTTGGGACCCTGCACCCGCGTGGGAGACCTGGAAGAAGCTCCTGGCTTCAGGTTGGCTCAGCTCCAGCCATTTTGGTCACTTGGAGAGTGAACCATCAGACGGAAGATCTTCCTCTCTGTCTCTCCTCCTCTCTGTATATCTGACTTTCCAATAAAAATAAATCTTTAAAAAAAGAAGTAGAGTGGCCAGGACTCACAGCTACGCCTCTGATATGGAAAAACAGCGTCATAAGCAGTGCCTTCACCCACTGTGCCACGATGCCAGCCCCTGAAACCTCGCTTGTTGCTACTTTGAACTTTTTGTGTGGGGTACCTTGACCTTCCTCCAGGTAGAATAGCTTGCTGATCCAGAGAGACCAGAATCTTTGAGATATCTTTGAGACACAGCATCAGAACCCACACTCCATTGTTCTCGTGGTATCCCGTGAGTACCAAGGTATGCCCCGTTCAGTGGGAGAGGCGCCTGTATCAAGGCATGAATGGTTGGGGGTAGGGATGGCTGGCAGTTGTCAGGAAGAAGCAGCTCTGTGTCCTAACCCTAGATGGCAAGTGAGAACTGCCAAAACTGCACTACAGTGACCAGGCATCTGGGGCAACAGCTAAATTGCCCCCTTGGGGATACCCCCGTTCCCATACTGGAGTGCCTGGTTCAAGTCCCAGCTCCTCTACTTCCAATCAGCTTCCTGCTGATGTGCACTCCCGGAGGCAGCCTGTGTACTCAAGTGCTTGAGCGCTAGCCAGCCATGTAGGAGACCCTTATGGAGTTCCTGTCTCCTGCCTGTGGCCTGGCCCAGCCCTGGCTGTTGTGGGCATTTGGGGAGTGGACCAGTAGGTGAAAGATGTGTGTGTTGATTTGCCTTTTCTTTTTCTTTTTAAAAAGATGTGTTGGGCCCGGCGCGGTGGCGCAAGTGGTTAAGTCCTCGCCTTGCACGCCCTGGATCCCATATGGGCACCGGTTCTAATCCCGGCAGCCCCGCTTCCCTTCCAGCTCCCTGCCTGTGGCCTGGGAAAGCAGTCGAGGACGGCCCAAAGCTTTAGGACCCTGCACCCGTGTGGGAGACCTGGAAGAGGCTCCTGGCTTCGGATCGGCATAGTATCGGCCCGTTGTGCTCACTTGGGGAGTGAATCATCGGACGGAAGATCTTCCTCTCTGTCTCTCCTCTCTGTATATCCGCCTTTCCAATAAAAAAATAATAATAAAAATAAGTCTTTTAAAAAAAAAGATGTGTTTATTTTTATTGAAAAGGCAGATAGACAGAGAGAAGGAGAGACAGAGGAAAAGATTGTTTGCATTTTCTAGTTCACTCTCTAAATGGCTGTCTGCTGGTTCATTCATAGCCAGAGCTGAGCTGATCCAAAGCCAGGAACTTCTTCCTGGTCTCCCACTTGGGTGCAGGATCCCAAGGCTTTGGGCCGTCCTCCACTGCTTTCCCAGGCAACAGGCAGATAGCTGGAGGGGAAGTGGAACAGCTAGAGTATGAACTGGCAGTCATATGGGATTCCGGTGTGTGCAAGGTGAGGACTTTAGTCACTAGGTTATCCTGTGGGGCCCTTAACCTGTCTTTCAAATAAATGAAAGTGTTGCAACACAGGATGCAATTGTCTTAGCCCCTTGGCTAATTGCCCAGCTTTTACCTTTGGTTTTATGCACTGGTTATTTTCTTAAAGATTTATTTATTTCAAAGGCAAATTTAGAGAGGAGAGAGAGAGAGATATTTCATTCACTGGTCACTCCCCAGTGTGGCTGGAATGGCCAGATCTGGGTCAGTCTGAAGCAAAGAGCTCAGAGCTTCTTCCAGGACTCCCCCATGGGCATAGGGGCTCAAGGAATTGAGCGTCTTTTCTGCTTTCCCAAGGTGAATTAACAGGGAGTAGGACCAGAAGCAAAATAGCCAAGTCCTTGCCTTGCATGTGCTGGGATCCCATACGGGTGCTGGTTCTAATCCCGGCAGCCTTGCTTCCTATCTAGCTCGCTGCTTGTGGCCTGGGAAAGCAATTGAGGATGGTCCAAAACCTTAGGACCCTGATCCACATGAGAGACCTAAAAGAAACTGCTGGCTTCTTGCTTCAGATTGGCTCAGTTCCAGCCATTATAGCCATTTGGGGAATGTACCAGCAGATGGAGAAAACTTTCTCTGTCTCTCTCTTTTCTACAGATCTGCCTTTCCAATAAAAATAAAGAAATCCTTAAAAAAAAAAAAAAACTCAGCTGATGGGGTGAATATTGCAATGTAGTAAGTTAAACCCCTATGGGCCTGGCGCAATAGCGTAGTGGTTAAAGTCCTTTTCTTGCACACCCAGGATCCCATATGGTCACCAGTTCTAATCCCAGCGGCCCCACTTCCCATCCAGCTCCCTGCTTATGGCCTGGGAAAGCAGTGGAGGATGGCCCAAGGCCTTTGGACCCTGCACCCGTGTGGGAGACCCAGAAGAGCTACTGGTTCCTGGCTTTGGATTGGCATAGCATCGGCCATTGCACTCACTTGGGAGTGAATCATCGGACGGAAGATCTTCCTCTCTGTCTCCCACGTGGGTGCAGGGTCCCAAAGCTTTGGGCCGTCCTCCACTGCCTTCCCAGGCCACAGGCAGGAAGCTGGAAGGGAAGTGGAGCTGCCAGGACTAGAACCGGCGCCCATATGGGATCCCGGGCGTGCAAGGCGAGGACCTTAACCACTGCGCCACAGCGCCGGGCCCAATAATTCTTTAAAAAAAAAAAAAAAGGTTAAGCCCCTGCTTGGGTTGTCTGCATCCCCTATAGTAGAGCCAGTTTGAAGGCCAGCTACTTCTCTGCGAGGGCAAGTGCCGTTTTTGAGCCCAGGAAGCACCAGAAGGTAACCCAAGTGCTTGCCCCACCCTCCCACCCCGACCCAACCCCCGCCACCCATGTGGGAGGCCTAGATGGAGTTCCTGGCTCCTGGTTTTAGCGTGGCCCAGCCCTGATGATATTGTAATCATTTGGAGAACCAGTAAGCAGGTGCAATACCTCTCTCTGACTCATCCTCTCCCACCTCCACCCCCGGCCATCACACTTCTTTTAAACAGAGAAAGACATCTTTTCAAGAAATAAGTCAGCTGATAGTCTTTCGGAAAGATTCTTGTATGTGATGCATCATTTAGCTCCCTTGCACTATTTCACGAATTTCTCTTTGGGGACTGGCATTGTGACACAAACAGGTTAAACCACTGCTTACAATGCCAGCATAAACTACAAAGCCTGGGTTTGAGTCCTGGCTGTTCTACTTCTGATCCAGCTCCCTGCTAGTGTACCCAAACAACACCGGAGATAGTCCCAGGAAGTTAACAGACATCCCAAATGGCATCTTAACTAACGTACTAGACACCTGTCCCTCCCTCAGACCTGAACATTTCAGATCATCCACTATGTGCTCACTTCGGCAGCATATAGACTAGGTCATCCACTAAAGGCAGCCCTAGCCGCTGACGCACACCCCTCCCAGGGCTTGCCACGGTTCACTTCTGGATTTGTTTAGTGACTTGGCCAGACGGCAGAGCAAAACCGATTTCTCCTGAATGATGCACAGCCTCTGGTTTCACTCTGCTAGGACAGCAGCCTTGGGCAGAAGCCCAGTCACTCTGGGTGACAGTGGTAGAGGCAGATCTGTCTGTTCACGTTTCTCTGTTAAGCTGTCTGTCCTTGTGGGAATCACAAACAAGCTATTAGCCTCCTCTGGATTGTTCTGTTGTTTTCCTCAATGCCCTGGAGGTATAGGTGGCTCTGTCTTGAAAACTTGGCACCCCCTGCAGAGGAAGGTATTCTTAGAGGTTACTCTCTGAGGTTTGTTGTGACCCCCAAAAGGGCCTTTTTCTTTCTTTCTTGTATTGGAAAGTCAGATATACAGAGAGGAGGAAAGGCTGAGAGGAACATCAGATGATTCACTCCCCAAGTGGCCGCAACAGCTGGAGCTGAGGCAATCTGGAGCCAGGAGCTTATTCCAGGTTTCACGGGTGCAGGGTCCCAAGGCTTTGGGCCGTCCTCGACTGCCTTCCCAGGCCACAAGCAGGGAGCTAGATGGGAAGTTGGGCTGCTGGAACTAGAATTGGCACACACATGCGTGCAAAGAGAACTCTAGCGGCTAAGCTACCACTCCGGACCCCAGAAGGGTCTTTTTCTTAGTTATCTTTCTTGGCTCAAGAAGCTTTTGTAACTGGCTGCTGGTTTACTCTCCCAGAACTTCCAACTCCTTCCTAACTGATGACTACAGAACTCTCCATTGTTTTCACCCTTCAGCTTAAACTGTCCCACACTCAGTTTCAGAAGAAGTCTCTTCCCGTGGGCAAAGTTTCAAACATCTCTGTCTCCCTTGGGCAAAGCCTCTGTCTACTTCTCTCCCAGTGAGACCCTGAGCAGGAAGCTGTGTGGAGCTGTAGCTTGTGTCTTGCCACTCAAGACAGGAAACTCTGCCCTGCAAAGGAGCAAAGGCAAGTGTGGAAGGCAGCCCCAAAGCCTTCAGCGGAGCCCCTAAGCTGAGGGGAGTGCAGGCTGGCCAGCTCTGCCCAGAGATGCAGATCATCCATCTGGAAATGCATCATGGGAAAAAAAAACTCACCATAACTAAAAAGGCATGGCAGTTACAAGTATGTTCCTTGAGTTGCATCCACGTGGGAGGTGACAACTAGTGCTGTCCTATCTGTTCTTTTTTGGTGTGCTCAGTAACTCTATGCTTTCTGCTCTGGTGCACTTTTTCTTTATTTATTTGCTTGGAAGACAGAGAGACATTCCATTCTTTGGTCCACTCCCCAAATGGCCATGATGGTTAGGCCAAAGCCAGGAGCCAGGAGCTTCATCCAGTGTTTCTAATGTGGGTGGTAAGGACTTGGACCACCTTCTGCTTATTTCCCAGACAGCAAACAGCTGGGCCAGGAGTGGAGCAATAGGCAGTGGTTTAAGCCACTGTGTCACAGAACCGGCCCTTCAGATGAATTCTCGGCCACCATAACACCACCCTCAAAGGCTGACAACACCGAGCATATTGGGACCTGCTTCTCCTGAAAGAGAGATTCTATCCTACAAGGTGGGGGATTCCACACTGCAAGGGGGTCCCCAGTAGGTGAAGGGGACCACTGGCCTCATACCCACCTTTACTCAAAATAGGACTTGGCAACACAGAACTGGGGGGTGAGAAACGCCCTGCCCTGTAGCTCCACCCCCTTCCATGTCAATCCAGTAGGCCCACTTTTCCATAATGTGCCAGGACCAGGAAGAAGAAGCCATTATGGCCACGTGGAAACTAAACTCCCCGTGAACAATGCAGAAGTTAATTCTATTTTTAAAGCAAGATTTATTTAGGGGAAAAAAGGGGGGTGGGAGGGCTCCTGCCATGGTGGCAGAAGGGGCTCCATGTGTCCCAAGGAAAAACCCCAAAAATCCTGCCAGTGTGTAGCAGAAGGTCTGGAACCAAGGAAGGAAAGCAAAAGCAAAAAAAAAAAAATCCGAAGTAATGGTGGAAATGGTGTGTTTTTTGCCCCATCTCAGGGAGTTACTCAGAGAACAAAGGATGAATTATTTCAAAAGTGTGGTGTGGAGTTCCAGTGTGATAGCCTAGTGGCTAAATCCCTGCCTTGCATGTGCTGGGATCTCATATGGATGCTGTTTTGTATCCCAGCTGCTCCACTTCCCATCCAGCTCCCTGCTTGTGCCCTGGGAAAGCAGTGGAAGACGGCCCAAAGCCTTGGGACCCTGCACCCGTGTGGGAGACCCGGAAGAAGCTCCTTGTTTTTGACTTCATATCGGCTCAGCTCTGGCTGTGGCGGCCACTTGGGGAGTGAACCAGTGTGTAGAAGATCTTTCTCTCTGTCTCTCCTCTCTGTAAATCTGATTTTCCGATAAAAATAAGTAAATCCTTCAAAGGGAACATGATAAACACAAACTCTGCATGGCAGACATAGTGTACACACATGCAGATCTTAGAACTCCTGGCAAAAAAACGTCAGTGAGTGTGCATGCAGCAGCTGGAGCCCTTGCCAGACTGGCTCACAGCTGTTTTGGAAACCAATCCAGCAGTTCCTGTCACAGTTCACCTGCAGCTTCCCCAGGATCCAGCCGTTCCATTCCCGGACCTCTCTCCCTCCGAGAGCGGTGGGAATGTCCATCAACACAGAACTTTGACAAACATGGACGGATCTTAACATAATGACAATGGATGAAAAAAAGTCAGCCCAGGCCCAGCACGGTAGCCTAGTAGCTAAAGT
Source organism: Ochotona curzoniae (assembly GCF_017591425.1). Lineage (NCBI taxonomy): Eukaryota > Metazoa > Chordata > Mammalia > Lagomorpha > Ochotonidae > Ochotona > Ochotona curzoniae. The sequence goes on along the minus strand of NW_024467101.1, from coordinate 8,582,837 downwards.
CCTCACCTTGCAAGTGCCTGCAAACAGGATCCCATATGGGCACCAGTTCATGTCTCAGCTGCTCTGCATCCCATCCTTGCCTGTGGCCTGGGAAAGCAGCCGTTCCAAAAATAAATAAATAAATCTTTAAAAAAAAAAAATAGAAGGAAAGAAGTCAGCCCAAGAAGGAGTGCATGTGGTCGGAGTTCATGCCTGCAAAGTTCTAGGAAACGCAGAATAGTCTGTAGTAACAGCAAACAGCCAAGTTTGGCAACGAGGTGGATGGGGCCACAGGGAACTTCTTGGGGTGCTGGACAGATGTACCATCGTAACTTCAGAGAAAGGCCCCCAGGGAGAATCCAAACATCCCATTGTGTGGCATGCCAGTTGCACCTCATGAAACCTATTTAAAATAGATGGACTGGGCCCAGCGCAATAGCGTAGCAGTTAAAGTCCTCACCTTGAATGCGTCAGGATCCCATATGGTCACCGGTTCTAATTCTGGTGGCCCCACTTCCCATCCAGCTCCCTGCTTGTGGCCTGGGAAGGCAGTCGAGGATGGCCCAAAGTCTTGGGATCCTGCACCCACGTGGGAGACCTGGAAGAAGTTCCTGGTCCCTGCTTTGGATTGGCTCAGCTCCAGCCGTTGTGCTCACTTGGAGAATGAACCATCAGACAGAAGATCTTCCTCTCTGTCTCTCCTCCTCTCTGTATATCTGTCTGTCCAATAAAAATAAATAAATCTTTTAAAAAATAAAATGGATAGGGCCCGGCGCTGTGGCGCAGTGGTTAAGGTCCTCGCCTTGCACGCCCGGGATCCCATATGGGCGCCGGTTCTAGTCCCGGCAGCCCCGCTTCCCATCCAGCTCCCTGCCCTGTTTAAGGCCTGGGAAAGCAGTGGAGGACGGCCCAAAGCTTTGGGACCCTGCACCCATGTGGGAGACCCAGAAGAGGCTCCTGGCTTTGGATCGGCATAGTATCGGCCGTTGCGCTCACTTGGGGAGTGAATCATCGGATGGAAGATCTTTCTCTCTGTCTCTCCTCTCTGTATATCTGCCTTTCCAATAATAATAATAATAATAGATCTTTTAAAATAAATAAATAAATAAAATAAAATGGATAGACTGCAGGTTAGTGATTTTCCTGTATTAAAAGGGGAAGGGGGAAGGGAGCTGCACAATGATTCAGTTGGCTAATCTGCCTACAAGTGCCAGGAGCTCAAGTGGGTGCCAGTTGGTTTGTGTCCCAGCTGCTCCATTTCCCATCCAGATGCCTACCTATAGCCTGGGAAAGCAGTGGAGGATGGTGTAAAGCCTTGGGACCCTGCACCTGTGTGAGAGACCTCGAAGAAGCTCTTGGCTCCTTGATGTAGATCCAGCTCAGCTCCAGCCAATGTGGCCGGATGAGGGGGTTACTAAGATGAGGGGGTGACAGACCCATGATAAATGTTTCAGTTTTCCCTCCTGTGTCCAGAGTGGAGGTGGCAACAGGGAAGGGGGGGAGAAAGTGCTAGGCTCCTTGCTGTCGTACTACATCAGTGCCTGGGGACAGAGAGGGTTGTTTGATGTTGCGAGGATGAATGTTCTGGGTGTTACTTGAGTGGTCTTGATTGTTGTGAGAAGTTATCGGCTTTCTTACAGCAGAGGTGAGGAATTTTTTCTAAGGCTTATTGTCTCTATTTGTCTGCCTCCTTGTGCCCACAGGCCTAGGTGCTGGTTGTAGAGACTGGCCTGGACTGTTGATCAACCTGTCCTTCTTTCCATCTTTTGATGAAGTACTCAAAGTCTTCTGTGGGCTTCAGGGAGCTGGCTGGCTGTCTTGTCTTTTGTGCTCATCTGGATATGATCTCTATTCTTGCATAAGAGTCAGAAACTAAGATGGCCCAGTCCTGCAATGTGTGCTCCAGGATGAGACCATATGTCTATATTGATATTCCCCAAAACTGGGGATCAAATGAGGGGTCTAGCTGGGGAGCCCCCTAAAAAATCTCCCTTTGGAGGTCCTCAGACCTTGCCCTTATGTGCACCAGCTGGTGCAGGTTCAGGTTCAGTCTGCCCCTTGAACTAGTCAACACAAGTACCAGTGGGTGAAGCTCCCTGATCAGTCCTACTCCTAGCCTTGACTCTCATAGTGAATCTGTAGGTTCTGTACCCTAGTTGGGGCAACCCCAAAGAACCCCTACCTGGCCCCTACCCTCCACCCGATTTTCACAAGAGCCACTGGGTGTTGCAGCCTAACACCATCCAGCCCTAGTTGTTATGTGTTCTGTGGCCCAACCCAGTGTGGCCTGCCCTCGATTGCTCCCAGCCTCTACGCTTGTTGCCAGGTGCCCAGTCCAGCTCCAGTCCCAGTTTTTGTGTATAGCAGTGTGTGCTGTAGCTTACTCACAGCAACCCCAAAGAACCCCTACTAGACTCTCCCCACTAAACGTGGCTCTCCTGTGAGCCAACAGGTGCTGCAATCTAGCCTAGCCAGGTCCATCCCCCAGCCCCAGCTCTCCTGTGTGTAACAGGTGCTTTGGCCTGACCCAGGGAGGCCCTGTGGATTCTGCCTTCTGATCCACCCCCCATTTCAGCCTTAATTACCTGTGAGTGCAGTGACTTGGTCTATGGAGCCCTCAGAAATAATTTTATATATGTCAAACAAGCCTCCAGTGGCTCCATTCCAAACTGTCCCCAGTCCCTGAGACCTAGGCAATGCAAGATCCTCTGACACTGATGCAATGTGAGCAGTGACAGTGAAGTGACCCTGTCAGCTGTGCACCCTGGGTAGTCCAGCAGAAGCTCCGCCCCCCAGTCACCCCACATCTTAAAAAAAATAATAGGGAACTATGTTGGTACACTGGTAGAATTATCACAGAGTTGGCATTAATGAGGCCAAGAATGCCAACCAGCTGTTGACTGTTTTCTTCCCAGCAGTGTAATACTTTCCCAGGTGAGAGGTAACCTAGACAGTTGTCTACCACTCTCTCGCTCTCTCTCTCTCTCTTTTTTTTTTTTTAAGGATTGATTGATTTATTGGAAAGGCAGATCAGATTTGCAGAAAGAAAGAGACACAGAGATAAAGATCTTCCATACTCTGGTTCACTCCCCAAATGACTGCAACAGCTAGAGCTGAGCCAATCCGAAGCCAGAGGCTAGGAGCTTCTTCCAGGTCTCCTACATGGGTGCAGGGTCTCAAGGCTTTGTGCTTTCCCAGGTCATAAGCAGAGAGCTGGATGGGAAGTGGAATAGGTAGGACGTGGACCAGCACCTATATGGGATTCTGGCGTTTGCAAGGTGAGGATTTAGTCATTGAGCCATCACACCAGGCCTCTGAATCACTATTTCAAATAAACGATACCATTCAAATAAATTGTTTTGTTTTTTTTTTTTTAAAGATTTATTTTTATTATTTTTTCATTGGAAAGGCGGATATACAGAGAGGAGAGACAGAGAGGAACATCTTCCGTCCGATGATTCACTCCCCAAGTGAGCACAACGGGCCGATACTATGCCGGTCCGAAGCCAGGAGCCTCTTCCGGGTCTCCCACGCGGGTGCAGGTTCCCAAAGCTTTGGGCCGTCCTCGACTGCTTTCCCAGGCCACAAGCAGGGAGCTGGAAGGGAAGCGGGGCTGCCGGGATTAGAACCGGCGCCCATATGGGATCCCGGGGGTGCAAGGCGAGGACCTTTAACCACTTGTGCCACCGCGCCGGGCCCCAAATAAATTGTTAAAGATTTATTTAGTTAGTTAGTTGGTGGTATTTGAAAGGCAGAGTTACAGAGAGGAGAGACATAGAGAAAAAGCACTTCCATCCACTGTTATAGTCATTCAAATGACAGCCAGAGCTCAGCTGATCCAAGCCGGGAGCTCTAGGATTTGAGCCCTCTTTCACTACTGTCCCAGGCCATAAGCAGGAAGCTGGATTGAAAGCGGAGCAGCCAGGACACAAACCAGCACCCATATGGGATACTGGCACCACAGGCAGAGGTTTAGCTCACTTTGCACAGTGCCGGCCCCACAAATAAATAAGTTTTACAACATATTTTTCTTGAAGCTGAATCCTCTGACCCCAAGCCCTGTCATGTCCACTAGGGTCCCTGTGAGTCTCTTTCACATCCCCTACTTCATTCCTTCACACCTTATTTCCTGACCACACTGCACAATCACACAGTGACGTGTTTGTAGGTTGACCCAGGATGTCTTTATGGCTGGCCGTGCCTGCCGCTGTCTTACCAACACAGACCCTGAACTTGCAGGGTCAGAGTAGGCACTTGGTAAATATGTATGGGACACAGGATGTCATCCTCCTGCACACAGTCCAGAATGCCCAGACCAGGGAGCCACCGTGGAATCTCCTGGCTGTTACAATCCGTGCCACCCAGTGGGAAAAAAATGCAGGGGCGCCGTCAATTCAGACCCCACGGAGGAGACCCTCCCAGAGTAAGACCTTGAGACAATCCGGCCTTTTGTCAGGACTGTGGGAGTTTCACCGACACCCTAGAGGAGCCAGCCTGAAATCAGCCGCTTTTTTTTTTTTTGGAAAGCATTAGCTTGAGGAATTAAGGATTCCGTTGGCATGCCCTGAATTTCTGGGCTCAGCAATTAATGCCTTCCAGATTAAAGGATTGTTGTGTTTCTGATACATTATTATGCGGAGTGGGCTCGCTGTGAATTCTAAAACTCCAACCCGAAGCCTCATTAACTGGGGCCCCTTTTATCCATGTGCAACTTCTACAAGAGTCTGACAGCTAGAAAGGGCGCCGACGCATCCAAAAACGTCCTGATCACACGCTAGGAGTTGCTCCCCCCTCCCAGGGGCCACAGGGCACCACAAGCCAGCCTAGCATGGACTGCAGGCTGCGCTCTCCCCCTCCAGCCTACACTGGAGACAGGGGGTCGAGGTTAGGAGTATATTGGTGCAGTCCCTGTTGACGCCAGTGGGTGGCCCACATCTGTCAGACCTCCAAGCCCCCCTGCTTGGCTCTCACCTTGCCCTGTGGCCCCAATTTCCTGGACAGTGGCAATGTCTCCAGGGCCTCTCAGCCACCCCCACCCCTCCCTTAGCCAGAGCCCAGAGCCACTTCTGCACTCCCAGTGAGAATACCCTGGGGAGCTGTAAGGCTGGAGTGAGCGGGTCACCTGAGGTGTGAACCTGATCCCACTGTGCCAAAGGCTCCATCGGCTGGAAGCACTCGCTGTGCAGGCCCACGCTGGCCATTTCTCCCATGTCCATCAGGAGCAGGTCCCATCCCCTCCCCTTGCTCCTGTTATGTTTCCTGAACCTCTGGGGTTTCTAAGGCTAAGTACAGCCTGGAGGCATTGTTGACCGAATCAGAGGACAGCAGCCTTTGAGGGGAGGCTTACCAGACCCCATCAGACGCTAGCTGGTCCACTCAGAAATCAGCCAGCAGCCCTACTCCCCGTAGCATTTCAGCAACTGTGGGAGCTCATCCCTGGATCTCTGCCTGCCTGGCCGATGTGGAAGACAGCACACTGTGTCCCTGGGGGAACCCCTTGACTATGATTTCAGCTAACAGAGACCTCAACCTGTCCTGTTCACTGGTCATACAGGCGAGAGCAGTGGGCTGCACCCAGTCTGTCTTCTCTGTCCTTGGACAAGCTGTGCTGGGACTTTCTTGATAAGCAGATGTGGCCCATGTTTCCTGCCAGCCCACCTGGAGTACATGACCCACAACCTACCTGCCAGCCCTGAGTGTTGTACGTGACTTATGACATGATTGGAGAGTCTAGAGAGATAGACATGTCTTCTAGCCAATTACAATGCCGTTGTTGGATGGGAGGACTGTCGAGAGATGCTCCCCTGCCTTCTTCCCCTTTCTTAGTCTATATAAGCTTGTGCTTGCATTACGGACATGCTCGACCAGACTGTCTCTGGTGGTTCTTGCTGCTGAAGAACACCGTCGCCTCACCCCCTTGGTGGTTTCAGGGCCTGGCTAGCAGGAAAACCCCCAAGAAACGACTCCCCTATTTCAGGTCACACAGGTTCATGTATGTATGGACACAGCATGTGTGTACACAGCTGCTGCTTCACCCCAGATGCGCAGAACCAGCACATCCTAGCCCAGGTTGGATCCCAGGCCAGGAGCCAAGGGACCCCTGCTGGGGGTGTCACCCCCTATGTCTCAGTATGGTGAGGTTAGGAGGTGGTGGGGGCCTTTCAGAGCTGCCGGCCTAACAGGAAAGGGAGCCCTCCCCCTCACTCTGGCATACATTCCCACCATTGTGATGCTGCTTTCTGCCATAAGGTCTGACCTGATGCCAGTGCTGTGCCCTTGAACTTGCAAAACCGTCCTCTTTTCCTTATAAAGTCCCCAGCCTTGGATGCTTGATTAAAGTGACAGGAAACAGGGGCATGCACTACCATTCCCCACTACCCTCACACAAAATGGGCTTCTCTGGGAATCTTGAGGTCTCCACCTAGAAACCTCTAGAACTCAACACAGATGGGGATCAGGACTGCGAGATCACCTGCACCCCAGCTTCCCCACAAGAGTCAGGTGGCCCCTCAGGCAGATCCTGGCCTTGGGGACTTGCTTCGCCCACTCATCCGGCAATCTCCCAAGCAGAGGGCTGCTGAGTGCTCCCAGCACAAAGCTCTCCACAGCACAAAGCAGTTAACAGTGTTTTTCTCACAGCAAAGACCAATCCCAACATTTCACACCCATCACTTGTTTCCAGCAAAACAGTTAGGGAGCCCGGGGAGCAGCTGGAAGCTGCCAAGCCAGTGGGAGCATAAAAGGGTGCAGCTGCTTTAGGAAACAAAATATTATACGCAGAGGGGCAGCACCGTGGGACAGCAGACTGTGCCACCACCTGCACCACCTGTCACACCAGCACCCCAAGTCAGGGCTGAACACTGGTATAAGTCCCAGTGGCTCCACTTCTGACCCAGCTTCCTACTGATGCACCTGGGAAAGCAGCTGCTACCCATGTGGGAGACCTGGAAAAAGCTCCTGGCTCCCGGCTTCAGATTATCCCAACTCTGGATGTTGCTGTGATTTGGAGAGTGAACCAGCAGATAGAAGATCTGTGTTGTATGTGTGTGCGTACTTCTCTCTGGAAATCTGTCTTTCAAATAAATCTTTATTTAAGAAAATGATTATAATGGGTACTGCAGGGTCTGGCACGTTAGTCTAGTGGCTAAAGTCCTTGCCTTGCATGCGCAGGGATAGCATTTGGACACTGGTTCTAATCCCCACTTCCCATCCAGTTTATGGGACCCTGCACCTGCAAATGAGACCTGGAAGAAAGTCTGTGCTCCTGGCTTCGGATTGGCTCAGCTCAGGCCGTTATGGTCACTTGGGGAGTGACCCATTGGACTGAGTATCTTTCTCTCTGTCTCTCCTCCTATCTGTATATCTGACTTTGCATTAAAAATAAATAAAAATCTCAAAAGAATCAAATCCTAAGTTCTGTTTGAATGTGTCTGTTCACACATGTGTACATGTGTATAACAGCTTTATTAAGAGAGTTCACACGCACAGTTCACCCATCTAAAAAGTACAGATCAGTGGCGTCTAGTACATCAATTTTGAACATTTCTGTCACCTGCAACAGAAAGCCATGCTTGGCAGCAGTCACTCCTTCTTCCCCTGACCTCAAGGTGGCCCTAGCACCCACGCATCTTGCTGCTGTCACTTGGGGTTGGCTAACCCAGACAACTCCTATAAATGCAATCCACCTTACTTCGCGCGGGTTTTAGTCTCTGACTTCTGTTACCTGGCATCGCAGAGTTCAGCCTGTCCGTAGCCTGTGCTGTCGCTTCACTCCTGCTTGTCGCTGAATACTATTCCATCGCATGAACGCCTACAGGTCTGAGGAGGGGCAGCTGGGCTGCTTCTACCATTTGGCTTGTGGTGTACAACAAATGCTGTGAGCATGCGTGCACAAGCTTGTTTTGTGACCCTGATGTCTTTCTCTCTCTTGGATACATAATCTAGGAAGGGTGCTTGGTCTTTTTGTTTGTTTTTCTTTTTTTATTGTTGTTTTTGTTTTTAAGATGCTAGAGAGACAGAGACAGGATGCCCAGCTGATGTCCCAGATGCCTGCAGTGGCCATGCGCGGGCCAGGCTGAACTCAGGAACCTGGAAGTCAATCCAGGTCTCCCTGACAGGTAACAGGAACGACTTGAGCCTTCACCATGATCTCCCAGAGCTGGGAGTCGAACCCAGCCCCTCCAGGTGGGGGATTCAGGCGTCTTAACCAGCTTCATAACCACAAGGCCAGTGCTCGTGAGTTTATTAGATTAGGAACAGCTTATATGCTCAGTTATAGGAGCGCTACCCTAGAGACCATCCAAGTGACGACTTGGAAATGAGGAAATTGCTGGACACACCAGTCACAATCACCACGACGGCGTGCAGGCCTCAGGGCTTTTGGCGTTGTGGGTTAAGCTGCCACCGATGACACCACACTGGCATCCCATATGGACAGCGGTTCAAGTCGCAATGCAGCTCCCTGCTAATGCACCTGGGAAAGCAGCGGAGGATGCCCCTAGTGCCAGGGCCCCTGCACTCATGCGGGACAGTTGCAGGCAGGCACCTCGCTTTAACTTGGCCCAGCCCTCATTATTGTGACCATCTGGGGAAGTGGACCAGTGGACTGAAGATCTCTCTCTCTCTCTGCGTCTTTCTGTCTCTCCCTCTCTCTGGCTGTAACTCTGCCTTTCAAACAAATAAAAGGAGAAAAAAGCAGGTGAGCAGGTGTCTGGCCATGCAGATATCCCCTCTGCTTATGTTAACCGTACACAGAGCCTGGCAGGGACACCCTGCCCGTGGAAGCTGGTGCTTTGTGAGAACCATTCCATGCAGATGAGAAGTAAAGGTTGTAAACCCTGGGGGGTTTTTTTCCTTCAATTTTTAAAAATATTTATTTCTTTTATTGGAAAAACAGATCTACAGAGAGAAGGAGAGACAGAGAGAAGATCTTCCATCTGCTGGTTCATTCCCAAGTGGCCACAATGGCTGGAGCTAAGCTGATCCGAAGCCAGGAGCTTCTTCTGGGTCTGCCACAAGAGTGAAGGATCCTGAGGCTTTGGGCCATCCTCAACTGCCTTCCCAGGCCACAACCAGGGAGCTGGATGGGAAGTGAAGCAGCCGGGACACAAACCAGCACCCATATGGTATTCTGGCATGCGCAAGGTGAGGATTTAGTTACTAGGCTACTGTGCCAGGCCTGTAAGCCCTGTTTTGATGATACTGTTGTTAGAAATGTTTTACCACTATAAAGTTTGTAAGGAGTCACAGAGGAATTTCACTGATGAAAAAAAAAAAAGAATGACATTAGGAAGCAGCAATTTTTAAGAGGAAGACAGCCCAAAGGACTCTTACTCTTTTACAGTTTCTTCCAAGAACCAGCCAGAGGCTGAGCAAGCAGACGGCCCTCAGACCTCCCCATTCAAGGACAAAAGCCGCTTATGAACACATGGGAAAAGCAGGTAAGGAAAAACATCAATGGGTTCTGACTCTGAGGTCACTGCAAAAGGAACAAAAAAAAAAACCTGACTGTCTAAATCCTTCATGAGCAGCAACAACAGCCATCTCTGAGTGTTTGCTGGCTTGCTAGTTATTTATTTATTTTTTCATTCATTCATTCATTCATTCTTTTGAAAGGCAGAGAGATGCTGTCTGCTGGTTCAACTCTCCAGAGGTCCACAACAGCCAGGCCTGGGCCAAGCTAAAGCCTGGAGTCTGAACCCAATTAGGATCTCCGAGGGAGGGACCAAAGCACTTGAGCCGTCACTTGTCATTCCCAGGGTGCACATAAGCAGGAAGCCACAGTTGGAGTGGAACCAAGACTCAAATCCAGGCCCTTTATGATGGAATGTTGGCATCCCATGGCATGAAATACTTACCCCCTGGGCCCAGCGCAATAGTGTAGCAGTTAAAGTCCTCGCTTGAACACGCTGGGATCCCATATGGGCACCAGTTCTAATCCTGGCGGCCCCACTTCTCATCCAGCTCCCTGCTTGTGGCCTGGGAAAGCAGTCGAGGATGGACCAAAGCCTTGGGACTCTGCACTCGCATGGGAGATACAGAAGAAGCTCTAGGCTCCAGGCTCCTAGGTTCGGACTGGCTCAGCTCCGGCTGTTGCAGCCACTTGGGAAGTGAACCATTGGATGGAGATCTTCCTCTCTGTCTCTCTTCCTCTCTATATATCTGACTTTCCAATAAAAATGAATAAATCTCTTTTTTTAAAGATTTATTTTTATTATTATTTTTTTAATTGGAAAGGCAGATATACAGAGAGGAGAGATAGAGAGGAACATCTTCCGTCCAATGATTCACTCCCCAAGTGAGCGCAACAGCCAATGCTATGCCGATCCAAAGCCAGGAGCCTCTTCCGGGTCTCCCACGTGGGTGCAGGGTCCCAAAGCTTTGGGCTGTCCTCGACTGCTTTCCTGGGCCTTAAACAGGGAAGGAGGGAGGGAGCTGGGAGCTAGAAGGGAAGCGGGGCTGCTGGGATAGAACCGGCGCCCATATGGGATCCCGGGCGTGCAAGGCGAGGACCTTAACCACTTGCACCACCGTGCCGGGCCCAAAAATAAATAAATCTTTAAAGAAAAAAAAAAGAAATACCTACCCCTACTGCTGCTTACACAGCCAGCTAAGCCTTTAGCTTTTTGTATAATTTTATTATATGTTTCTATTTAAAGATTTATTTGTTCAGAAGGGAGAATTACAGGAAAGCACAGAGAGAGGTATGCCTTTATCACTGGGTCACTATTCCCCCCAGTCCTTGGCCATGACAGCCTGAGCTGAGCCAGGCCGAAGCCAGGGGCCTAGACCTCCGTCTGCATCTCCACGTCGCTGGGAGGTGTCTGAGCATTTGGGCCCTCCTCTGCTGCTTTCCCAGTTGCATCCACAGGAAACTGGGTCAGAAATGGAGAAACTAGAACTTGGCCTGGGGCTCATAGGGGATGCCAGCATCACAGGCTAAGGCTGTGCCACAGCATCGGCCCCTTAAATCTTTTTTTAGTTTTTTTTTTTTGTAATTAATTTATTTTATTTTTGTTGAGTTATGGGCAGAAGGGGAGTCAGAGAGAGAGCGACAGATCTTTCAACTACTGGTTCACTACCCAAATGGCCACAATGGCCAAAGCTGAACTGCTGGCTCTGAAGTCAGGAACCAGGAGTTTCTTTCCAGTCTCCTACGGAGCCACCCTCTGCAGCTTTCCTGGGCCTTAAACAGGGAGTTGGATCATAAGTGGATCAGCTGGGACATGAACCAGCACCTATATGGGATACCAGTGCCACACAACCCGAGGCTTAACCTACTGCACTGCTGTGTGGTCACTAATCCTGCTTCCCTTTCTGTTCCTGAAAGGAGCTTCTAGGAATGATTAGGAGCTGGCATCTGGTGAGGCACGAGACCAAGGTGCCACTTCATAGCAGAGATTGCTAATTGCAGACAGAATACTCAGAGGAAAGCCAAACCAACAGAAATAAAATAGAGAGTAAATGAACAAATGATTCCAGGTAGCCTTCCCTAACAACAATATCGCCCTTCTCGCTACAATATCCATCCTAGAAAAGGATTTTTAATTTCCCCATGGGTTGGCTTTGTCTTTGCTCAGGAGGTTGGCTGGTGACAGCATTTCAGGAACAGTTAATAGCCAAGGGCCTCAGGGACAGTCCAGGTTCTGTACCAATATTCTCATTGATACGGGCTGGCCCTCACCTCTGGTTCTGGCCTCAGATCCCTACGCTGTACACAAAATGTGTTTAAAAGACTCAGTCCCCAGGGCTAGTGCAGTGGAATAATAGATTAAGCCTTGGGGGTGTCCTGTATGGAGGAGGTTGGGGGTTACCAAGGAAAGGACTGGGTCTGTGCTCTGCAGTGACCCCTGCCAGATCCACCTATCCTCTGGAAGTTCCGGTCACCACTGCAGGGGCGTCCAGCAGGAGGGCTTGGGGTTTGCCTCACTGGGGCCATGAGGTGGACACCACCTCACTTTGCAATCGATGTGTGTTCCTAAGCCAGCGGTCACCCAGCGTCACCCTCACAGCCCTACAAGGCCACTCCCAGCCATGCAGGGTTTAAGTGAGAGGGAATCCATGTTAACATTAGATGTATCAGTCACCAGCCCTTCCACCCCTGCCACCACTCCCTGCACCCACCCCCTTGCTGGCTAGATGCTACCTAAAAGAGGAGGGGGACCCAGGGAGGTGAGATGGAGCGGATTGGGGTGCAGGGTGAAGGAGCTGGGAACTGATACCTAGGAAGGGAAATGGGAATGAACGTTGGTTAAAGAGAGGACCACTTGTCGGGCTGTCCTTTCGCAGCTGTCCTTTTCACTGAAGCCAAGTCCCCATTTTCCGCATGCGGTGACCGAGGCCTTTGGAGGAGGATTATGTCCAGCCCCAACACAGCCACCACCACCTCCATGCCAGTTCTGCTAGACTACGTGTTCCCAACCCATTACAGGCTGCAGACAACCCTCTAGGGGATCCTAAAGGAGGGCAGGAGGGTGCTCCCCTCCCCATCACCCCACTACCCCAGCCTTAATTTATGATCTCCCCCGCCCAGCCTCCTTCCTCCCCTCCTTCCTGGCTCAGTGAGGCGGGAAGGAGCTGGGTGAGAAGGGCAGCTCCCTGGAGCATAAATAACTCAGGCGGGCAGCTGCAGGCTCTCCAGGGCCTAGCGGGACATCCTGTGCTCTGGAGGCAGGGGTGACTCCTCTCACAATCAGAGGCACGCACTGCCCCTCAAATGGCTAGTCAAGTCCACACTTAGGGAGCAGCCAGGAGTTGGGACCCCAGCAGGTCAAGTGTCCAGTCCCCCGCACAGCCAGGACACAGCAAGAAGCCCCAAGGGAGCTCCTCTAAGGGACACGGCTGCAACCCAGGTTTGTTGGTGAGGAGGGGAAAAAGCATTTCCTGTTTGGACTAGGCCAGGCTGGACGCGGCTGTGACTCTGTGCGCCAGCCAGCCCGCCAGCCAGCCTTCCAGCCCCTCTATCCCAGACCCACGGGCCTGCCCACTCCCGCCTGGGTGGCCCACATGTGTGTGTGGTGTCCTTGTGCAGTCTCTGTCTTACCCCTGGCAGGGATCAGCCAGAGTCGGGCAGTGGGATCCAGTGAGTGGTGCACCAGCCTCGGGGACCCACCCCCTTACTCTGGGGGTGCATTCCGGTGACACTGGGGAAGGCAGGAGACATAACGCAAGCAAAATGCTTAGCGCAGCTCCTGGCACGCGGTCAGCACCAGGGGAACGGAAGCTGCTATTGCTCCCCACACGCGGTTGTGGTCCAGCCTTGGCAGCCCCTAGGACCAGGCCTCTTAGAGAAGGGAGGTGGCTGGGAGGGAGGCCCTGCCCACAGGGACAGGCCTGGGACCTCAAGCCAGCCGGCCACTCTCCTCCCTGTCTCAGCAAAACACTGAAACCTCAAATGGCCAAAACCCCAGCCCTCAGCGGTACTTCCTGTCTTCCCAATAGGCAGGATGACGCCCACCAGGGGCTTGAGCCCTTCCATGGGTGCCGGAGTCCAGCTCCAGCTGAGTTCGGAACTCGCGAAGGGTGCGTGGATGAGGCGCAAAGAGGAAAGAAAGAGACGGACCACTAGGACTTGATGATCATAATGGACAATGCGGGAAAGCTGTCCGCTTTATTTATACAAAATCAGTCAAATTCTGGCTCAGACTTTTTACGTCATGAACAAATGGATATTTCTAAGGATAATTCTGCCATTAGTTTTACTTAGAAACAATAGAAGTTCCTGCTAGGATTCTTATCCTACAACTCAATCTTGTATCACAAAGAAAAGGAGAACTTAAAGGTCAAGGAAAGAATGAAAGCCTAAATACAGGTCCCTTGATTAGCATAGGTTCAATGGGACAGTTAAGATAATAGAATGACAAAAGGGCCCCATTTGAGATCCCTTGATTAGCATAGGTTCAATGGGAACAGTTAAGATAATAGGAATGACAAAAGGGCCCATTTGCAAAACATTGACCTCCAAGCTCAGGCTGAGCAAAAGGTTAACCTCGCAGTAGCAAATGCCAGGATGGATTAGAATTCTTCCGCAGGGTGGTCCGGTGTCCATGCAGAAGAAGATGGAGTTGCATTCAGGTGGTTGTAGAGACATCCGCTGGATGGGCCCTGCCGATCAGCGGGAAGTTCCTCGCGGCCCTGCCTGCAATGGAACACTCTTCACCCCCTCATGTCCCCCACATCTACTGCACGGACCCCAGCATCTCCCCCTCTCTTATTATTAAGTTGGAGGGTGCGGAGTTCTCTGCGAGTGGCTTGAATCATGGAGCTCAAATGTCGGAAGATGACTGGGCCAAAAAACAATACAAAAAGGAGAACAATTAGTGTTATTCCTAAATTTATAAAAAATGAGTAGGAGGTCTTATCAGAAATAAAAGATGAAAGAGATTGTAAGAATTGATTAGTAACACTTCCAGCAGAGAGAGCCTGAAGGCGAGAGTGAGAGATGGCAGAAATCTGAGCATGTAATTCCTGAATGCTAAGGCTAGTAGATGTGTCATTCCATACACCTTGGAGATGAGTTTTAACATCACTCCAAGAGACATGTGAGTCATTATAAGGGAGAGGAGTGACACAAATCCATTTGTAATTACTATGGCAAGTGGTACCAAATCTGGTTTTTAAACGTTAAGTTTCATTGCCAATATAAATATCTGCTTCTTCTAATGCACCAATCTTGGCCTCTAAATTGCTCAATACTTTCCTATGAACTTATTGCACCAGCTGTAAGAGGTCCAATAAGGTTAACAAATGCAGTGAGACCCAAACATAACATACAAAGGATGGACAAAGTTGTTGAAAACAATTCCAAAGCATAAAGATCAGCATCATCATACCATGGTTCAGTCAAATTTACAGGTAACATTACATATGAGGGTCTTCTCAAGACACCAAAAGTACCAGGCATAAGGTTAGAATTAAGACAATCAGTGACAACACATTTTGTACAAGTTACAGTGTATATAGAGCCATCTCAGAAAAGCGAGAGGGAGCTTAAGGCTCCATCTTGTAAGGGAGGAATGTTACTTATCAGCAGTCCTTTTGGAAGTAGCTTGAGTCCTGCACGGGGATGTCTTCGGTGGTAGATGGTAGTCAGCAGATGTACATGTGACGTGTCCTCGTGGCAGGTGTTGATCTTCTGCGCATACTTGGCCTTTAAAAACAGTTCCAGGTGGAAGTGTCCGTTGACCTCAGCAAGGGTAGCACTGAGGCTAGTGAAACTCTTTCTGTTGTTTTGGCCAGAGGGAAGCAAGAAGGAGAGATAGCACGAGGGTTCCTCCTGGTACCTAGGTCACTACTCTTCCTCTGGGCCTCTGGGAAAGCAGGCTGTAAAGGCAGTCTTTGGGATGTCAGGTTTATAAGTTAGCCATATCTATATAAATTCTGGAGATCTACCTGTATATTCTGAGAGGCCTTTTGAATTTTTAGAGAGGAAGTAGAAGAGAAGTGAAGAGAAAGCTAATCACGCTTAGTAACAATATCAGGTGAAAACTATTAAAAAACAGTTTTAGAAAATAAATTTTAAAATAAAGATACTGGCTTAAATAATACATTGAAAAGGCAGTGAGAATATACCATGAGTAACCTGGTTATTAAGTGAACTTGAGCACAAACATATGGATGACTTAAAACATTTTCAATGACAGTCTGAGGCTTAAATTATGTGAGCCAAAAAACAATATTAGCTTAGGACAGCACAACAAAGTAGTTTCAGTGATGATCTAAGATCTTTAGACAGTTTGAAATTATAAATTGGTTAGAATAACCTGTTGTTTGTAGTAAAATAAGTTTGCATGGTTATTCAGATGGTTTACAAATATTGATGGAGGAGAATACAAGGTGGATTATGATAAAGATTTCACCAAGATGACTTAGGGAACATATATCAGACAAGTACATCTGTTCTTTAAATAATTTTTCTATTACAAAACTTTAAGAGTCAGTTAAAAGTATAGCATTTCCCCAACTAGCAAACACAGACAGTGATGTATAATAACAATTAAAAAAAACTTTTTTTTTTTTTTTTTGCAATAACTAGCTGGGAAAAAGCAGCATAAAATTAATATCTATCATGTGTCCATTTCTCATCTGATCTCAAGGAACATTGAGACCAGACTGTAAAACACACACACATTCATTCACTCCTCCTTTTTTTTTTTTTTAACTATAGAGGACTGTAAGAGTAAAATTTCAAACAATTCTGACAGAAAGACATACAGCAAGACAGACATAGGTGGCCACCACACTCATTCAATTTTAAATAGCTAATGAGGGTCTCATATGGACCCTGACTCAAGAAGTTGTGTTGTATCCAGCTCTCTTGAGTCCTAGATGAGTACTCAAAACAAGCAAAGTTGGTACTTGTACATAGGCAGAGGTCAGTGCAAATCCTGTGAGCCAGGAAGCCAGGACTGGCAGCTGGGGCCGTGTAAATCATCACGGTGGCCTCCCCAGACTACCAAGCCAGGCTCCAGAACACAGGATGGCTACTACCCTCTGACTGAGGCCTCCAAAATGCTGCAGAGTGTAAGAAAAATCATGTCAGATAAATTTAGAATTTATTAAGGCGCCTTTATAAACCAAGCTTGGTGATAGCAGTACCCATTAAAATTAGTAAGTGAGAAGTCAACAATGATAACTCAGTCTGAGTTAAAACCCTGAGAGAAAAAAATTGGTCATTATTGAAGACCCTGATTTTAGTTTTCTTAGCAATATAGATTAACCCAAAAGATATACAGTCAGCAGCCTAGACATTTGCAAAACTGTAAACATTTATCTGTATCTGGCTTTTTTGCTGTTAAGCATTACCTGTCCTGGAACTTTTGGAAATGCACAAATTTGAATTAGTCTTCTGTAAAAAAAAAATTTTTATAGTAATAGTATTTTGATATGACAGAATTATGTTCCACTTAGCATCTCACAGTATATTTAATACAATCCAAATGCTTACTCAGTGGTATCTACTAAATAAAGCTTTCAAATTTTTAAAATGCATATCAAGGATGTCAAGATTTATAATATCTAGTTGAAATAGAATCTCTTTATAAAACACAATATAGATGAGATGTAATTATTGGCATTAAGTGATTATTTTAAATACCTATAAAATAAGTACATAACTTTTACCAATCTGAAGCAATGTGAACATACTGAAAGGCAGAAAACACAAAGATCACTTCAACATAGAATCTTATATGTTGAGACACTTCAACAAAGCCAGGTCTGGAGTTCACTGGAGCCAACTAGAAAGATTTAATCATTAATTAGATTAAAAAACAATTAACAGGAGATGTTATAATTAATATGTGCTTTTAAAACTTTGTTGTTATATCAGAAGATCAGATTTTAATTCCATAAAGCAATGATGAACATTTTAGAAAACGCTGCAAACAGTTTTTAAAGAAGATATATCTAAATATAAAGACTAGCAGATAAAAGCATAGGTGCATCCCATACCTGGAAAAAATTTAACAGTGGATTAGATGTTACTTTGATTCCAGTTTATGTTTGGTGTAAATGTTACACCTTTAAAGGAATGCCTTAAACAATACCCTAAGAGTTATATTCATAAAATTCAAAAATTCAAAATAAAAACTTACTAGAGTTAAAAGAGAGATGTTAATTATGAAAAAAACATTGTTTTATAAAGTACAAGAGGCTAGGTATTCTTCTGTGGGCCCAGTTTAGTTTATCTCCTACCACTCTGCTCTTGGCTAAAAAAGATTGGGGGTACCAGGCTTGACAAAGGGAAAAAAAAGTAAAACGTGCTGGAGAAACTGCACCTGTGGGCTGAGTATCCTAACAGAGAGGAGGGGGAGGAGGTCAGGGAGTGATTGTACCTGCTGGAGAGAAGAGAGTTTAACCCTAAAATTGCTGGGCGGGAGGAGGAACTTCAGTAGAGGTGCTTACCGCTGCGAAATGGCAAGTGGGTGGAAATGTAAACTGGACAAGGATGTCTAATCAGTCGATCTGGAATCCACATCAGCAAGTCCATGACCTGTGGAAAAATGAAAGCACTCCCTCCTCCAAATTTTAAGAGGAAATTGGGTCCTTTCCATTGGCCAGTAAGGATATTTTCAAAATCTGATTAGAGAAACTATTTTGTTAGATGACCTATCTGTAAAGACTAAAGAAGCAGGTTAAGGAAAAAGTTAAGGAACAAATCTTTTGAAATATAACTGGATGGCTTAACAAGAAGGAGATTTTTAGCTAAATGGTATCAAATTGTACCTACAAGGGTGAAGAGTGCTATTTGTCAGGTCTCATCCTTGGATATTAGATAACTAAGCTGTTAAGAGCTATAAGGAACAATTATTTAATTTACATCTTTGCAAAAAGGCTCCTATTCCTATGATATCTCTTAATAATTAAGGTGGAGACCAAAGCACAATAAGGAGTAATAACCTTTTTATACATGGAAAGGAGATGCAGCCACTCTAAAGACCCTTGTTGTCACAAACATCCAGTTGGGATATGAACAACAGGTAGTATAATTAGTTGCCAAGGAAGATACCAACTTTTAATTAGCATTACCACAATCAATATCAAATTTACTGTTACTCTTCTATAGGCACAGCTTGGGTAAAATATTGCTGTCTTTTAAATCTCTGATTCTTTAGGGCCCGAGACTGGCCCCGCCAGGAGTTTCCTGACCTTAGGCACTGGCCATTATGATCAATTTTAGATTTGCATATTTTTGCCCAATGTACACCTCTATGACATTTAGGACTTATTTTAGGGCAGTGATCCTTAACAGTATTAGTGCCACATTTTTGAGCTAAAAGAGATACTGCTGCTCGGCATGGTTTTGGAAGGTGTCTGGGCTTCCCACCATTAAAACATTTAGCATGACATTTAAATCTATTTTGCTTTAACCCATTGCTTAATGCAGCACTCAATGTTTTAGTTTTGTAACTCTCAGAGACAATATCCATACATGACCCCATTACTTGGGGGGCCCAGGACAGGGTCCGCCTCCTGTTTCCCTGCATCTGACCCTGTACAGACTGATTACTCAATCTAGATCGACTTTGAGGCAATAGAACTGTTCCATTCTTGTGGAATTTAGACTGACAAGCCTTTTGCCAATGAAATCCCTTCTCACACCGTGGACAGACAGTGCGAGGAATATTTAAATTAGGGTTAGGAGTGTCCCTATAAGTTTTTTCCCGTTTGAAATTTCGTGATGATTTTCTGACAGGACAGCTGTGGCTGAAATGCCCTACTTCACCACAAGAATAGCAATTGTTTCTTTTTCTATTTCTTTGATTGCCTCTTATGTTCTTTAAAATCTGAGTGGCAGTTTGACCTTGAAGAGCTGCAGCAATAGTTAACCCTTGTATGTAAGATGGAGTTACTTCAGCACAAGCTCGAACATTGTCTGACAAATCTCCTGTCCTTCTCACTGGCTGAATTAAGGTCTGGCAAGTTGGAGTAGCATTTTCAAAAGCTAGCTGTTTAACTATGAGATCTGTAGCTGTATTGTTAATTACTGTCCGGCTCACTGCCTCGGTGAGTCTAGCTACAAACTCTTCAAAAGGCTCCTCAGGCTTCTGCTTAACATTTACAAAATTTGAAGACTTTTGATCTGGAGATGGCAGGCGTCTCCATGCTCCTAGTGCCAGGGAGGAGATAAGCTGTAAGGTCTCCTTAGGCAGAGTAAGTTGTTCTGAAACGCCAAGATGAGTGCCCTGTCCTAAAAGCATGTCTAGGGTAAAAGAAGGTTTGCCACGCCTCACAGATCCCTGAGACTTTACTTCTGCCTTAGCTAATTCCTCATATTCCATTTTCCACAAAAGGAAGTTTCCTCCTGTGAGGCAAGCCTTGGCAACCTGAAACCAATCATAAGGAGTCATCCACTTTGCAGCTAGTCCCTCCACCAATGTCTTAGTGTATGGGGAGTTTGGCCCTTAGTCAGAGACAGCATGCTTAAGTTCTTTAATAAGCTTATAAGGCAACGGCTCCCATTCAGGTTCATCCCATTCATAAACAACAGGAAAACAGAAAAAATCACCTTCCTTATGTGCCTGCTGCATTGTCCCTCTAAAGCCAACCTTTGCTGGATCTGGTCTTGCTGGAAGGGGCTCACAAGGCTTAGCAGAATACCTTGAAGGCTTATCATCAACAGCAGGAGACCTATTATCATGTAACTCAGCCATTTGCCCCTTTTCACAATCTCTAACTCCTGATCTGAATATTTCTGGTTTTAAAAAATCTTCTTCTTCATCTGTTAAACTTTCCTGATCAGTTTTACAATATTTTACATTATCTTCAGGACAGACACTTTCCATTGAGCTATAACTAAGGTCTAAGCCTCCCTTCTGAGGATCAAGAAGGGGAGTATGTTCTCCCTGCTGAGCTGAAGGCGCGGGATAAGGCTCAGGTCCCACATCTAGTGCCTGCCGTAAAACATTCCAAATGGCATATGCCGAGGATGGCATGCCCACTCGTCCATTACTCCTATACCACCTTTTCATATCATTTCCTACCTGGTCCCATGTGTTTAGTTCTAAAGTGCCCTGCTCAATGAACCATGGGCTAACTTTTTGTACAAATTGCAAAAATTCTAATAATTGCTTCTTGCTAACTTTAATGCCCTTCCTATGTAAGGTATGTTTAATAATATCAGCATATAAACTTCTTTCACTAGAATCGCTCTGGCCCATTTTTACAGCACAGAGGGTACACAACTTCTCAATATAAGTTCTGACTATTCACCCCTCCTAACCTGACCTTCTGTCAGGGGGCCTGCAGCACCCTGGGTGAAGTCCTATCCACGCCGCAAAGAGAAAGAAAAGACTTACCTTCGTCGAGCCCTCACGTTGGGCGCCACTTGCCGGAGTCCAGCTCCAGCTGAGTTCGGAACTCGCGAAGGGTGCGTGGATGAGGCGTAAAGAGGAAAGAAAGAGACGGACCACTAGGACTTCATGATCATAATGGACAATGCAGGAAAGCTGTCCGCTTTATTTATACAAAATCAGTCAAATTCTGGCTCAGACTTTTTACGTCATGAACAAATGGATATTTCTAAGGATAATTCTGCCATTAGTTTTACTTAGAAACAATAGAAGTTCCTGCTAGGATTCTTATCCTACAACTCAATCTTGTATCACAAAGAAAAGGAGAACTTAAAGGTCAAGGAAAGAATGAAAGCCTAAATACAGGTCCCTTGATTAGCATAGGTTCAATGGGGACAGTTAAGATAATAGGAATGACAAAAGGCCCCATTTGCAAGACATTGACCTCCAAGTTCAGGCTGAGCAAAAGGTTAACCTCGCAGTAGCAAATGCCAGGATGGATTAGAATTCTTCCGCAGGGTGGTCCAGTGTCCATGCAAAAGAAGATGGAGTTGCATTCAGGTGGTTGTAGAGACATCCGCTGGATGGGCCCTGCCGATCAGCGGGAAGTTCCTCGCGGCCCTGCCTGCAATGGAACACTCTTCACCCCCTCATGTCCCCCACATCTACTGCACGGACCCCAGCACATGGGGAGGTGGATTTCAGTGGAGGGGACCCCTTCCTCTCCCACCCTTGGAGACCACTGCAGGGAGAGCTGATGCTTTCCTACCCTCCCAGAAGTGTGGAGAGGTCCACCAGAGGGACCTGGACATGGCCCTTGGGGCTTGTGGTCATGGGCAAGGCAGGGAAACCAGAGAGGGGAAGTGGCTGGCCCCTGGTCACACAGCTCTCTGTGGCCGCTCTGAAGTTGGCGTTCAGACCCCTTCAGGGGCACCACGCCACAAGGTCCGGCTCTGCGTGCACACAAGCACCCAGAGCAGGGCTGTGGAGACCTTACAATTCTGACCACGGGGATCTCCTTCACCAGGGCAGGGACCTCCTGTGTGGGCCAAAGCCCCCACGGGTGCCAGGACCTTGGGGAAGGCTTGGGAGCACCACACATCACAGGCGCATCTCAAGCACACCCGGCATAGATACCTGGGGTCTCTTCAAGACTCACCACTCCTCGACCAGGGCTTCAGGCAGGCCTGGGATCCCCTGGGGACACAGCCCCTCAGGGCCCAGAACCAAAGGCTAACCAGGAGGCAGGAAGCTGATTAGAGACCCAGGCTGGCACTGCAGTACCGTGGATGAGGCCTCTGCCTGTGGTACTGGTATCCCATAATGGCACCAGTTTGTGTCCTGGATGTTCCAGGCACCATCCAGCTCCTTGCTTATGCCCTAGGGAGGCAGCAGAGGATAGCCCAAGTGCTTAGGCTCCTGTACCCACCATGGTAAAAACTCCTGACTCCTGACTTCTGCCTAGTCCAGTACCAGCTGAAGGAAGACATCTCTTGCTTCGTTACACACACACACACACACACACACACACACAAAGAGAGAAAGAGAGAGGTAATACCTCTGCGTGTAGCCCTGAAAGGAACAGGCCATTGTCCTCACAAAAGGAGCTGGGGCAGGACCCAAACTCATACCTGGGGCCCAGAGGAGGAACTGAAACCCAGCTCTCCCTTGGGGAAAAGGGGTCCGTTCCCTGTGTCGGGGACACTGGTGATGATCCCTCCTTGATTTGGGCCCAGTTCCCGTGTGAGTGCGGGAGGGGCTGTCCCCCAGGGGTCCAATGTGGGGAAGCTTAGGAGAGGCGGAGCCTGGGGAGGCAGAGGGCGCCATGTCCAGGGAAGGCAGGATCACTGTCACCTGGGCCCCAGGCACACACATCATCCACATGCAACAAAGTCACCTCATACAGACACCTGCCACACACACACCCAGCACCCCCAGAAGTCAATCCGTGGACCCCAGATGAAAACACTCCACTTTGGGTCAATCCGTAACTCAGCATAGAGGGGAAACTGGGGTGCAGGCCAGTGGCCCCATCTACACTTTTCCCTAGGCGAAGAGTGATTAGGAGATCTGGATTCATATCCGGATTGTACAAATCCACTGATGCTATTGATGACGTCCCCCTTCTCTGTGCCTCAGTTTCCCCATCTGCACATTTGGAAGCGGGAGTAGACACTGCTTCATGTCCAGTACCCATGTGGCTGGGGCTGTAAAAAGGACATGGAGCAGGCAGTGAGGGGGCCCAATACACAATGGCAGACAGGTGCAGGAGCCTGGGGCAGACCCCGTGGGGTTTGCACCGACAGGGAGAAACCCGGGGTCTCCCTTCATTCAGGCCTAGCATGCTCCAGCCCTGACCACGCAGCCCCCAGTCTCCGTTTCCCCATATTGCAACATAACCTGCACCCTAACCACCCCCAGCCCCTCAAAAGGGCCCACGCAGAGCTGAGTGCAACGACGCTGGGCTCAGGTGCGCACCTGGCCGACCTCCTGGCGGGGGCTCCCAGGCCCCCGGGGCTCCTTCCGGGTTGGCAGCAGCGGCGCAGGGGGCGGGGGGCCGCGCCGAGGGGCCGGGCGGCGGCCGGGAACGCGCGCTCCCACCCCCCGCCCGCCTCCTGCCGCTGCAAACCGGGCTCGGCGCGTCCGGGGCGGCTGGCGGCGCGGGCGGGCGGGGACGCCGGGCTGGGGGCGGCGACGGGCAGGGGCCGCGCGCGGACGGCGCCGGGCGCAGCATGGGCGGCCCGCGGGCCTGGGCGCTGCTCTGCCTCGGGCTCCTGCTCCCGGGAGGTGGCGCCGCGTGGAGCGTCGGGGGAGCGGCGTTCTCGGGACGCAGGTAAGGGACCCCCACACACACTCCCACTCGCCGATACCCCCAGCCCTCCCAAGCTCCCCCTCTCTCCCCTACTTCTGTGCCCTACCAGCTCAGGCTGCGGACCGGGGACTGGGGGCACACTCACCCACCTGGGAGCAAGCCCGGGGTTGGGAATGTGTCCGGGTTTGGTTCCCCCACTTCTGCCCGGGGGTGGGTCCGAGGCTCCGGAGAATGCGGGAAGGTCTCCTATCCCGTGTGTCTGGAGCCCCCCAGACTCCCCTTCCAGCCGGGTACCCGCAACGGGGAGGGGAAGGGGCGCCAGGAGGGCAGAGCTCCCTTCTCCACCCCAGGACGTGTGTCGCCCTGGCACAGGGACCCCTCCCCTTGCACATGGGAAAGGACCCAGACGCCCCACTCTCCGCACCCCTCCCTAGCAGCCAAACCTCGGGGGCTCCCCTCCTCTGTTCCCTGCTTCTGGCTTTTTTTAGTGTCCCCAGCTATTTATTTCCCTTGGAGGAAGAGCTTGGGGTGGAGTCTCACAACCCAGTGGGTCGGTGTCCCTGGCTCCCCTGAGACTTGACATTTTGGACGCAGACAGAATGGAGCCCGCGGGTCTCCCTGTCCCAATCCTTCTACACACATGGACACAGACACACTGTGAACTCTTTATATACCCTGAGCCTGCACTCCCAACCCCCGCCCTCTTAACTCATCAATTTCCAGTGAGGTGGGAGCAGTTGGTCCCATTCAACAGAAGAACAAACTGAGATCTGATGAAAACAGGGGAGGATTTGGATCTGTCCTCGTGGTCCCTGGTAACCACGTCTGAACCTGCCCTGGCTGCAGTCTACGGGGATTCCCTCTTGTCCCGATAGACAATGCCGAGCCGGCCAGGCCTCTGCTGGCCTTTTCATCCTATTCAAAGGCTGGACCCGGCCCCCACCCCCTACAGCCTCAAGTCTTTCATTCTTTTCAGAAATTCTCTTTTCCCAGTGGTCAGGGGCCAGTACGTCCCTGCTGGTCTAGCAAAGGGCAGGTGTCAGGGGGCAGGGCTTGGTGTGTGTGTGTGTGTGTTGGGGGAGGCGGGTTGGAGGATGAATGAAGGATGGAGGTGACCAGTGTACCGGAAGCAGTTGTCCAAGAAAGGAATAGCCATGTGGCTGGCGGGTGGCACAGCCACCATCTATTGTGAGCTGACCATGGCCAGGCAGCCTTAGGGTGCCTTCCCTATACCCATCCTTTCTGGAATCTTCCGAACTACCCTGGGAGATCTGATCTGTGTGATCCCTGTTTTGCAGAGGGAGAATCCAGAGAGGGGTCTGTGATCTGACCCATGTGTGCATGGACACTCCCCCCCGGGGGCCCAGAGGCCCAGGGGCCTTCCCATCCAAGACACAGGCTGTGAACTCAGAATTCTCCATGGTAGCAGGTGCAGAATGCTGCTGAGGAGAGCTTGAGGCCAGGGTTCCTTCTCCACCTGGGGTCCTGGGTTGGAACAGAGCTGTGGCTGGCAGCAGGTGTCTGCCACCCTTGCTGTTCACACCTGGCTGTCCTAGTAGTTTGGGTGTCACAAAAAGCCCTCAATGACAGGAGCAAGGTGGCCCCTCAAATCTAGGCCAAAGCCAGCATCAGTGGAGCGAGGGCAGCAGCTGGGTGTGTGTGGGGGGATGCTGGGGACAATTTGCAGGGTCACTATGTCTGCGGGCAGGATGGGGCATGACTCCTGCCCCACCACCACTCCCACCATGTGTCCTCAGTGGACTGTTTCACAGCCTCAGCGTCCCCTCATACCCTGTTTCAGGGCTGTTGTGAGAGTGAACAGCCCCAGTACAGGGCCTTGGGCTCAGTAGTTCCTGCTGTCTCCAGCCTTCAGTGGATGGGGGCGGGTACCCTCAGCCAGGGAAGTCTGTGGCCCTGGGCTGCGGGGACCTCCTCTTGTGGCCCTGTCCCAGCAGCCCTGGAGACAGGCACAGGGGTGTCAGGCTGCTGCCTGCCCCCAGCTCGGCGCCCCAGGCACCCCTTGGCAGCAGAGGCACCCAGGGCAGAAAAGATGCTTTGTGTCTGGGGAGGGGGAGGCCGGGGAAGGCATCCCAGGGGCCACCCCCAGCCGCAGGAATGTGGTAAGACTTGGAGACCCCTTCCTGCCTCCCTGCCTCTCCCTTCCCTGCCCCCACCAGGAACCTGGGTAACTCGGGTGGGGGGACGGTGGCATGCAGAATGCCTGCCAGCCCCCTACCTCCACCCCAGGCCCACCGTGTAGAGGGTCCTCCCAGCCAGCATCCCCAGTGCGTTTCATTGTTCCCCTCAGCACTGGGAGCTCTCCAAGCTGCCACTGGCGCCCCCAGGCCTCTCACCACTGTGGCCCCAAGCTGCCATGGGGGGGGGTGCAAGGGATCAGGGAGCGTGGTCAGCTCAGAAAGGAATGGCATCTTGCCTGGCCTGGCCCCTGCCCCAGGGGCTCTAGCACCACCACCCCCCCCCCAGCTTCTTTGTGGGTCACTGCAGCAGGTGCCTTTGTTCCAAGCCTCAAGTTTCCCGTGGTGAAACATGCAGAATCCGACAGCTCGCCAAGTCAGAGGAAGACCCTTGTGTCAAAGGGGATGGTGCTGGTGTCCCCAGATCCCAGGGAAGCCCCCACTCCCACCCTCTGAAACCACAGTTGTGGCCCACACAGCCCAGGACTGAGAACTCCCAGCAGCAGCTGTGTCAGTGCTACAGCAAGTGGGTCCCTATTTCAGAGACATTGTTGCAGTCCCATTTGTAGGTGGACAAAGTGAGGTCCAGAAAGGATTTAAGTGGCAGAAGAGCCCAGGGCCTGGAACTTGGCCCCCCTGGTGCAGGGTTCTGGCTCCCGTTGCCCTGCACCCCCACCCGCTCCAGCTCCCTTCTTTCCTCCCCTTTTCATAACAGCCCTTGGCCCTGGGCCCACCTGGCTGCCTCCTGCAATTAGCCCCTATCACCGTTCCGGATCGCAGCCCTGGGCCCTAGTGGAGACAAAGTCCTCTGGGCCCCTCACGGCAGGGGGCGGAGGGCAAGTGTTGGTGCTGGCGAGAACCCTGTCAGGGGATGGGTGGCCGGTGCCAGGCTGAGCTGGTCTGGCCTGTTTTCTCTACTCACAGGGAATGGGGTGAGGCTCTAGGGGCTCAGGAGGTGCTGAGTGGCAGGGCAGGAGGGTAGGCTCGGGGAGGGAAAGGTGGCCTCCTCCCAGCCCTTGCCACCAGCCCCATGTTGCTGCCCAGCTCACCTGGCTGAGTCAGTTTAACTTGGATCACACAGCAGGGATAGTCATCTGTGCATCTCAGTGCTGACTCCTTTGTCTAATGCCATGGCTGGTGGGCGGTCAGTAGTCACTCAGTCAGCAAACATCCCTCAGTGCCCTCTCTATTGACTCTGTCCCTGCCCACGTTCCTGCCCCTGTACCTGCTGGAGAGGGGTGCTCAGGGCTGTGGGTGATGGTTAAGGCAGTCCCCACACCACCATGAGACCCAGGAGATGAACAGGATCTTGCCAGGGGAAGGGATATTCCAGGCCATGAGCGGCGGGAGTAGGGGCAGGAGGAGAGATGGGTAGGGTGAAAGAGGGTGCAGTTTGTGGGCCCTGTAGGGCCATGGGAAACCATGACAGGTTGCACATGCCACTTGAACAGCAGCCGCAGTAGAACTGTGTTTAAACCACCTGTTGCCCCATGGAGAGCAGAAGGTTGGGAGGGTGGCAGACCCTGGCCATGAGCTGGGCCGGGATGGTGGTGGTGGAGGGAGCTTGGGCCAGCGACACTGGAGGCAGCAAGGCTGGGTCCTACAGGCAGGGATGGGAGAGGGGGCAGTCCAAGAGCCCCTTTCTCTATAAAATGTTTGACTCGCCGTCTGCTCCCAGCACATCTCTATCTCTAAGGCAGGGACCCCCAGAATCTTACTCTCAAGAAACAAACTGGAGTGCACGGGGCACTGGACCACCGCAGGGAGGTTTGAATTCAGAAAGAAGAGAACAGTGGTTGTGCATGGTTTTTTGCTCACAGACAGTCGCAGGGCCACCACCTGCGACTAGGGCCGGGTATGCACAGATGTGGAAGGGCAGGCAGTCCTGAAGTGTATCCAGACCAGATGATCGGGGTCGACGTACCCCATAGAGTCTGCCCCTCCTGTCTGGAAGAGGTGTGTATGTGTGTGTGCATGCACGAACACAGGTGAGGACACACCACCCTGAATGCCGCCAGGGTTGCCTCAGCCTGACCACGCAGGTGCATCTGTGAGGGAGGGCTGGCATGTGTGCGTGTGTGTGTGTGTGTGTGTGTGTTTGTGTAGACACACTGGCAGACAGGAGGGTCCCTCACGGTCCTGCTTTGGCTGGTCCGTGTCAGTAAACGTGTGTCTGTCATGGTGTGTGTGTGTGTGTGTGTGTGTGTGTGCATATGCGGGGCACAGCCGTGTGTGTGCAGATGTGGACCTGGCTGCAGGGAGCACAGTTGTTTCCATGGCTACACATCCTGCTCCATTTGCCTCAGCTTGTGTGCACCTGTGGGTCTGTGCATTGTAGGCGCATGTGTGAGCACCCGTGTAGGAATTATGTGCTTCTGTGCACATGCACACACCGGCACACACCCTGTGTCCATCTGCTACCTGCAGCTTCTAACTTCCCACTGCCCAGGCTGCTGTCTGCCCCATTGCTCCAACCCAGAACCCTGGAACTTGTTCACCAGGTTTGGGTATGTCCTCAAAGAGGGGCCCTAGTTTCTATCCATTTCCCAAAGGGGTTTCCAACACCCCCTAAAACAAAATGCCATGAGATTCACAACCATTCTGCAGGATGGGTAGTCTTTTATTGAAATGCATCTTTCTTCTTAATAGAATAAATATTAAAGGGCCGGCACAATAGCATAGCAGCTAAGGTCCTCGCCTTGAACACACCGGGATCCCATGTGGGCACCAGTTCTAGTCCCAGCGGCCCCACTTCCCATCCAGCTCCCTGTTTGTGGCCTGGAAGAGGAGTCGATGACAGTCCAGAGCCTTGGGACCCTGCACCTGCATCGGAGATCTGGAGGAAGCTCCTGGCTCCTGGCTTTTGGCTTCAGATGGGCTCAGCTCCAGCCATTGCGGCTGCTTGGGGAATGAACCATTGAACAAAGATCTTCCTCTCTGCCTCTCCTCTTCTCTGTATCTCTTCCTTTCCAATAAAAATAATAAATCTTAAAAAAAAAAAAAGGAATCAACATTTAAATGTTGTTTTGGGCCCAGCGCAGTAGCGTAGTGGCCAGGAGCCTAGAACTCTGGGTCTCCCACCCACGGGGTCAGGGACCCAGCTACTTGAGCCGTCACTTGCTGCCTCCTACGAGCACATTAGCAGGAAGCTGGAGTGGGAAGCGGAGCCAGAATGCACACCCAGGCCCTTTGTGAGAGGCTGCAGGTGACCCCAGAGGCAGCCCCACCCCCTTATGTTCCTGAAAATGCAGCTGCCCAGGATCTAGTGGCCTGTACTTGCTTGCTTTTTTATTTTAAAGATTCATTTAGTAATTTATTTAAGGTTTATTTCTTTTTATTGGAACGTCAGATATACATAGAGGAGGATGAAGATCTTCCATCTGCTGATTCACTCCCCAAGTGGCTGTGATGGCCAGATTTGAGCCGATCTGAAGCCAGGAGCCCAAATCCTCTTCCAAGTCTCCCACGTGGGTGCAGGGTCCCAAGGCCATTCTCGACTGCTTTCCCAGGCCACAAGCAGGGAGCTGGACGGGAAGTGGAGCTTCCAGGATTAGAACCAGTGCCCATATGGGATCCTGGTGTGCTCAAGGTGATGACTTTAGCTACTAGACTACCACGCCCATCCCTATTTAAGGCAGTTCCAGAGCGAGAACAGGAGAGATTTTCCATCTGCTGATTCATTCGCCCAAATGGCCATAAAGGCTGGTGCTGGGCCAGGTGGAAACCAGGAGCCAGGACCTTTTCTGGGACTTCATGTGGGTGCAGGGGTCCAAGGTTTCCTTTCCCAGGTGCATTAGCAGGGAAATGAATCAGAAGAGGAGCAGCTGGGACTCAAGCCAGTGGCTGTATAGGATGCTGGCACTGCAGGTGCCCGCTGTACCACACTACCAGCCTTGTGCTCGTTTTTATTTTTTTAATTTTTTAATTTTGTCTGTGGCAGGCGTGGTCATCGCATCAGCCACAGAGACCCTGGGATGTGTCACAGTCTTACCCTCCATGTCTGGCAGCCCTGTTGCTATTTAGGCTGCTCCTGGTAGCCAGGATGCAGCTGGCCAAAAACTTTGCTGAGCACTGCTGCGGGGTGCCCTTCTCCTAGCTCGTCCACCTGCAGGCCTTTCCCCCGGCTCCCAGACTGGCTCCTTTCCCCAGGCTGGCTGCAGCATGACCCCAAAAGAGGAGGCACTCCCCCGCTCCGGGGTCCCCCACAGGCAAACCCCAACAAGCCCTATCCCTGCTGACAGTCTGAGCAGCTGCAGGGGGCTGGCACCTGTGCAGTGGCGAGGGAACATTCCAGGAGCCCAGTGGCCCTGCGCTCTGCAGAGGGTCATGAGCCCTGTGCTTTTTGTTGGGGCTAGAGGAGGGTGGATGGTCTCAGGTGACCCGTAGCAGCCTACCCACCATCCACTGGACACCCAGTCCTGGCCTTGAGCCCGAGGTCAGCAGGTTCCCAGGCTGGGGCCCTCACAGAGCCATGCATCGTGACACAAGGTGGTGGTGGGAAACCCTCCAGAGTCCCCGGCTGGACCCCCCCCTCCCCGCCTGGGTTCAAAGCCATCCTCCTTCCCCTACAGAAGCCTCTGTTTTCCCTCTAGAACATGGGTGGAGGGAGGAGCCTCCTTGGCTCATGGTCGGAGGGTGATGCAAACTCCCCAGCATATAGTGATCATTAGTCGGCACTTGGAGAACGACTCCCGGTTCTCCACGCATGGGATGTTGCATACCCTCTGGATGGCACCCAGAGGACGCACAACGGTGGGTGGGTATACACAAGACAGGGGGGCACCAGGAATCTCTCTCTGGGTGCTGTGGGAAGTGGGGGGTGCAGGTGGGGGTACCACCAGCTCACCTGAGATGGGCAGAGGTGACAGCATAGGTGGGCATGGAGGTGAACTGGAGGAAGGGGCGCCAGACAAGGTGGGTAGGTGTGGAGATCCAGGACAGGTGCAGACTCAGGAAGTCCTGAGAGATGGGGAGTGGGGGATGGGGGATGGGCACGGAAGGGGAGGGCCAGCTCGTCCCTGTCTGTGCTGCTCCTGCCCTAGGTCCTCACTGTTGTCCAGGTTGGAGACATGAAGCTGTGGTGGCTCTCGTGCCCTACCCCCACCCTTCCTTGCCCCAGCAGCTAATTCCCCCCACCCTCTGCTGTCGCTGCCTGCCACCCCTCTGCAGGGCCCCTTCTGTCTACTTCCTGCACCCATAGGTAACACAGAGTCCCCTCCAACTCCACCTGCCTAGAAAGACTGTGACCCATCCTGCCACTGTCCCTGGCACCTGAGCCTTCTGTTTCTGGGTCTGTTCCAGAAACTGGTGCTCCTATGTGGTGACCCGCACCGTATCATGCCACGTGCAAAATGGTACTTACCTTCAGCGTGTGCTGCACAACTGCCCCTGGCCCATGAGCTGCCCGGGGAGCAGGTGAGTGAAGCCCCTGGAAGAGATGATGTTGATGGGGTATTGGCAAGGGGGGGTCAGCAGGGGGGCGAGGGTTGGAGAGGGAGAGATTGCAAGAGAAGGCCTAGACTCCAGCATTGGCCCTCAGGAGGAAGCCCTGGAGGACTTCCTGGAGGAGGCAGCCACCTTTCAATCCTGTTTTTTCAATTCAGTGCAGGAGTCACTGCTAGGATTAGGGCCAGTCCAACCTGTAGATACTTCTTGATATTCCCCACCTCCTCTCAGGGCCTGCAGTGGAGCTCTGATTCTTGGGAATGCAGGAGGAAACAGACTCTAAAGGGGGGTCCTAGAAGGGGCAGGAGAATGCCTCCTGCTGTGGGCGTCCACAGCATGGGAGACTTCCCCCGTCTGAGTGGGACCACCGGGGCTGTCTCTTCCAGCTACAGAACCGTGGTGAGACCTACGTATAGAGTGATGTACAAGACAGTGACAGCCCGCGAGTGGAAGTGCTGCCCGGGACACTCGGGGGTGAGCTGCGAGGAAGGTAGGAAGACGATGCGGGGTCTCGAGTCGGTGAGAGGGGCACACAGGAGTGGCACAGCGTGGTCAAGTCCGCAGACCCCGCACACGCGCACATCGGAGTCGGCTGCACACACGGGCGCCTGGCGCACAGACGTGCAGCTGTGGTGTGGCCCCCCTTTGCTGGCCGCTGTGTGCAGCATCGCCCAGTATTTTTTGTTGTTGTCAAGATTTACTTATTTGAAAGGCCTCCTGGTAGAGGGAGAAGGGAAAGATTTTCCATCTGCTGGTTCATGCTCCAAACACCTGCAACAGCCAGGGCTCGGCTGGGCTGAAGCCAGGAGTCAAGAACTGCACCGGAGCAGGCTTAGGCTGTCCCCCGCTGCCCCCCAGGCACGCTAGCACCAGTGTGTCGATCAGAAGCGTAGTTGAGGCAGGCCCTCCATTGGAGATGCTGGTGTTCCAAGCAGCATCTTTGTCCTGGTCAGTTTGCTGGGCCAGAGGGGAGCCGCCCAGGGCTCTGGAAGGTGAGGGCAGTGCCGAACAGCCTGGCTCCAGACCAGAGCCTCAGGAATGGGATCCCCCAGGGCAGACGGGCAGTTGGGGCCTGTCACTGTGCCACTCTTCTTAGGGTAGTTCAGGCTGAACATCCAACAGGGGAACCAGGGAGGTGTCTATGTATCCATCCAGACAGCGGCAGCAGGCTGATGGGCAACTAGGATGAGGGGGACTGGACAAGAGCTGACCTGAGACCGTGAGCCCCCAAGGCAGACTTAGGTTGTGTCCTGGAATGTGTGACATGGGTCCTCCTGGCCACTCAGAAGTGAACATGGCTCCCTCCCTGGGCCCCTTGTGTAGATGGGACAGCTAAGGCCCATGCAGGTGGAGTGGAGAGGCCAGAGCCACATGGAAAGGGGCCATCTTGAGGCTGGAGGTGGGAAAAAGAGGGGGTAGAGGGGCAGAAGGAGACCCTGCCAGGAGGGGCCGCTGCCAAGGAGGGCGTAAAGAAACTAGTCCCTGGGCATGGGGGTTGCTCTCCAAACAAAGGCCCTGGCTCCCCTCTCAGGGGCATCTGCAGGTGCAGGGGAGGGCCGAGGGCAGGTGTGGGCGGTACTGACGGGCTCGACCAAAGTGAGAGAGGAACGATGCTAGGGGTTGCCCCTGCCCGTCTGTGAGCTTCCTCAGCTGTGTGGCCTTGGGCCAGGGACCCTGGCTTGCCTAGGGAGGGGCCGCCTGTGCTGAAGGGTGGGTGCACATGTGCACTAGCTGCAGCCCATACTGAGCCTCAGCATTCTTACCTGTGAAATGGGCATGACCACAGGATGCTGTCACTGTAAGATGATGCTATAGGGAGCCAACCGCCCATGGTGGGCTCTACACACTGACTGCCAGGATGGGATGGCCTCTCTCCACCCACAGGATCGGAGCTGAGGAAAGGGAAGTGGGTGAGCCAATGCACAAGGCCAGAATGTTCTAGAAAACGTTTCTGCTGGGGCCAGGGGAAGTGGGGTGGAGGGGCATGGACACAGCGCTGGCTCATCCCAAGCTCTGCGCTTCCTCCCCCAGCCAGGTTACGGCCAGATTCCCCCAGCTGCTTCCCTTGCTGGTCACTGCCCTCGTGGCCTTCCCAGCGCTGCAGACTGACCCCTGGGGCCACAGAACTACGTCATCAGGGACGACAGAGCCCCTGGGCAGGCTGGGGATCTGGTTGTGTTGTGCTGTGTGACTTGAGGCAGTTCCCTTCACCTCTCTGGTCCGTGCCTTCACCTGTAAGTCACCAGGCCTGCTACCCTGATAGATGCCCGATACTTGCCTTTTCCCGCTCTCTGCCTCCCCCTTTGGGTTGTGGATCCTTGGAGACCCAGCAGACAGATTTTGGCCTCCCACCTTAGACAACCCTCCTCAGCTCAGTCAGTCACTCAACTAACGTCCCGGGCCGGTGGGGCCCTCTGACTACCCTTAGCCCCAGTTTTCCCTTCTGTAAAATGGGCGTATTCTCTCTGCCACAGTGAGGCAGGGTAGGCTTGATGGATGTCCATAGCCGGCCGTGAAGAAGAGGCTGGAGTGGGAGAATGGGCTCAGTGAAGTGAAGGGACTGATCTGGAATACACCAGCACAAGGGGTTGGGACCTGTCTGCCTGCCAGGCCTCGGGAGGTGGGGCTGGACAGCAAGGCGGGGGCGCAGGTGAACCACCCGCTTCACGGAAACAATGAACTGAGGCCAGGAGGCAGCGTGCGCGGGCGGGCTCTCTGGCAGGCACGGGGAGGGCACCATGCCAGGGAGGGTGGGCAGAACCCAACAATCCCCATATTTTTGGCATCTGACTTCAGACCCCTCATTCCCCTGGTGTCACCACCTCTGCAGCCTCCCATCAGCCATTACATCGCCCACTGTGCCACTTCCTGACCGTAGGCATCCAGAATGTGTGGGGTCCTATGCCAGGGTCCTGGCCAGGTGTCTCCCCAAGAGCTTTGAGCCACTCCAGAGGGGGTGGAGGGAGATAGGACTAGAAGCTGTGGGCAGCTCTGGCCTGTAGCAATGACAAGGACCAGGGCGAGGGAGGCTGCTAACCACAGACAGCAGTCCTGCCTCATGTCAGTGCGCATGGTCCACTGGTCCTACTGCGAGAACTGCAGCTCAAGAGGGTGACAGTCCAAGGGCTGAGGAGCCCATGCAGACACACTGAGCCCCAGCTGGCACAGGGCCTGTATCTTGTGCCAGCACTGGCTTGGCATGGCCATGTGGGGTGCATGTCTCAGCCCCTGCTTCTCCCAGGTGAAGTGTGCAGCTGGGGGCCCCCTCTGACTTGCCAAGGCTCTCCCGGGAACCAGGCTATCTTCAGTTCCTCATTAGGGTCTCATTGTCCCATCCCTGACTGTGGCCCTCACAGGTGCCAGGGGCCTCAGCTCCTGTGACAAAGCAACCTGAGAATAAGTGAGAGGGAGGTGGCCAGCCTGGGCCCTGCCCGGGCCTCGCCCACTCTCCAGGATCAGGCCCTGCCCACACACATCCCGTACTCCACCTGGGAGCCAAGCTGCTGCTTTCCTTGGCGCAGTCAGAATCCCGACTGCTGGAATCACCTGTGTCCCTTAGCCATCCTCTCCCATGCCTGGCTGGGAGCCCAACAGTCCCGTCTCCCCACGGCCCCAGCCCATACGCCACAGCCAACCCCGGCGGCACCCTCCCCTCCCTCCTGGCACCACACCGGAGCCCAGTGTTACATCCCAGCCTCACCCTCCCTATTTGGACACCCCGCCTCCTGCCTGTGCC
Source organism: Ochotona curzoniae (assembly GCF_017591425.1). Classification (NCBI taxonomy): domain Eukaryota; kingdom Metazoa; phylum Chordata; class Mammalia; order Lagomorpha; family Ochotonidae; genus Ochotona; species Ochotona curzoniae. The sequence goes on along the minus strand of NW_024467101.1, from coordinate 8,547,878 downwards.
AGCCTCTCCCACTCGTGGCCTTGGCAGTGGCTGTTTGGCTGCCAGGTGCTTCTACCTGGCCCCATTCCCCTCCTCTTGTCTCTTCTATCTCCAGTGCCTGGCACGGGCCTGGCATGGAGCTAGAGGAGCCAGGGCATTCTGCCCCTCCTGAAGAGAGGCAGCCGAAGGCTTCCCAGAGGCCTTCCTAGCCAGCCCCAGCTCTGACCCTAACCCCTCTGGCTCAGGCCACCGCCGGCTGGCCGGCTGCAAATATTTACATTTGCAGAAGAAATTCCCACGGGGACCTGCACTGGGGCTGGGTGGGAGGCGGTGGGTGGGGGGCAGCTGTGTTCCTGCAGCCTGCCCTGCGGTTACTGAGCCATGCAAGTCCTTGGTGGGGGCAGGGCAGAGGGGGTTCACTGCGACAGAAGAAACCCATGCATGGCAGAAAAAGTCATGGGCGAGAGACCAGGTGGGCTGCCCCCTGGTCCCAACTCTCATACCCTGCCCCCATTCCTGTTTAGCAGGCTCAGAATCCCTGCTCTCCCCACCCTCAGACCTGCCCCTGGGTGTCACGAGGCTCCCACGAGAAGGGGCACAGGGAAGCGAAGTTGCTTTCTGTCGGGGAGGAAAGAGGCAGGATTAGAGGCTGTGGGCGGCCCTGGCCTGAGTGAGGTCAAGACAGGGAGTGAAGGGGGCTCCAAGGAGTACCCCGGGCTGTGTGGGAGAGCTTCCTGGAGGAGGAGACACGAGATTGGGGTGTATGTGGGGGGGCGGAGGGATGCAGAGGGTGCCTCTGGGCTGCTGGGAAATAGCTACAAGTCTGGCTTCCGGAACGAAGTTGGTGTTTGTACTTCCTGGGACCAGCTGGTCGTTGGGGCCTTTGGGGTCATTCCCGGGAGGGCAGGAAGGGGGAGAGGGAGGAGCCCTCTGGGAATAGCTGCCAGGCTGGGGCCATCACGTGGTGTCTCAGGGGCCCAGGGCCCATCCTGCTTGCCTCCCAGGACTTCAGGGGGTTGTAGAGAACATGTCTAGGGATTCTGATCCCAGAACCCACGTCCTCTGACTGAGTCTCCAGGTTAGCCCCTCTGTGTTTAAGATCTTGGATCTGCACTGCTGGTCAGATCTGCAAGTTCTGGTTCATTTTTCAAGTTCTCTCTGGCTCCTGGCCAACATCTATAGATTGAAAAAAGATTTTGGTTTTTAAAAATTTGGGCCCGGCGCTACAGCCTAGCAGCTGGAGTCTTCGTCTTGCACATGCCAGGATCCTATATAGGTACCGGTTCTAATCCCAGTGGCCCCATTTCCTGTCCAGCTCCCTCATGGCCTGGGAGAGCAGTCGAGGACAGCCCAAAGCCTTGGGACCCTGCACCCATGTTGGAGACCTGGAAGAGACTCTGGGCTCTTGGCTTTGGACTGGCTCAGCTCTGGCTGTTGCAGCTGCTTGGGGAGTGATTCACCGAACGGAAGATCTTCTCTCTGTCTCTCTTCTCTGTATATCTGCCTTTCAAAGAAAAATAACTAAATCTTTTTAAAAATGTTTATTTATTAAGATTCTTAAAATTTTTGTTTGAAAGGCACAGTTACAGAGATAAGGGGCAGGGGACACAGAGAGAGAGATCTTCCATCCTCTAGTTCACCCTCCAAATGGTCACAGTGACCAGAGCTGAGCTGATCTGAAGCCAGAATCAGAAACTTCTTCCAGGTCTTCCATCTGCGTATAGAGTGTCCTGGGCCGTCCTCCACTGCTTTCTCAGGCATGTTAGCAGGGAGCTGGATGGGAAGTGGAACAGCCAGGAACATGAACCAATGCCCATAATGGGAGGCTGGCACCACGGATAGAGGACTAGCTCGCTGCACCACCGCAACCGCCCCAGAAATAGTTGTTTTTGGTGTTTACTTTTTTTCCATATACTTGAAAGGCAGAATGACAGAGACAGAGATGAATCTTCCATCCGGTGGGTCACTCTCCAAAATGAGCCACAACAGCCAGGGCTGGTCCAGGCTGAAGTCAGGAGCCTGGAACTGCATCTGGATCTTTGATGTGACATGACAGAGGCCCACATACTTGAAGCCGTCACCTGCCGCCTCCAAGGCTGTCTTAGCAGAAAGCCACATGGGAAACAGGAGTCTCAAGCCCAGGCACTCCGATGCCAGGAGCCTCTTATTCACCGGCTTGCTTGTAGTTTGTTTGCAGCATGCCATTCACATATTGCTCTGTAAGAGTTTGGAAGTCCCTGAGGTCTTACTGGGTGCTGGGGCACTTTTTCAGGCTGAGGGCAAGCCTGATAGGGCCTCTGACAAATTGGTGACCGGGTGCTCCAGACATGGAGGCGGGTGGGACAATGACCATGCTTTCTCACGGAGAAAATCCCCACGGTGCCAGAGCTGGCACCATGACCAGCTCTTCGGATCAACTTCCTGCAGAGGCAAACAGGTGACACTTTGTATCCTTACCTGAGAGCAGACAGCACACCAGGACCAGGACCAGCACACCTGCTGTGAGCACCTTCCACCAAGGTTTAGGCCCTGGAGTCAGGTGTCTCTTCACCCCTCTGAACCCAAAGGGAAAATGGACTTAAGTCCCTGTCACCCATACATTGAGCTGGGGCTAGGGCATGGAGAAATCCCATTGAGCCATCATCAAGGGCAGGCAATGATGCCAGTGCCCATTCGCAGTTAAGACCCTCCAGCAAGTGTTCAGTGTGGCCTGGGGCCCAGGGGACATACTGTGCAAAGTACCTTACCTTGTTGGAGTGAGCTAGGGCTGTGTTAAGTGCTTAGCAAGGGGTAGAATTTGCAGGAGCCACCCTTGCCCATAGCCCCCTGGTCCTGAGACCCCCACGACCCCACCCTCCTCCATCCTGGAACAAACAGGACCTCCTGGCTCCTGGGCAACACGTAGGAGAAGCAGGCTGGACCTGAGTGAAAGCCCCCTTGGCTGTCTCCCCACTGGGGACCCCCTGCCCAGAGGGTCCCCTTCTGGTTGGCGTTCTCAGCGCCTCTTGCTCAGACCACAGCCTGGCCCCGAGCTGCCAGGCCCGTGCCTTATTTGGGTCTCGCCTCCTCCCCCAACCCAACCTCAAGAAGATGCTTCGTGGCCTTAAAAGGCAGGCCCAGGGGGCTGAGGGGGGTGCAGCTGCCGTGACTGGCTCAAGAGCCCCTCCAGCTGTGTACAGAGCTGGAGCAGACCTGGGTGGCCGCTTGGGGCTGGGTTCTCCAGCTCCTGGCAGCGGCAGCCAGATTCCCCGCTGGCTTCCGTTTAACATCAGTGATTCTGGGGCCATTTGGGTCTGTGCTTATCAACAGTGATGGGCAGAGCCTTCATTTATTGAGCATCTACTGTTTGTGCAACTGTTTGCGTGCATCAGCATCCTCTCAGGGCCCTACTGGGAGCCCAGGAGGGACAGGAGTTTTAGAGTTCCATTTTACAGATTGGGTGGTGGAATGGGGAAGAGACAGGTCAAGTCACACTGGTCCTGTCCGTCCGTGAGCTCCCAACTCCACCCATGCAGCTGCCTGGGGGTAGGGTGGGACAGTCAGCCACAGGGCTCTCCCAACATCACCCATAGCCCCTCAGCCTGTCATCCTGACCCCTCACCAGTTTCATCACAGAGATTAGCTTGTTCCAACTCTGCCCTATCTGTGCTGTGTAACCCCAGGTAAATTGCACCCACCTTTCCAGGCCATGGTTTTAGTGCTGAAATGAATAGGGAGTCCCTCACCAAGGTGGGGGGCCTCTGGAAGGGCAGGGCTCTCCCAACAGCATTCTCAGTTGCAGGCTCCCCTGAGCCCGTGGAGCCAGCCCCGTGGCCGGGCAGCGGCATGAGACGGATGGCACTCCGGCCCACGGCCTTCTCAGGTGGGTCCTGTGGGGTGGGGACAAGCAGGGGAGGTGGGGTATGCCCAGGTAATGTTAAAATGATCCCCAGAACCAGCTGGGTCCAGCAGCAGAGGGCTAAGGGCAGTCCCCAGCCTTAGTCCTCACCCCATTCCAAGGATGGAAAGAGCTTGCAGGGGGACAGGAAAGGCTCCCTGAGGTGGTGGGGGGGATCTGATTTGAGCCCAGTCCCCTCCCCAGCCCCTACCTAGAACCTCATGATCCCTGAACACGTGCAGGCCTGGGTCCAGGTTGCCACCCCCATCTCCTCCTCCAGTCGGAGCCCCGCTTTCCTGTGCCAGGTGCTTCTCATCATGGCTTGCCCTCAGCCACAGCCAGGAGGGGCAGCACAGGCACTGCATTAGCTAGGCATGCTCTCCTCCTCTTCCCACCCCGCCACCTCCCAGCTGAGAGCTCAGCTTTGGCAGGTGGGAGTCTGGCCCCGTGCAAGCCTCTGCTGTAGGACTCACTCAGGTTCTGGGGACAGGATTCCCAGGCTGGCACCTCTGAGACTGGTTCAGCCCAGCCTGTGGGGGCAGGCCCTAGCCTGGGCCCAGGCAGGGAATCCCAGATTTCCAGGCCTGGTTTAGAGCACGGAGTGATTAAATCCCTGAGCCTGCCAGGAGTCAGGTCCCTGGTCCTACCCCTGCCCCGGGGAGAGGTAGCTGCTATCCAGAGGTGCCAAAGTCCGAGGAAGCCTACGGCACAAGGTCTGTCTGACACCCACTGTGGTATTATAGCCCCTTCCCCACAGTGGGCTCCCTGACTTCTAAGGTCTGTGCTTTCCCTGCAGGGTCCTGGGGTTGGGGTAGGGGGCTGATGTGGGACCCCTCGGCCCCAGCCCTGGCCTCCCCTCTCCTCACAGGGTGTCTTAACTGCAGCCGAGTGTTGGAGTTGACTGAGCGGCTGAAGGTGCTAGAAGCCAAGGTGAGTGGCAAAGCCTTCCTGTTCCCCTCCCACACACACACACTCACACACACCATGTCCCCTGCCCTGCTCTTGACTCTGGGCCCTTTCCTGTGTCTCCATGCCAGCCCTGTCCACCACAGCCATCCTCTCACGACTGCTCGCTGACCCAGGCGTGTGCCCCCAGCTGCTCTTGGCACCTTGCTCACCTTGCTCTTTCTCCCGGAAGCCTCCAGAAGCTCCCTCCCATCTTTTCCCTGTCCCCAGCCCCAGCTCAGCCAGATTAATCCTGGGGACTCAGTGCCGGATTCCCCTCCTTGCTGCCACCTTTCACCTTTATCTACACCCTACCCCCAACATCAGCCTGTCTTCCCAGTTGCGAACTAAAATGCCTGTGGCCCACTACAGGTGGCAGATATACTACCAATAATTCACAAACGATGCGATTAAATGACATTGATTTCGGCACAAAGTTACGTTTGAAATCCACATAGTTTTTCCCCCTGCTATGTGTCTTTCATGATCTTTGCCCAGACTCCTCATTGGCAGAAGTTTCAAAAGTTTTAGGTACAAAGTGAGACATCTTTCATTGTATTCTCAAAGAACTTTTTGAACTACCCTTGTATTTCAAGAGGAAAAGTGCAGAAATTCAGGGCAGGCTTTGTGGTACCCTGGGTTAAACTGCCACTTCTGGTGCCCATATCACCATCTTGGAGTGCCTGAACTGAAAGTCTAGCTACTGTGCCTCTGGACTAGCTCCCTGGGAGGGCATCCGATGACAGCCTTAGGACCCCTGCCACCCATGTGGGAGACCCAGATGGGGTTTCTGTCTGACTCCTGGCTTGGCCTGACCCTGACTGTAGGAAGTGAACCAGTGGATCAAAGTCTCCTCTCTCCTTCCCTCCCTTCCTTGTGTCACTCTGACTTTCAAATAAACAGGTGATAAATAAAATGTTTTCATTAAGTTTTCAAAAATAAACAAGTAGAAATGAGAAATTGTAAATGTAGAAACATGGGGAACATTCAAGTTGCTTTTTTTTTAGGATTTATTTATTTTTATTGGAAAGTCAGATATATAGAGAGAGGAGGAGAGACAGAGAGGAAGATCTTCCATCTGATGATTCACTCCCCAAGTGACCGCAATGGCCAGAGCTGAGCCGCTCTGGAGCCAGGAGCTCTTTAGGGTCTCCCACGTGGGTGCAGGGTCCCAAGGCTTTGGGCAGTCCTTGTCTGCTTTCCCAGGCCGCTATCAGGGAGCTGGATGGGAAGTGGGGCTGCCAGGATTAGAACAAGCACCCATATGGGATCCCAGTACATTCAAGTCAAGGACTTTAGGCAGTAGGCCACTGCACTGGGCCCCATGTTTTAGTTTTTTAAAGATTGGTTTATTTGAAAGGTAGAGTTACAGAGAAAGAGCAAGCCTTCCATCCACAGGTTCACTCTCCAAATAGCATCCATAGCTGGGGCTGGACCAGGTTGAAGCCAGAACCCTGGAGCTTCTTCAGGGTTTTCCACAGAGGTGGCAGGGGCCTAAAGACTTAAGTCATATCCTACTGCCTCCCAGGTGCATTAGCAGGGAACTGGATTGAAAGTGGATCCTAACTCAGGTGCTCGCATGTGGGATGCAGAGGTGCCAAGTGTTGTGCCAGCGCCTGCCCTGGGTCCTGCCCTGGGTACACTTGGTCTGAAGATCCTTAGCCCCGTTGCCCCTCCCTTGGAGATCTAAGATGAAGACAGTGGACGAGGGGGCAAGGGCAGGGTGGCAGTGTACATCCATGGTGACAGAACTCGACTCTTGGGGAGAGTCCTATGGATCCCCGTCCCCTGGCCCTCCAAGGGGGTCCTCCACTAACTTCTCAGCCTTTCTTATGCTCGGTGCACTCTCCCAAGTGCACCCAGGGCAAGAATTCTTGCAGCCCTGACCCCAGGGGACTGTGCCAGAACCAAGAACAAGTTTGGGCACATTCACTTGGTGTGGTGCCCCTGCCGGCCCAGGCTCAGCTCCTGCCACCCACACTGTACCCCTCAGTCAACATGACCTTTCCCTGTATTCCCCATGTCTAGGTGGCCGTGCTGACCATCTCTGAGCGGGCAGTGCCCCCAACCCCGGCTGTCCCTGAAGGCCCTGCCCCACTCTGGGGCTCCCCAGCTGCCCAGGGCAGCCCTGGAGATGGAGGCCACCGAGGTGAGCCGGGCAGGTGCAGACCCCACTGTCCTGTAGGGGTGAGCTCTGCATGGCAGTGGGGGTAGGGAGATTGGGATCTAAGAACTCACAGCTTGACTCTTCCCCTACCCTGGTGGGTCTCGGCCTTCCCATCTCTGTAATGGGTCCAAGGGGAGGTCTGCACAGACCCCTCCCCCAAGGCCCAGCAGGGACACTGACCCCTTGCATATCCTCCCAACCCTAGAGCTGCCAGGAGCTGGCCAGAACCTGAGGGCCCCACTGCTTCCGCGAGATGGTACATACTTCAGGGGACAGGAAGGGGGCCGGGCTGGACAGGGGGCGGGAACACATCTGGAGCTACCCACCTCATGTGCCTTGTTTGTCCCCAGACCGAGTTGGTGCTCGGGGGCTGCCTGGCCCCGCCGGTCCCAAGGGAGATGCTGGCAGCCGGGGCCCAACAGGGATGAGAGGCCCTCCAGGTGAGTGACCGCAGACCCCCACCTATTCCTGCACCCCTCTCACCTAGGTGAGGTCAGCATTGCCAGCCCTGACAGTCAGTGTGACCTGGGCCCATCCACCTGCTAGCCGCATTCTCACTCTGGCTCTCTGCTCACTCCCTCCCTCTCCCTGAACCCCGGCTCCTCCCCTCCCCCCCCCACGCCCCCCCCCCCCCCCCCCCCGGCTCAGACCTGGGTGCTGGGGTGGGGTCACTCCAGTCCCTGCCCTCTCTAGAGCTCCTAGACTGCATGCGGGAAGGAGGAGCTACAGAAGAAGTAGCCTGGACCACTACTCCATGGGACTGGGGCTTCTTACGGTAGGGGTGGGGGGAATGGGAAGGTGTGGAATTGGGGAGATAGAAGAGCCAAGGAAAGAGCCAACCAGCCTGACCAGGATGCTGAGTTTATCTAACAAGCTGCTAAAAGGGCAGGTGGGGCTCCCCCTCATCCCCATGCTGCCCCCTAGTGGCCGCTCTGGGCCACCCTGCCTCTTGTACTCTCGCCTATGACCCCTTTGCAGGTCCACAGGGTCCCCCAGGGAGCCCCGGCCAGACTGGAGCTGCGGGGACCCCTGGAGAAAGAGGCCCTCCAGGCCTGCCAGGCCCTCCTGGCCCTCCTGGGCCCCCAGCCCCTGTCGGGCCACCACATGCCCGCATCTCTCAGGATGGTAAGTCCCCTTTAGGTCACCCGGCAAGTTGAGGTAGCAATGAATGGGGCTAGGGTAGCCGTCACCATAGTGCCATGTTAGTTGTGCTGGGCCAAGGCCCAGAGAGCGGTCATGTTCCTGGAGTACACCACTGAGGTTGTAGGGGACTGGCTTCAAACTCAAGCGCTTGGGACCACCAGGGGTGGGTTAGGCCCTCTGCAAGCTTTGAGCTGGTGCCCGGAAGTCCCAAGCAGGCCACACCTTGCCAGAGCCGCAGCCCTCACGCTGTACTCAAAGCCCAGGTAAATGTCCTCGGCCTCCCTCTACCACCAGGGGTCAGGGTTGTGGGGCAAGCCGGCTTCAGTCCAGGTTGTACCCTCCACTCATTGTTGTATCCATTCCATCTTGCACATCACCGTCCCTCTCCAAGTCTCGCTTCCTTCGTCTCTAGCCAGCAGGGAGTGACAGCTCCAGCCCCCTCAAACTCTGACACCCGCATCCTGAAGCCAAGCGCACTGTGGGTGTTCAACAGATGCTGGCTTTATCAGGTGACACTGCAGGTACCATAAGTCTTGCAGGATGCTACCCACTAGACTGTTGCCTGGGTCAGAGCTCCTGCCTCCACGTGCTCCCCACCTCCTGGTCTGCAATGGACCTGTGGATACCCCGTGGTGCACTCAGAGCTTTGAGCAGAGGGAGCAGGTAAAAACACACTCTTCCCAGCTCTGCCTGTTCCCCATCTGTTCTCTCCCAGGGGACCCATTCCTGTCTAACACCTTCACTGAGACGGGCAGCCGCTGGCCTCAGGGACCTGCTGGACCCCCAGGTGCCCCAGGACCCATTGGTAAGCTGAATCCAGGCTTGGGCAAGGGCTGGAATGGATGGATGACAGAGGGCCTGGGTGGTCAGAATGAAGGGGGACTTCCTGACCTTGCATCCTGCTGTGGCCCTGAGGATATCCTGTCTTATTTCAGGTCCCCCTGGACCTCCTGGCCCCACAGGTGCCCCTGGAAGTCCTGGACGCGTGGTGAGTTTTGCATCTGTGTTTGACTGTCCGTCTATCCATCGCTCTTTTTTATTCACTCATTGAGTACTTATTGAGCATTTCATAAGCAAGCTGCTTGCCACAAATCTTCCCATTCAGTTCCTGTGACAAGAACCCAGTATTGTTATTGCCTAACACCAAGAGAATGGAGCCACTTGGCCTGGAACTGTGTCCATCAAATGGCAGCATGCAGCTCAGGCTGAGGCCACCCAGCTCCGAGTCTGTGTCTGACCAGTGAGCTGCGCGAACTGCCGGCTGCATACCAGAGGGTGGTCAAGAGCCCCAGAGCACCCGGCCAAGCCAGGGTCCCCTCCCCACCCCCTCCTCCTAGACCCCGTGCCTACTTCATCCTACTGCAGCCCCAGGCTGAGGCTCCGTCTTATCCTTCAGGGACCCCCAGGCCCTACTGGACCCAAAGGGATCTCAGGCCACCCAGGCGAGAAGGGTGAGAGGGTGAGTACCCAGTGGTCTCATGTGGGGAAGAAGGGGTTTTGGGGAGCACTGGGGAACTCCAGCCGGAGCCCTACCCGACCCCATGCCTAACAGCTAGCTCTACTTCTCTTCTCCCTTCCGTACAGGGACCGCGTGGAGAGCCTGGCCCCCAGGGCTCTGAAGGGCAGCGGGTAAGTGATGTGTCTGAGATCTTGCAGGCCCAGGCCCCTGCTCTGCACCCACTCCCTGTGATCAGAACCCCTAACACTCCCTGACTGGTCCAGGAGAGCTCCGTGTTCTCCCAGTGGACCCATTATCTGTTTAGGATCAGTTCGCCCTGGCCCCTTGTGGTTCTGAATCTTTTTCCCTGTTTGTCTCTCTGTCTCCCTCCCCACCCCCCCCACCCCCAATATGTCAGTTTTTTTGGCTTTGTACATCTGTATTTTCAACTCTCCATGTCTTCTTACTCCACAAATGGCTGCAACATCTGGGGTACGGCCAGGCCAAAGCCCAGAGCTGCTTCAGGGTCTGGATGCCAGGACCAAGCCCTTGGGGCACCTTCTGCGGCTTTGCCAGCCTCATGATTAGGGAGCTGGATCAGAAGTGAAGAGGCCACTTCTCCAACTGGTGCCCATATGGGATACTGGAACTGGCAGGCAGTGGCTTTACCCACTTTCCTATAGCGCCAGCCCCAAGTCAGTCTTTGCTCCCTGTATTTTGAGGCTTTGTAGTTAGGTGTGTGCACATTTAGGATCTTAATGTCTCTCTTTTTTTAATCTGACTTTACTCCTTGAGTTCTGCTTGGTTTGCTATTGAAAGTGGCTGCACCGGCTTTTTTGTCTTGATGTCTGCATTCTGCACCGTTTATTCTTCTCGATCCTTTTCCTCTCAAGTTGTTTGTGCGTCTGTGTTCAAAGTGCATCTCCCGAGGATGATATGTAACGTGGATCCTGCTGTGGTTCAGTGACATTGTGTGACGCATGTTGTTTTTGTTGGTTCTTCTGTCTGGTTTGTGAGCTCATTGGTCATTTTCGAACAGTTTTAGGTTCTCAGTCAACATCAGCAGAAGTTGGAGAGTTTGCTGTCCCCACGCAGGTGCGGTGTCTCCCACACTGCCCACGCCTGCAGCCGGTGAATTCATTACACACGGTGGATCCGTGCAGACACATCAGTGTCACCCAGGTTCCACTGTCCTCGGGGTTCATTCTCGATGCTGGACATTCCTTCTGCAGGTGTTGAAACACATCGTCTCGCACCCGCACTGTCTTTTCAAAATGATTTCACTGCCCCAGAAGTCCTCTGTGCTTGCCTTGTTTACCATTCCCTTCCTTCCTGATCTGCATTTTGTCATAGAATTGGAATTATACAGCAGTCTTTTCAGATCAGCTTTTTAAGCTTCGTCTTATGAATGATATCTCCATACCTATATAAGTGTATTTTAAGATGTAGTTGCAAAGGGAGAGAGACTCTTCCACCTGTTGAGTCACTCCCCAGATGGCTGCAGCAGGCAGAGCTGGCTGAAGTCAGGGGCCTATCCTGTCTCCCACACGGATCGCAGAGGTCCAAGTGAGCCGCCGTCTTTTGTGTTCCCAAACGCCAGACACCTTAGCAGGAGACTGAATCAGAAGTGGAGCAGACAGGACACAAACCAGTGTCCCTACAGGATGCCAGTGTCCTTTACCCACTGTACCACGATGCTGGCTCTTAAATCACTCCACGTCTTCCCATGACTTTTTTTTTTTTTTGAAAGGCAGATTTTACAGAGTAGGGGAGAGAGAGAGGAGAAAAAAGGATATTCTGTCTGCTGGTTCAGTGGTCAGAGCTGAGCTGATCCAAACCTGGAAGCCAGGAGCTTCTTCCAGCTTTCCCACGCAGGTGCAGGAAGCCCAGGACTCGGGCCATCCTCTGCTGCTTTCCCAGGCCAAGCAGAGAGCTGGATTGGAACAGCCAAGACTAAAACGTGTCCATATGGGATGTTGGCACCACAGGGCAGAGGATTAGCTTATTGGAAAGGCAAACATACAGAGAGGAGGAGAGACAGAGTGGAAGATCTTCCATCTGATGATTCACTCCGCAAGTGACTGCAACGGCAGGAGCTGAGCAGGAGCCAGGAGCTATGACCTATTCAGGGTCTCCCACGTGGGAGCAGGGTCCCAAGCCTTTGGGCCATCCTCGACTGCTTTCCCAGGCCACAAGCAGGAAGCTGGATGGGAAGCAGAACCACCGGGATTAGAACCAGCACCTATATGGGATCCCAGTGCATGCAAGTCAAGGACTTTAGGCACTAGGCTACTGCACCGGGCCCAAGACCTTGATTTTTTTTTTTTTTTTTGAAGCACTGGTAATATTCCATGATGTGGGTGGACTGCAGTGTATCTGTAGTTTGTCTTGGTTGCTTCAAATTTCTGACAATTACAAGTAAAGTTTCTACAAACATCTATAGGCACCCCTGTCTTCCTGTGTGGACGTGGGTTTTCAGTTTCTTTGGGTAAATACCAGTGAGTACAACTGCTGGACCAAGGGTATGTTCAGTTTTGTGGGAGACTGCTAGCCAACCTTCTCCAGTGCCCCTACCGTTCTGTGTACTCAGCAGGCACGAACAGGGGTTCCTGTAGCTTGCAGCCTTGCGTGTGGTCACCGTGCTGTGTTCTGACTGTTGTAGCAGGTGTACCATGCTGTCCCGTGGCTTGGGGAGGAAGGTTCTTGTTTTGTTGTCTAGAGTTTTTTTTTTTTTCTTGTTTTGTTTTTGAAAGAGCAATATATATAGAGAGGGATAAAACAAGATCTTTCATTTGTTGGGTTCACTCCCCAGCCAGGGCTGGTCAGAGCCAGGAACCTAGAGTTGCATCTGGGACTCCCAGGCGGGTGCGGGGGCCCATGTATTTGACTTGTCTTTGAGTGCCTTCCCAGGGCCGTCAGCAGGGGGCTGGACAGGAAGCAGAGCAACTGGTACCCTGGTATGAGATGCTGGCATCAATGATAAGTCTCTCGTTTCCTTAAACGCATTCACTCCTTTTACCATGTGCCACAAAATGTGCTGTTTTTCATTTTTACTTATTCAGTATATTTTAAAATGTCTCTCAAGATTCATTCTGTCATGTGTGTGTTGCTTAGACATGTGTTGCTGAATCTCCAAGTATTTTAGAATTTTCTGGCTGTCTTTCTGTCATTGATCTCTGGTTTAATCCCACTGTGGCCTCAGAGCACAGGTGGTACAATTTGTGTTATTTTGAAGATGTTGTGTTGTGTCTTACGGGCCAGGGTGTGGTTTGTCTTGGTGGATGTTCCGCGTCAACCTGAGAAGGTTTAATTTGCTGCGGGATGAAGTAAGCCATGAGTGTCAGTTATGTCCACTTGACTGACCGTGGGGTTGAGTTCAACCCCGTCCTGACCGATTCTCTGCCCATTTGTGATAGGCAAGTATTAAAGTTTCCAACTTCAGGGGCCCAGCGTTTATTTTACTAGCCACTTGGGCCATCACGTAGACCCTAATCCTCATCTTTGAAGTACTATTATTATTTTTTTTAATGTGGGGCCAGCTCTGTGGCTCAGTTGGCTCATCTTCCACGTGCATCCCATATGGGCATTGGTTTGAGTCCCAGCAACTCCATTTCTGATCCAGCTCCCTGCTTGAAGCCTGAGAAGGCAGTGGAGGACGGCCTAAGGCCGTGGGACACTGCAGTCATGTGGGAGACCCAGAATGAACTCCTGCCTGGCTCCTGGCTTGAGATGAGCTCAGCTCCAACCCTTGCTGCCATTTGGAGAGTGAACCAGCAGATGAAAGATTTTTCTGTCTCTCCTTCTTTCTGTAACTCTGCCTTTCAAGTAAAGATAAGTACATCTTAATTTTTTAAAATGTAAATGTGTTTGAAAGGCAGAGTGATCTTTCAGCTGCTGGTTCAGTCCCAAATACTTGCAACAGCCAGGACTGGGTGAGGCTAGTGCCAGAAACTAGAAACTCAATATTGGTCTCCCGTGTGGATGACCCACAGGAAGCTAGAATTAGGAGCAGAGCTGAGATTCAAACCCACTCACTAGAGCCAAAGGTCCTGTTTGACAGGCTAGCTGTTAGACCAAACCTCCATTCCACCATCTTTCAATTGCTATATTTAGAACTTTGAGTTTTTAAAACTATTTATTTATTTTTATTGGAAAGGCAGATTTACAGAGAAAGGGAGAAAGCTCTTGTGTTGGCTGATTTACTCCCGAAGTGTCCACAATGGCTGAGCTGAACTAATCTGGAGACAGGAGCTTCTCCGGGCCTCCCACGTGGATACAGAGTCCCAAGGCTTTGGGCCGTCCTCGACTGCTTTCCCAGGCCACAAGCAGGGAGCTGGATGGGAAGTGGAGCAGCTGGGACATGAACTGGTGCCCATATGGGATCCCGGGCATGCCAGGCAAGGTTTTAGCCACTATGCCATTGTGCCAGGCCTGTCAGTACCTCATCTTTGATTAGCTGAAGTCTGAATCTGCCATGAATATGACATTGAGCATGTTCCTCTTGGGTGTAGTGTTTCTCTGCATTAGCCCTGCACGATGTTCTTGGAGCTTCCTTGGTGGTTCGTGTAGATGGAGAAAATGCCCACTCGTCCTGACTTCAGAAGCAGTCGCTTTCCTTCCCGCCTTCTCTTCTCAGGCTGCATGTGCCCACCTCTCGGAGTTGCCCAGCAGCTCTGGGCTATTTTCTGTTTTTCTTCTATCCAGCTTTTCTCTGTCTTTCAGCTTTGGAAGATAGTCTTCAGAGCCGCATGTTAGCTTGCTGTCAGAGCAGGGACCCGTGCTGATTCTGTTCCCTGTCTTCTGGCCCTTCTCTCCAATATTAACCCCAGGCTTCGCCCTGAGGGCTGTGTGTCAGGCTGAGAGCTCAGCAGCAGAGGGTCCTGGGTTCAAGTCCTGCTTCCACTCGCGTTTCCTGCTTCTGTGCACAGTAGATTGTGGCTCAAGTATTGGGTCCCCCTACTTGGATGGCATTCTTGGCTCCTGGCTTTGGCTGGGCCCTGTCCTTGACATTGCAGACATTTGGGGAATTAACCAACTGATGGCATATCTCTCTTTCTCTCTTTTTACCTTTCAGATATATTCACTAATATTCACCAATATCTAGGAATATGTTGATTTTAATTTTTTTTTTAAATTGGAGAAATGTTTGATTTACAACGAGGAAGATAGACAAAAATCTTTCACCCGATGATTCACTCCCCAAGTGGCCTCCACAGCTGGAGCTGAGCTCATCTGAGGATGGGCCATCCTCCACTTGCTTTCCCAAACCACAAGCAGGGAGCTGGATAGGAGGTAGAAGAGCTGGGCCACGAGCCGGTACCCATATTGGATCCTGGCACTTGTAGGTGGAGAATTAGCCAGTTGAGCCATCACACTGGCCTGACTGAATTTTGCCCCATGTAGTTCTGTGTTTCCAGTGCCTGCCTGCTCTCTTTGCTTTTCACATCGTTGAAACCGTTGCCTTCTGCTTTTCCATCCAGTGTCAGTGCCTGACAAGTCGCCCTGGGCCTGCTTCTCGGTGTCTCTGTTTCTCCCTCCCTCCCCACCATGACTCTTCATCCCTTTCTCACACTGTTCTCTGTCATAAAATCCCTGGGGTCAAGTCTGATGGATGGCCTTGTGGGTCCAGCCTCAGATCAGGCAGGCCTCATGGCAGGTGCCTCACACTGTCACAGGGACACACAGGTCAGTCCGGGAGCTGGAGGGACAGGCTAGCCTCAGAGCCACACTTGCTCTCCCCATCACAGCCCACCTCTCTGTGACCAGTCAAGGGGAGGAGCCCCCATGACGCCATCATGTACCCTGGGCCCCACCTCACTGGACACCTTTATGGGGATGCACTCAAACTGTTCCCAAGCCTACACATTCCCTCCCAAACCCTCCCCTCTCTTCCTTCATTGTTCTTTTTACAGGGTGACCCTGGCCCCAAGGGAGACCCTGGCGAGAAAAGCCACTGGGTAAGCTCTGGCCTGGCTCAGCTCTGGCCTCCCCCTCTCCTACTACCTTCTCCTGCCCTGTCCAACCCCCCAACTGCACCCTGGGCTCCCAGGCAGGAGCCTGGGTCCTCTCAGCACACCTGCCACTCCCAGCCATACAGGGGTGGAGCTCAGGAACTGTCAGCAACAGACATACCTCCCGCCCCAGTGCTCTCCGGCTCGGTCCCTGTCATCCCCACCCTATCTTCCCTCTGCCCATCCTCCAGTCCGGCTCTGCCTGTGCCCCTTCTGGGCGGCTTTGGCTGCCCTGAGCCATACTGTGCCCCTGGAGCTCCTCCCAGAAAGCACCACGTGGCCTCTGTTCCCCATCCTGTGGGAGGAAGAGGAGTATGAACTCAGTTTTCGCATCTGAGAATGGGTCAGGGGACCCTTAGGGAAGTCTGTGGCTCACAGCGGGGTGCTGGGGAGGGATGGGGAGCTCAAACCAAGCAGGTAGACTGGAGGCCGGACCCCACTGCACACACACACAGAAGCCATGAGGCATGGGGCAGGGAAGGTCTTGCCCGTTATGCACACATTGTTGCCAGGTGAACAGGGTCAGGAGCATGCCACCCTGAACCCGCAATTCCCACAGCCCTAGACGCCACTGTACACACAGGAGAAGCAGCCCAGGAGAAGACGGAGAGGCACTGATGAAGGGAGGGACCTAGGCACTGTGTGCCCCAGGATTCTATGATCCACATTGAGACCCGAGAAACCTCTGCATTCCCTGGAGAGAGCTGGAGGGGGGATGCACTTGAGGGCCTAGGAAGCTGTTGACCTGAGAGAATACCAGGTAGAGGGGGAAGGGCTAGGATCCCAGAGCACCCCATGTTCCCAAATCCCACTGCACAGGGACAATGGGCCGCAGTGGGTGGGCCACAGTCCCACCTCCACGGAGTCCCTGCATTCTGAATGGAACTCCCTACTTGCAGGCAGCCACCTAAGCAGAGGGTGTAGGCACCTACCTGGCCCTTTCTGTTCTTGATTGTGTGGTCAATGATGGATACAGCTGGGGAGCCCCCAACCATGCATGCATGAGTTCTCTTCCACCCCCTGAGTTTCCCCAAGGCTTCTGGGGCCCAGCTCCCTCTCTGCCCCCACACCCAGGCACCTCTCGTCTGTGACTCCCCCACATAGGATGGCAATGAGCCGAGCTGGGGCCAGGTAAAGGTGTGAGCCCGCCCCTTTTCCTGCCCTGGGCCTCTCTCTGTTCCCAGAGACCACCCCCTCCCCCCCACTACACACAAACCCCAGCTAAGAACACTTTTTTCCCCACCTAACCCCCACTCCCACCACTATGCTGGGGGGGGTAGTAAGAGGTAAGGTCAAGGCCAAATTAGGTTGCAATGTCCTGTCCTTACCTGGGGACCAGGCTGTGCCCGGCTACCCAGAGCCAACTTAAACTTTTGTCTCCACATATAGGAGGAACCCGCCCCTGCTCCAAGAAGTAGCAGGGCCCCTGCCTATCCGCCTTCCACCCCAAGCATCTTACCTGCACTTCCTGTCTAGGAGGGGGCCTGCTGGGCTCAGGGTTGCTTGACACTTGGGGGCTGCAGGCAGGTGCTGGTAGGGTCCACCTTCACCTAGACTGCTCTTAAGACGCCAGCGTGAGTGGCTCAGTACTGACACCTGGTGGACAGTAGCATGCACTGCAGTGCACGGGCTGAGCCAGTCCCAATAGATTGCTTTACTGGGATGGGACGCCAAGGCCTTCCTTGGGAGAGTGAAGCCTTGGCACAACTGGAACTACAGGCCAAGCTTTGAAGCTCCCAAAGCCGGAAAAACTCCTATTATTCTCTTAAGAACCTCTCACCTGGGTGGTTGGAGGAGAGGCTGGACCCTGTGTACGTACGTAGTTGTGATTCAGACCTTGGGGCGGGGTGGAGTGGGGTAGGCTCACAGTGCCATAGAGAAGGAAAGTTCAGCCCTGGCAGGTGGGGGGCAGGGAGCATTCATCAGCCAGGCACGGGGGTAGGTCTGTGGGAAAGGAGTGGGAACTGGGTGTGCAAAGGCCCTGAAGTTGGGGTGAGCTTGGGGTGTGACCGAGGCTAGAGAGATTGCTAGAGTACAGACAGAGAAATAGGCAGATGTGAAGCTGGGAGACACCTGGGTGCCCGCTTGGCTTCTACAGGGCAGGGAAGACTTCACATCAACACGTGAGGGTCAGAAGGAATGAGGGCCTTGGTTGAGTCCTGGCTCCATTCCCAAGTCCAGCTTCCTGCTAACATGCACGCTGGGAGGCAGGAAGTCCCTGCCATTCCTGTGCACATTTAGCAGGATTGAGTTCCTGGCTCCTGACTTCATTCCTGCCCAGCCTTGGCCATCACATACATTTTAGGGTGCAGGGAGAGAAGGTGAACCAGCAACTGGGAGCTTTCTCTCAAAAAAAAATTTTTTTTTGAACAAAGAACCATGCTGAATTCTGTCCACAGAGAAATGGGTGATGCCTGCTACAGCCGGGTGGTGGACCCAGGAGACTGCAGGCTCAGATCTCCGGGGCCTGGGGCTGGCCAGCTGGGAGCGCACCGTAGTGGCTGTTCATATCCTTTCCCCCAGATTTTTGTTTTGGAAATTATGCTATCTACAAAGAAAAAAAAAAACAATGATCTGATACCTTCCTGGCCACTTTCCACATGAACTAATTGTTAGTGCTTCGCCACACTTGCCATCTCTATATAAAGCTCTCTGTAGATTCTCCCCATAATTCATTTGAAAGTAAGCTGCAAATTTCATGCACACTCACCCCTGACACCTTAGTGAGCATCTCCTGTGGCCAGGCCAATGTTGTGGCACAGTGCGCTAAGCCACCACCTCTGGCACCAACATTCCATATTGGAGTACTGGTGCTCCACTTCCAATCCAGCTCTCTGCTAATGTGCCTGGGAATACAGTGGAAGATGGCCTAAGTATTTGGGCTCCTGTTACCCATGTGAGAAACCCAGATAGAGTTCCTGGAACCGAGACACCTGCGCTGGACAAAGAGCTTTGGTCCAGAGCAGAAAAAGGAAGGCATGAAGGAGAACCGGATGTTGGCCAGACCCCCCCACCACACACACACACACACACACACACACACACACACACACACACACACACACACACACACACACTGGGAGTGGGGCGGGGGAGGAAGTGAAGGTGAATGCTGCTGGTGGGTGGACAGCAGCTGCTTCTACCACCTGGGGAGTATGGGGAGCTCCAGAGCTAGGAGAGGGGTAGGAGCCAGAGACATGGAACTTCAACCCAGCACTGCTTGGGGCTGGGCTGAGGGTGGGGCCCTGGGCACCTGCTGGAGTGGGCCTAGCCGGATGGGACTAAGGGCCAAGGGAACCTAGGAAGAGAAGGGGTGTGGGCCTGGGCGCCTTCACATGCTCTCCAGTTCGACTTAGATTGTGTGGAGACTACCCCTCCCCACCACCTAAAGGGGGTGGATGTCACCAGTGAGATTCAGTAGGATGAGGCCACCATGCTACTTACTTAGAAGGCAAAAAAAGGAACAAACAGCAGAGGTGGCATGGTGGGGGGGAGTGGGTCACAGAGGTTACAGGCTGTGGCGGGTCATGTGAGGGCACACCATACAGCATTGGCGGGGAGCAGTCAGCCAGAGCTCCCCAGCCCTTCTGAGGGAGGGGTCCTTCAGGACAACTACCGCCTGCCTGGTCCCCATCCTGTCCACCCCACGGTCTTGTTCTGGCTTGTCCCCGGGGCCCTGGGCTGCGGATGCATGTTCCCTGTCCCCGGGTGGGGAGTGGGGTGGGGCAGGCCCCCTCCTCAGGTCCCCCTTCATGGCTGCATCTGTCTGTTTCCTCTACAGGGGGAGGGATTGCACCAGCTGCGCGAAGCTTTGAAGATTTTAGCTGAGAGGGTTTTAATCTTGGAAACAATGATTGGCCTCTATGGTGAGTAGACAGACAGATGGACAGCCTGCCCAGCCCCTGCCTGCCTTCCCCCAGCTGCCCTTCTCTGGTGGAAATGGCCTGAGCCCACCAGGCCCAGGAGCTGTTGGCTGGGCAGGTGTGGGGCTGAGAGACCAGGACCACCTGTCCTCAATCACTGTCCCCCTCTGCCATAGCTGACAGGATGAGGGGGCCCTGGGAACTGGGGCCGTGGTCATGGTGACTTGTGTATTCTCGGACCTGTGGGGAACCAGAGATGACAGGTTCTGAATTTGGAAGACATTAGGGGCAATGGAACCAAACATGGGATTGTAAGGAACAGAGCCAAGCTCCCTCAGCACAGAGGAGTGTGGGTAATGAAGTCAAAACACAGGCCTCCAGGAGGATTGTGGGTAATGAAGTCAGACTCCACTCCCCCAGGGAGAATTGTGGGTAGTGGATCCAAACTCCATTTAGGCTTCAGCTCTATAAAGAAATCGTGGGTGGCCAGAGCCTTTCTCCAGGTCACTAGGGGCTGGACTCCAAAAGGGCAAGGGACGATGGGTAACAGGCTCAGGCACCCAGGGCACCTACCTGCTGTGACCATGCTCTCCTGTAGGCCCCTAAAGGCTCTCCCAGGGCAGGCTCTCCTGTTCTCCAAGCATCTCTCTTGCTGTTCCCCCTTTGGTCCTCTCACTACCACCAACCTGCCTGTCCTTCAGGAGCATTCCAGAGGGACAGGCCCTCCCTGCCAGCATTCAGCCAGCAAGTCCCCCACATACCCAGCCACTCGTGGAGCCAGAGAAGCTTGGTCCCCACTTTAGGAGATTCATCCCCCCATGCTTCTCTGGAGCTCCAAGCCCAGCGTCCCAGCCCAACCCAGCCCCCGGAAGCCAGCCTCATACCTCTTCTCCACTCCCCTCATGCCCCTAGCTTACACAGCTTCCTGTAGCAGCAGGCCCGGCTGGAGCTCTTGGCCAGTTGGGTCACCCTGCAGGAAGCCACCATCTGGCCAGGTAACTGCAGGGCAGCCAGGCAAGGGCAGCCCCTACAAGGAAGGGCCAACAGAAGAAGGCACCTCCTGATGCCTGGCCCAGGCCACGGACACCCCAGCCTTCATCCATCTTCACTCCAGCCAGCAGCCACTGCCTACACAGGGCAGGCTCCAGGAACTGGCCTGCGAGTAAACAGTTCCACCTTGCTGGCACAAGGCACTGACCCTGGGAGATAGACGCTGCCCCGGGCACTGGGGGCTGGCCCACAGCAGAGCCTGGACAGGCAGTGGCGGCCATCATGAGAACCTGGAAGTGCCTGTGGCCCAAAGGAGATGGGGAAGGGGCCATTTCAGGGGCAGGAGGGCTCCATGGAGGGGATGTCTAAAGCGGAAACTGAAAGGGTATCTGGAGGCCAGATGGGCAGAGGAAAAGCCCAGGGCCTCAGTGTCTGAGGACCCAGTTGAAGCTGACTGGGATGGCATTGGAGGAGGCTGCATATCAGCACGGGCGGTAACCCCTTCCCTGCACCTGATTCCTGGAAGTGACACTATGCAGACTTCTTTTCCTCCTCAAATTGGAACTGGTGCCAGCCCCAGCTAGAGAAAGGAACTGGCCACACCAGGGGTAGGCAGCAGGCACCCTTGATGCAGTCTTCATCAAGTCCGACCATCACCTCTTATGCAGCATGAAAAACAGGGGTGCCAGGCTGGAAGAGGTCAAGGTCTGAGCCAAGCATCCTGCATGCGGGGTGCAGACTGGAGCCCTCCTCAAGCGTTTGGAGGGGCTCAGGTGGGAAAGAGGAGCAGTCACCGGGGGTGGCAGAGGTCATCTTGGGAGAAGGGACACTTAACATCAGGTCCTAGGTGTGTGGAGTGTGAGAAGGGGCTACCCCCTCTTGGAGCACGCTGCGTGGGTGGAGTCTCCTGGCTTTTCAAGCAAGTCTGCTTCCAGAGCCCTCCCACCGCACCACCTGGCCTCCCAACTTCTACAGGCCCCAGTGACTAGATCCTAGGGAGGAGGTGCCAGAGCCTGCAGGCCTGGAAGAGGGGCCCCCCTGGAGCCAGTGCAGGGTGGAGGTGGGGAGGGAAGGAGAAGGGGACCTGCCCTACTGACCCAGGTAGCCATCAGGTGCTTATGACTGAAGACTGGGTAGTACCTACGTGTAGTCTCAGCAGTGCTCACGTGAACAGTAATAGGTGTCACACCTGGCCTGAGGAGTCACTCGATTGTCTCCCATCCCTGCACTAGGCAACACCAGCCCACTTTTCAGATGAACACACAGAGGCCTCCAGCGCCGGCAACGGGAAGGCCAGCAGGTGGGGGGTGGGGTAGAGTTGGGGTCTGTCTACCCCAGAACCGTGCGTTAAAGCACTGTGTTTGGATTCCATCAGCAAAACCCAGGACCCCCATGTGGAGTAGTCACCAAGGCAGCCTGTGACCACTTTGGGAACAGGCCTGTGGGACACCAGGGCTAAAGCCACGTCAACCTGGTAGTAGCCCAGCCCTTACTGTGAACACCTCCTTTCGCTCTGGCTCATGTGCCACATGCTTGCTCCAAGGGCTGTGGCAATGGGGGTATCACCTCCACATCCAAGGCCACGGAGCTCCGTGTGATAATTCCCCCTCTCGTGCACCCTGATGTAGGATGCACAGTGGGACCACACTGTGCCTATCTGCTCCAGGAGTGAGCCTAGGGCACCCTGGGTCAGGGCACTTGGAAGTGAGACTGTGGCCCAGCACCCTCTGGGGACAGCTAGTATGTGCTGCCCTGGGAACAGGGCTTCTGCAGGCACAAGCCTTGGCCTCTGTCCGGGGGGTTCTCCCCACCAGATGATCCCTCTCTTCCCTGGAGTCCAGTTTGCTTTGGGACCCTACTCCCACCCCCAAAGAGAGCCTCAGTTTACCCAGCTGCAAAGTCAGGAAAGCCTGGTATACCTTCACCCATGATGAAAAGAGAACAAACTAGGCTGGTTGTGGAACCCTCGCCGTGTGCCAGGTGCAAGGTGGATTGGGGGGCCACGAGGAGATCCTGAGTACTCCCAACCAGGCTGGGCAGTCATGGGCACTGTGTAGATGCAGCCCTGCCTCCCCAGACATCAGGATGGGATGGAGGGAGGACTGAACCTGACAGAGGACACCCCACAATCTCCCCGACACCCGCCTAACATGCCTTTTCTCCTCCTTTCCTCTGGCAGAACCAGAGCTGGGCTCCGGGGCAGGCCCTGCTGGCATGGGTGCCCCCAGCCTCCTTCGGGGCAAGAGGGGAGGACATGCAGCCAGCTACCGGATTGTGGCCCCAAGGAGTCGGAATGAGAAGGGCTGAGGGTGAAAGCGGCGCAGCCCCCTGTTGGATGGACCAGGCCAGCTTCCCTCGCTTGCCTGGCCTTGGCCAGCTGCCTCCAGGGACCACGCTGTGTTTATTCAAGGACTCAGGGTCCCTTAATGGATAGGCATGGTCCTGACATGCCAGGTAGAGAGTAGGGCCCGGGAGGAAGGTGGCGGCCCGGACTGGAGGTGTGGCCATGCTCAGGGGCTGCGGGCCTCAGGTGCCCTGCGCGGGATGGGCCGAGGTAGGTCTGCAGGGTGGGATAGGAACATGAGGTTCCTTGGTGTCAGCTGCCTGAACCACCAAGGCGGGGAGTGTGACCACCGGAGCTCTACCTTGCCCTCCTCCTCCCCAAATCTGGGGTGTCTTGCTGCACTCCTACTCCCGTTTCTGGTGCTGGCTTCACTTGAGGTCAGGCTGCCTCATCCCAGATAAACAGAGGGGTGTTGCCTGCTTCACTTCTGCCTCCTGAGCC
The DNA here is from genome assembly GCF_017591425.1 of Ochotona curzoniae. Taxonomy (NCBI): domain Eukaryota; kingdom Metazoa; phylum Chordata; class Mammalia; order Lagomorpha; family Ochotonidae; genus Ochotona; species Ochotona curzoniae. The sequence goes on along the minus strand of NW_024467101.1, from coordinate 8,524,680 downwards.
CCCTTCCCCCAACTGGTACCCTGGTCAGGGGGTGGGGCCACCATGAGAAAGGGACTGCCTGCTACCATGGATGCTGGTGGCAGACTCTGGGAGATTGACGCGTGCTGGCCAATAAAGGCCCCCGGCCCGAGTCCCACCCAGCCCGATCTCGGTGTGTACTTAAATGGGGGCAGCTAAGGGGGCCCCAAGATGAGCTGAATTAAGCCGGACACTCCCTGGCAGAGGGTCCAGGCCGGTGCCATATCACATGGCTTCCTTGAGGAAGAGGCCACACCAGTGCAGTGGCAGGAACATTGCATCTCCAGACAGCAAGAAGCCACCATCATTCATTCATCGCTCACTCATTCATTCACCCCCTGACACCAACAGAAGAACCAGACACACGTGCTGCCTCCAAGGAGGTCTGGCTTGAAAAATAGGCTGGTGTTTATTTGAAACAAGTACCAGGGTGGTCTTCTGTGGCCCTTGGGGAACAGCAGGGGCCAAGGCAACTTGGCCTCAGACCTGGCTTTGTTACCCACACAATCGTCGGTGTTCACGCCCTCCGTTGGGGCTAGGAGGGCTTGAGGCCCATGGAGTAGGCAGAGCCAGTCCTGTCCTCTGTCATTAGGGCCTCTGTGTCCACCTGCCCTCCGACCAGCAGTGACACGGCCCCCTCCACGCGGCCTGTGGCCGCCAGTGCCATCACTGCCTGCTCTGTGGGGAACCCCATGCGCTCCAGCTGCTGCAACCTGGGAGGACCCGGGTGTGGGGAACAGAGAAAGGGGAGGCAGACAGGGTGTGAGGGCTGCCTCAGCCTCCAACCCTCTCCCCTGGGCCCCTCTCCTGCCTGACCCACCTTACCTTAGAGATGACACTGAGGACTTGGGCAACCGGAATGTGCCCTGGAGGTCCTGGGCTGGCACATCCAGGAGTGAGGCCTGGATCCCCTCTTGTAACATCTGCTCGTCCAAGGCTGCCCACATGGAAGGTTCGGGGGAGAAACCGAGCCTGGCCCACTCCATGCTCTCCCAGGGCAGCTGCTGAGCCCCCAACCCTGGCGGCAGGGCCGAGTTGTCACCATGTGGCCAGGCATTAGGGGAGACTACGTAAGGAGGTCCGGGGATGGCAGTCCTAGGTTGGGGTAGAGGGAAGGGGTGCAGAAGCAGGAGTGATCACTGCTGGCCGTGGCGGCCAGCTCCAGGGCCAGGGGCCACAGTGTCCTCCTCACCTCACTCCGGCTGGCTGGGTGACGGGCAGTTCAGTCTGGCCACGCGGTGCGGGGAACAGCTTCAGTGGCCAGCAGCCAGCCAGTGTCCTGCACAGGAAGCTTTCCTGCAGCACCTGCAGTCGCTGCTCTGACAGCTCCAGCTGCCGGAAGGCCCCCTTGGCATCTGTCTGCCCAGGGCAGGGCACCTGGTCAAGGGAAACCGGAACTGGCTGGCTGGGAGAATAGGCCTGCCCTGGATGCCAGGCCTGGGGCCACATGGGTGTCTTCCTTACTATGATCCCGTAGGGAATGCGCTGTCACTCAAGCTCGCAGTGGAGGCTCGGAGAGGACCAGAGGGACCTGCCTGAAGGCAGACAGGTAGAGCCTGAGCCCAGGGCATGTTCAGCCAGCCCTCACCTGCTTTGTCCCCAGCCTGGCCAACACACAGCCCTCCTAGACAGCCCAGGGCAGCTGGTGTTCCCAGTCCCAAACTGGCTCCTCCCGCAACAGCCAGAACCACTATAGGGGTTCTGCCAGTTCTCCCATGGTGATGGCGATGGCTTTCCTGATTGGGCATCAACTGCACCTACCCTGCCGGCCATGGGTCACTCCCCTCACTTTCCAGAGACCCCAAGGTCACACCCACCCTTGGCCCTGCTTTTCTCTACCCCCTGCCTGGCCTGCACACTTCACCTCTATTCCCTTACACACTTCCACAGAATGGGCCTGGTTAGTGGTTCTTCAGGTCATCTCAGCTTCCTAGCTGCCACAGACTCCCCACTGAACCCCCTTAGTTGTCCTTGGCTCCTCTTCCCGGTCTTCAGCCCACCATTCGCAGCCCAGAGAGAGGAGTGTTCCTGCACAGGTGTACACAGCTTCATGGCATTTCTTGGGTCTGCATCCCTCCCATCCCATCCCCCTGTCCCTGCCACATCACTTCCTTCCCAGGGATACAGCCCCAGAACCCATCTGTCCACACAGTCAAAGGATACAGGCCAGGCCAACCAGGAGACCGCAGAGGAGCTGCAGGAAGGGCGGCTCAGAGCTGAGCATTGGGGTCAAGGCGAGCAGCAGCCATGGCCATAGCCATGGTGGCAGCGCCCCTTGGGGCTGCCTGAGGTCATGCCCTTGCCCTGCCAGCATGGCCAAGTGGACGGGCATATACCCGCAGCCACCGGCAGTCGCCAGCCCCAGCACTGCCAACAGCACAGCCAGCAGCCCAGCAGCCAGTGCGAGCAGGATGGAGGCATGCAGGAACCGCAGTGTACCCAGCTGGCACTCCTGCTGCCAGCCCAGCGTGGGCAGGAGCAGCAGGCTCAGAAGCAGGCTCGGCAGAGCTGTGTGGCCCAGGGCGTGGGTCAGCAGCCGATGTGCTGGGAGAGAGAAGGGCCTTGTTTGCCGGGCAAATGGCCCCGACCTGGCGTGCTAGGTCACAGGTTGCTCTCCATCAGGGCCACTTGCTGAATCAGGCAGGACTAAAGTCACAGGTGAAGGGGCCCCAGACTCTTTCCACCGTGGCTCTTTGCCTGGCTGCGCTGAACTTAACAGACCAAACCCATGGTTCAAGTGGTGCCTCAGTCAAGTCCCAACACTGATGAGGGTTGCACTGCCCCAGGCTGTGTGACCTTGGGACAAACTGGAGTTGTTGTTCTGGGCAAATGGGCATTTTGTTGAGGTCGCCCCTGAACCCCTCCCCCCAACCCAGCACATCCTCATCCCCCAGAAACTGAACTGAATTCCAGGGGAAGCTGACAGACAAGGCGGCCTAACTGTGCATTCTGTCCCCAGGCTCCACCCCATGGGTATCTGCCTTCCTCCCAGGTTGCATGATATGCCAAGTCCTCACCCTGCCAGGGGTCCAGCAGCAACTCCGGAGCCAGGGCAAGGCTGGGGCCGGCCCCGAGCAGCCAGAGGCTGCTGAGGAGCAGCATGAGGGCTGAGGAGGCCAGGGGAAATGCCCGGAGGGGAAGGCCAGCAGCGGGCTCCCTGGCATACATTTCTTAACTGCAGGCAGCCAAGTTGGGTCCTGGAGATAAAGGGAAAACAAAACAATAACAGAAGTGGTTATTGCAACTTCTCTTTCCCTGCCTAGCTCTCAGCTACCTTGATCAACAGCTCCATTGTAGAAACAGTGCAAATGGAAGCTGGGAAAGAGTGGCACAGGGTGGCAATGCAGCTGAGCCACTTTGTCTGGGGGCTTCCTCAGCCATCTTTGCACCTCCACCTGCCAGTGTCTGAGGATGGGTGGCACAAAGATGCCCCGGTCCTGATGGCCCTTGAACAGGGGGTTTCAAGTGGCAGCCATGGAGCCAGGAAAAGTTGAGCTGGGGAAGGCTATAGAGGACTGTGGAGGGGAGCAGGAGCCCCCCACCCTGGCCTGGGACTGCGCCATCTTCCTGCCGTGTGTCTCCATACACATGTCCCAAACCTCTTGTTAAACAGGGATTCAGGAAATCCGCTCCGTTTTGAGGTGTAAGAGTTCAAGTTGGGTTTTTCCTCACACCTGCCTCCTCTATCCCAGGACCCAATTCCAGCACTAGCTGCTCTACTTTCTATCCGGCTTCCTGTGCCTGGACAGGCAGGAGCAGATAGCTGTTCAAGGAACTTAGTCCCCGCCTCCCTCGTGGGAAGCCTAGAGTTCCTGGCTCCTGGCTTCCAACTGGCCCAGCCCAGAGAATGGAAAATCTCGTCCTCTGTGTCACTCAGCCTTCTAATTAAATCATAATAAGCTTTTTAAAAAGATTTTGGGGGGAAGGCCCCCTGGCATGACAGCTCAGTTAGCTAATTCTCTCCCTTACAAGCACCAGTTTGCAGCCAGTTTGTGTCCTAGCTGCTCCATTTCCCATCTAGGTCCCTGCTTATGGCCTGGGAAAGCAGGCTGACCCCAAAACCTTGGGACCCTTGCACCACGTGGGAGACCCGGAAGAGGCTCCTGGCTCTAGATTCACTCAACTCTGGCCACCTGTGGAGTGAAGCACCAGATGGAAGATCTTTCTGTCTTTCTAGAAATCTGCCTTTCCAATAAATATAAATCATCTTTTTTTAAAAAAAAAAAATCTATTAAAGTGACCGATGTGTTGGGGTCTGTGCAGTGGATGTGGGGGACACGAAGGTGTGAAGAGTATTGTTCCTTTGCAGACAGGGCTGCAAGGAACTTCCCGCTGTTTGGCAGGGCCTGGTAGACGTCTCTACAACCACCTGAATATAGCTCCACCTTTTGCATGGACACTGGACCACCCTGCAGAATTCTAATCCATCCAGACATTGTTTGCTACTGTGGGGCTGGCCTTTTACTCAATGTGAGCTTGGAGGTTAATGTCAATAATAATGTCTTGCTAAAGGGCCTTCTATTATTCCTACTGTCTAGGCTGTCCCCATTGACCTTATGCTAATCAAAGGACCTGTATTTAGGGTTTCATTCTTTCCTCACGCTTTAGATTCCCCTTTTCTTTGTGATACAAGATTGAGTTGTAGGATAAAAACTGTAGCAGGAACTTCTATTGTTTTTAGGTAAATCAAATGGCAGAATTATCCTTAGAAATACCCACTTGACCATGACGTAAAAAGTCTGAGCCAGAGTTTGACCGATTTTGTAAAAATAAAGCGGACAGCTTTCGTGCATTGTCCATTATGATCATGAAATCCTAGTGGTCTTTCTTTCCTCTTTGTGCCTCATCCACGCACCCTTCGCGAGGTCTGAACCCAGCTGGAGCTGGACTCCGGCACCGACGTTGGGGTGCAGGGGGGTGAACACTGCCTACACACCATATCAACTATATCAAAATGCCACTTTGAATCCCAGCTGCTCCAGGCAGTTGTCCATCAGGAGCCCGGAACTCCAACCAGGTCTTTCCCGTGGGTGGCAAGGACCCAAGGACTGGGGCCATCGTCCTCACTCGGGCACGTTAGCAGAGAACTGGATTGGTAGCAAAGCTCCTGGTTCCCGGCTTTAACCCTGCCCAGCCCCAGGTGTTGTGGCCAAACACGGGAGTAAACCAGCAGATGGAAGCTATCTCCCCAATAACTTCCAAAGACATGGAAAGAGAGGAGGGAGGGGAGAAGGGGCTAAGCCCACAGCTCTTGCTACTAACTGCCTGAGGCACAGGTGGCCACCACTGACCCCCAGGAAAATCTGCTTTAGCTTGCCTGGTCCCAGCTGTGGACCTCATCGCAAGGCTTGTCCACCCCCAAGGTGGTCCTGCCCCTGGTAGGCATCCACTCCAAGCCTCCTCTTGTACCTCCCAACCATTCCCCGACCCTGGACACCTCCTCCTCCTCCGCCAGGGGGAAGGACGTGGCTCATGGAGACACACAGAACTGGAGCATGAGGGGAGGGCCACGCACCACCAGGCCCTGCCTACCTTACTGGGAAGTCAGGGACAGGGAGGAGGCTTCCAGGTGGTGGAAAGGAGAGTGGGGGGTCGGTGAGGGGGGTGGGTCCCCAAGAGTCAGAGTCCAATTCAGCTTTGTCACCTTAGGGAAAGGACTGGTTTGCCTTGGGCCTCAGTTTCCCCTTCTGTGGAAAACAAGGGTCATTAGATTGAGGGGGGCGGGTGCTTAAAGGGCTTTTTTTTTTTTTTTTTAAATCCCCGACCGTTAGTTACTGGTGAGGGGTCGGGAGCGACGTTCGAGGGGTCTCCCACCCAGCCGCTGCACCCGCACCCCAACTCCACCGCCGAATCGGGGCCACGCGTCGGAGGTACTCACTGCGTGAGCGAGGCCTCCCACCCCGGACCCCGGAAGGAGCGGGACTGAGAGCGAGCCGGGAGCCCCGAGCCCCTCCATTCCGCGCTCCCGGGGCGCGTGACCCCGGCCGAGCGCCCCCCGCCCCCGCCGATTAGTCAGCAGTTGTTCTAGGCCGGGATCCCTTCCCACCCCCACCACCCCGCAGCCCTCCCGCCGGCCTCCGTCTCCCTCCAGGACGCACTCTTCAGAGACGGTCCCTAAAAGACGGCGGACGTAACCATTGGCGAAGCACCTCGGCTCCTGAGGAGAATCGCTCCGGTTTTGATACCGACACCCGTTCGTGTCCGGCCCCTTTCGCAAGTGTTTTTTTTTTGAGTCGAGTATCAACGTCAGGAGCTCCGCAGAGAGGATCAGGGGCCTAACGTTTCGACTGCGGCAAACGGAACAAGCAAGTGGTTTCGCCCTCCTTCCTCCATCCACCCCCGCGGCCTGGGCCCCCGATGGTAGCGCCCGAGGTTGCGAATTTGGCGCCTGCGCAGTGCGGCGCCTAGGGGGCAAGCGAGAGGGAGACGGACGTTGAGAGAACGAGGAGGAAGGCGAGAAAATGGCGTCCACGGGTGAGTGCCGGGACCTGCGGTCGTGTCGGCGACAGCTTAGACGGCCGCCCTGGGGGCCGTGCGTCCCTGGGACGTAGCCGGGAAGATGAAGCGGGGTGGCCGGGCGACGGGGAGGGAGGCGGCGGTGGTGGCTGAGGTAAAAGCCGTCGGGGCCTGACGAGCGGGGCGACCCGCGCTCCCCTCCCCCACCCCGTCCCCACCGGCAGGGCCGGTTCTGGAACCTTCCGGCGGCGCGCTCGGGGGGCCGGTGGCGGCGCGGCGGCCGTCCCGGTGGGGAGGGAAGCTCTGTCCATTGTGTGGCGAGTGCGGAGAGGCCTGGGCGCTGCGGGCTGCCCGCCACGTGGGCGGGGCCAGCGGTCCCGCGTGAAAGGAGGCGGTGTGTGTGTGTGTGTGTGTGTGTGTGTGTGTGTGTGTGTGTGTGTGTGTGTGTACGCACGCGGACTCGGCCGAGCGGGCCTCGAACCCGTCACCCCGAAACCAGAGACGGGAGGGAAGGGTCCCCCAACGGCGGCTTCGAGAAGCCGCGCGGCCACGGCCTCCCCCTTGGCGCGGGGAATTGACTTAATCAAGGAAAGATGATCTCGTCGTGAAGGGGGGGGGGGGAGGGAGAAAAAAAAAAGCCCATAAGCGAAAAATAAGAGCACAATAAATAAATGAAATGCAGAAATAGATGAACTCGCGGACGTGGGAGGGTGGAGGGAGCTGCCGGCCCGTCGTGCTGGCTTGGCGGCCGCGGACGGAACGAGCCCTCGCGCTGCTAAGGATGTGTGTGTGTGTGTGTGTGTGTGTGTGTTTGTGTTTTGGTGGGTTCCCCCCCCCGTTATCCGGTGTGTCCTCACCGCCCACCCTGCACCCCTCCCAAAAAAAAAAAAACAAAGCTATTGAGGCGGCTGCCCGAGGCCCTTCCTTGTGGAGCCCTTGTATCACCAGGCCCAAAGCCCGGCTCGAGAGAAAGAGCGGTCAGGGCAGAATCGGAGAAGCCCGACCCGGGAGGAACAAAAGGGCCCCGAGTCGGCGTGGGGGGGTCGGCGCTGGCCTCGCGCGTGGACGTTAGGGGGGCACCTCGCGGTGCCGGCCCACGCCGCGGCTCGGCGGTTACCGGGCCTCGGGCTGTCGGCGGGTGCAGCGGGGCCAAGATGGGAAAAGGCGCCAGATCCCACCGAGTTTTATTTCGGAGGGGGGAAAAGTGCCTAATCTCGATTCGGGAGGGCGCATGCAGGTGTGAGGGCCCCCGGGTGTGGCCATTCGGCGGGGCGCTGCTAGGTTGGGGTGCCAGAGTCCCCAGGAGTTGCCCCTTGACAGGGAGGACTTTGCAGTGCCACAGTCCAAGCAACCTCGGGCCTGGGAAAGCGTCGTGCGCCCGAGCTCTTCTCACTCCGCTTTGCTCGAGTTGGACTTACCAGTAACTACCCTGGGCTGTGTTGGAATTTGTGCTGTGCTTCATGTAGATGTCCAGCGTTGGACCCTGCTTGTTCTTCCTAAGAATTGTGTTAGTCTGCACTTGTTGGAAGGAAGGGCTGGGTACACCGTACAGCCACCCCTAACCCTCAGTTGCCCTGTGCTGTTCTGAATTCATGCGGTGTGAAGTTCCAGATCTCCACGCTTGGGTAGTCACTGCCCACGGTGACCAGGTGCCCTGTCTGGAACAGTGCACTCATTAGGAAGGTAGTCAGCTGAATGCAACCCCCCAGAAACCTCCACTGAGGCCAAGAAACTTTGATAGCATTCTGTATGGCCCCTGGATCAAGACCATTCCCTGCAATTGCTAAATAACCAGCCATTCGTGACTGCAATGTGTTTGAGGTCATGAGACGTTTTTGTGCTGTAGGTAAACCTAATTCTCAGCAGGCAAGGTTGCTGCTTCGCTGGGCCACCGGTGTGGAGTGGAATCCCCTGGCTAGGTGATGATCTGAGGGCAGGAGCTGCTCCTTGTCAGCTTTGCCAGTTTTTACATAACTGTTCTTGTATGAAAGTCTTCTGCAAACACTGAGCTTAGATTCAGTGATGTAGAGTGCTTTCTCATAAGAAACCTTAGGGAAAGGCCTTGTTTAGATATTTCATTGGTATATTTATTCTGTGAATGCCACATGGAGAAAATTTTGCATTTAATTTTTGTAAGTCAAGGTATGGCTTCTAGTGCTATTGAAAATGCTTTAAGATTGCCTTGAAGAAATCCAGTTTTCTTGATGGATCAGTCATCTTTGGGCAGTTGATGTGATAATGTTGATGATGGTTCAGGATTAAGGGGGTACAGAAGAGAAGCAGTCAAGTGAGGGGTGCAGAGGTGGACGCCTCAGGTAGATTGAGCAGAGTACTCGAGGCTTGGAGGGCTTTGAGCAGTCGGTTTGGACTGCCCCTGGGTGAAGAGCTGGGGTAGCCCGCTTTTGGGTGAGGGACTACTTTGTGATTGGATGAAAGGATCTTCAGACAGAAGAACAAGATGTTCTTGTGCAGAGTAAGGAATTAGGCAGATTTTTAAAAAATAATTACCTTTAAAAAAACCCAAGTTAATTTTAATCTGACTTTAATTTACTAGTGCTGTGAAAATTTCTCAGCCAGGTGTTCATTTCCCATGTCTATTGCCTGTTGATAGCTAAGTGGATCAGGTGTTCCTTCCTTCTAAATTACAAAGGTTTATTTAGAGGAAGAAAATGTGTGGTATTTGTGAAAGTTGAAGACTCTGAGTTTCGGGAAGTCAATGATGTTACCTAAAAACAGGTATTCTGAAAAAGATTAAATGTTTTCTCCTCTTGCCAGTTTTCAGATTTTTGCCCTAATTGGGCTTCTGGAATTTGTAAATATCTAGCTTTTGAGTTACTGTTCAGATGCAGACCTGATGTGGTCAGCAGACTTTGAAGGGCTAGTTTGTGATGACTGCCATTTAGTTTTCTGCTATCCCATTTTATTGTGCTGTGGAATTTGGCTGTTCTCATTTGGGAAAGTGAGGGAATGTAGCTACTAGGATCACCAGTTTGGTGTTAAAGATTGTAATGTCACATATCTCCTTTTTTAGTACATATCTCTTTTTTTAGTACAAAATTTGTGATGCTTTTGGAGGGTCTTGTCTCTGTTGACATTGGGGTACTGGTGCCATATTTGAAATGGTTAAGTTGATGGAGGTGGCTAAGCAGGTGGAGGGTTGTAGTCAGGGCAATGTGGAGAATGCCACTGACACTTTTATTAGCAAACATCATATTCAAGTTTAAGTTCAAGTGGCATATTCCTATTTTGGTGTAGTGTTGAGGTCTGAGAGGTGTACGTTTGGACCTTTGTGAGACTATAGGTTTAAATTATAAACAGTTCACAGAATTCATCCACCCCAATTCCTTCCCCTTTATTTTGTTTCTACTAACTTTATACCGTTTTCTCTCCCTTTTTTCCTCTAGATTATAGTACCTACAGCCAAGCTGCAGCCCAGCAGGGGTAGGTCATTTTTACAATATTTTGTCTGTGATTAATGTTTTAGAAAGCCTCATGTACTTGTAGGGGTATAAAGTAGTGGAATCCAAATGTTCTACATTCAGTTTTTGCATTTCATTCTTTTACAGCTACAGTGCTTACACCGCCCAGCCCACTCAAGGATACGCACAAACCAGCCAGGTAATCTTTTAATTTTAAGTAGCCGTGTCTCCGAGTAAAATGTTTCTGGCAGCCACTAAACCAATAGCTAGCAACAGGTCTTTTTAAACATTAGGTAGTAGAAAAGTGGGATACTGGTGTACTTGTAATCATGAAGCACGCCAGCATTCTAAACTTCCACAGTGGTGTATGGAAGGACTCTGGGGATTGGCTAAGTCTTGGAGTTGGCTCCTCAGAGTTCTCTGTTCATCGCAGCGATTCTGCAAGTAAAAACATGACCGCTTTGCAGTGATAGTGTGTATGTGCAGTGAGTGGTAGGATCAGCTCTGACCCATGGCACCAGCTGAAGGACTACAGGAGTCTGTTATGTAAATGCCCAAGCTTCCAGGTTCCAGAAATTAGTCTCCCAATAGTCTCAGGATCTGGGATTTGAGTGACTGTCATGGAAACATGGGACAGGCAGAGTTGTTGTCCTGGCAGAGCTTACATAACTGGTCATTCAGACAAACCTAGAATATGATCATGCTACTGTCTGAAACAACAGCTCATTTTCAGAAATTCAGATGTTCAAAAGCCAGTGGTTTTGATGAGCCTAGCCGAAAAAGGACAGGCAGTTTGTTGACTTATTTGTGCATCAGGTGAAAATACATTTTTCATAATTGTCTTCACATATTTTAGCCCCTTCTGCACTGTCTTTGTTCATTTTTGTTTTCTGTCACTGAAACTCCGCTCTCATGGCAGTTACACACCTGTGCCCTTAATCACTGTTCCCTTGAGAGTGTCTTGTTAATGTGCTGTTCAGTTAACGAGATTTTTTGTCCGATGAGCTAGGAACTTTTTTGTAATTAACTTAAATGTGAATGAATTAAATGGTAACTGTGCATTCACAGCACTGTGATCATTAATCTTTATTAAAAATACTTTCTACTGTGTTTTTTTAGTTCAGGAACTTAAGAGTAAGTCTTTCTATTGTACTGTTAACCTGCAAGGCCCAAAAATGAAGTTTTTGCCTGTGCTTTCCTTGGAGCAGGCGTACGGGCAGCAGAGCTATGGAACCTACGGACAGCCTACTGATGTCAGCTACAGCCAGGCTCAGAGCACAGCGACCTACGGGCAGACGGCCTATGCCACTTCTTATGGACAGCCCCCCACGGGTAAGGCTGCCAGCGAGAGTTCCTGGGGGTCCCCTTGGCTAGGTAATTCTTTAAGCGGCTACTGTCGTGTGTTCTGTCTGTATTTTGGCATCTAGGGATTGTTTGTATTCTGGGCTAGCTGGTTGTTTTTTTTTTTCCTTCCCTTCCGTTACAGTGTGTGTGAGGAATCTCGAGTAGAATGTGGGTGGGATGGATCAATTCCGAGGGAGAAGAGAACTTTACCTGCTTTTACAATCGGTGTGTTGGCTAATTCAATACAAGATGGATCTGGGTAAAAGTCCATAGTAATGCTAGTGTTGAGTAAGAAGGAGCCTCCTAAACTGAGCTGCTTAAAAATCAAACTGTTTTTTACGTCTGTTTGCTTCATCTGATAGTGTACCCTCTACTTTCTGTTTTGTGCTTTCCACAGTAGAAGGGACCAATACAGGTTTGACTATCCTGCTCATTCTTGCATGGGAAATGCTTTTCATCTTGTCTAACCCTGTAATGTTAATCCTTTAGGTGTTCCCATTTGTTTAACCCCACAATTTCTAACATCACGTAAAATCAGGTGCTAATGAAAAACTGCTTCAGGTGCCGTTTGCAGCCCCATGTCCCTTTCTTTCTGATTTTTGGAACCGAGCCTCACTGTTCGCCTTCCCAGAGGTGTTTCAGATGATGACCTCCCAGCTGGCTTCTCCTTCTCCTGAAGGATGGATTGCATGATTAGATTGAGGAGCAGATTGCCACCTGCATGTATCATGTTTGTTGGTTGGTTTCCAGTTCAGACATTTTATTTTCTGCTTTAAGTGTTGTGAAGTATTTTAATCCATAGGATGCCTTGATTTTATTTATGTGTGTGTATATATATGTGAACATTCTAGGAAGTACAAAAATTAAGCCTTTGTAAGAATTGGAATAAAGTGTATTTGTTGATGTGGAGGTTCAGTGGAGTATGTGAAAAGCCATTTTTATTTAATGCTAATGTTTTAGATTCTACTCTCATATTTTAAATGTTTTAATGCAAAAAAGTTGTTGCTTTCAAACTGCAGTTGCCAGACTGATTTGAAAGGACACTGTGGCTTAGATCCAGCCGGGGCGACTGTGGGTCGCCTTACTGGGATGAAGTGAAGTCGTTTATCAGCAGAGGAGTGGCTTTCGGTTTCTCCAGAGTCACACATTGATAGTTGATTCAGTGAGGAGGCCCATCGTGGCTGTGAGCCTGAAATGTAAGACATTGGAGTATTAGAAACAAGTAGGTTTAGTGAGCCAGCAAGAAATATTTGTGTAAACCTCATAGTTTATGGAATGCCTCTCCTGTGTGGCTCAGTTCTCCTAGTAACCTTGCAGGTACAGGATTCAGGATAAAACTTAGCTGAAAACCGTACTAAGTAGCAGGTAGCTCTTACTCCAAGCTACCTTTACACATAAAGTACTGTTCTAATTCTTTTCTAAAGTAAGCTTCAGAAGCAAGGGGACTGTATGAATTGTCGTTCAAAAAGCATTTCATTGCTGTTCACGATTGATTAATATGGAAGGTAAAGGGCTGGGGAGAACTGTATCTTCCATCTGCTGGTTCTTCCCCGAGACAGCTGTCAGAATTGGGGCTGGCCCTTCCTGCCATTCCTTCCTACATCCACCAGCAGAAAGCTGTGTCAGATGTAAAATAACCCAGACTTCAGTCAGCATTGCACACAGCAGTTTAACTCACTGCACTACCTCAGTCCTACAAATAACTTCTTAAATTTTGATTTTTTATTACTTAGGCTGGACACAGTTTTGATCAGTTTGTATAATTTTTAAAAGATTTATTATTATTTTTTTATTGGAAAGGCGGATATACAGAGAGGAGAGAGAGATGATCTTCCGTCTGATGGTTCACTCCCTAAGTGAGCACAACGGCCGATGCTATGCCGATCCGAAGCCAGGAGCCTCTTCCGGGTCTCCCACGCGGGTGCAGGGTCCCAAAGCTTTGGGCCGTCCTCGACTGCTTTCCCAGGCCACAGGCAGGGAGCTGGATGGGAAGTGGAGTAGTCGGGATTAGAACAGGTGCCCACATTGGGTCCCGGGTGAGGACTTTAGCCACTAGGTTACTGGGCCCATCATTTGCATTTTTAAGAAAGTTAAACAAAATATTTTTAATGTGACCAGTGAGAAGTATATATATCTCCTTAGCAGGATTTGTGGTCTTTTAAAATCCTTTAAATCTTTTTTTAAGTCTTTCTTTTTTTAAACATTTTTTATTTGAGAGGCAAATTTTCAGAGAGAAGATATAGAAGGTTTTTTTTTTTTTTTTTTAAGATTTATTTTTATTATTGGAAAGGCAGATATACAGAGAGGAGAGACAGAGAGGAAGATCTTCCGTCCGATGATTCACTCCCCAAGTGAGCACAACGGCTGATGCCGATCCGAAGCCAGGAGCCTCTTCCGGGTCTCCCACGTGGGTGCAGGGTCCCAAAGCTTTGGGTCATCCTTGACTGCTTTCCCGGACCACAGGCAGGGAGCTGGAAGGGAAGCGGGGCTGCCGGGATTAGAACCGGCGCCCATATGGGATCCCGGGCGTGCAAGGCGAGGACCTTAACCACTTGCGCCACCGCGCCGGGCCCAGTTTGTATAATTTTTTTAGAAAGATTTTATTTTGAAAAAGAAGGGGAGATCTTGTGTCAGCTGGTTCACTTCACATCGCAACGGTGGCTAGAGTGGGCCAGGCTGAGGCCAGAAGTTTTGTTCTGTCTTTGCATGGGCCTTGGTCCATCTTCTGCCTTTCCAGACACATTAGAGAGGTGGATCGGAGCTGGAGCACCTAGGACTTGAACCAGGATTCATGTAGAGTGACCACGTTGCTGTGCTTATGTGCTGTGTCCTGCTTTCTCTTTAATTCGTTAGCACAGGGTAGATGAGGTTGATCTTTTCTTTTCTTTTTTTTTTTTTTTTCCATCAGATCACTTCGCTGCTGGTTTGTTGTTCATTTTGTTTGATTAGTTGTAGGTGTTAGAGTAATAAAAAGGTTATTTATAAGCCTTATGTCTTACTAGGATTGTTAGCACTGCAAGACTCTTTCGCCACATAATTTTATGGCATGAATTACTGTCTGGATGCGTGTCGGCTTCTGTTTTCTCAGTTGCTCTTGTGAATCTTGTACATGGCCTGTCCTTGAGTAGGGGGAAAGAAATGTAAGAGTAGTGGGGTAGATAAAATCGGGCTCTAGTTAAATTTAAATGAATCAGTGATTTGTATGGTTGACCTTCGGACTCTGTAGAAAACTTAAGTAAGCAGTTCATTCAGATGAACAGAATACCAATTTAAAAACATCCATTACCTAGAGCTCTTTGCTTTGTGAAATACACTTTGAAATGTATTTCAACCTAATGGAGTTTTTGGTTTGGTTTAGTTTGATTCATTTATTTTTATTTGAAAAGCACATTTACGGAGAGAAAGGGGTGAGCAGGAGATTGGTAAGATTGATCCATCTTGGGCCCGGCGCAGTGGCTCAAGTGGTTAAGGTCCTCGCCTTGCACGCCCGGGATCCCATATGGGCGCCGGTTCTAATCCCGGCAGCCCCGCTTCCCATCCAGCTCCCTGCCTGTGGCCTGGGAAAGCAGTCGAGGATGGCCCAAAGCTTTTGGACCCTGCATGGGCGTGGGAGACCCGGAAGAGGCTCCTGGCTTCGGCTTGGCGTAGCATCGGCCGTTGCAGTCAGTTGGGGAGTGAACCATCAGACGGAAGATCTTCCTCTCTGCCTCTCCTCTCTGTATATCTGCCTTTCCGATAAAAATTAAATAAACCTAAAAAAAAAAGGTTGATCCATCTTGCATCTGCTGATTCACTCCACCAATGGCTTCAACGGCTGGAGCCAAGTTGATCCAAAGCTGGGAGCTGGGAGCCAGGAGCCTTTTCTATATCTACCATGTGGGTACAGGAACCTGAAAGACTTGAGCCATCCTCTGCTGCTTTCTCAGAGCATAAGCAGGGAGCTGGATGGGAAGTGGAGCACCTGGGACTAGAGATGGTGCCCATATAGGTTGCCAATCTCATGGTTTTTGTTTTAAGGGTTTTTTTTGTTGCTGTTTTGTTTTTTTAATTTATTTGACAGATTTGGGCCTGGAACAATAACCTAATGGCTAAATCCTCACCTTGCATGTGCGAAGATCCCATATGAGAGCTGGTTCTTGTTCTGGATACTCCACTTCCCATCCAGCTTCCTGCTTGTAGCCTGGGACAGCAATGGAGGACTGCTGCCCAAAGCCTTGGGACCCTGCACCCACGTGATAGGCTCAGGAGAAGCTCCTGCCTCCTGATTTCAGATTGACTCCGCTCCAGCTATTGCGGCTACTTGGGGAGTGAGTCAGCAATTGGAATATCTTTCTGGCTTTCCTTTTCTCTAAATCTGTCTTTCCAATAAAAAATATTTTTTAACAAATAAAAAGAGCTACAGAGGAAGACAGAGAATCTTCCAACTACTAATTCAGTTCCCAGATAGCTACAGTGGGTGTGACTGGATGGGGCTGAGGCCCTGGGCTGTCCTGCACTGCCTTTCCAAGCATGTTAGTAGGGACGTAGATGGGAAGTGAACCAGAATGGACTCCAGTGACACCTGTGAGAGGTGCTTGCCCCGTGTTTTTTTGTTCTGTTTTAATTTATTTATTTGGAAGAGTTAGAGAGATTCTCCATGTGCTTATATGCTTTAAAGAGGCTTCACGGTTGTAGTGGACCAGACTAAAGCCAGGACCTGGGACTCCATCCGGTACTCAAGGGCTCAGGTGCCTGGGCCATTCACTGCCCTTCCAGGCATGTTAACAAGGTGCCATGTCTGAAGCAGTGCAGAGAACTCAAACCAGGATTGCCAGCATCATGTGATGGTGGCTCAACCCTCGGCACCACACCTTGCCCCCAGTCTAATAGGTTAAACAGGAGAAATTGTTGTCTGTTTAATTAGTTACAGAATTGTCTTAAATATTTGGGATAGAGAAGAACATACTCCTACACTGTTAGAAAAGATGGCTTTGGGCCCGGCACAGTAGCCTAGTGGCTGAAGTCCTCCCCTCATACGCACTGGGATCCCATATGGGCACCAGTTCTAATCCCGCAGCCCCGCATCCCATCCAGCTCCCTGCTTGTGGCTGGGAAAGCAGTCAGGGACAGCACAAAGCGCATGCCGATGTGGGAGACCTGGAAGAAGCTCCTGGCTCCTGGCTTCGGATTGGCTCAGCTGTGGCCGTTGTGGACCGCTTGGGGAGTGAACCATCAGACAGAAGATCTTCCTGTTTCTCCTCCTCTCTGTATGTCTGACTGTCCAATAAAATCTTTAAAAAAATAATAAAAGGAAAGATGGCTCTTTTTTTTAAGATTTATTTATTTTTATTGGAAAGTCAGATATACAGAGAGTTGGAGAGCCAGAGAGGAAGATCTTCCATCCGATTGCTCACTCCATAAGCAGCCACAACGGCTGGAACTGAGCCAGTCCGGAGCCAGGAGCCTCTTCCTGGTCTCCCACACGAATGCAGGGTCACAGTGCTTTGTGCTGTCTTCTGCTGCTTTCCAAGGGAGCTGGATAGGAAGCAGGGCTGCCGGGATTAGAACCAGCAACCGTATGGGATCCTGGTGTGTTCAAGGCAAGGAATTTGGCCACTATACTGTTGCGCTGGGCCCTAAAATCTTTTTTTTTTTTTAAGTCTGTTTTACTTTAGTAGAATTCGGATTTTTCCTTGATTGGTGTGGATGCTAACATCTAGATCAGATTTTTTTTTATATAAAGATTTATTTAATTTTTATTGGAAAGGCGGATATAGAGAGAGGAGAGACAGAGAGGAAGATCTTCCGTCTGATGATTCGCTCCCCAAGTGAGCACAACGGTCGATGCTATGCCGATCCGAAGCCAGGAGCCTCTTCCCAGGAGCCTCTCCCACGCGGGTGCAGGGTCCCAAAGCTTTGGGCCATCCTCGACTGCTTTCCCAGGCCACAGGCAGGGAGCTGGATGGGAAGCGGGGCTGCCGGGATTAGAACCGGCGCCCATATGGGATCCCGGGCGTGCAAGGCGAGGACCTTAACCACTTGCGCCACCGCGCTGGGCCCAGATTTTTTTTTTAATGGAAAGGCGGATGTACAGATAGAATGAGAGACAGAGGGAAGATCTTTCATCTGATGGTTCACTCCCCAAGCGGCCATAGCGGCTGGAGCTGGGCCAATCTGAAGCCAGGAACCTGGAGCCTCTTCCAGGTCTCCCACTCTGGTGCAGCGTCCCAAGGCTTTGGGTCGTCCTCCACTGCTTCCCCAAGCCACAGCAGGGAGCTGGATGGGAAACAGGGCTGCTGGGATTCAAACCGGCGCCCATATAGGATCCTGGCGTGTTCAAGGCGAGAACTTTAACCACTACGCTCTCATGCCGGGCCCAAGACTTTCCATTGTATGGCTTTGCTTTTGAGTTTTGGTCATGCTCCACGCCCACTTCCTGATGCAGCAGAGGCAGGACCTTGGGAGAGGCTCTATGTCTGCAGCATACCTGCGAGAGGAGGAAGGAAAGGGGTGGGTCTCTGGGGTCTGTCACTGATACTGCTGAGCAGGAAAAAGGCCTTGTTGCTTGTGCTAGGTAGTTAAGACTGTGTTGGGGCTGGGGAACTTGATAAGCAGCCAAGATCTCATACAGTTTTATGTCAACATTACTTTTTCTTTCTTTAAAAGTTTGGGGGAAATGCTAAGTTTAAATAATTACAAGAAAACCTGCAGGGTAACTTGTGTAAAGCAGTGTGGTTATAGGATCTTAATTATTCATTTCCCGTTTAGAACCTTCATGCTAATAGTGTTTTTCAGTTGTTACTTGAAACGGCATTAGTAGTTCTTCAGCATGCTCAGTCGAGAATGTTAACTACTTTTACTGAAAATTAACTAGATGTTCTGTACAATTCCCAGTTTCTCAGCTATCCATGCTGCGTTTTTGGGACTGAAAGAAAATAATTAAATGGACTATTACCAAAAATACATTAATAAACCTAGTACTTGTATCACAATTTTGTAGCAATTTTCGTTTGCCACAAATTGGCCCTATTTTCTAGAGTGGTTTATTGCTCTTTGGAAGTTTTAGGGGGTCCTTGAGTGTGTTGGTTGCAAGGTGAACAGGAGACCTGCCTGCAGGTCAGTGCAGCATCAGAAAGACAACTTCATCGATACTGTCTTCCTGCCACATATTCCTCTGCTGTGATTGTAGAGCAAGTGAGATGTCACTTTGCTAAAACTTGGATGCTTTGCTGAAAGATTAGCTGATTTTTATTAGAAGGGCAGATTAACAGAGGGGGAGGGGAAGATCTTCCATCTGTTGGTTCACTTCCAAAGTGGATGCAACAGCTAGAGCTGAGCCAACCTGCAGCCAGGTCCCAGGAGCTTTTTCTGGGTCTCCTATGTGGGTGCAGGGTCTAAAGGCTCTGGGCCGTCCTCCAGTGGTTCCTAGGCCACAAGCAGGGAGCTAGATGGGAAGTGGAGCAGCCAGTACATGAGCCATTGCCATCTGGGATCCTGGCACATGCAAGGCGAGGACTTTGCCCACTAGACATTGTGCCGGGGCAGGGGAAATGTTTTAAGAGATTTGTTTTGTAATGGCTTGAAGGAGGTGTTTTTTTCAAATTAACAATTAAATGTATAGACAGGTTTCCTGAGGGAGCCTAAACTGTGACACTCCTCTCCTTTGTTCTAGGTTATACTACTCCAGCTGCCCCCCAGGCATACAGCCAGCCTGTCCAAGGCTATGGCACTGGTGCTTATGATACCACCACCGCGACAGTCACCACCACACAGGCTTCCTATGCAGCTCAGTCTGCGTATGGCACTCAGCCTGCTTACCCAGCCTATGGGCAGCAGCCAGCAGCTACTGCACCTGCAAGGTAAGACACTCACCTGTTGCTGCCAGCACTGCCTTGGGCTGACGGGAAAGGAATCTGCTATGCATTACTTTAGAGAAACCACAGCACAATTCGTTAAATTTGATGCTTTTGTGCTCTGAGGTATTAACTGTGTTCTTAGGCATTTTAGTGGCTAACGTGCTGAAACATAGGTTGGAAGTGTTTGTCTGTTTGGCAGGGAATGGTGACAGCCAGTTGCCAGAATGGGCAGCATTACGGAGTGGGTTGTCAGGTTTCAGAATAGTGAAACCTGAGCATTTCTTCTGACAACAAATGATTGAATTAATTTTTGGTGCTTTTGCCATTATTGACCCTATTATGTGTAGTAGGCTTTTTGTTTGGGATAAACATGATAGTGGACAATTTAGGAAGAAAAGTAGCATGATAAAAGTCAAAAGAAGAGTTGTGTGACCCAAGTGTCCATAAAGATACTTCTGTGTACAGTGAGTGCAACACTATTGCCTGTTTAAACAGTTGGTGTGATTTCTCTGTATGTGATATAAGACAAGTGTAAAATCTTGTCTGAGTGTGCCATTGTGGGATTACTATCAAGTTCAACGAAAGTTACAGAGTTTAATAAACTAGATCAACTTGTAACGTAGACGTTTGTCTGTTTGGGGGGTAAGAAATTACCTCTGCCAAACACTCCAGAAAGCACTTGTAAATGCGCAGTGAATAGTCAATAGCCCATGCAGTGGTTAGATTAAAGCTAACTGGCTGGTTCCTAGAAGGGCCCCAATTGATTTGATTTAGGCATCTAATGTGTTGTCAGGTAAGCAAGGTTCCCTCTCATGCTCTGATGTCTGTGTATGCAGACCATAGCTGAAGGATTTCATGTATAAATTTAACTTTCATTATTTACCATTTTAGCAATAGCTGTCTCATGGCGTCTGCTTCCTTTTCCCACTTCAGAGATGGGGACTTGGGACCCGTCATCTTAGTGAAGGAAGTGCGATCCTCCCACGTGTCTGTGGTCAGCCTGCTGGTTCTGGGAGCTTGGCTTAAAATAGCTCTAGCTCACTGTGCACAGCGTTGGTGTAAGCTAGTGGAGCTAACAGGTAGTAGATGCACTTGCACTTTCTTTGGATTGGGATTGATTTTAGCAGTGGTACTGCCCACTTCATCTGAGGACGACGGTGTGTGTCCCTTACTTACTGTGGTACTTCTGTTATGGAGACTTAGCAGCAAGGTCAGATCAGGTCAGATCAGTTTATAGCAGACCAAGTTGGGATAGTTTGGGGGGGATGTTTTTTATTTTTGTTTTTGTTTTTTTCCTGTTCTGTTCTTAGTAAATGAACATAAAATCACTGATACTCAAAATGTATGACATAAAGGGCATTTGTAATATGTAAATGTTACTATAATCTGTAACTTGAAATAACAGCGATTACCTGTGAGAAGCAATGCTTTCTTCCTGACCACTGCCTTTCCCAGATCCCTTAGAGTGGTGACCCTAGACATTGGTGTCCTCACTCTTAACTTCATGTGAACTGACTGGGGCTGCTGGTGTTACCTCTGAGGGTCTCATTGATACCTACCACTTCCTTGGTGTTCTCTTTCAGGAAACACAATTGCAGAGATGTTAGATTGGATGTATTTCAGATTGTGAAACCTAACTTTGTGTATTGCTAATGGATTATTGCGGAGCTCTTAGCCAAGAGTTTTCTGGTTGAAAAAATTTCACCTTTCATTTCTCCTTTTAGACCACAGGATGGTAACAAGCCTGCAGAGACTAATCAACCCCAATCTAGCACTGGGGGATACAACCAGCCCAGCCTAGGCTATGGACAAAGTAACTACAGTTATCCCCAGGTACCTGGGAGCTACCCAATGCAGCCAGTCACTGCACCACCATCCTATCCTCCTACAAGGTCAGTCTCTTGGTATCTGCCTAATGAGGTATTAGAATGACAAGTTATTTTCAGGTTTTGGACAATTTGTTCTAACTTCCTCGCAAGGTGTCTTATGTAACCTCCCAGTGCCCACATAGAGGTAGATGTCTGAGTCCTAGGGCCAGTCGTGCGCAGCTGCTTAAGCCATTGCTGCAAGTGCTACATCTCCTGTAATGGTCGAATCCTAGTTGCCCAGCTTCCCATCCAGCTCTCTGCTAATGTGCTTGAGAAAGCATGCATTTAATGTATGACAGGAAGGCATTTGGCCTAGCAGTTAGGATGGATGTCTGTGTCCCATTCTGAGTGCCCGTTTGGATAGCCAGCTCCAGCTTGCACCCCATCTTTCGACTAATGTGGGCCTTGGGTGGCAGTGGCAGTAGTTGATGCAAAGAAGCTTGTCTTCACGTCTGGACCAGCTACAGCCGTTGGAGTCTTCGGAAGCGAACCAACAGATGGGGACTCCCTCTCCATCTCAGATAATGTCAAAATATAGCAGGTTAAGCAGGTTAGCTCCAGCTAGAGTTGATGGGTCTAAGTGTACAGCTTGGAACAAAGGGATGCCAGAATGTTCCTCCACGCAGAGGTGGTGCTGTGCAAAGGAGAGATGCTGTTGGTAGTTGTGATGAAGAATGTGGCGTAATAGGCAGTCAGTTTAAAATGTGTTGTCCCTTTTCTTTCTCCTGTCATGGTTGAGCAGAAGGGTTTGTTGGGAGGTTTTTTGTGTGTTAAGTGCCTACATCATGAAGTTTCCTTACTCATGTCTTTATGAATGTGTGTGCTTTATAGATAAAGGAAGAGGTGTGTGTGAAATCTTGCAAGTTGTAACAGTTAAAGGGAAAACTAATTTCTGTGTGATATGTTCTCCCCACACACGGATACACAAATACTCTGTCCAATACCAGGCAGCTTGTACCTTCTGAAGTCATTGTTGTCTGCCGATAGAATATTGAAGATGGGCTTAGAACTGAACTCACTTTAATTCTCCCTACTTTTTCTCAGGGCCCTTTTCACAGGGTTTGCCTTCCCTGAGTGAGTATCTGTGTATTTTCCCCTTAACACATTAAGTCCAAAGCTTTTAATAATATGTTTCAACACTATTTAATGGTACTTTTATTGCTCAGTGCAAGTCTTAAAAAGTGTCTTCTTTCTAGGGTGATAGTACAAGTTGGATAAGTACTCCCCAATTTGCCTTGGGTGTGGTTGAAGATAACTTTTCAGTGGGGGTGGAATGGAAGAGGTGACTAAAGGTTGCACAGATGGGATAGTGTAATTGTTTCAGTTTTGAAGGTGTCCATGTCACACACACACTGATTGTTGAAGTAACTGTCCTCTTTCTCTTTTTTTCTTTCAGCTACTCCTCTTCACAGCCGACTAGTTACGATCAGAGCAGTTACTCTCAGCAGAACACCTACGGGCAGCCGAGCAGCTATGGACAGCAGAGTAGCTATGGCCAACAGAGCAGCTATGGGCAGCAGCCTCCCACTAGTTACCCCCCCCAGACTGGATCCTACAGCCAGGCTCCAAGTCAATATAGCCAGCAGAGCAGCAGCTACGGGCAGCAGAGTGAGTTGCTAAGATAGAAACCAAATCAAAATGATTATTGTAGTAGTAGCTGAATATGAGGAATGCTCTTTGCTTTTGTTTACTTGAATTATGTCAGGGGTAACATCCTGGCTAATGGCTTAGATGTCCTGATAAAGGATCAAGTTGTTTTCCTCTAAGGGTAGTTAGTTTGCCTTATAAAAAATGTTTAATTGACCAGACACTTGCCGCTTACGCTATGCAGACTATATTCAGTGAAGCTGGTGTTTATATGTGGTCTACCTGCCGCAGGCCATCGTTGAAGCTTCTGTGATTGTTAGTTAAGACTCCTTATATCCATAAAGGGGAGGAAATGTTTACTCACAGAATACTTTCTTGTGAGTGGGTTAAAAGCTGAAAACCCAAAATTGTCTTCACAGTTTAATTTCTACCTGAGTTTGCACTCTTTTTAAAAGAAGTTCCACTCATGGGCATGTTTCCTGGAGTGTGAAGTAGAGTGCTGCTTTATGGAGCTCGGCGGCAGCATGCTAACCTTGGGGAACCTGTCTTTTGTTAAAGAAGCTGCTTTTGGATACCCTTATGGGATAGAACTCCACAAACTGTATTTGGCCAAGTGGCTTTTTGAGTTTGGAAATGATTTTACCTATAGTTTGTGACTTTTAAGAGCCTACTGATGAAAAAACATTTAGTGCCTTGCCATTGAAAGTTCTGAGAATCCAGGAGAAAGTACGTCAGGCAGTGATGTCATGCTGACCTTTGGCTTACAGATGTGACTCTTTCCTCAGGTTCATTCCGACAGGAGCACCCCAGTAGCATGGGTGT
Source organism: Ochotona curzoniae (assembly GCF_017591425.1). Classification (NCBI taxonomy): domain Eukaryota; kingdom Metazoa; phylum Chordata; class Mammalia; order Lagomorpha; family Ochotonidae; genus Ochotona; species Ochotona curzoniae. Next base: position 8,501,331 of record NW_024467101.1, on the reverse strand, counting down.
TTATGGGCAGGAGTCGGGAGGATTTTCCGGACCAGGAGAGAACCGGAGCATGAGTGGCCCTGATAACCGGGGCAGGGGAAGAGGGGGATTTGATCGTGGAGGCATGAGCAGAGGTGGGCGGGGAGGAGGACGCGGTGGAATGGGGTAAGAGCAAACCTTTTCTCCTTTTACCTAATTTTGTTTCATCCATAGGATTTTCAATGGAAAGAAGGGACTGAAAGACATAAGAAATTTATTTCTGCATTTCCATGGACAATCTGTTCAGTTCAAGCCATCTTCTAAAACATGGAAATGTCATCTTTGTGGCATAAATTAAATGGCAGTTTGCTTTTTTCTCCCTGCCATTATATTTTGTTGGGTTGGGAAGAACAAAGAATGCTTCTGAGACTTGAGCTTTCAGTTCCCTTCGTGGTTTGCAGAGGTGAAACGTCTCTGCGGGTGATACAGTTGGGATGGAACACACACAACCCTTCTAGCAGCCCTAGGGTTAACTGATTGCCTCTGAATGGTTGTTCTGAAACGTGTGTAAACTGCATAGAAGGGATGCAGCTGTTCTCAGTGTTTATCCCCAACCTCTGCTTGTATTCAGAATTGTTGAACATGGAAATCTGGATCGCATAGTCCTTAAACTATGGCCTTAGGTGCACCTGATACATAGTTTTGTTGGAGCACAGAAAAAAATCTAGAGCGATGTATATAATTAGAGCCTGTCTGGCCCTCCCTGCCCCCGCCCTCCCCCCCATTGGAGAATTTAAAAAAAAAACACTAAATCAGTTTGACCATCTTGATAGTTGGCACAATCTGGTTTAGAAAGCTTTGTTTCTATCATAACGTAACCTTACTACCCCTGCCTGCCCTCCCCCACCCCACTTCCCTTTCTGGTGTCTGTACTCTGAAGGTGAGCTATGATGTTGATGGTTAACATAATCCAGAAGGCATAGTTCTGTGTGTGTTCTGTCCCTATATGAACTAGTATTAAAAAATAAAAGGAAAGTTATGCAGAATGATATCTAAGTATAGATTGGATGTGGTACCACTGTTCAAAGAAAATTTAAATAGCATTTCTTTTTAATAGAATTTGATCTCAAAATTGGATTTAAAAATTGATCTTTAGCTTTCATATTTAAGTGTAACTGTTGGAAAATGTTGCATGTGTATTCTGCATAACTTTGAAGTATTCAGTGAAATCTTTATTGGAAGAAGCAATTTGCACCATGCAAAATTTATGAATTATTGGCAGAAAGTAAAATCAATCTTATTTGGAGACTATTCCACTATAAAGGTTTCACTTCTTTATGGATGTTTTAAAATAGGCACTTGAAATTACTATCATCACATCTCAAACCACCTAGAATTATTAGTTTTTCTTTCTTCATTTAAAAAGTTCATTTACTTTAATACTACAGAAGTAATTATTATACCAGTTTTGCTACATGTTGCTATTAGAGGGGGCCCTCTGTGAGTGAGCAGTCTCCTGGATCCATGGCAGAGACCGTGGCCTTCCCCACCGGTTTTCCAGCAGGCTGTGAGGCAGTCGGCTGTATCCTGTGGGGATGGGGCAGGGGCCATTTCCTCTCCCCTTTTTACTTGTGGTGTGGTGATGGTTTTTTCAGTGTCTTATGCAGGTAAGGCACTCAATGTTGTTAACATGCCCTTTTTCATTGCCTCAGTATTTTGATATTTTCATTGGCTGTTAAACGTGGAAACTTTTTAACATGCTTTGTCGCATTTATATGCTACAGGTTACAAAGTGAGAGCCTTGTATACACTTCAATACTTAAAAAGTACCCGTACTCAGTACTCAGCCGGCAGCATAATGAAAAGTGGGACTAGACACGGTGTCCATATGGAGAGGAAAAATATACATAGAATATTTTTAACAAAATGTAATCATTGTATAAATGGAATCCTTCTGTAACTTTGGTAACTGCATACTTGTTGTTTGGTAATGAACCAGAGGAGGTATAATATTCTAGAATTGTGTAACATTAAAGTGTAAACTTTTGTGTTTAAAGAGAGAAAACATTTTATGGTGTGTACTTTTTAAAAAGGCAACAAAGCTGCATGCAACAGCTTGACATTGTATATTCAGGTATTAAAGGTGCAATACTGGTTAAAGAAAATGTGTGGCCTCCCACTGTGGAGCTGCCTTTCATTCATTTTGAAGAAAACCAAACCTAAGCCAAAAATCCAAATCATGTTGTTCCTCCTCTTTATAATAGTATGTTTTTATACCACCATAGTCATTATTAACTGATAAGTCTATAAAGTTGCACCCCCAGACCATTGAGCCTTGGCGTCTGTTGTCAGTTCTCTTTTCACAGCGATTGTTAAATCCATTAGTGCCCTGAACTGTATGGCTTTATGCTGAAGATTGGCAGGCTGCGTCCTCAGATGTGTGTTGTAGGCATTTAATGTGGTTGTCTTCCGCTTTATTACACTGTGACCTGTTAGGAAGCCCGGGGACTCCTTCGACTCTCCCCTGGGAGAGGATGGGGGTGCAGCTTTATGAACATGGAAAGGTTCCTCACAGAGCTTGCCCCTGTGTGTTTTCCACAGCAAGCTCTCGTGGTTTTTCCAGCCAGTTGAATGGGTGTTTGGAATCTGGTGGTCCCCCCCCAATTTGCCATGTATTGCACTATTAATACCAGCCCCCGTAATGAAAGGAACCCACACTGGTGTGTACACTTAGACAAGCAAGGTTGTATATTAAGGACATTTGAGCAAGCTGCCCCGAAGAAAGGCGTAGTGACAAGATGAGAGAGATGCATTGTTGGAGATGTGTTTAGCCAGTGCCCTTCTTCCCCACGAGCCCCCCCAAGGCTCAGAGCGGTACTGGCTTTTAAAGGGAAAGGCCTTCATTTCTTCGTTTATCCCCCCAGCAGCGCTGGAGAGCGAGGTGGCTTCAATAAGCCTGGTGGTAAGTTTTTGAGTATTACCATGGATAGTGTTTAAAAAAAATGCAGTCAGTTTTTAGAAAATATAATTTTTTTATTAGTTTCATAAGTGGTTTAAAAGTGATCTATACAAAAGAGACTAATGGGTACTGCCGGCATTGTCTTAGGGGTAATAAGGTTAACCTATGGTTATGAAACAAAGGGTAACTTGAAGTATTGAGCAACTGCTTCTGTAATGTGGGGGAGAATACATTTTTTAAATTTGGTTTATTTGGAAGAAAAACTTTGACTTAAATTTAACATTTAATTTGGCACATAAATTGAAAGTGTATTTGGTTAATGGTTTAGAAGTAAACCAGCAAAGAAAAAAGCAAACCCTAGCAAACCTTTCACAAATGTTAAGAGGCACTGCTCCATGTAAGCAGTGCGGGTCATTTGGAATGTAATGAACCCCCTTCATATGGTGGTGTAGTAGCTAGTTATGTGTGTGTGTAAGGTTTGCAGCTTGCAAGACGCGCACTAATCATGGTCTATGTGATCTTTCCTGATTGGCAGGACCCATGGATGAAGGACCAGATCTTGATCTAGGTGAGAATTTTTTAGCTTTCTATTGTACACAGTGAGTGGCTGACCTCAGTGCCTGCTGCAGGTCAACGGCCTGGTAGTCTAATGGACACTGTGCCCGAGGCAAGTCACAGGCTTCTTGGAACATGATCATTACTTAAAATTACTTGACAGTAGACAGCCCAGTGTTTGGTATTATTGCTAGCAGAGGCGAGTTCTGGTAATTTGTGGTGAAATGTCATTGGATGATAGAGAGCGGTTGTTAAGCCCCTGTAGAGACTTAACAGTAACGCCACTTCCCTGTTACTCTCGTTTCCTCTGGAAGGCCCACCTGTAGATCTGGATGAAGACTCTGACAACAGTGCAGTTTATGTGCAAGGGTTAAGTGATAATGTGACTGCGGATGATCTGGCAGACTTCTTTAAGCAGTGTGGCGTTGTTAAGGTAAGTAGAGGCATAACCAAGCACAGCAGAGCCTCAGACCACAAAACACTGGGAAAGAAATTTCGGGAAGACATCTCAACTTTTCTTTCTGGGCAGCATGTGTATTCCTTAACAGAAAAAAATGTTGGCCATTTTTCCTTATGTAAAGATTGATTTTTTTTTTTAAAGATTTATTTTTATTATCATTTTTTTATTGGAAAGGCGGATATAGAGAGAGGAGAGAGACAGAGAGGAAGATCTTCCATCCGATGATTCACTCCCCAAGTGAGCGCAACGGCCGATACTGTGCCGATCCAAAGCCAGGAGCCTCTTCTGGGTCTCCCACGCGGGTGCAGGGTCCCAAAGCTTTGGGCCGTCCCCGACTGCTTTCCCAGGCCGCAAGCAGGGAGCTGGAAGGGAAGCGGGGCTGCCGGGATAGAACCGGCGCCCACATGGGATCCCGGGCGTGCAAGGTGAGGACCTTCACCATTTGCGCCACCGCGCCGGGCCCAAGATTGATTTATTTTTGAGAAACAGATTTCCAGAGAGGAAAAACAGAAAGATCTTTCGTACACTGGTTCACTTCCCAAATGGCTGCAGTGACTGGGGCTGAATCGAGACAGAGCCAGCAGCCAGGAGTTACTGGGCCTTCGAATGTGCGCAAGGGTGACTTTTCATGCTTTCCTAGGTGCATTAGGGAGCTGGATCAGAAACAAAGCAACTGGGAATTGAACCAGTGCCCTTGGGCGGCCAGCACCAAAGACGGCGGCTGTGTATAGGACACTGCTGCAGTAGACAGACATATCTAGGGGACAGGCTTGGTGTGTCTGCATGGGCTTTTGTTTGTTTGTTTGTTTATGGAAGAATAAGAGCTTCCATCTACTGGTTCACTGCAAATGGATGTGGTCAGCCTGGAGACAGGAGCATCATTAGGTCTCCCACATGGTGCATGGACCCGAGGAGTTGGGCCGTCTGGCAGTGTGTTCCAGATGCATCTGCTGGGAGCAACATCAGCCAGCTCCTATAGTTGATTCTTGTTACAATACATTGCAAACATTGTGGAACAGAGCCATTGACAAATGCTGAAATTCTGAAAAAAAAAACAACTCACCCTGGTAGATCATTTCTATTTTACAAAAAGGAAGTACATAGCTGTTACGGAGCTCGCCTGAAGTTGCCCACTGACGTCAGTGACAGGATGCTAGAGTTGGTTTTCCAGCTCTTCCAGTTGGCCCCATCACTGGCTGTGTGCTGACCCCACCTCTGGCCACTGCTGTCAAGAGTTTAGAATAAGAGGGCAGATTGTCCTTTATTCAACCTCAGCTAGGAACACACACATCAAGCACCTGAAGCTTGCTGCCACTTATGTTTGTGAGTGACCGTAAAAGTGCCGTAAGAATTTATTGTAAAGTGACAGATCTTAGCAGTTTGCACAGAATTCAGTTGACTCCTAAGACTTGTGGGTCTTGAGGTGTGTGTGTTGAGCTTCACAGAAAATGAGAGGGCTAAGGAGCTCCAGTGCCTCCTGGGACCTCATCTTCAGCGCTGCTGGAAACTGCCTCACTTCTACTTTGTTCAAGAAAATATGACTTTTCCTTGAGTGCTAATGTTTACTCTAGTTGCATATCATCTCTGAATTACCTGTCATTCATTTTGCATTGGATTGTTTCTCTCTCTTTTTTTTAATTGGAAAGTCAAATTTACAGAGAGGAAAGACAGAACAATCTTAACTCCCCAAGTGGTCGCAAGGGCCAGAGCTGAGCCAATGCAAAGTCAGGAGCCAGGAACTTCCTCCAGGTCTCCCATGCAGGTGCAGGGTCGCAAGCTTTTGGGCCATCTTACGCTGCTTTGGCAGGCCACAAGCAGGAAGTTGATGGGAAGTGGGATGCCAGGACAGCAACCTGGTGCCCATATGGGATTCTGGCTAGTGCACAGCAAGGACTAGGCTACCACACTGGACCCAGATTGTTTATCTTCTGATTCCGTTATCTTTGTTAAAACTGTCTTCTCCCAGTTTTGTTCTTTGTAAGATTTTTCTTGGAAAGGCCAATTTACAGAGGAGGAAGACAAAAAGATCTTGTAATCCTCTGGTTTGTGGCCTTAATAGCCACAGTAAGCCAAACCAAAGCCAGGAGCTTCTTGGGTTCTACTACATGAGTGCAGGGTCCCAAGGCTTTGGACTGTCCTCGACTGCTTTCCCAGGCCACAGGCAGGGAGCTGGGTGGGAAGTGGAGCAGCTGGGACATAAACTGGCACCATATGGGATCCCAGTGCTTTGCAAGGAAAGGATTTAGCTATAGAGCCATATAATGGCAGTTTTCTGTTGTTACTGATATGTCTGATGTTTTTTCTGTTGATAAAAGTTTTTGTTTTTAAATTGATAGATGGGAACCCAGCACGATAGCCTAGCAGCTAAAGTTCTCGCCTTGTGTGCATAGGGATCCTGTTTTTCACAAAGTCCTCTTTTAAAAGCACAAGTGTGAGTGTTCCTCTGTGTTACATCTCATGTGCTGCTGGGTGTCAGGATCATGTGCATTTAATGCAGAAACTGCATTATATTGTATTTTAAGGGATTTATTAATTTAAAATTATTTTGGAAAAAAGGGAAATACTTATTTTTACCTGTTTGAAAGAGCAACACAGGAAGGCATATTGTATCTTCTGGTTCACTCCTTGAATGCAACAAGAGAGCTTGGCCGGCCAGAGCCAGGGGCCCATGCTCTGGTCCAGGTCTCCCACTGGGTGGCAGGCCTGAGCACACGCGCTGCCTGCAGGGTGCTCATCAGGAAGCTGGGACTCAAAACAGCGCCACAGTGGGTGTGTGGACCGCCGCCCGCAGCCTCACTAATGGCACTGCAGTGTCCACTCCGCAGCTTACTCAAACTTGGTAGATTCTGGAGAGCCTAATTGTAATTTCACAGTGCGACTCCTGAGTTCAACCCAGCCACGCCTAGTGCTCAGCTGCCCTGCCTGGTAGGGTAGTAAACGCAGAACCCAGTGCGCTGTGTCTAATGCGTTAAAGCATCTTTGTTCACTTGAAAAAGATCTCGCATCCACTGGTTCACCCCTAAATGGACTTAACAGTGGAGCTTGGCCAGGCTGAAGCCAGTAGCTTCCTTGCGGCCCGTGTGGGTGCAGGAGCACAGACACTTGGGCCAGCTTCTGCTGCTTTCCCAGGTGCGTTGGCCGAGAGTTGGATCAGAAACGGAGCAGCTGGGATGCAAACGACCTGTATGGGATGCCACCGTCACAGGTGACAGCTTTAACCGCTATGCCACAACATGAGCTCCAGGCATGTCTTACTGTGATGGTATTTGCTGGCTGTTTTACCATAGACTGCTAAATGTCTCCACAGGCCCCACAGTAGCCAGAGGGTGTGGACCTGTCCTGTATACTTTGGAATGAGGAACTTTTGGTTTGTGTGATAATATCTACAGAGGAAATAGGGTGTGTGTAGTTTCTTGTATGAATTTAGAAAATAACCTGAGATTGTGTGTCTGCCTAGGAAGGGTTTTTTGACAACATGAGGGACTCTCATCATTTTCACGAGATTTTTCTAAACTCTGTGCTCATCCTAACTGTTCCTCGATGTCTCATGTCTAGATAAACAAGAGAACTGGACAACCCATGATCCACATATACCTGGATAAGGAAACAGGAAAGCCCAAGGGGGATGCCACGGTGTCCTATGAAGACCCCCCAACTGCCAAGGCTGCCGTGGAATGGTTTGATGGTAGGGTGTGCTCATCAGGTCATAGGGAGAAACACTTCCCAAATGGCCCAAGCAGCTAGGGCTGGCCAGGCCTATGCCAGAACTGCATCCTGGCCTCCCAGGTGGGTGGCGGGCTGAAACATTCGGGTCATCTTGACTGCCTTCCCTGGGCATGTTAGCAGGGAGCTAGATGGGAAGTAGAGCAACCAGGACTCAAAACAGTTGTCTAGTATAGAATGTCAGTGGTTACCCTTTTGTGCCACAGTGTCTGTCCCTCACTTATGTTGTTGGCACGCTGGTGCACTAGGTGTCTTGGCACAAGTACTGGTTGTATGAGCTTGCAGGCAACAGGGTTTTGTTAAAGCTGGGTGCTTGTGGACTCCTGAGGCCACTGTGGGTGTGGCTACGGGCAGGGACCTTTCTGCTCAGAAGCTGCTGCTCCGGCTGATGCTAGTACAGATCTGCTTGCAGCTGCACGCACTTCTAGCTGAGTGACAACCCTTCAAAAGCAGCAGGCCGCCGGACTATGTACGTTTAATGGAGGCTTGACACATTTCTACCAGAACCAACTTGAAAGTGGCAGGGGACGGGTGGGCTGGTGCCCATGGCCTCCCTCAGCCTGCTCCCGTCTCTGGCCTGTGGGTTTGAGTGGCTTCCTAGGTCTCTTCTGCTCTGGGATTGAGAAGTGCGGAATTGGTGACTGCTCTGCATTCTCGTGTGCTTGAGCAGATGATGACGTGTGTGTTGTGTTCCTTGTTCCAGGGAAAGATTTTCAAGGGAGCAAACTCAAAGTGTCTCTGGCCCGGAAGAAGCCTCCAATGAACAGCATGCGGGGTGGCATGCCGCCCCGGGAGAGCCGAGGGATGCCGCCCCCCCTCCGTGGAGGTACTTGCTGGCCGCCAACCCTGTTAGCTCATGGTAGTCTGCTAGAGACCACCCAGACCTGTTAGTGCTGACTGGGAGTAAGGGGATGAAAACAAGGACTGGCTATGTGGGGAGCCCTGGGGACACCTGTCACACACGGAGTTCAGCCTGCGTGGGTCCCGGGGAGCGTCCGGGGTGTAAAGGAGTGTGCTTTTCTCCCAGGTCCAGGTGGCCCAGGAGGGCCTGGCGGGCCCATGGGTCGCATGGGAGGCCGTGGAGGAGACAGAGGTGGCTTCCCCCCCAGGGGACCTCGGGGCTCCCGGGGAAACCCCTCAGGAGGAGGGAATGTCCAGCACCGAGCTGGGGACTGGCAGTGTCCCAATCCGTAAGTACACGCGCGGCTGGGGGAGACCCTCCGAGGCGCCGGCCTCATCCTCAGTGGCCTCGCTGCTTGGGGTCCCACCTTGGCCTCCTGCCCCTCCTGTATTGACGGGTGCTGCTCCATTGTTTATGCAGGGGCTGTGGAAACCAGAACTTCGCCTGGAGGACAGAATGTAACCAGTGCAAGGCCCCAAAGCCTGAAGGATTCCTCCCTCCGCCCTTCCCACCCCCAGGTAAGTACCAGTTCCGTGACCCTCCCTCCACTTGGCGATGCCAGCTTAGTGAAATACAGCTGCCCATGGTGTCCTCCATGTCTGCTGGATGTTGAGAGGGAGTGACAGGCCGCACACTGTCCGCCCCTGCCGCCCTGACCTCTCCTGCCCTGCCTTCCCCTCAGGTGGTGACCGTGGCAGAGGCGGCCCTGGCGGCATGCGAGGTGGAAGAGGCGGCCTCATGGACCGCGGTGGTCCGGGTGGAATGTTCAGAGGGGGCCGTGGTGGAGACAGGGGGGGCTTCCGTGGTGGCCGGGGCATGGACCGAGGCGGCTTCGGCGGAGGAAGACGAGGTGGCCCTGGGGGTCCACCTGGACCTCTGATGGAACAGATGGGAGGAAGAAGAGGTGGACGTGGAGGACCTGGAAAAATGGATAAGTATGTGGTGGGGTCAGCATGCGTGCGGGCCTGCCTGGTGCCCCCGGTGCCCCCTGCCGCCCTCACCTCGTGCGCTTTGCCTTGCAGAGGCGAGCACCGCCAGGAGCGCAGAGACCGACCCTACTAGACGCACATGCCCCCAGAGCTGCATTGACTGACTACCAGATTTATTTTTTAAGCCAGAAAATGTTTTAAATTTATAATTCCATATTTATAATGTTGGCCACAACATTATGATTATTCCTTGTCTGTACTTTAGTATTTTTCACCATTTGTGAAGAAACATTAAACAAGTTAAATGGTAGTGTGCTGAGTTTTTTTTTTTTTCTTTCCTCTTACTAAAGATCCGGTTGTTTAAGACTTAACAATGGGAACCCCTTGTGAGCATGCTCAGTGTCATTGTGGAGAACCAAGAGGGCCTTGTAACTGTAACAATGTTAATGATTGTGATTTTTTTTTTTTAAATAAAATTCCAAATGTTTATAAACACCTTTCTGGGCCTGTGTTGTAGTCACATCCTTGGAGAACGCTCCTTCCTGACCGCCCCAGTACACTGGGGAGAGTGAGGCAGATGGCCCGTGTTGGCCACACAGTGCTGCTCACGTCCTCCGGGTCAGAAAGCACCTGTTAGTGTCCCACAGCTGGAGGAAGGATGCCGGAGAACAGGACTCCAAGGAGCCGCTCCCACTGCCACTGCCGGCATCACCCACTTCCATGTCATGGGTGGAAGGTGGAGCTTTTTTTTTTTTTTTTTTAAGACTTACATTGGAAAAATGGACCGTATTTATAGAGAGGAGATGCAGAAAAAAAGGTCTTCCAAGCACTGATTCGCTCCTTGAATGTCTGCAAGGCTAGAGGTGAATCCATTCAAAGCCAGGAACTTCTTCCGGGTCTCCCACGCGGGTGCAGGGTCCCAAGGCTTTGGGCCGTCCTTGACTGCTTTCCCAGGCCACAGGCAGGGAGCTGGAAGGGAAGTGGGGCAGCCGGGATGTGAACCATCGCCCATGTGCAATTGCAAAACAACTTTAACCATTGAAAGAACCAGGGGCTAGCCTTGTAGCACACAGGTCCAGCTGCTGTCAGCACTGGGAGCCCACAGCAGTCCTGACTGCCGCACTTCCGGTGTATTGGCACACCTGGGGAGCAGCTCAAAACCCCCGCCTCTGCCTCGGACAGGAAACCCCACAGAGCTCCTGCCTTTCAAATTGATTGGGGGCACAGTGGCTCAATTAGCTAATCCTCCACCTTCAAGCACCAGGATCCCACATGGGCACTGGTTTGTGGCCTGGGAAAGCAGTGGAGGACGGCCCAAAGCCTTGGGACCCTGCACCCACGTGGGAGACCCAGCAGAAGTTCCTGGCTTCGGATCGGCACAGCACCAGTTGTTGCAGCCACTTGGGGAGTGAATCAGTGGATGGAAGATATTTCTGTCCTCTCTGTAAATTGGACTTCACAATAAAAATAAATCTTAAAACACACCTAGGTTCCACGCCTCGCTCCACACCCCGGAAGTGGTGGGTCGTGCTTAACACTGGTTTCCAAGCAGCTTCACGGTCCCACGCGGTGCAGCGCTGAGCAAAGTCCAGCGTGGAGGGCCTTACCTTACCCTGGCTCCGGGAGGCATCCGGGCACCAGTGTGCTGGAGGCCAGGCGGGCTGCCTGTGGGCACCATCCTGGCAGGCACACGCCCTGCTCCAGGCGCGCGGCTCCTGGTTGGTAGTCAGCTGCCTCCTGGTCTCACAGCGGGGTGGGCACAGGGAGAAGGGAGCCTTCCCGGCGGCGCCTGTGGGTGCTGTGCCCAGGGAGGCCAGCACTGCATGTTGAACCATGCAGCCGTGAAGCTCTGCCACCCGGGCCACCCTGAGCTCAGTGACACCAGGCATTAGGCTTCAGAAGCCTGTTGTGCCATCACACACACGGGACAATCGAGGCCCGAGATTAGCCACCCAGCCGACAGCAGGACGGGGTGCAGCTGAGCATTCAGACGAGCAGAATCGCAATGTTGGGGTGCATGTCCTCACCACTGTCAGCCCGGCTCCCCGCGGCCCTCGGTGCATCACATCAACTCTCCCCTGACCGACAGCCAGAAAGCACCAACCCCGCCACCCACTGCCCGGAGCCCCCTCCTTGGCACCCCCGCCTGGCCCACGGCCGCCCAGCAGCCACCATGTTGGTCCTGGTTACTCGGGATGCTGCGGCCTCGGCTTCCCGCTCTCCCACGGAAGGCAGCAGGCGCAGGCCCCACTGCGTGGACACACTGGGCACACAGCACTCCCCAGTGGTTGACGGTGCTTGTGCCCATTTTCCAGCGGATACGCCGAGGCCTCCCGCCAGCGCTGTCCAGGCTGGACCCACACCAGGCTCAGCACACAGTAGGCGCCTTTGCCCAATCTGCCTCTCCTGCTGAGGCTGCAGGGTGGGGAAGGGGAGGGCAGGGGAAGGGTTGTGGCTTACAGTAGGTGCTCCATAATAGCCTTGAACCTGGAACAAGAGTTCAGATCCCAGCCAGCCCCACCTGCCGCTCCCTGCCCCGCCCGGGGTGCGCGCAGGTGTCTGTGGTCCAAGCGCAGGTGGGGCACAAAGTAGGAGCTTTACTAAGGCCCAGAGGGCGGCTGTTGGTGGGCGGCTGTTGGTGGGCGGCTGTTGGTGGGCGGCTGTGGGGCTGTCGGTGTGCCCCCGCCGGCCCTCGCCCGCAGCATGGCTGCCGCCCACACAGGCCCCGCCCGGCGCAGGCGGCAGGATTTCCCGCTGTCCCTCCCCTGCCGTGTGGCCGGTTAACCCCGCCGGGGCCTCGGCGTCCTCCTCCGTCAAACGGGCGCCCCCATCGCCGCCACCCGGCGCGGCTCGGTTATCTGCTCGGCCGGAGGTGACTGCGCAGCCCCCGGCCGCTATCGCTTCCTGGCCTCAGCTGGGGAACAGCCCGTGCCGCCCGTCCTCGTCGGGAGGCGGGCAGGAGGACAGGGGTCCCGGGCAGGAGGACAGGGGGCGGGCAGGAGGACGGGGGGCGGGCAGGAGGACAGGGGTCCCGGGCAGGAGGACGGGGGGCGGGCAGGAGGACGGGGGGCGGGCAGTAGGACAGGGGCCCAGGCCCACCCCCAGCCCGCCGGCGTCCGGGTGGAGGGGGAGCCGCGGGAGGGCGCACCAGGACCCCGCCCGGAGGCAGAGCGCCCGCAGCCGAGCCGACCCGCCGGGCCCCGCCCCTCCCGGCTCCCTGAACCCCAGGCCCCGCCCCCCGGCTCCGCCCCCCCGGGCCCCGCCCCTCCCGGCTCCCTCAACCCCAGGCCCCGCCCCCCCGGCTCCGCCCCCCCGGGCCCCGCCCCTCCCGGCTCCCTCAACCCCAGGCCCCGCCCCTCCCGGCTCCGCCCCCGGGCCCCGCCCCTCCCGGTTCCGCCCCCCCGGGCCCCGGCTCTCAGCGCGGCCCCTTTAAGAGCGCACGGCCCCGCCCACCCTCCAGGCCGGATCCGAATTCCAGGGAGGCGGGGCGGAGGCGCGGGCGCCAGGGCCGCAGCGGCGGCACCGGGACCGGGATCGGGATCGGGATCGGGAATCCGCGGATCCGGGATCCGGACCCCAGCGGCGGTGGCGGCTCGGGCGGCGCCTCCCTGCGGCGGGCGGCCAGGCTCCGGCCCGCGCCGGGACGATGCTCCCCGGGGCCGCGGGATGAGTCAGGTGAGCGCGGGCAGCTCCCCGGCGCGCCCCACGGGAACCGGGCTCGGCCTCGGCGCCCCGCGGCTGTGTGACCTTGGGCGGCCCGCACCCTCTCTGGGCCGAGGCCCAGCGCGTGAGGAAGAACGGGGCCTGGGCTGGGCTGGGGTTGCCTGGAGACCGGGGCCTGAACCCCCGCAGGCCAGGCTGCGGTGGCGGGGACCGTGCGGGGCGCTCAGGCCGGGGCACCCTGCTCCCCCACCTCTGCCCTGCCGCCCTCGGGCGCACGTACCCCTCCCTGAGCCTCAGTTTATCGCATCTGTAAAATGGAGACCTCCCCGCCGGCCGAGCCGGGCCAGGCACAGTCTCCAGGGACTTGAGGCTTGCGGAGGGGCCAGGGCCTGCGCACGGGAGCAGGGAGATGACCCCTCCTGGGGTTGGTCCCCAGGACCTGTCCCTCCCTCATCGTGCCTTCTCGGTCTGAGCCTCAGCCAATTCCCAGTTCCCACTCCCTCACCCCCAAAAAAGAGCTACTTAGGACCCTAAGTTGAGGATGTAGAAAAAAAAAACAGCCACTATTCTGCTGACTGCTAAGAGGTAGGCAAATGTACCCATTTCACAGACCAGGAAAACTGAGGCACAAAACCGTTTCTCGGGCATTCAGCTTGAATGACAGGCTGGTGGGTGGCTTGCTGGGCCGTGGCAGCACTGCCCTCCCACCCGTGTCCTCTGCGCAGTGACTCGGCGGGCCTGGGCATGGCGGACCCCGTGGCGAGCATCGCCGGCTCTGCGGCCAAGAGCGTGCGGCCGTTCCGTTCGAGCGAGGCTTACGTGGAGGCCATGAAGGAGGACCTGGCCGAGTGGCTCAACGCCTTGTACGGCCTGGGCCTGCCCGGCGGCGGCGAGGGCTTCCTGCTGGGCCTGGCCACGGGCACGACCCTCTGCCAGCATGCCAACGCCGTCACCGAGGCCGCCCGCGCCCTGGCCGCCGGCCGGCCCGCGCACGGGGTGGCCTTCCAGGCGCACGGCGTGGCGCCCGGCTCCTTCGTGGCCCGCGACAACGTGGCCACCTTCATCGGCTGGTGCCGCTCCGAGCTGGGCGTGCCCGAGGTGCTCATGTTCGAGACGGAGGACCTGGTGCTGCGCAAGAACGAGAAGAGCGTGGTGCTGTGCCTGCTGGAGGTGGCGCGCCGCGGGGCCCGCCTCGGCCTGCTCGCCCCGCGCCTCGTGCAGTTCGAGCAGGAGATCGAGCGGGAGCTGCGCGCTTCGCCCTCGGCCCCCAGCGCCCCCGCGGCGGCCACTGCGGCCGAAGGGACCTCGGCGGGCGAAGCGGCCACCGGGCCCGCCTCCGCTGCCGCCCCCGGGGCTGCCAGCCGCGGGCCCCGCATGACGCTCAGCGACCTGCGCAACCTGGACGAGCTGGTGAGTTCCCGGCCCGGGCACACACCTGGCCCCACGCCCACGCGCGCACCCCCAGGGACCACCGGGTGTCTGCAGGGCCCAGCGGGCTGCGCACACCCACGGAGGGGGAGGACACACAGGACGGCCGGGGGGCCTGCCTCCTCGCCCCTCTTCCTGTTGGTGCCAACTGTGCACCTGCTAAGGGAGCTGCATTCCTGTGTCCTGCGTGACTCAGGCACCCCCGCTCTGCACTGGGAGCTGCAGGGTTTCAGGGGGAAGTGCCCAGCACACTCCCAGGCACCCTGCGGCCCTGCCCAGAGCTCCTCGTCTCCCCTTATGACACCAGAGGCCATCTTGCTGGCCCAGCCTGGGCTCAGGTGGCGCTGGCTCCCTCCTCTCCTGGGACCTGGGTGTCCCTGCCGCCCCCGCAGCCAGCCGGGGCCACCACAGAATGTGTGTCCTTTTTATCGCTGTGTCTGCCCAGAAGGTGGGGGAGCCGGATGGCCGTGGGCAGAGGCTGCTGCCCCACCCCCGTCCTGAGCCAGGGTCACCCAAGGCCCCACCTGCTCATTTCCTCCGGCGCCTCTGTGGGCAGGGAGGCGGGCAGGGCCGCCCACACACAGCCAGCCTGGCAGCGCCCAGCCCGGGAAGCACGTGTGCTGTGGTGTGCTTCCCGGGTGGGTGGCCTGTTGGTGCCTGTTGGGGTGTGTGTCCCCACGTGTCTCCGGCTCAACCTGCAATTGTGTCCTGGGGCCCGGCCCCCCAGTGGGCCTCCACCTCCTGGTCTTAAAAATGGGCAGAGGGGGCAGTGGAGGGCTGTTCCTCCTTGGGGTCCCCGGCCCTGTGGCCTGGGGGTCTCGCTCAGCTCCCTGCATTGGCAGAGCCAGGAGGGGCTGGCGATGGCCACGTGTGTGCAGATTGCCGCTGCGCAGGCCAGTCTCCACCCCTGACACCCTGGGAGGAGTTACTTCCTCCTGACCCCTGACCCCTGACCCCTGGAGTTGCTGACATCAGAGCCCTGAGGAGGGGGGACCTGTGACCCCTGACCTCCTGCCCTGTCCTCTCTGGCTTCAGGTGAGGGAGATCCTGGGCCACTGCACCTGCCCAGACCAGTTCCCCATGATCAAGGTCTCGGAGGGCAAGTACCGCGTGGGCGACTCCAGCCTGCTCATCTTTGTGCGGGTGAGTCAGCGGTTGCCATGGCGGGGGGCTGGCAGCCTGGCGGGGGGCACGGTGGTCACCTGCCCCCTCCTCGGCTCCTGCAGGTGCTGCGGAGCCACGTGATGGTGCGCGTCGGGGGCGGCTGGGACACGCTGGAGCACTACCTGGACAAGCACGACCCGTGCCGCTGCTCCTCGGCCGGTCGGTGCCCGTGCGGGTGGGCGAGAGGGCCGGGGCTCCCGTCGGGGGCGCTGCCCCTCACCCCCTGCCCTCTCGCCCCCGCAGCCCACCGCCCAGCCCAGCAGAGGGCCCGCGCCTTCTCCCCGCAGAGGGTGTCGCCCAGCCCCAGTCCCCGCCCCGGGAGCCCCGTCCCGGGGGCTGAACGCCGCGGCTCCCGGCCCGAGATGACGCCTCTCAACTTGCGAAGCACAAAAGAGGGGCCCGAGCCCCCGCTCAGGTGAGCCGCGAGAGCAGCAGGGGCTTGGGGCGGAGGAGGGACGTCCGCCCGGGCCCTGGGTGACCAAATCGCCGCTGGAGCGCTGCGGAGTGACTCACTCCCTGGGAAAAGTTCCCGTGGGTGGGGGTGGGCCTGGCTTCCCATCTCCATGGCAACGCGACCAAACCAACAACACGGCTGGGCGGGCCTCGGGGTTTGGGCCGGAGCCAGTCTTACCCCGGCTTCCCTCCGGCCCCGCTTCCCCGCCTTGGGGCCCTAAAGCAGCTGCAGGAAGTCTGTCACTTCTCCCTGGAAGTCCCCAGGACAGATGTCCCTTCCGTCAGCCCCGGCTCTCTCCTGTTGCCCTGCCCCAGGCCCCGAGATCAGCTGCCCCCGCACCCCCGCGCCCGCCGCTACTCCGGGGACAGTGACTCGTCCGCCTCCTCGGCCCAGAGCGGCCCCCCTGGTGCCCGCAACGACGACGCAAGCACTGGCCCCCAGAGGGAGCGGCCCAGCCGGCGGCTGACCACAGGCACCCCGGCCTCCCCCAGGCGGACCCCTGCCCCGCGCAGCCAGTCCCGTGACCGGCTGGACCGGGGGCGGCCCCGGGGAACCGCCGCGGGCGGCAGGGGTGCCCAGCTGGCAGCGGCCCCCAGCCCTGGCCGGCGGGCCCGGAGCCAGAGCCGGGAGGAGCAGGCCGTGCTGCTGGTGCGCAGGGACCGGGACGGCCAGCACGCGTGGGTCCCCGGGGGCCGGGTGGGCGCGGGCTCGGGCAGGAGCACCCCGCACACTCCCCGCGCGCGCAGCCCCGCCGTGCGCACCCCGCGCGCCTCCAGCCCCAGCCCCGAGCTGGGCGCCACACCTGCCAGTGTCTTCCGCACGCCCCTGCAGCTCGACCCCCAGCAGGAGCAGCAGCTCTTCCGGCGCCTGGAGGAGGAGTTCCTGGCCAACGCCCGCGCCCTCGAGGCCCAGGCCAGCAGCGTGGGCGGCAGCCCTGCCGGAGCGGCCCCCGACCCGGCCCGGGCCCCGGACCCCGCGGCCCCCGACTCGGCCTACTGCTCCTCCAGTTCCTCCTCTTCGTCCCTCAGCGTCCTAGGCAGCAAGTGTGGCCAAGCGGGGGACTCGGGCCAGACGGCCAACGGGCTGCCCGGGGCCCGCAGCCAAGCCCTGTCCAGCTCCTCCGACGAAGGCAGCCCCTGTCCCGCCTCGGGGGCGCCTCCCGACGCCCCGGAACCCGCCAGGACCTGGGCCCGGGGCCGGATGGACACACAGCCAGACCGCAAACCTTCGCGCATCCCCACGCCGCGGGGCCCCCGCCGCCCGTCTGCAGCCACGGAGGTGGGGGGCTGGCCCGGCCTGCCCGCGGTGGCCCCCAGGGCTGCACCAGACTCCTCAATGTGACGGACCCCGCCAGCCCCCAGCCCCTTCTTCCTGTGTGGCCTTAACCCCCTCTGCATCAGGGAGCCCCCTCACCCCCATCCGCCTCTTGAAGCACCAGACCTCATGGGACCAGACCCCTCGGGACCACGTGGCTCAAAGGGACCTGTGTTGCACATCCCGATCGAGGGATGACAGTTGCTATTTAATAATGAGTAATATTATTGAATGCCTTAGGGGGCCGGGCCGCCCCGGCGTGCCGAGGACCTGTGGCCGGCAGAGCCTCTGACAGTAAAGTTTTGCTCCAGTCACCAGTCTGACGCGTGGGAAAGCAGTCTGGGGATACGGGGGACGAGGGCCAGTTAGATCGCAGGCTGGGATGCTGCAGCCCACCGGCGGGATGGCGCCGGAGCCGGACACGACCCCCGGGGACGCCTGAAGCTCCCACCAGCCCAGACCACAAACCCCAGACACTGGCCACGCTCCGCACCTTTATTAGCTCGCAGGCGGTGGGCCGGAACCAGCGTGTCCAGCGCCCTCCCAATCGGAGCCGCAGCCCAGTCCCTCCCGGCCAACGGGAGGAGGGCTGGGGCTTGCAGCCCGAGCCGCCGCGGGGAGGCGGGCGTCGCTGCCCGGCCAGCCCCGTCCAATCCGAGGGCAGCCGGGCGAGCCCGTCCAGTCGGCCGGTCACATGAGGCTGCAGCGCGCCGGGTGCAGCGCCCCCTGCAGGCGCAGGGCCGGGTGTGCGGGGCGCGCGCGCACCAGGGCGCAGCGCAGCAGCTCGCGGAAGAGCCGCAGCACGTGCCAGTTGTACTTGGCCGAGCACTCGAGGTAGCCGCAGCGCCAGCCCCTGCGCACCAGGGCGGCCAGCGCGCGCCGGGGGCCGAAGCGCAGCCGCTGCCGGTCCCGCTTGTTGCCCACCACGAGGATGGGCGCCTCGGGCGCTCCTGCCGGCCTGCGGCCCGGGGGAGGAGGGGGAGGAAGGAGACAGGCCGGTGGGTCGCCGGGGACCACCCTCTCCCCGCACAACACCGAACACACACGCTCCCCGGGGTGTACACACGCGGGCGCATCTGCTGAGGTCGGAGCCCACCTGCTCCCCACCCCCAGCACACAGCCGGCCCTTGTGGGCGCAAGCTCGGACAGCTGCAGACCTCATGGGCTTTTCTGGAAGGCTCGAGGCGCCCCACGTCCCCTCCCCACCCCACGACGGTGGGAGCGCCTGCTCGCTCCCCGCAGGCAAAGCCCCAGCCCGGTCTGGGCAGCCTGGCACAGCCCTGCGCCGCCTCCACCACGCCGCCTACCTGGTCTCGGCGATCCGCTGTCGCAGGGCCTTCACGTAGTCGAAACTGTCCGGGCTGCAGATGTCATAGACCAGCACAAAGGCGTCTGTGTCCTGCAGGCTCCAGTCCTTGGGGTCCGGTCGCTCCTGGGGGCGGGAGGCCGCGGTTGGCGGAAGCCCGCTTCCCTTTGCTGGGCTTGGGGGGACTTGACGCTGGAGCCACACACGGGCAGTCCTCCTGCACCCCCAGCCACTGTCTCCAGAGAGCTCTGTCAACTCCTGCACCCCCAGCCGCCCCTCCCCGCGCCCCCCAAGTTCTCTGAGCCCTACCTGTGGCCGCCCCGGTGCCTGGCAGCCACCGGCCTGCCCTGCTTCCTCCTTCCAGCTCAACCCGGCTGGGGCGGCTGGCTCATCTCTCTTGAATGCCCCCACCTGGGCTGGGACGCGTGCACCTCCCCCGACCCTGAGTGCCGGCAGCTGTGCGCACCCGCGTTCTGCCAGACGCACCTGCAGCACATTGGCCACTTGATTTCACACCAAACTTTCCCCTCCGTCCTGCAGCCAAGGCTCGGCTCCGCCGCCGCCCCCTCCGGGAAGCCCTGCTTCACTCCATCCCTACTTGCCTCTTTCACCCTTCACGAGGCAGATGCAAGCTACAAGGACTGGGGGTGTGTCAGCTCCTAAGGAAATCAGCTGTTGCAGGTCTCAGGAATGCGGGGTGCAGAGGCGACCCCACCCTCCGAGGAAGTACCACACCCCCGGCCCCCGACCCCAGCGTCTCGCACTGCGGCTGTGCTTAGGACCCCAGATGCGCGCGCGCGCGCACACACACACTCTCACACTCATCCGGCTTTCACAAGCGGAGGCGGCGAAGGCAGAGGCACCTGCGAAGGGAGGGGGCCGCGCCTTGGCAACGCGGGCAGCCTGGGGCGCACGGGCCCCCGGACACACAGACACACGCATCCTCTTCCCATCCCTTTGCACGCGGCCCCGCACCGGCGTGCACCGAGCACAAGCACCTCCTCCGGGCACACGCCCCTGCCCGCCCCTCGGGAGCCGCTACCTCGACACCCCCGGGGCTCGGGCCGGGGACGTCACCGTCGCCGTCGCGAATGCTCAGGTCGTACACGGCCCCGTCGAGCAGCACCGCGGGCCGGTAGAGGCGCGGCCCGTCCGTGGGCCGGTGGCGCTCGGGGTAGTCTCCGAACAGGAACTGGCGGATGATGGCCGTCTTCCCCACGCCTGGGGCGCCCAGAACGGCCACCCGCAGGCTGCCCCCCATGGCCGGCCCGCGCCGGCAAGGCTCGTGGGTCGGCGCCCGCCACTGCGCGCCCCGAAGAGTCTCTGAGGAGGACGGAGGAAGCAGCGGCGGGCGCCGAGACTCTGAGGCGAGAAGCGAGCGGGCGCGCCGCGCAGACACCGCCTCCGCCGCGCGAACGCCGGCTGGCAAGCTCGGGGCGCCGAGGTGCGACCTCCTCGCGGCGCCCCGCTCTCCTCCACTCACACCCCCTCCACCTTTCACCTCCTCGTCCTCCTCCCGCTCCGCCGCCGGCGCTCGTCGCCTCAGGCGCGGCGCGAGCGAGCGCGGGGCCTCCCGCCGGCGGCGATGAGGTAACCGCCGCCCCTCCCCCGTCCTCCCGCGACGCCCCTCCCGGGTCGCGGGAAGGTAAGGCGGCGGGGCGAAGCCCGGGCCCGGGGTGCGGACCCCGTTCCACGCTCCTCTCCTCGGAGCCGCGAGCGAGGGCCCTGCGCCCTGTCAGCGCGCTCCGCACGGACCCGAGCGCCTGCGAGTCCCGCCAGCCGGGGTCGCGTGGTGGGGCGCCCGGGCGCGTGACCTTGGGCGACCGGCCGCACTTGGCCGGTCCCCGCTCTGGGTGGCCGACGCCTGGAAGGGCTGGAACTGTTCTTGAGAGCCTACTACGTGTCCGGCTCTTCATCAGGGGAGTCCTTGCCCCTTCTGCTTCTCTTGGCTTGGGGTGGAGAGTGAGACTGGGACCCGGAGAGGGGTGACCAGGGTAGCGGGGGTCCCCTGAGGCAGCAGTTCGGTCCCTCACTTTTGCGCTACACTAGGCCGGGGAGGAGGGGATTGAGGATTCGAGTCTGAGCACCTCAATCCCAATCCCATATCCCAACAGGATTGGAGTCGTGAATATATAAAGAACCTTCGAGAAATCGTCTCCTTGTGTCTTTTCTCGCTAAGGTCATGTTCCCACAGAATCTGCACCTATAGCTTCCTGCAAACTTGGGCCCCAGATCCCAAATCTGGCCTTCCCCAGAGCTGGTGGAATGAAACTCGGGGTTCCCCATACTCTGGCTCTGTCCCCTCACGCCCAGGTCCCTATCTCAACCTGTGAGGCTTGAAAGCCTTATCTCTTCAACAACCATTTTACCGCTCACTGGGGCACTGAGAATTATTTATTTGACGAAAGAGGTCCTGCCTTAGGAGGGGAGGTTCTAGGACATACAGGGGGCTTGGAACTATTAGAACACTAACCACAACCCACCCCAGCCTACCGGAAGTGCAGCAGGGAGGAGCAGCTAAACCCTCAAGTGAGAGAACAAGTGATCCTTCACTATGGATCTGGATTCACTTCCTAAAAAAAAAAAAAAAGTAAATCTTTTATTTTCACTCTACTTAAAAGGCAAGGAGACTACCTGGCTCACTGGCCTAAATGCCTACTAAAGCCTGGCAGAAGCCAGAAGTCCAGAGATCCACGTAAGTCTCCCACGAGAGAAGCAGGGACCCAAGTACTCAAGCCATGGCCTGTTGCCTTCCGGGGCGTACATTAGCGGGCAGGTGGAATCTCCTGGGCAGGGGCTCGAACCCAGGCCCTGCCATGTGGGATACGGGGTTCCTGAGCAGCCTCTGACTGCTGTGCCCTGCCTCCTTGCTTTCCTTTCAGACTGCTCTCCTGGCTGGTGGTTGGGGGCGGTAGGGGGCGGGCAGCAGGGCTGTGTGCAGGGCTGGCTTCCCAAAGAGCAGCATGCCACACAGCACGGGCTCCCAAAGAGAGGCTGCAGGGTTGGATCACTCTTCCTCCCCCAGTCCCGTACACACCCCACCCGGTGCTTCTGGGACTGCTCCCCATGCAGGCGCATGCTGTGCTGTCAGCAGCCAGGACCTAGCACTGTAGCCAAGCCAGTTACTGGCAGCTGTCCGTGGTCTGTCAGGGAAACAGACAGCTGCAGGCAGAAACCCTAGGCTAATGGGGAATGAAGGGGCCTAGGGTAGCACCAGCCTGCTAAAGACTGCAGGAGAAGGGACCAATGAACCCCAAGCCCGGCTCTGAAGGACCAACTGCCGGATAGTGGGCTGGGCCAGGCTGAGAGGAGATAAGAACTGGGGCCGGGGCAGCAGCCTGTTACACAGCTCTGCTTCTTACCTGTTCATTGCACACAGCCTCGCCAATACTGCCAGCTGGGCATCCTCCCTTCTGACCTTCACTCATGTGGTCTGTACCCAGCTTTCCTCCCTTACCTGAAGGCAAACACCCAGACTGCTTGGGGCTCCCCTGGCCAAGCTGTTGGTCACACCACTGAGCACGGATTGTGCTCTGTCCCAGCCACACTGATTACACTTCTCTTATTGCAACAGCACCCCAAGGTGTCCTTGTGCCCTGAATGGGAGGCACTCATCTCACATTAGGGTCCCACAGTGGCCCCTGAACCTCCCAAAGGCCAAGTGGGTCTTGCAGCCAGTAGCACCCAGGAAGGAACACAGGCTGGGCTGACAGCTATCTGCAGGGAAACCAGTGTCACCTGTGCAGGCCGGGCACTCTGAGCCCATTTCCTTCTCTGTGGGGACAGCCACGCTTCCGACCTCTTCCAGTTGTTGTAGGTGCAATGAGATGGCACTGAGGGAAACAGGACAGTAAGTAGGGCTGGGAAGGGGCACATTCTATGCATATAAAACAATTACAATGTTTTCACTTGAAAAGCAGAGTCAGAGATGGTGGTGAGCAGAGAGAGAGAGAGATGTCCCGACTGCTGGTTTTGTCCCCCTAAGGCCTCCAACTGCCAGGGCAGGTCAAGGTCAAATCCAGAGCCTAGAACTCCCGTCTGGGTCTCCCATGTGGGTGGTAGGTGTCTGAGTGGCCTGCTGCTTCCTTGCATATGCATTAGCAGGAAGCCGAAATTGGAAGTGCAGCTAGGACTCAAAGTATGCAGGAGTCCCAAGAAACACTTTTTAAAAAATATTTATTTATTTGAAAGAATTACATAGAGGCAGAAGCAGAGGGAGAAAGATCTTCCATCCACTGGTTCACTTCCCAAATGGCTGCAGTGGCCAGGGCTGGATCAGACTGAAGCTGGGAGCCGGGCACTTCATCCAGGTCTCCCACATTGGTACAGGGGCCCAAGGACTTTTCCAGGTATATTAGCAGGGTGCTGGATTGGAAGTGGAACTACTGGGACTCAAAGCAATGCCCATACAGGATGGCACTGTAAGCAGTTGCTTAACAAACTGTGCCACAGCACCAGTTCCCTCAAGCAACAGCCTAATCATTGTACCAAATGTCTACCTCAAAAACTCCATTCTGGGCCTGGCGTGGTAGCTAGTGGCTAAAGTCCTCACCTTGCTTGTGCCGGGATCCCCTATGGGTGCTGGTTCATATCCCAGCTACTCTGCTTCCCATCCAGCTTATTGCTTGTGGCCTGGGAAAGCAGCAGAGATGGCCCAAAGTCTTGTGACCCTGTACCTGTGTGGGAGACCCAGAAGTTCCTGGCTCATGGCTTCGAATAGGCTCATCTCTGGTCGTTGCAGCCACTTGTAGAGTGAATCGGCAGATGGAAGATCCTTTTCTCTGTCTCTCCTTCTCTCTGTAAATCTGCCTTTCCAATAAAAAAGAAATAAATTAAAAAAAAAAATAAGTGGGACTACAGGGACTTGAACCAGTGCTCATATGGGGTGTGGCATCTCAGGTGATACAGTGCCACAACACTGGCCCTTGTATCTTCATTCATTTTTTCTCCATGTTCTGTGCCACAGGCATGTCAGGACCTTTTATTGTTACAGGTTTTCAACATGTCTGAGACAGAACCTGGGGCCACAAGAATCCCAGCTCCTCATGCCCCACTGCACCCCACCCACGCCCCCAGGGTCAGGCCCTATTGTCCCAGCCAGAGTGGCCCTGGCCCTCGGTCCTGCCATTGGCCTCAGGGCCGCTTTGTACTTCCCATCATCTCCCCGGGGAACCAGGCCTGGCACCTGTCCTTCTACCTCACAGACGCACTCTCGCAGGCAATGTTTCCAGGGGCCAAAGTTGGCTGGGTGAAAGTTAGCTGCTTTTTCTCCTGCTCCTCTTTCTTGAGGGCTTCCTTCCTCTTCCCCAAGATCCTCAGATGTGTGCCATGATTTCCTTCTTGCTCTTGGGTTCCACCAGGACCTGCTCTCCAGAATCCAGGAAGAAGTGCAGGAAGGGTACTGGTGTCATGTTCTCGACCATCATGAGCTGCACCAGGGGTTTCGGCACCCCCGCCCAGCTCTTCATGTGTGTTGTAATTCACTGTCATGACTGTCACCAAGTCCTTGAACACCAAGTCCCCCTGACCCAGGTACTTCAGGGTGCAACGAATGAGGAAGCGGTCTTTGATGGGCATGGCAGCAGGCCATGAGCCACAAGGAACAGATGTGGACAGCGGTGACTCCAGGTGTCCAGGTGGACCTTGGGCCACTTCTGCCTGGATCTTCATTTCTAATGCTGCTCTCCAGCCAAAGGAACCAGGCTGCTGAGAGAAATGTCTGCTTCAAGGATTGAGGGAGGACAGAAATGAGCCCGGTGCATGTGGCAGTGCCAGGCCACATCACAAAGGTGCCTCCAAATGCCTAAAGGATGGTGACACAGCTCAAAGTGATGCCAGGGCCTACCAGAAAGTGCTCCCCAGAGCCAGAGCCGGAACAACCGAAGCAACCAATGAACTAATGTGTTGGATGAAACCCAAGTCCTGAGGGTGCCGTGCTTCAGTGATGGAATAATAAGCAGGAGAGAGGCGCAGGTCAGAATCCCAAACACTCCCCGCGCTACTCGTTCCCCACGCCTGCGCAGTGAGTGTGACGTGCTTCCAAGCACCACGGGAAAGTTACTTCACAGGCCAGCAACCTGCAGGTGTGACCTTGGCCGGGTGGGCTGGGCTCACAGGACAGTATGGGATCCTGCTTTGGTTTTCCCCCTAAAAACCCAAACCCAGACCCTTCCCACATGTCAAAGCTAACCGTGAGGGAAGCATCGGGTAGATGCAAAGGGAGGCGTCTTGTCTTACTTGACCGGGACTCAATGAAACAGTCAAGTTCCTGAAAACAGAAAGTCTGACCAAGTGTCACAAACACTTCTCTCCTTCTCTCTGTAAATTTGACTTTCAAATAAAAAGAAATAAATCTTAAAGTTATTTATTTGAAAGGCAAACACACACACACAAAGATCGATTTCCCATCCACTGGTTTACTCTTTAAATGTACCAAACAGCCAAGGCTGAGCCAGGCCAAAGCCAGGAGCCATGGAGTCCCAACACTTGAGGCACCGCCTGGTACATATTAGCAGGAAGATGCAATTGGGAATAGAGCAGGAACTCAAACCCAGGCAACCCATATGGACATCTTAAGGATTCCATCAGACATGCATCTCTCCAAGCTACTACAGACATAACTTTAAGAATGTTACATCTGCATAATTAATACAAGCAAATCAAAATAACATTCTTTAAAAACATTTATTTTTATTGAAAAAGCAGATTTTACTGAGAGATAACAGAAAGATCTTTTGTCTGCTGGTTCACTCTCCAAGTAGCTGCAATGGCTGGACCAGAGCCAATCCAAAGCCAGAAGTCAGGAGTTTCTTCAGGGTCTCCCACATGCAGGTGCAGAGCCCCAAGGCTTTGGTCCATCCTTAACTGCTTTCTCAGCCCACAAGCAGGGAGCTGGATGAGAAGTAGGGCAGCTGGGACACAAACTGGCATCCATATCGGAGCCCAGGACATGCAAAGCAAGGATTTAGACACTGAGCCATCGCACTGGGCCCAACATTTTCCTTTTTTGTCAAAGCCCCACTCAGCCTCAGCTCTTCGAGGATTTGTGTGTGTGAGCCATTCTCACTTTCTTATAACTACAATTTAAATTTTATAGATGCCAAAGATTTTTATTTTGTGTGGACCAACATTCCAGTTGAGTTAAGCCCCTGCCAGTGGCTCCCAATCCTAGCTGACCCACTTCTGATCCAGCTCCCTGCTAATGCACCTGGGGAAGCAGTGAAGGATGGTCCAAAGGCTTGGGCTCCTGCCACCCTCCTGGGAGACCCTGATAGAGTTACAGGCTTTTGCCTTCAGCCTGGCCCAGGCTCAGCTATAGCAACCATTTTGGGAGAAAACCAGAGGATAGGTCTCTCTGTCCCTCCCTCTAACCCAATCTTATAAAAAAAATCTTAATTTTTTTTTAATTTTGGTGCTAATTTTTTTTGAGATCCATGTAATATAAGTCTTTAAAATAATAATAATAAAAAAAACCCCAAAAGGGCCTGGCGCAATAGTGTAGCAGTTAAAGTCCTCACTTTGGATGTGCTGGGATCCCATATGGATGCCAGTCCTAATCCCGATTTCCCTGCTTCCCATCCAGCTCCCTACCTGTGGCCTGGGAAAGCAGTGGACGGCCCAAAGCTTTGGGACCTTGCACCCACTTCAGAGACTCAGAAGAAGCTCCGGGCTCCTGGCTTTGGGTTGGCTCAGCTCCAGCCGTTGTGGTCACTTGCAGAGTGAACCATTGGACAGAGGATCTTCCGCTCTGTCTCTCCTCCTCTCTGTAATTCTGACTTTCCAATAAAAATAAATAAATCTTAAAAAACCAAAACGACTTACCAAAACAAAAACAAAAAAAAAACCCCGAAACAAAAATGTAGGGATTGGTACATTACTGGGGCCCAGAGAAGACCCAGGCCGCCGAGTCACCAGCCCACATCAGGGCCTGGCTAATGGTGACTTGGAATCCTGACACAGGTCTGTCTGCACCGACAGGAAGAGCTCGAGAAAAGATCACCTGATAAGAGCCACAACATGCTGGTGGAGTCCTGGAGTGTGCCCAGTAGTTCACCAAGCAGCTATAGCTATTCGCTTACATACAACACACAGGATATTCTTGGGAGGAACCCCAAATCCAGGGATCATCTTGGTAAGGAAGGAGGAAAAGATAAGACTGTGGGAGGAGTGAAGATACTGTCCTGTGTACGGCTGACCTCAACACAGTCCCGTCATTCCACAAAAGCAAAACCTTGGCTGGAGATGCCAGGGTTGGACCACAGGCCTAGGCAATGTATGGCATCTCAACCCCAAGGCCCTTGCTGGACTGTCTGACTGGCTGGGCAGGCTCAGGGCACTGGGAGGAACCACGGGTGGCCCAGGCTGGCTGGAGGGCAGAGCAGGGCCCAGCAGGATTGTCCTCTCCAGCACTTCCAACAACCTGGACCCCAGAGCGAGGCCCAGTGTGCCTACTTCTGACACAGCATCTGCCCATGGCCCCAAGATCCCAGCACAGACTGGGTAGCAGGGTGGCCCAATGACATGTCCAGTGACAATCCACACCCTTTACCCAAGCAGGTCAGCCTTTTTTATCTCCCAAATATTTATACATTTCAATTAGTTAAAGAGAGCAAGAGATATTTTCCATTCACTGGTTCATTTTCTAGATGGTCACAATGGCTGGGCCTGGGCCAGGTGCTTTTTCCAGGTCTCCCAACACTTGGGCCAATTTCTGCTGCATTCCCAGGTCTCCAGCAGGGAGCTGGATTGGAAGTGAAGTGGCCGGGACATGAACCAGTGTCCATATGTATTGTCGGTGCTGCAAGTGGCAGCGGTTTTACTCACTGTGCCATAAGGCTGGCGCCACCTACTTTTCTCTTCAGATCTTCTCACCTGATATGATTTGTTCTGGGCATCTGGCAGCTGGCATTCATGTTTCTTCTTCAGGACTCAGCGATGGAGGAGTGGGGACAGGAGGACGCAGCCCCTGGGAGACAGAGCTGGCAGTTGCTCCTCAGGCAGGGTACACACATGTGTGGGTCAGAGGAGGCAGGTGGCACAGTGGCCCGGGGTGATAATCTTTTCCATCAAGGACACATCACCATAATTGTCTGGTTCCCTGACAGGGTGGGGACTCTGTGTGTGCAGCGTCTTCAGCTGCAGGACGTTCAGCTGGGTAAATCCCGGGGCTGTACAGGCTCGAGATTGTGACCCCACAGGGCAGCACAGCAAAGCCCAGGGGTCAGAGGTGAGGAGGGTTAGAGGTGTCTGAGGGCTCAGCAGGAGAGGCAGCTAGTCTGGCCGGCAGTGGCTGGGAAGGCAGCTGCATCTCAGGCGGGGTCAGGGATTGAACACAGATAGAACAGAAGGGCAGGCAGGTGGGGGAAACCCAATAGGGACATTGGTTCTGCCGCCAGCACCAGGTGAGTGGTCAGGATCTCTGTAGGCAACAAGGGAAGGTGCTGGCCAGGGAGGGCTGGAGGCGGGGCAGTGGCAGGCACAGTTCATGCCCGGGACCCTGGTGGGGGTGTTTCTGCAGCCTAGGACCCCTTCCCAGAAGAGCCTTGGGACCTGACACACTGGCCAGGGACACACTTGCTGTCATTATTTTTATTCACTTTCTCCTTTTGAAAATAAGAGTAAACATACAATATATATATATATATTTTCTTTGTAGATATATTAGCGACAGCGCAGGCGCTGTGAGCTATCCACACCCACTCAGAGGCAGTTTCCCATGGTGACATTTGGAATCTCTCTTTATTATTGAACCGCAGGGAGAGGAGAACCCAATGCTGAGAGACAGCTGAGATGAGGAAGCCAGGAAGGGGGGTGGCGGTCACTGAAGAGAAACCTTGAGCTCCATCCCAGAAACAGCCACTGGCTTGGCCTTGCCTCCAGCTCTCTCTGCTCCAGATGCCCTGGGCCCACGGAGACAGCACTGAGGGGTGTACAGCAGGCAGTGAGCTGGCAAGGCTGCAGTGGGGGCTCTGTGGCCTCTTGGTCTTGATGGTCAGGGCCAGGGTGCTGTGGTCTGATTGACAGATGTGGCTATCAGTCGCCAGCTCCAGGCTCAGCTCTGCCTCGCAGCACCTTCGGCTCCTGCAGCTCATCTGCCTCTCCAGGGAAGGCCATCAGGGCTCACCCCACATTGGGCAGCATTGCAGGGGCCTCTCCCATCACCCCTGGGCAGGCAGGGCCGGGGGCCCAAGGAGAGGGCCCCGTGCTCACCCTTCAGCTCCAGCTCCACGTCCTTTGGTCCCCGCCTCACCTGACCCTGAGTCAGCAGCAATGCGAGGGGTGAGGGGTGTCAGAGCACAGGAGTGCAATGAGAGGTCACTACTGGAGGAGGCCCGACCCCATCCTGAGGACCCATGGTGGGCTGCACTCAGGACCAAGGAGCCCAGGAGAACGGCCCGGGGGCCCTGCCTGGCCCCTCCGAGGAGGAGGAGGAACAGCAGCTGCCACCCCCAGGGGGCTCCTCCGAGGGCTGGGAGGTCCCAGGCGGGCACTGCGTGGGCCTCAGTTCTTGAGGATGGTCTCATAGGCCTGGCACACATGCTGGGACACCTCTGGGGCTCGACACTTCAGGGACAGCTGTAGGAGGAGAGAGGGGAAGGGAGGGCGTGCTCATCCTTGGGCCTGCTCTTTCGTGGTGGGGGGGAGGGGAGAACCACGAAGTGGGCAGAGTGGGGGCACCAGATGGGAGTGCGGGGTGTGCACACAGGGCCTGGTGGCGGCTGGGGCAGATGTGAGGTGAAGCAGAGGGGGCGACCAGCGCTGCCAGCCAGGCAGGGACCAAATATACTTGCAGCCCACACACCTGCTGTTAGCCCTACTGGCAGGCGGCATGACTCACAGGCTAGAGCTGTTAGGGATTGCTGGCCCCCTGTAGCCCCTGCGGGTCTGGGGTCCAGAGGATAGAAGCCTGACAGGAAATCTGAGAGGGTAAGGGGGTGGGAACAGCAGAAACAGGTCCCTCCTGGTGGATGGGGAGGGCCTGGGGGCAGGTCCTGATCTCCCACCCACAAAGCAGACATGGATGACAAGCCGCTTAGCTCTACATGAGGACTGCGCCTGGAGACCGGGCTGCAGACAGAGAAGCCACCTACTCCGTCCACTCAGCATCACTGGTCTGACAGGTGGGCCTGGAGTGGGGGGGTCTTGGTAGATGTGTGCAAGTGGGGGGCAACTCATTGGGAGGGTGTGGGGTGGGGGAGGGCAGGGGCAGCCATCTGGGGAGCAGCAGGGTGAGGAAAGGCCAAGAGATAGGGTGTGGGCAGGAGAGCTAGGTGCACAGGGGCCAGGCCAGGACATGGGGCTAGGGTGGACGGAGGAGAAGAGAGAAAAGCATTCTGCTGACCTCCAAGTCCTGCACCGCGGCGCCAGCAGGGAAGGTGGCCATGCAGCATCCAGACATAGGGAAACAGAAGTTACCACCACCGAAGCCTCCGGGGCAGCTCCCAGCCACCCAGGGGGCCAGCACTGCCAGTGCAGCCCAGGGCAGGCAACATCAGCAGAGCTGTGGCTGTCAGCGGCGCAGGTGCAGGCAAGAAGCAAAGCAAGGACTTCCCAGGGCCCTAGCACGGCAGCATGGTCCTCCAGCATCACCCCGGGGCCTGTGGAAGCCATCTCTTGCCCAGGTCAGATGCAGAGACCATAAGCAGTGGCTGCTGGGAGGCACCCACAGCAGTGCCAGACCTTACAGAATTCGCTGGCACCACTCTGGGCCAAGACCCACTTGGGAGACTTCTGTGGGGGTGACATGGCAGGGCCAAGTTGTTGCTTTTTAGAAAGGAGTTTTCCAGGGGCAGAGCTGACTCCCTCTCAGGCCATACTGTGAGGGACCCTAGGCAGGAGAGCCTGCCAGAGTGGGCCCTGGCTGGGTGGGTGGGAGAGGGGTTCTCACCGTGAAGTTGGGGTTCCCGGGCTGGATGCGCAGCTCAGCCAGCACCCAGATGCCATTGGTCAGCCTCAGGGACTGGTAGAGCATGTCCTGGGCCTCCACGTTCCGCTTGGCGATGGTGAAGACGTTGCTGTTCTGCAGCTTGCTGCTCACTGCCTCTGAGAGGGCAGAAGGTTGTAGGAGGTCCCCGTCAGGGTGGGGAGCGGTCCACGGCCAGGCAAGGGCCAACGAGGGCTGAGGGGTCCTTACCTGCATTGAGAGGGCAGTCTCGGATCTGGAATTGGGCTTCGTTCTCATTGGGGATGTCCTTCCATGTGGCCAGGAACATCTGCCGGTCTGGAAAGTGAGTGGGGATGCTTACATTCCTGGGGCCCCTCCAAAGCCAGGGACAGGCTGTGGGTCTGTCTAGCGTGCTGCATGCAAACTTGGGGCAAGCACGGGCAGTGGCACAGCTTGTGGCTGCCCTGGGCACACCCTTAGCTCTGAGGAGGCCTGAGTTCATAAGAAACCCTGGGCTTCCTGCTGCCCTTCTCCTACCCTCCCTCACGCCGGTCTCTCCTTCTCCTTATCCCCCCTCCCCATCAAGAGACTTCCTTGTGGGGAGAGGGCAGTGTGGAGGCTTCCAGAAGTGAGCCTGTTCTGGGATATGTCTGAGGCTTCCTGCTACCCAGGAGTAAAGGATGAGGGTGAGCAGGAGGGCCCGCAAGTGGGAAGGGGTATGTGTGGCACAGTCCACCTGCTGGGCCAGGTGTGGCCATTGTGGCATGTTCTGCAGGGCACTGGGTCAAGGGGCAGGTGAACCCACCCAGGCCTTGGCAAAGCAGCCCCTGACTCACCCATCTTCCCATCCTCCACAAAGAGGATGTGCAAAGGGTATAAGGTGCTGAAGTAGAAGACGTCGATGTTGTTCTTCACGGCCACCTAGGTACGGGTGTGCGTCAGCCCCGGGCGGGTCGTCCCCACCCACCATGTCCCTTTACCTTGGCTGGGAAGCCCACCTGCAGGTTGTTCAGAGGCTCCATCTTCATGACCGAGCCCACCGTGTTGAGAGGCAGCGAGATCTCCACAGTCTGGTTGGGGCTCAGTGGTGCGTGCACCTGGAGAGGGGCGGCGGGGGCCAGGCCAAAGCTGGGGAGAGAGAAGCCCCCACAAGTATGGCGGGGGAGCAGGTGCTGGTGGGATGCAGATGGGCTGCTCGAGCGCTGGCTGGCAAGGAGCTTCAGTTTCAAGCTCCTTGTCACCCAAGCTCTTGCACGCACCCTGGCTGCTCAGTGGCCGTTGCACAGAATGGAAGGGACACTGCCAACAGTAGGCCTGCTGCTGGTGCCTGCCCCTTCGACCCCTGGAAGCGAGGCCTTGCCCCTCCTTGCTCCTCAAGCTCCTCCTCCTACCACCAGGGGCCTGGGCACAGTGTGAGCTGCCTAAGGGGACACTGGCCAGGACACATGTGGCCCGTTTCAGAAAGGCTCTGTTTCTCTAAAGCAGCACATGAGTAAACAGAAGACCCAGTTTCTTGTTGAGCACAGCAGTACGAACTGGGGCCCCAGATCAGGTATCCATTCCTAACCCCAGGAAACAGATGCACGCCACTCCACCTCCTGGGTGAGGTCCTTGCCCACAATGCAGGATGAGTGACTCCACCAGGAATCAGGTGGAAGAAGAGCTGGGGGACCCCAGTCCTATGCAGTGGCTCAGTACTCCAGGCTTTCCTGGGAGCCAAACCCCTGTCTGCTGTGACCTGAGGCAACATCCCTGTCCTCACTGAGCCCTGGAGGCCATGGCCTGCACTCCCCGGGGCTGTTGCATGCTTCAAGTGAGACGATACCCCCAGTGCCCTGGGTACAGGGCATGTGTCCAGCACACGGCAGAATAGCTGAGAGCAAAGAGCAGCTCAGGGCCCACCTGTGGCCTCCGGTGCCTGTGGAGGGAAAGGGGCAGAGCTGCCCCAGCCTCCCTGCTCTGCCTACAGGTCTGGGTCTCCTTAGCCAGGGCTCCTCCGAGGAAGCAGCCCCTTCAGTCAACTTCTTAGAGGCTCAGTTTGCTCATCACTGGAGCCATTCAGGAAGAGGGATCATCAGGAGGGGCTGCTGGAGCCCCTGGAGCCCTGGCCTGACCCACGGAGGTGCAGATAGCTGCAGGAATGACTTGTATCAGGGTAGGACAGACCCTCCTGATGGGCGGGGTGCTGTTGCTTAGGAAACACTCTCCCCGCTCTGTCTGTGGAGTCTGAAGTAGTCGCCACTGGGGGCTAAAGCCACAGTCTGTGGGGCCGGGAAGACGTCCCAGTCTCTGGTCTGGAGCTCTCAGCCCCTGCCTGGGGGTGACTGGCCAAAGGGAGCTCACCTGTTACGGTTGAACTGGATGGCAAAGTCGGTCATCACCTGCAGGGCCTTGTTGGTGAGCTGGAGGTCCATGGAGATGGCGCCCACTTGGCGCGTGAAGGTGCCCGAGATCTCCAGTCCCTTAGCCTTCATGGCTGGGAGCCAGACCTGCAGGAAGAGTGTGTGGAAGGTGAAGCCGTGGGTCCTTTTTCTCTCTCTTCAGAGCAGGCCTCCCCTCCTGGGGGAGAGGGAGGAGCCTAAGCCCCCAGCATATGCTGCAGAGGTGCTTAGTGCATTGGAGGGCAGCTCTAAGGTCAAAGAAGGTGGCGAGAAACCCGGCATGCCGGCCAGCCTCCTCGCAAGCCAAGGCCAGAGCTGAGTGTCCAACAGCTTCCTGGCTGTCACAGCCTGTCCCTTGCCGGAGGCATGGCTGGCCTAGAACTATAGAAACCGGTCAAAGCAAGGACAGGACCTAAGCAGACCCCTCATCTGGCAGGCCCTCTGCTGCTTGGCTGCCCTTGTCTCAGCTCAAGGGACGCTTCCTTTGGGAAGCCTGCTGTGGCTCCTTCCCCAGTTCAGGTCCCAGTGACGTCATGGCAGATACACAGCATGGGTCAGCACCCTGCACCCAGCCGACTGTCCTGACATTCTTGGCTGAGAGCCTGCCGGGTGTGTGGGGAATGTTGACTGAGCAACAGCAGGAATTACAATCCCACCCATGAAGGGCAGCACTGGGTCACTCTGTGGCTACACAGACACCTCACAAAATTTGGTCTCATTTGGGGAACTCCCCAGTCCCTCGATGACAAAGGGCTCAGGTCCCACCTGATAGCTGCCCCAAGTGCACCTGGTAACAACCCTGTCCTCTCAGCCCTGCTTCCTTCTGCCTGTCACTTGGGCCTCCTTACCTCTCCTCCATCTGTAGCCACCTGGGGGCCAACCCATGCCTCTCTCCCCTGCCTACAGTACTCAGTCACCTTTCAAGATGCAAATCTGACCACAGCACCTGAAAACTCCTTCCAACCCCTTCCAGCCCCTCAAAGGCTGCCCCCATCCTCCCCGGGACCCACCTCTCCTCTGCTGGGAACACCCCACCCTACTCCCCTTACTTGGTTAACTCTGAACAAATCAGTGAGGGCAGGAGCTACTTGTGTCAGTTCTCAGCTGTGACCTGACATGGAGATAGCACATAGGGGGGCCACCAACCCCGGCCTTGGGCCCAGGCTTCCCTGTACGCTGCCTCTCACCAGGCTTCCTTCCTCCTGGTACAGCCTTGCTCCTCTCCCAGCCACAGGTGCCTGGTTCTGTTGGCTGCTCTTGGGAGTCTCATACAGGTCCTGTTTACTGGACGAATCAATGAACCCTCACCCAGCAGCCCCTGTGCAGCCCTGAATGCTTAAGGCAGTCAACACTCAGTGACACATACAGTTGGGTCCTAGCACCTTTCTCCGCATTGTTTAGGAGCTTCTCTTGCAGCCCGCCCTGATTATTCCTGATGCTATAACCAACACGCAAGCCAAGGGCCAGCACCCATAGAGCTGTAGCAATCCCTACTGAGCTTTCAACAGTTCCGAGAGGGCCAATCATGTGGCAATGAGACAAACATCTTCTATGTCAAGGTGTGGAACCTTCTTTTCTGCAAAGGGATATTTGTAACACCACTCACCCGGCCATGCAAAATCAGCAACTTAAACATCAGCTTGCTACAGACATACTGACTTTTAAGTCTCCCGTGTGGCTGCCCTGGCAGGACCAGACCATGTGATCGGACAGGCCTTATGCAGCCCACGGGGGGGTGAAGGTTCCCACCTCTACTTCACATCAAGCCCAAAAGCAGGCTCTCCGGTCAGGTCCTACTGACCCTGACGATGCCAGCATGAGGGCAGGTGTACAAATGGTTCCCTGACACTTTGGGCGTGGTCCCACAGGACCTGCGCTCAGCTCCAGGCTCTCTCACTACCAGCACTGTGAGCACAGGCAGCCAGCACTCAGCTTTCTCAGTACAGATGGGGACAACAGCACTTGGGCTGCTGGGAGGAGGCAGTAGGAATGCAGCGTGGGTGCCTGGCATGTAAGCTGGCAGCTGCCGCCAACAGAACTGCTGTTGGCTGTGCCTCCTCGGGACCCACGCCCCACCAAGGCGCCTGCCTGGTGCGGGGGTGGGGGGCTTCAGCCATCATCACTGTAGGTGGTGCCTACACACCATGGCTGAGGTCAGGGCAGGGCAGGGCAGGGGATGGTTCATGGTTCTCTGGTCACGACAGACCTCACTGTACAGTGCCAAGCACATTTCAGAAGTGGCAGCTCTGGCGGCTAAACCCTCCTCCTGATGCCTGACCCACAGGGTCTTATACCCCAAACTCAACTCCATCTCAGACCTTTTCCCACCTGCTGCTCAAACCAGATCCCCCACTCCACAGGTCCTGCTGCTCCTCTCTTCCACGGGGATCCATTTCTACCCCCTGACATCTTTCTTGGTCCAGGCCCTATCATGGTCTCTGCCAGACTCCATGCTCTGCCTCCTTCCCTCCCCACAGCCCCTGGTTTCAATGCAAACAGGTCTGCTCCATCACTCTGCTCACCAGGGTCAAGAGCAAGTGCTGAGCCTTGCCCCATCCAGCACCCCAGCCTTCACCCTACTCATCTCTGGTCTGGCCAGGAGTCTCAAGGGCAGAGCCATCTCAGTAGCACAGCAGGCATGTGTGGAGGCGCAATGGGGTGGGAGAGTAGGTGCACATGCCAGGTTTGGAGGGACAGATTCAGGGATGTTGGACTTCCTGTCCTGGGGACAAGAATCCTCACAATGTACTACCAAGAAATGTGGTGAATTTTTCTGTTAAATCCTGAGCAGCCTGCTCCGTGTCTTGCTTAGAACTTTGCTGGGTGTCAGGTGCTGTTCCAGGAACTGGTGGCACCCTGTGCTGTACCGCTAACGGCTGCGGCCGTCCTGGGGTTGGCAGCACTGAGATCTGCACTTGCGTTCTCTTCTTTTCATGTTCTCTCTATGTGGGGATGTCATGGGATTCCTCTGGCTTCTGTAAGCGGGCTGTGCCTCCAGTACAAGGTGCTAATGGCACTGAAGCAGGCTCTTCCTCACCTCCAGGTCTGCCCACAAACATGTTCCGGGCATGGAACCTGGCTCCACGGGCTGGAGCTCATGCTACACGCCTCCTGACTTAGTTCTTTTTCTGACTCCCACCACCCTGCTCCTCTCATTAGCAGTGGTCTGAGGGAAATCCACACAGATTGCTTAGGGAGTTCCGAGTCTGCTCTTGGGCTGAGGATGTGAGGTACTTACTGCTTTAGGGGCCACATAGGACCCCGACAGGCTGCCCACGCCACTGGTCAGGTCGAAGAGGTCACTCAGGCCACTGCCCATGGGAGCACTGAGGTTGGCTGGTGCTGCTGTGGTTGAGGGGGCTGCAAAGTTGGTGCCCCCAATCTAGAAAGGAGGGGGGAAGAGTCAGAGGCAGGCACCACAGGAGTGGCACCAATTCCCAGGAGGAGCAGGATCACCAAGCTCTTGAGAGAACAAACAGGGTGGGGCTGGGTGCTGGACAGCCCTGACATCAAGTCAAACTGGCAAATAAACAAGACAGAGGGATGGGGTGGGGCAGAGAGGCAGAGCCCTCCCATGTCCTGCAAGCTTGGAGACCTGGGGGTAACCTCGGGAGAAGGGCTGGGGAGGCTCCCCAACTTACAGCTCAAGGGTCCAAAGGAGAGAATGGGGGACCTGCAACACACTATTGGGGGCACAGTGCTGGGCAGATGGGGCTCTGCCTCCAGGAGGTCAGAGCAGGGACCAGGAAAACTGTCACAAGATGTGAGAACAGGTGAAGCATCTACAGGAATAGGGGTTCGATGGCAGCTGGGTGCCAAACAGCCAAAGAGGCCGCCCAGTGCCTGACCAAGAGCCAGGGCTCAGCAGGGAGTAGCTGCAAGGACAAAAACTTTGTGACACAGGGTTGCACCATACCCCTTCAGGCTCATCCCCCATCTCCAAGCAGAAGCAGGCAGGGTGAAGAGAAGAGGCAGCGACATGCAGAGAGAAGCCAGGAGAGACCAGGGAGAGACCAGAGAGAGACCAGAGAGAGGGATAAGGTTAGTCATCGTGGCTCTACCCGGAGCAAGTTTGGTACAAAGCCCAGACCCCATGTCTCTGAAGGAAGGCCACTGTCCCCATGGTTATCCCCTCAGTCGCCCTCCTACAGCTCGTCCTACCCTTGCCCCGCAGCAATGGCTGCCAGTCTCCTGCCCCCAGGCTGCAGCCTTGGGGACCTGGGCTCTCCACGGTCAATGAAGGAACTGGCTGCCTTCTCCTTGGGCCCAGAAAAGTCCCAGTTCATCACTCCCTGGCTTTGTCTCTATCAGGTGGGCCTGGCTGGAATGCAGCTGCCAGCTGGTGCAGCCCAAGGGTGAGTGGACCCAGGTCTGGATGCTCAAGGCCAGGAGCATCCCTGCCATCCAGGTAAAGGCAATTGTGCAGCCAGAACTGAAGAGATGGGGTGAACTGCCCTGCACCCACACTGGCCAAGTAGCCTGGGATTCAGTGGTCCAACGCAAGGGCTCAATCCTATCTCTGCCACTGAGCAGCTACGCTAGTCTGGAGGGAGAGTTGCCCAATTTCTCATTTGAGAAGGGAGCTAACAGCTGCCTTGGAGGGACTCTGTAAGATACCCGAGGCACTCCAGGACTGCTGCCCTGAAGGTTACGCTCAAACATCACCCAGAGGGACATACCAGGCTGTCCAGGCCACCGCCAAGCAAGTCCACAGCTCCCATCTGCACTGATGAGGTGGCCAGGGGTGGGCCACTCACTGGGGGGCCCAGGTCCAGGTTGAGGAGGTCACCCAGCAGGTCCCCCTGGGTGGGGACAACATCCGGCTGCTCCCCAGGTGGCGCTCCAGCAGGGGCTGTCTCCGGGCTCTCGGTGCTCTCACTCCTGCCAGGTACAAAGGAGGCAGGGTCAGTAGTGGGGGTGTCAGGCTGTCTCAGCAAGGCCAGAGTCCCACCTCAGGCATCCCTGCCAGGACAGGTACTGGGGCTCCCTGCACTCATCCCTTCTGCCTTCAGTTTCTGCACATGTCTTTTAGGGTCTCCACATGGATGGGTGAAGGGGAAGGGCTGCCTGTGGTCCCTGCCACCCTTGACCCGCCCACCTGGGAGAGCACCGAAAACAGAGTCCTGGACCAGCCAGTCAAGCTCCCAATGTCTGAAGTGCTCATTTGCTAACCAGGGCGATTTTCTGCCAGAGCCATTTTAAGGGCCCTAGGAGATTGGCAAACACCCTGTGTGCAGGAAGCACTGGGTTGCAGAAGTTGGAGTTTCCCTCCATGCAGGTCTCACTCACGAGGCGGTGCGGGGCGGCAGGCTCTTGTGCACCACGCCCCGGCCCCCCTCCACGAAGGCGCTGGGTGGCTTGTGGTAGACGGATGCCAGCGTGCCAATGTAGCAGATGAGCTCGTCCAGCAGTGTGGGCTCAATGAGGTCTGTCTCTTCTGAGATGAGTGGTTTCTCGGCCAGCACTACCTCCTTGGCGGCCACAGGGTCCGTGGAGAGCAGGCGCCAGTAGATGTAGCCTCGGTCCCGCAGGTCTGGGTTGTCTGAGTCCTTGGGAGTTAATTGGGGGAGGGAGAGAAGAGGAGCCATGAACACGGAGCAGAGCAGGTGGGTGAGCGGAGGCCAGGAGACTCCTGCAGCCACATCATCAAGGTGATAGTGGGGACCCCATTCCCCTCTTCCCCTGTAGCCTGTCTCCACCTCACCATTGACCCCACTCCACTTCTCCCAGTTGGAGCTGGGACTGCATGGCACGCACCTGAGTGGCCAGGCTGAGAACCTGTTGCACGAGCTCCTGTGTCTCTGTTGGCTTCTTCAGGAACAGCTTCACGATGGCCGTCAGCAGCTGCAGCTGCACCTGCATGTGGGGCAGGGGGACCAGTGAGAGGAAGACTTTGTAAAGCTGCTGCAAACCAAGAACAGCTGTACAAGGTTTGGGGCTGGCCCTGGAATGCAGCACAGGCTGGGAGGTGTGTGGGTGCTACCAAGCAACTCAGACCCTGATATCAAGCACTCAACATGGAGCTGAGCAAGTGTACTTGGCAAACCTAAAATGTCTGTGAGGCTGGGCGCTGTCCAGGCCTGAGGTTCTGGGAATTGGGCTGAGCTCAGGCCACAAGGTATCTGGACAAACTCGAAACCTACAACATCACAAGACACGTATGGCTGGTTCACTTCTCAAAGGGATTACCTGTCAACAGGTGAAAGCGTCAGCAAGCCCCAAATGAGTGGGCCACCAGGGCCCATAGCGCCAGCCTGCCATGGAAGAGCTGTGCTTTCCCCTACCCGTGGGTGGGGGAACTGCTCCTGCTGTCTGCCACCTACTGCCCTGGCCTTCCACCTGGACATGCTTGTGTCTCAGCCTGGCCAACAGCTCATACCTTGGGTCTCCTGCTGAGGCCCCAGTAAGCCCTGAGATCAATCACTTGGGCAGTCCCATGGCTGTGAACCCACTGTGGGCAGGGCCACTGTCTGCCTCATTCACCTCTGTGTCCCCAGTTACCTCTCAGTCTAGTGCCAGAGCTGGTGCTAGCACTATGGTGTAGCAGGCTAAGTACTGCTTAGGATGCTAGCATTCTATATTAGAGTTCTGCTTCAAGTCCTGGCTGCTACAATTCTTTTTTTTGTTTTAAAATATATATATTTTTTAATTGGAAAGTGAGATTTAGAGAGAGGATAGATAGAGAGAAAGATCTTTCATTTGTTGGTTCACTCCTCAAGTGGCAATAATGGTTAAAGCTGAACCTATCCAAAGCCAGGAGCCAAGAGCTTCCTGCAGGGCTCCCAAGGGAAGTGGAGCAGCCGGGATATGAACCTGCATCCTTATGGGATCCCGGCACTTGCTAGGTGAGGACTTCAGCTATTAGGTTACTGTGCCAGGCCCTGCTATAATTCTGATCCAGCACCCGTTAATTCAGCTGGGAAGGCAGTGGAAGCAGTCCAGGTGCCTGGGCTCCTTGACAGCCACGTGGGAGACCTGGAAGAAGTTCCAGGCTCCTGGCTTTAGCCTGGCCAGATGGGGAATGAACCAGTGGACGAAAGATTTTTCTGTTTCTCTGCCTCTCAAATAATACACAAATAAATCTTAAAAGAAACATGGGATGGGATTCTTTAAAGAGAAAAACCTGTGTATTTGAGAAAAGAGAAAGTGAACAGAAATCCAGATGACTGCCCTAAGACATAAACTCATCCCTGGACTGTATTCTCCCACATTTCCAAAGTACACCCATCTGCTAACAGAGAATATCTGTGCAGGAACAGTGCCCTACACTAGTCCCTGCCCAGCTGCAGTCTCATTTGTAGGAGAGGGCACGTGAGGCTGTGGAAGCAGGGCAGCGCCAGGAGTCTGAGGCTGTGTCAGGGGCAGGTTTTGGAAAAGGAGGTAGGACCAATGGTGCAGCAAGCTTGGTAGCAATACTGTGGCTGCGTATCCTGGACCTGTCCAGCAGGAGAGCACTTTCCGCGACAAATGACTCCATTACCCTGCCACGCAGCACGAGTGAGACTGGAGAAGGTACGGCCTGTGAGTGGGATTAAATGTTCCAGAATCCCCATGATTTGGCCACACACAAACCAATGGCAGAGGAGCTCTAGGCTGGCTGTTTCCAAGGCAGGAGGCAGCCCAGGATCTGCTGCCAACCCCTGGCCAGGCCATCCGTGGGAAGCCATTCCGTCTGTGAGGATGAGGGGGGCACACAGGCAAGGGCAGCACACAGGGTTCTTCTAAGCTTTGCAAAAGACAATTAGGGCAGCTTGCTTGGGGCTGAAGTGGGCTCGCATCTCATCCACTCTCTGGTCTTTTCACTAGGTGACCCTGGACTAGGCATCTAGCCTGTCTACAGGTGAAAGTGTCAGCGAGCCCCAAATGAGTGGGCCACCAGGGCCTGTAGCACCAGCCTGCCACGGAAGAGCTGTTTCCTCATCTATCAAACAGGTGCCCTACCCTACAGGGTCAATGAGCAGAGTCCCTGAGGCAACAGAGAACACTTCTTAGGGACTCTGCTCTCCTGGAACAGCTGTCCTCACCCCACTACCTCACACAAAAGTTCCACTAGCTGCCTGGGACCACTCATCACTGCCAGGCTCCGGGCTTCCCACTCAGGTCTGCCTTGGTCTCTGCTGTCATAGGGTGCCCTGCCCACAAGCCCAGGGCCCTTGGCTCAGCTTCTCCTAATACGTGATGCCCCCATGAGCCTGTCTATTCCAGACAACCCTACTGCAGTGGTGCCAGGGGCTGTACCATCCACACAAGATGGCATGGTAGGACCAGGGACAGATGCAAGTTGGGTGGATGAATCTTCCTGCCCATGGCCAGAGAGGTCCAGCAGTCAGGATGTGGTTCACTGAGGCACCCCAGAATGAGCTCTCTAACTGCAAAGCATAGAAGAAGAGCTTCACATTGCATGCAGACTTGGGTGGTGGAATGACCGTGGGTAGGACACCACCATCACTGCTTACTCAGCACTGCAGTGGGCACACCACTCAGAGCAAACAGCTGGTCACCTGCAGGAATCCTGCCCCAAACACAAGAAAACAAGCATGGTGGGCAGCAGAGGAGGACCCTGGCTTCAGAACCTGAGAGCTCTGTCTCTTGTCACTGCATCAGGCCCCTGGCTGAGCTCTGTCTCCTCTGACTGCTCTAATCCTGGCTCCTTAGCAGGCTTAACTGAGGAGTAAGAGGCTGTGAGAGATTTACTCTAACACGGGGGCAGAAACACACCCCTGCAG
Source organism: Ochotona curzoniae (assembly GCF_017591425.1). Classification (NCBI taxonomy): domain Eukaryota; kingdom Metazoa; phylum Chordata; class Mammalia; order Lagomorpha; family Ochotonidae; genus Ochotona; species Ochotona curzoniae. The sequence continues at coordinate 8,459,526 of NW_024467101.1, read as the reverse complement.
GGCACACTTGGCAGGAATCCTGGGTGGCCCTGATTGCAGGGACAGAGACCATCACATGCCCAGCTCCATGTCTCAGAGGCGAGGGCAGGAAGAGGCTGGAACTGAGAGTGAAGGTAGCTTGGGGCGGATAGCAGTAGGCAGAAGGGACAGTGGGAGTAATTTTTTACAATTTGGGGGTGACCATCTGTTGTTTTTGCTGGCGTGACTGAGATGTGGGATCCACACCCTGCAGAGTCACAGGCACTGGCTATGAGTATGCACCTAGGCCCAGGGAGGGTTCTCTCTCTATGGCAGTCAGTACTCACCAACGCCTGGCAACCACTGTCTTCTAGTGGCCTGCCTCCACTAACGAGAGTCCACCCAAGGCAGAAGCCACCGCAGGGAGGCAGGGACAAGCTCAAAGTCACCATCTGAGCCCCTGAGGCAGGACAGTGCGAAGGGACCCTGGAGGTGCCAGCCACAGGAACCACATGGTCTCCTTTCTGGCCTGAACTAGGCTGCGTCTGACACAAACCAGTAATAGCTAAAAAGTGCTAAGGATATAGCATGGAACATTCCAGTTAACTGTCACAGCAAAGCCTCATGCTTCTCATTTTACAAATGAGGACAGTGAGGCTGAGAGAGGTAAAGGGCTCAACACAAAGCCACTGAGCTGGAAAGGGACAGACGAAGGGTGTGGATTCAGATTCCCAGGCCCCCTGCATCCTGCTTGGACTCCACTGGATGACACTGTCCTCGTGGGGCAGCTAAGATCTCTGCTCTCAGAGAGGCCCAGACACATGCAGAGACTGCCCAGCTCACAAAGAAGGCAACACAAACAAGACGCTCAACCCCACTTGTAGCAGCAGAGCAGGCAAAGCTACACTGAGCTACCCTTTACCATCGATCAGATGGGCAAAAACAAGCAGGAAAGAGGGCCGGGCCAGGCAGGAGCGTGTGGGACCAGAGGAACCAGCATTCACTCCGTGCCCAGGACACCCAGGCCACAGCTACAGGGTCCCCAGCACACACAGCTTCTCCTCTAAGCATCCTACTTGTGTGACTCTGAACACAGACGTGCAACACACAGGCAACTGCACATAACTCTTCTGTTTAAAACCCGTCAAGTGAGGTGGATTGTGTAAATGAATAATGGCAGGGCCCTGATACATTTTTAAGGAAACAAAGCAAGGTCCTAAACAACTCAAATATACCAGTACTGTGTTATATAAAAGAAAGAAAAAAATACATATATATATATTTCTCATTTATTGCTCCTATGAACAGAGTCTGTATCTGTGATTTTGTCCACTTGCCAACTTTGCAGCCCCCAAATCAATCCTACAGGCACCTCTGTGGTCACCTGTAGACACATGTGGAGTCCTATGACACGCCTGTTCTGAGTGGACCTAAGTCAGGCCAGGTTCTGCCTTCCTTCCTGTTGGAGCTGCCCTGATGCCAACGCGGGTCTGCTTGGTGCCATGTTTTTCACAGTTTGAGAGACCTGAAGCACACGGGCCAAGTGCTATGGAGAGTTCCTAAGCACAGTAAGGACAGCTATACTGAGTGTCTTTTGGAGAAAACAGGTATGTTAGATAAGCTTCACTCAGGCAGGAGTTACAGTGTGGTGAGCCCTGAGTCCAATGTTAAGTCAACGGACAATGTGTATCAACTAGGCTACCTTTAGAGAGGAACATGCACGGCAAACAAGGCTACACACCAACCATGTGCAGAGCTCAGGAAGCAGACTCCACAGCTCTCCCGTGAGAAGGTTCAGTGCTCACTAACCAGTGTCCGCACTCACCACAGGAAGGGCTATGAATGTTCACAGCCCACTGCGCCTGTGTGTATGTTTACATGTGTGTGCATCTGCTGGTGTATTCAGAACTCTTCTGTGGAAACATCCTCAAGAGAGCAGGAGTACTGGTGACCTCTGGGAGAACTGGTGCCCGGAACAACAGTGGGAATAACTTTCCATTGTAAGTCAGTCCTAGATCCCTTCAATCCTGAACTGTGTCAGTGTAGTAACTACCCAAACACAGATAGGAAAATGGAAAGTAAAGCAGTAACTTAAACCCTCCTGTCACCCATACCACCAGGAGCACCTCATGTGTCCCTGAGGAAAGGGGTCACACCTCTCCCTGACACATCCAGTCTGTCCACACCGGCAGTGCAGGAGTGAAATGACCGTCAGGGCAGGATGGGCCACGGGTTGGGGGAGGGACCTGACCCACCTGGCCCGGTGGCCCACCTGCGTGCTCTCGTCATGGAAGCCCTCGAGGAAGCTCTCCAGCAGCTCGTCAGCGTTGTCAATGCGCTCGGCATACTCGCCCACGATCCAGATCATGGCAGCCCGGGCCTCAGGCTCATCCAGCGAGTCCAGGTTCTCACACAGCGTGGCAATCACACTCTCATACCTGGGAGACCAGGGCACAACAGCATGTGAGCTCAAGCAGCCCCCACAATCACTCCTGGGGAGACCCACAGCAAGCTGCCCGACAAGACCCCGAGATGTGGTGAGCAAACTGGGTTTAAGATAGATCTGTTCCATTTTAACTCTTATTTTAGCCTTCGGAGCACAAGGGCAGCTCAGGGGAAGTAAGGAAAACCCAGAGCTTCCTTTGAAAGAAGGAAGAGGGGTGAGCGCGTACTTGTTGGGGTACTTGCGGAAGATGTCCTTAATGACCACGATGGCTTCCTGGACCACGTAGTTGACCTTGGTCTGGATGAGGTCGAGCAACGTGCTCACACAACGTTCTGCGGATTGCTGTATGGGAGAAGACAGGAGTGTGGGCATGGTCCTGGGGCCCGAGCTCCACCAGAGCCTGAGCCAAGGGCTCTAGGCCACTCCTTCCTTGCCTATCTTCCTTGTTACAGTGTGAATCGAACACTCTGCCCAGATAACAGGGCAGAGGAGCACCCATGCCAGATGATGGCCTTGTGACGGTAGGGGACCTAGGGAGGCGGGATGGGGGATACAGGATGAGACTGAGAAGCAGCCCAAGGCAGAGATGCTGAGAAGGGGTCCCCCAGACCAAGGACACTCCCCCTGGCCAAGCCCTGAAGGCTCCAGTCTGACTCTACCTCTCTCTCTCCAAGATTTTATTTACTTGAAAGATTGACAGGGAGAAAAAAAGATCTTTCAACTTCTGGTTCATTCCTCAAACATCCAGAACAGTCTAGGCTGGGCCAGGTCAAGGCCAGGGACCTGAACACCATCCAGCTCTTCCATGAGTGGCAGGAGACCAGGGATTGCAGCCATCTTCTGCTACCATCTGACACATGAGCAGGGCGCTGGATCAGAAGTAGCACAGCCGGGACGCTAGTCCTGCAAGCAGTGGCTTGACCACCACACTGCAACACTGGCATCTCCACCTCTTTTTCTAAAAAAGCTCACGTTCCTGCCTCCAGGGTTGTGAGTACTGCAATGAGTTAGGCCATCCCATTTGAATGCCAGTTCAAGTCCTGGCATCTTCACTTCTGATCCAGCTCCCTGCTAATGATCAGGGAAAAGCAGCAGAAGATGGTCCACGTGTTTAGGTCCCTACCACCCACATGGGAGACCCAGATGAAGCTCTCAGCTACTGGCTTCAGCTTGAACCAGCTCTGGTCATTGCCACTCTCTGGGGAGTGAGCTAGCTGTCTCTCCTTCTCTTTCTGTAAACAAAGATATCTCACGATGGTCAACATACACCCAAAGGATAAACATCTAAGGGTCTTCACTGTGCACAACCAATTTTTCCAGGATCCCCTAGCTGCCAGAGAACCTGCTGAAGATTCTGGTTCATGGGGGGCTGGCACTGTGGCATAGTGGGTAAGGCCACTGCCTGGTGAGATCAGCACATTTTATGAGTAGTGGTTTGAGATCTGGCTGTTCCATTTCCAATCCAGCCCCCTTTTTAATGCACCTGGGAAGACAACAGAAGACGGCCCAAGTGCTTGGGCCCCTGCACCCATGTGGGAGAGCCAGAAGCAGCTCCAAGCTCCTGACTTCAGCCTGGCCCACCCCTGGCTATTGCAGCCATTTGGGGAGTAAACTAGTAGATGGAAGAACTTTCTGTCTCTGTCTTTCCCTCTCTTGGTATGAGTCTGCCTTTCAAATAAGTAAGTCTTAAAAACACTTTGGGTCCAGCAATCAAGGAACGTCTTCATAGGCATAAAAAGAAGGAATGAGACGGCAGCGTAGAAGCTTTTGCGGCCTGGGGAACTCAGAGAAAAATGCCAGGGACAGCCGAGTCAGGACACTTGCTAGAGCATTCAGCAGGCAGCGCTCTGCCCCAGAGCCCTATGGAATGGAAGCTAAGTCCACCCTGGCCTCCTTCAGCTTGTGACCGCCCCTTCGTTTTAGCTAGGGCTGTGGGAGAACCATTACTGTGATGGGTTAATGTAAGCCAGAGCAACTCATAGGGCCACAGAAGACAAGATGTGGAGGAGCCGGACCAGACCTGCACTATGGCCCTTCTGGAGCCTAAGCTGGCAGATGCTGCTGAGATGAGACTGGCCTACCATGGGCTCATCTCCCCCTCCCAGGCTGGCCAAGAGCCCCAGAGCCTCACCTCCACCTTGATGGCGCAGCGGCCGATGGCGCGCACAGCCTTCCGCACAAAGTCCACATCCACTTCTGTTGCGTATTCTTTCAGCTCTGCCAACACCTGTCGCAAACACAGAAGATACAGCTGGGGAACTGGCGGGGTGGGGGGCCAAGGCCTTAGGGCAGTGGGAACACACAGAACCCTACAAGGATGGGATTCTGACTTCTGCTCCAGGGAAGGGGGGGAGGGAGGGAAGGAGGGAGGGAGGGAGCGGTCAGGTGCTGGGAAGCAGGGAGGGGAGGGCTGGCTGGCAGAGCTGGACCCTCTGTTTTAGGTCGAGCTTGTCTAACATGTCAACTACTTTTTCATGGATGGCTGGTGGGTAACAAGAGCATTCTTTAGTAACAAAAATTTCAGGCTTTTTTTTTTCTTTTAATTTTCCTGGCTCACAGGGCCTGTGCCTGTGAGAAGAACTATTAATGATGATTACACTGTCCAGCTGGCCCAGAGAGCACAGCCTGGGGGCGGTGGTGGCGCTGCTGGCCCCTATCCCGCTGACCTGGGCGATGTTGGCCTGGGAGGCCAGGCGGATCATGATGTCCAGCTTCTCCAGCTTCACGTAGATGGGGTCGTTGTACTTCACGAAGAAGACCTTCATCTCGTGCTTTAGGATTTCGGGTCTGGAGGCAGAGCATGAGGCCCGAGAGAGCAAATCATGTAGACACCCAACCTAGGCTTGCTGGGCACTTCTGGGGTCAAACACGTCACACTCCTGGGCAAGCGCCTGCTCACCGGCCTGTCTGGTGACCACAGGCCTGACCTCCCCCGCCTGTAGGGGAGCTCACAGTCAAGGACAGCAAACGGCAGGCAACAGGCTTGAGAGCCAGGTCTTGGTTTCTATTTCATCTGCGACCTCATACCTGTTTCCTTGTGCATAAAATGCAGACCATCACAGGTCCGAGCCTCCTAGTTCTAGAACGGCCTGGCAAGGGGCTGACATCAAGGCACAGCAGGTTAAGCCATTGTCTGTGACACCAGCATCCCATATTAGCACCAATTCAAATTTGGACTACTTCACTTCTTCTATTTAATTGTTAATTTTTTTTATTGGACAGTCACATTTACAGAGGGGAGAAGAGATAGAGAGATTTTCTGTCTGCTGGTTCACTTCCCAAGTGGCCGCAATGGCCAGAGCCGAGCTGAGCAAAGCTGATCCAAAGCCAGGACCCAGAAGCTTCTTTTCTGGGACTCCTACGTGGGTGTAGGGTTCCAAGGCTTTGGGTCATCCTCAACTGCTTTCCCAGGCCACAAGCAGGGAGCTGGATGGCAAGCAAAGCTAACGGGATTAGAACCGGTGCCCATATGGGATTCTGCCAGATGAAGGCTGAAGGTGAGGATTTAGCTGCTAGGCTACTGCACCAGGCCCTTTTCTCTTTTTTAAAATAGTTACTTATTATTATTATTTTTTTTAATGCAAAGTCAGATTTACAGAGAGAGGAGAGGCAAAGAGAAGGGCTGCTTCACTTCTGATACAGTTCCTTGCTAATGCAGCTGGAAAGACAAGCCCAAGTGCCTGGGGAGATGGATGGAGTTACGGGTTCTGAGCTTTGGCTTGGCCCAGCTCAGAAGAAGCAGATGGAAGATCTCTCTCTCTCTCCACCTCTCTGCCTGTCAAATAGATAAAAACGTTTATTAAAATAAATAAATACACAGAAGCCTGGTTGGCTAGTATGCCTGAACATCCCACATGCGTCCCAGTTCGAGCCTCAGCTGCTCTGGCTCTGAGCCAGCTCCCTATCTGGAAAAGGAACAGAAAACAGTTAAAGTGCTTTGGCCCCTGCCATCCTTGTGGGAGAACTGGATAGAGCTGCAGGCTCCTGGCTTGGGCCTGGCTCAGTCTTGGCCTCTGCGGCCTTTTGGGGAGTCAATCAATGAATAGAAGATTCTGCCTCAGTAACTCTGCTTTTTGTATACATAAATCTTACTAATAATACTAATACCACTAATAATAACAATAATACAAAAAAACGGCAGGCCTGAAGCATGGAGACTTGGGTTTTGGGAGTGTTGTTGCTGTTTCCAGACGCTAATAATGGTGGTTAATAGTGCCTCGACTGTATAAACAGTATGGTATGCACTGAACACCTGCTTTCCTCTTGGGAGTCTAGAATTTGGTGGATGGATCCAAAGAAAATGCTCGGTGCTAGGTCTTAGGTCTTAAATAGGCTCCCCTGGGCAGACACTGCACCCTCTGGCTGGGGGCATCTGCACTGTGTGTGACCTGTCATGGGAGTGAGGGAGGAGGAAAAGTCGCTCAGGGTCCCTCCAGCCTCTGTGACTCGCTTCTTCCTGACCCAGCCAGGTGTCCTTAGGACCTCACTCTAGTAAACCTCACCATGAGCACAACCATAGGTTACTCCTATGAGTCCCTGGTGTGGCTCTGAACTTGGGGTGGTCTTCTGGGACCTGCAGAATTCCACAGGCATCCAGCCTGCCCCACATCTGCCTCTGAGAAGACACTTGCTGGGCAGGCACAATCACCAGCAGGTGCCTACCCTACTGCTTCTGCTTTAGCCACAACATCCTTTTGCCCTCTGCTGGCACCACCAAGCTCAACGGAGAAGTTGAGCAGTTTGGCCTAGGTCACAGGCCTGAAGTTGGTAAGGGCAGTTTAAGACAACAGTTCCCACTCGATTCCTACTCCTATGCCTCTTTGCAGAACAAAAAGGAAAAGGAATGGAGACAGCTGATAAGAAAGGCAGAAGACGGGGCAGACGGAGAGAAGGAAGCAGCCTGGCATTTGGTGCTGCTCTGCCCACACAAGGGAGAACCTAGCCCAGCCAGGGGTCTTTGCTGTGCCCTGTGTTAGAAGCATGAACCCAGGTTGTGTAGCAACGAGGACATGGTTGAAGCAGCCCAATCTCATGCCAGGCCGGGGTCAAGTCATGTGTCGATAACACAGACAACCTCTTAAGGGATTTGCTGCTAAATAAAGCACAGAAGCTCTTTGGGCTGACACTGGGATCTACCAGTGACTACATCTTATTAAGTGCGCTGACCCAAGGACACCAATATATAAAGGCCCCACTGCAACTGCAAATCCCATCACCCTGGGGCAGTCAGAAGCTCTCCCACGTTTACCTCCCAAACTTTCACAGATGTTTCAGTTCCACAGCTTTCTCTGAGCATCCCTGAGGGCTAAGGACCAAACTGATGCCAGGTTCTGGGAGACCGTGACTACAAGCGACCCTCACTTGCCATGTGCCCCACTCCTAGCCATGGAGCCTGCTGTAAAACGTGGATGCTTCACAGACACCTGCAGACACCAAGTCCTGACTGCTGAGCCGTTTGACCAAAGAGCTGGGAGAAACACACCTACGCCACTCCGTGGAACTTCAGGAGCCCCCTCAGAGGAAGGAAGGGTCTTTCCAGAGAAGCCCCAGGAATGCTGCTCACTGTCTTCCAGCCCCTGCCCAACCCAGGTCTCACCTTGGGCACTGTGGGTTACTGGGCAGTCACTCTCACAGCAAGGAGCAACACGGGCTGCTGGCCATTCTGAGGGATTCTGCTGTATCCTCTCTCAGGCTCAGGTGACAAAGTTTAAAGGTCCTCACTTCCTCAGAGTCTTCCAACTTCAGGGGATGGGCTTCGTCCCCAGGACACACACATAGGAGGTCTCATCTCTGGCGAAGCCCGAGGACTTGGAGCCATGCAACGTCACGGGTAGCAAGCCTCACTCTACCCTTTCCCTAGTCTGCTCCTTGGCGGGGTTAACCCAAGGCCTCTCAAGCCTGTGCCTGCTGACATGCTGAGCCTCCCAATTCCCTGCTGTGAGCAGCTGTCCTGTGCCTGTGCTCTGCCTCTACCCACTAGAGGATGGCAGCCTGCCCCAGCCCACAATCAGCCCCCTGAAACACTGTCGATGTCCCCTGGGGCAGAGAGCCTTCCTCCCCATCCCCGGGATTGAGAACTCCAGGGTAAATCTACTCTTGGAGACTTCCTACATGGTACAATGTCAGCTTCCCTTGAGAGCAAAGGAGATGCCCCTGGAGCACACACTGCAAGTGGGGGGCACCTCGGTACCTTTTTTGCACAATGAGGTTGATGTTGCGCAGGGCCACGTACTGCAGCTCAGGCTCGGCGGACAGCAGCGTGACCAGGGGCGGGGCCAGTTTCTTGAGCAGCGTGCCGTAGTAGTCCAAGTCCTTGGACAACATCTCCATGAACTTCATCAACACCTTGACGGCAGACAGCACCACAGCAGAGTTGGCATGGGAGAGCCTGGGAGTGACCCGCTCACAGATGCTGGGGTCCATCCGATCCAACAGGGCAAAGAGGGGAGACACACAAGGGGAGACAGCCTGTTTTTAGTTATCGATGCAGCAGGTCTTTGGGGACAGGAAGCTCTCGGCCCTGTCCTACAGCTCACTGACCCCAGGCAGCCCTATGGTCCTCATCTATCAAACGGAGAGAAGGATGCTTCTGCACACGTGCTGGGGGCTCATGTGAGTTAACGTCACGAAGACAAACGCAGTGCTAGCAGCGGGGCAACACTCCAGAGCCATTGTGCCCTCCCTTCCCTGACTGCCAGGGCATTCAGAAGGAACAGCAGAGGTTGGTACTCAGCCTTGCTGTCAGTAAGTGGTTGGTCTGGATCCCCATGTCTTACATCCAAATTTTTGGGTTCTAGCTCTGGGTTCCGCTTCCAGGTCCACCTTCCTGTCAATGCACACTAAGTGCTGGCTTAAGTGACTGAGTCTCTCCCATTTACACATGAGACCTGGCTTTAGTTCCTGGTTTCTAGCTTCAGCCTAGAAGCTGTCACAAGAATCTGATGAGTGGATCAGTGGATAAGAACAAACACATACATACAAAAAATACATATCACACTGGTTAAGATCAATAGTCAGATGTGTCCCACTGGGAACATAATTTCCACCACTTCTCTAAATTGGAGTTTGCTCCTCTGCAAAATGGGACAAGAATAGGTCCTCCCGTGGAGAGCCACTTTAAAGATGATCTAGTACAGGGGCCCCTGCCAAGGTGGGCACTGATAGAATGCAACTGTCAGTGGCTTTAGTCAAGCCGGCCAGGTCCCCATCAGCCAATTGCCAACTCCTGATTCTGGAAATAGTGAAGAAAGACTGGCCTCCCTTGAGGGGATCTGAGGGTGGTGTGTGGGGTGAATCTGAACAGGGATCTGCCCAAGCCTGAGAACCAGATGCCACTGAGCTGGCTAGGGAGGAGCAGCCCGCTCACCTCTGGGCTTCACGGTCATCCTTAGGTGTATAGTTGGCCAGGCAGTCCAGGATGAAGATCTGGCCCCACTCGGTGCACTCGTTCAGGGCTGTCAGCAGCTTGTTAATGGACTGTGGGTTCAGGTCGAGCAGATCGCTGCTGGGATGGGACTCGGCAATCTCTGAGAGGGCAGCCACTGCATTGGCCACCACCTGGTTGAGGGTGGGAGGGGGGAGAGGCTAGGACGCTGCTCCAAGGCCAGTGGGCAGCAGGACTCACAGTACAAGGACAGTTAGAGACTGAACATCCTAAAAGGACTACAATCTAATAGGCAGAGTCAGCAGCCTCAAGGGAACCCACTCCCAATGGTGCCCCTGCTGACTCCTCTGCAGGTGGGACTACATCATTCTGAAGAGTGCTCTAGCAACACAACTCCTTCCCAGCGACCTAACCTAACACTCCTCTCTAACAGCTGCAGTGGCTCAGGGCAGTGACTATCAACCGTGCGGCTCAGAGCTAACCAAGTTCTGAAGAGTCCCTCCAAGCTGCACGCATGGGTGGGGCTGGGGTCCACCAGGCTTTGCTAGCTGCAGCTCTGGTCCCTCAACAAAACTTCCAGGAGAGCGGCTGTCCATTCTGCATTGGGGTTACAACGGTTCCCTAGGTTACCCAACGCTCCATGGCCTGTCCGTGTGCAGGCTGCCAGTGCTTGTGGGTGGACAGTGTTCCTGTGGGGCACAGAGCGAGCATGGCTGGGTCCAGGTGTTTGGGCGTTCCATCTTAACAGACCCTGCCACACTGCTCTCACACACTGCTGTGGGGGAGGAGCCCAGAACTGCCCTCCCAGCCACATGCAAGCATCTTGTCTTCCAGACTGTGCTACTTCCTGGATGACTCTCTACACCCCCGCAGAGATGTGGAGCAAGAGGAAAGCACCTCATAGAGCACAGGGCTGGTTCTGACAAGACGATGGCGACTGGAAGGTAGAGGAAGGAACTGGGACACACATGCTACATTCCCAGGACTCCTGCCAGCCTTGGAGAGTGAGGCTCATCTCAATGATGAAGGAGAAAGTCACCCAGTTAGTTAGAGAGTACAGAGAAGACAAGCTAGGTAGGGTTAGGGTTAGCTTGAATCACCAGAAGGCACAAGAACAATCAGCCTACACCACCAGGCTCTAACGTGTAGGAACGGACCCCTGGCAGAGGAGCGGCAGGCAAGACGAGCTGGTGTGGCGAGTGGCAGAGCCTTACCATGGGGTTAGAGTCAGAGATGAGGTCTTTAAGGGTGTCCAGGAAGCCCTGGTCCTCCACCAGCTGGGCATTGATGTCATGGAGCTTGGCCACGCACACAGCTGCCGTCTTGCGCACGTAGGGGTCCTCGTCCTTCAGGCACTTGCGGAGTGGCTCACACAGGTATTCTGTGATCTTGTCAACTCGGATGCAGCCCATGGTCCGCACGGCCAGGGCACGGATGAGGGGGTTGGGGTCCTCGCAGTCCTAAAGGGAACCAGCCAGTGGCCAGGATGGGATGAGCCACGTGCGGCTTCACGTTCTCCCTGGCTTGCAGCTCTATGGCTTGTTGGGTTCAGCAGCCTGGGCTGACTGCTGTGGGGTCACCATTGACTGCAGCCTGTAGCCCCAGAAGTCACTGCCACGGAATGGGCACTGAGCGTCTACCAGTTGCCATGTGAGAAGCTGGGCACACTGTCCTATCCGGCCCTCACCATGAATGTACACCCCTGGCTTGGTTTTACATATGTGGAAAGTGAGGTTCCCGGCAAGGTTGGGAGCTTAGCCAGGGTCACAGAGCAGAGCTGTGACCTAAACCCATGTCCATCTCACACTAGGGTGAGCTAGGGTTTGTAAGGAGCTGACCATTCACATCTCTGCTTGCTTCTCAATCTATAGAGCAGAAAGGACCAGCCTAGAAGGGGGCACTGATGAACCTTGCCCTAGCCAAGAGCCCTGGGTCCTGAGAGCGTCATCAGGCCTGGAACCACCTGACATGGAGTGAGGGAGGCAAGGCCTCTAGCATCTCCTGCTGTGGGGAAGGGGAGCCCTCTGCTGGAGGAAGAAGCCCTCAGCCTGGGTGGGAAGGGGCAGGCTGAGAGGGCTGAAAGGAGCCCCACCCAGAGAAGATGGGGGGAGGCGGAGCAGTGAGTGCTCCCGCAGACCTTTACGAAGGTGTTGACTGCCATGATGGCCATGTCTGGCTGACTCTTGGCATAGTTCATCAGGTACAAGTACACCAGCTTCTTCAGCTCCAGGTTGTCTGTCTGCATGCAGTTCACCACGTCGGGGAAGAGAGCACTGCAAGGTGGAAGAGGGGAGGCTGAGGAAGCAACAGTGAGGATTTCCAGGCAGCCAATGGGGAGCAGGCACAGCAGGGAGGTGACAAGTAGAAAGGCACCTGCTACCACACCAATAAAAATGACCAATCACATTAAAAAAAAAAGAAAGGCACCTGCTAGAGGACATGGAGTCCCAAAGGGTGATTTCAAAGGAAACAAACACACACACACACACTGTGGCTCTTCTCCCATGGTTCAAGCATGAGCTCTGGAGCCCTTGGTAGCTCTGGGATGCTGGAAACCTCATGTGCCCAGTCTTGGTTTCCTCACTCACAAGAAAGATGCAGTGAAAACTCACTCCCCAGGGCCCTGTGCAGGGCAAAGAGACAACACTTCAGGTGCAGGTCCTTGAAACCTGGGGCATGCCTGAGTCAACAATGATGACCCCTTGTCCCTCCCTGATACAGAACGTGGCTCTTACATGGACCTCTGGTTGCAGGGTTCTGGGGAAAATGGGTGTGGGCCAGGCTGCTCTCAGCGCAAAGGCCTGTTTTGACACCTGGGAACCAGCACCTCAGGCATAGAGGCCATGCTGTTTCCCATATGTGGTGCTAAGGACTTTCTATATCTGATCTCACTCAACAGTCCTGAGAAACCTAGGGATTCTCCCCAGTTCATAGAAGACATGGTCCACCTGTCTGAGGAGCCAGATCTGCCCTCACTACCCTGCTACACTAGTTCCCAACAAGGCACTCAACGATCCTAAGTCACAGGCCCCTTGAAATGCAGGACATGACTAGACAAATTTCTATCTCTGGAACCATATGTCACCTTCCCTTTCATTTCTTACACTTCTACTGGCAAGGATGTGGCAACATGAGACTAAGGGAGTCAAGGTGAATGTCCCCGAGCCCCGAAAGGCAGGACAGCCAAAGCTGAAACAGATGCATCCCCTGGGAGGACAACACACACCAGGAAGAGCGGGGGTGGGGGTGGCTGGGAGAGGCCTGCTTTTTTGGGTCTATTGCATCAGTGGAACAAGCTCCTCAGAGAGGCAGGAACAAAGATGCTCCTTCCGTGAGAAGGCAACAGCAGTGTCCTACTTGAAGGACAGCAGCTTTGTTCTGGAAGAGTGGACTTGGAAGGAGGCCTAGCTTTCTGGCAGATGCCTGACCCCTTTGCGATCATGCCAGTTCCTCCTGCTCCCAGGCAAGAGGCTTTCCTGGGTGAGGATGGGGGTGAGGGAGGGGCAGGGCAACTCGGGGGACATCTGTAGCAGTGTGAAGCACTTAAGTCCCCACACAGGACTAGGTGTAGAGAGGGCATCGAGGAGCATCTGCCGGCAAAAGCTTGCATTTGCATTTCAGAGTGGGTGGGCTCGAGTCCTACTTCTGCCATTAACCACATGACTGTCCAGCAGTCACTTTGCTCTGGCATTACTGGCAATGGGAACTGCTGGGAAAGCAGCTGAACACAGCCTGTGAACTCTCAAACGCTGTGCAAATATCAGCTTGTTGCAAACTCGCCCCTGCCTCAGGGGGCCCTCCAGTCCGATGGGCAGGTAAACCCAAGCACGCAGAACAGGAGAGCTGTCCAGATGAAGCACTGAGTCCAGGGCATGGGGCTGGGCCGAACAGGGAAGGTAACAGGAAGAAGAAAGACCTAGGCCGAGTTTTACAAGATGGGCAAAAAAGCAGGTGCACCTGACTTGGGCCAGCTGGTTTGTATGTACAATAGTGCCTGGCAAAGTAAAGCAGGAAGATTTAGAATGAAAACATGGCCCAGTACAATGGTTCAATTGGCTAATTTTTTTTTTATTACAGAAGGTCAGGATCCCATACGAGCGCTAGTTCGGATCTTGGCTGCCGCACTTCTCATCCAGCTCCCTGCTTGTGGACTGGGAAAGCAGTAGAGGATGGCTTAAAGCCTTGGGACCTTGCACACACATGGGAAACCTGAAAGAAGCTCCTGGCTTCAGACCGGTTTGGCTCCAGCAGCGTGGCTATATGATGAGTGAACTAGCAGATGAAAGATATTTCACTTGGCCTCTCCTTCTCTTTGTAAATCTGCCTTTCCAACAAAAATTAATAAATCTTCCTTTTTTCTTTTAAAGGTTTATTCATTCTTATTGAAAAGGCAGATCAGATTTACAGAGAAAGAGATACAGATCCTTTATCCACTAGCCCACTCCTCAGATGACTGCCAACGGCCGCAGCTGAACTGATCGGGAGTCAGGAGCCTTTTCTGAGTCTCCCATGTGGGTGCAGGATCCCAAGGCTTTGGGCCGTCCTCTATTGCTTTCCCAGGCCTCAAGCAGGGAGCTGGATGGGAGGTGGAGCAGCTGAGATACAAACCAGGGCCCACATGGGATTGTGGTGTCTGCAATGTGAGGATTTAGCCACTGAGCCATTGTATTGAGCTCCTAAAAATAAATCAATCACTAACTGAAAAAATCTGATGTTCTTTTTCTTTTCTTTCTTTCTTTTTTTTTTTTTTTTGGAAAACCAACAGATGACTTGGCCACACAGGAGCCCTTTTCAGAGCAGAGAACTCTGCTCTCTGGGAACTTCTGCCAGGGGTCCTGCCACAAGTCATCCAGCACTTGCTGCCTGTTCCATCTACTCCACTCTACTCACTTCTTTATGCCTGGCCCAACCACCGTTTGGGGAGAAGGGTCTGGAAGGAAGCCATCTCAGGGAGACTTGGCCTCCTGGCATCCTGAGGGTGCTGAACCAGACGCGGCTCAGACGCCTCCCCGTGGCAGGCTCCCACCCACCTGACATCCTTGCCAACGGTCATCGATGCAATCACTTTCTTCACGGCCTCCTTCTTCTTCTCCTTCTTGTCACTGTTGAGCTCCGCCTTCAGCTCGAAGATCTCCCCTAAGGGAAGCAGGCAGCCATGAGTCCTCCAGCCCGACCCTGCCAGGGCTCATTCCCCATCCCCAACCACTGAGAGAGCCTCTCCAGGGGACGAGTACAACTCGCTGAGATGCTCCAGGCCTCTGGCCTCGGGTGGGGCAGGCGATGGTGAGGGATGACCAGAAGAATGGGTACAGGGCCCAGCGCGGTGGCACAAGTAGTTAAAGGTCCTCGCCTTGCACGCCCGGGATCCCATATGGGCGCCGTTTCTAATCCCGGCAGCCCCGCTTCCCTTCCAGCTCCCTGCCTGTGGCCTGGGAAAGCAGTCGAAGACGGCCCAAGGCTTTGGGACCCTGCACCCGCGTGGGAGACCCAGAAGAGGCTCCTGGCTTCGGATCGGCATAGTATCGGCCCGTTGCGCTCACTTGGGGAGTGAATCATCGGACGGAAGATCTTCCTCTCTGTCTCTCCTCTCTGTATATCCGCCTTTCCAATACAAAAATAATAAAAAATAAATCTTAAAAAAAAAAAAAAGAATGGGTACAGTGGAGGTTTGAACAGCACCACGGAGGTGACCAAAGCCCAGGAGGTTGACAAACAGCAGGGAGGCCAGTGCTACTTGGGCAGGCTGTGGATGCCTTGGAGGGCCAAGTTCACACAGCTGCCCTCACTTGACCTGAGGCCAGCGGGCTGGATCTCACACGTAGGCTTTTCCTACTTTCCTAGAACCTCTGGCTACAAACCGCTTGCCTGGGACTTCATTTCCTGAGCCACAAGTGGTTGCTCTGCTTAAAAAAAAAAAAAAAAAAAAAAAAAAGGAATCAGCTGCTTCACAAGGTTCCCGACATGTAATAAATTGCTCTTCAGAACTTGATGACTAGGGGAAAGCAAATGAGGAAGTGGGGTTTGCTCAGGGGCCCTGCCGCGGAGCTGGCTTATATCGGGGAACAGATTAGGGGAGCCAACTTGACTTCCGGTGCCTCTCTAGTCCTGGCGCCACACTGCCTTCTTCCATGCCTTTTTCTCATGTAATCCTCACAACTGTTCGCCCCCATTTTACAGGTGAGTAAAGCGAGGCTTTAAGAGGTCCAGCAGCTGATACAGCCAGGTGGTAAAGCCAAGACGTAGAATGAGGTCTGCAGCTCCACTCTCTTCGTCCCTATGCTGGGCCCACCCAGGGCTCCGACTTTGCCTCTGTGTACACTCCTTCCTGAGTCGGATCGGGGGAAATGCTCAGCTGGCAGCCGGCGGTCAGTCTTAAGGGTGACTGCTGCTATTCCTAATGTTCCCCCGACCCTGTCTTTGGATCCCTCTTGCAGAACAGGAGTCTCGGGTTTCCCTCTCCAGTTATTTCAGAGTGGAGGATGTGGGGAAAAAAATGCTGAGCAAGTTCTAGTTGGATTTACAGTGAGAAAAAGGAAAATGTGTAGGTTTCTTTCCATGACATTTTTTCTTTCTGCAGGGAACTTCACAGTACCCATGGCCAAGGAAGAACAATCGCCCAGCACAGACCAGGGCCAGGCCACGAGGGTATTGCTCAAGGCAGCAGGAGGAATTTGCAGATCCTGCAGTTCAAGTTCATTCAAAGAACACATGATCTGTGCCTGCAAGAGGGTGAGGGGCTTGTGTCTGCTTGCTCTGAAATCCACCATACAGACCTTGATTCTGGCCCCTGGAAAAGCACCTGCTCATTGCCAACTGTCTCCAGGCCTGAGTCACCTCAGCCCCAAGGCAGCTGGGCAACGCGGGGTTTTTTTTAATTGGAAAATGAGATATACAGAAAGAAAGAGAGACAGAGAAAGATCTCCCATTCACTGGTTCACTTCCCAAGCAGCTGCAACAACTGGAGCTGAGCTGATCCAAAGCCAGGAATCAGGAGCTTCTTCTGGGTCTCCCACATGGGTGCAGGGTCCCAAAGCTTTGGGCTGTCCTCGACTGCTTTTTCAGGCCACAAGCTGGATGGGAAGTGGAGCAGCTAGAATACAAACCTGCAGCCATATGGGATCCTGGCAGATGAAGGAAAGGATTTAGTCACTAGGCTTGTGCACCGGGCCCCCAGATCCAGTCAATTCAGAGGCCCACTTCCTCCATCATACACAGGACAGACACTTTCTCTCCCACCGCACAGCCACGTCTGGCTCCAGGCTGAGGCACTGTCACTTTTCCTAAGACCTGGTTTGCTTGCCTCCCTCCCTGCAATCCTACATTAGGATCAGCCCTGGGGCAGGTGTCAGTGCTGGGGCTGTGGCATAGGGCTAAGTTTACTACTTGTGATGCTGGCATCCCATACGGGTTCAGGTTAGAGTCCTGGCCGCTCTACTCCTGATTCAGCTTTCTGGTAATGCACCAGGGAAAACAGAGGAAAATGACCCAAGTATTTGGGCCCCTACACCCACATATGGAAAGCTCCGGAACCATGGATGCAGCCTGGCCCAGCCCCGGCTGTTGCAACCATTTGGGGAGTGAACCAGCGTATGTAAGATCTGTCTTTTCCTCTGTGTAACAATAAATTACATATAATTTATAAACGTATAAATTATATTAATTATGAATAATTATAAATATTTACTTATTTTGCTTATAATTTATTTTCAATCATCAAAAATTCAGAATAAGCCCAAAGATACATCAGCTAGTAATACATAAATGCTTTACTTTCTTACAATGAACTATTACTCTGCAATAGAAACTTATCAACTGCTGATACAGGCAGCAACGTGAATGAACCTCAGATGAATTGTGCTAAGTAAAAGAAACCAGACTCAAAAGTTGACATTTATACAAACAGATCCACATATGCCATTCTGGAAAGGCTGCAACACAGGGACTGAGGACAAGGACTTGGGGTGAGACGAGGTTGACTATAAGAGGATTTAAGCTGGAGAGCTTACAGCAGTATCTGGGATCTTGATTTAGCTACATCTATGTGTGTTTGTAAAAACCTACAGAAACTTACACACCATCAAAATAAGTTTTATGGTATGGAAATTTTCAAGATAATGTTGTATTTTACCAGGGAAAAATAACTCGGAGAACGGATAGTAAAGGACAGAGAGACAGAGAAAGATCTAGCTGTCATTTGCTAAAGCTCTGCCCCCTATTCCTCAAAAGGCAGTGTAGCTATTTTACCAGGCAGAGTAACTTTGGGAAATCTGCCCCAAAGCAGACAGCTCTGTAAGGAGAGATGGCACCCTTAATTGTTCCTTTCAATGTATCTTCATGACTTATATCCTGGATATCAAACTTACTTGAGAAATTTACTTTTTATTTAGAGATTTATTTTTTAATTTTTTTTTGGAAAGAGTTACTCATAGGGGGAGAAGCAGAAAGATTCTTTCAGATAAATTAATTAATCTTAAAACAAAAAACAAAAAACCTGCCTCAAACCTTCCCTTGTTGAAACCCACCACTGATAATGGATTCAAGACTGGAACCTAAGCAACTCTCTCTGCACAGTCTTTACAAAAGAAAATCCACAAGAATCTCCCACTGCCAGGAACCACCACTGTGGTACAGTGGGTAAAGCCAAAGCCTCCAGCATCAGCATCCTCTGTGGGTTCATGGGCCCTGGTTCACGCCTAGGCCATATCCTACTTCTAACCCAGGTCCCTGCTAACGGCCTAGGAAAGCAGCAGAAGACAGTCCAAGTGCTTGGGCCCCTGCCACCCATGTAGGAGAACTGGGAGGAGCTCCTGGCTCCTGGCTTCAGACCAGCCCATCTCCGCTGGGAGTGAACCAGTAGATGGAAGACCTCTCTCTGTCTCTCTTTCTCTGTAGTTCTACCTTTCAAAACAAAAAAAGAAAAGAAAAGAAAAAGAAAACACCTTAAAAAAAGAAGGAAGAGCTGGTCAGAAAGATCAGAAAGATGCTTACAGGGTTGAAGCACATTTGCCAGCGAGGACAACGTCCTCCACTTCCTCAGAAGGAGGAAGGACCAGAATATCCACCAGCAGGAGCTTACTTAGCAACTTTCAGGGCAGCAACTCAACAGATCTAGTACTGAGTCACTGAAGCTGCTGGAAACACTCATGATAACGTCAAATGAAAAACAGTATGGGAGCTCCTGCACCCCCAAAGGACCAGACACATCCTCCACTGCAGGGTGACAGACAGGAAACAAACATCCTACTTCACTATCACCAATAGTTAAAAATATCATCACTAACAAAGCAAGCCACGGAGAACCCAAAAGTGTGTGTGTGTGGCGGGGAGCTTTTGCCCATTCTTGCGGCTCCCACTCTTCCTGTTGTCCACTTTCCACACTGACAGCGGGTTCTCAGGACCTACGCGGCACAGCAGCTCTCTCAGCTGTTTCCTAGTGTGGGCATCCAGGCCACCCCTGAGCCTCCCGCCCACCCCACAGGAAGCAAGTAGAGGGTTCAGGCAGGGAAAGACTAAAACAAAGATCATAAAAAAACGAAAACAGTACCTTTCTTGGTTGTGGTGAAATACTTTGAGTCCGTCATTTTGGTCCCTTATCTGTGGCCAGACTCTGCAAGACAAAGAGAGGGATAGCTTTCAGCAGTGTTGGATTCCGTTCTCAGCTGGGAGGGAGAACAGGAGGAGGACTCGGCACACATGTGGATGGGAAAGTGCTGCTTACACCTTTTCTAGGACAGTGGGTGTTAGGTCTTGGTCGCTCGGACCTGGGCTGGGGGGAGAGGATGGATTTATCACACTTGTAAGCGTACACGCCTTCTGATCCAGTGATTCTACTCAAGCTTCTAGGACTTTCACAGAAGAATCTTCACAAGGACAAGGGGAACACCGCAGGACCACGCATACCTATGCCCACTGGGGAGAACTCGGCTGCCTAACAGCAGGGAATGGCAAACACTCTGGAAAAGTCTTCTACATCAGAAAGCCTGTAACATGGGGCAGCTGTTTAACTTAGCTAAGTGGGTGGAAGCTGGTACCGCAGCTCAACAGGTTAATCCTCTACTCCGTGGTGCCAGCACCCCATATGGACACTGGTTCATGTCCTGGCTGCTCTACTTTCTATCCAGCTCCCCACTTATGATCTGGGAAAGCAGTAGAGGATGACTTAAAGCCTTGGGACCTTGCACCCACATGGGAGACCTGGAAGAAGCTCCTGGCTTCGGACTGGCTTGGCTCCAGCAGTTGTGGCTATATGGTGAGTGATCCAACGGATGGAAGATCTTTCTCTCCGTCTCTCCTTCTGTCTGTAAATTTGCCTTTCCAATAAAAATAAATAAATCTTTTTTTCAACTCATATATATGGGTGTCTTTGCTGCTACCAGAATGAAGAAAGGGACACGCAGGAAAGCTTCTCCTTTGGGATTACAATGACAGAGATGCAGGGTTGGTCAGGCTGCCAGCACAGCGCTCCCATGCGTGCGCTGGTGAGAACGTCCACTCCTCCGGGTGCTGCTTCTCCCCCAGCAGCTCTCAGAGCCCCTGCAGAGGGGCCCTGGGGGCCTGCAGCTGATGTTATCAAGATAGTTCACACACAGGAAACTAAAGCAGAGCAGGAATGGGACACAGGAAGCAGCAAAAATGCTTTTCGGGAGGCGGCGCGATAGCATAGTGGCTAAAGTCCTCGCCTCAAATGCACCAGGACCCCATATGGTCGCCGATTCTAATCCCGGCAGTCCTGCTTCCCATCCAGCTCCCTGCCTGTGGCCTGGGACAGCAGTGGAGGATGGCCCAAAGCCTTGGGACCCTGCATCCACATGGGAGACCCGGAAGAGCTCCTGGCTCCTGGCTCCAGATTGGCTCAGCTCCAGCTGTTGTGCTCACTTGGGGAGTGAACCATCGGACAGAAGATCTTTCTTTCTGTTTCTCCTCCTCTCTGTATATCTGCCTTTCCAATAAAAATAAATAATTTTTTTTTTTTTAAAGATTTATTTTTATTATTTTTTCATTGGAAAGGCAGATATACAGAGAGGAGAGACAGAGAGGAAGATCTTCCGTCCGATGATTCACTCCCCAAGTGAGCGCAACGGCCGATACTATGCCGATCCGAAGCCAGGAGCCTCTTCCGGGTCTCCCACGCGGGTGCAGGGTCCCAAAGCTTTGGGCCGTCCTCGACTGCTTTCCCAGGCCACAAGCAGGGAGCTGGAAGGGAAGCTGGGCTGCTCGGGATTAGAACCGGTGCCCATATGGGATCCCGGGCGTGCAAAGCGAGGACCTTTAACCTACTTGCGCCACCGCGCCGGGCCCTAATTTTTTTTTTAATTAAAAAAAAAAGCGTTTCAGAAAGTTGCACCAAAATACAGACTAGATATGAAACAGAACACCTCCCTTAAGGCTCTACTCTGGGTAGCCATCTCCCTGTGTACTTTCTCTCTCTGTCTCTCTTTTAACTTATTTTTATTGGAAGAGCAGATTTACAGAGAGAAGGATGATACAAAGATTATTTGGTTCACTCCCCAGGTAACTCCCCAGGCAATGGCCAAATTGAGCCGATCTGAGCCAGGAGTCAGGAGCTTCTTCCAGGTTTTCCATGTAGATGCAGGGTCCCAAGACTTTGGGCTGTCCTTGACTGCTTTCCCAGGCCACAAGCAGGGAGCTGGATGGGAAGTGGAGCAGCCGGAACAAGAACCAGAGCCCATATGGGATCCTGGTGGATGCACAGTGAGGATTTAGCCATTGAGCCAGGCTGTGTGTCTATTCTCTTAAGCGTGTACTCACACTAGTAGTACCAGATCCTGCAGAGACCTCTCGAAGAAAGTAGAAGAGATTTTTTTCAATCTCTCTACAGGAGAGAAAAAAACACCCCTGAGGTTCGGGTTCAGTCCTGGAGGAGCCCAGACATGCTCGCCCTGGCAGCCTCCGCCATGGAGGGCACAGTACTGAGAGCTGATGAAGTGCATGAGCCCAAGAAAACAGAGACAAGTTTCCAATGTGGCAGGAAGCATTTATTTATTTATTTTATCAGATTGATGTATTTTTATTACAAAGTCAGATATACAGAGAGGAGGAGAGAAGATCTTCCATCCGATGATTCACTCCCCAAGTGAGTGTAATGGCTGGTGCTGTGCCAATCTGGAGCTAGGAGCCAGGAACCTCCTCCAGGTCTCCCACGTGGGTGCAAGTCCCCAGGCTTTGGGCCGTCCTCCACTGCTTTCCCAGGCCACAGGCAGGGAGCTGGAAGGGAAGTGGAGCTGCCAGGATTAGAATCGGCGCCCATATGGGATCCCAGCATGTTCAAGGAGAGGACTTTAGGCACTAGGCCACGGCACCAGGTCCAGCAGGAAACATTTAAAAAAAAATATCACCCATTGAAGAGTGGTGCCACTGGGATGAGTCACTTGGTAAGGAGGCAGCCTTCTGGCCTGGGATCTCCCTCAGTTTAACTTTTTACAGGGCTGCGGTCTAAATTAGAAGGGGCACAGCTGGAACAACTGGTTTTGCCTAGGAGTCACTTTCCCCACTCCAAGCCGATTTTCCACACCCACAAATGTAAGGCTATTTCGTTGAAGCGAGATCCAAGAACTAGTTTCTGTTCATTTCCTTTTTAGATTTAACAAACAGGAAATACAGCCTAAAAACCTGTAATTTTCCTTTATGTTTTCTATAACTATAAAGAACCCTTGGGGAGGATCATACGCCAGAGACAAAGCACAATATAGTCTTGGGGTCTCAGGTGAAAAAAAGAGGTGGAGCTCATAGAAACAGTTTCATCTTGGGGCACCAGCAACACAGAGTAGCAAACTAATCCATAGCTTGCCAGTACCGGCATCACACATGGGCACTGGTTCGTGTCCCAGCTGCTTCATTTTGGATCCAGTTTCCTGTTTTATGTCCTGGGAAAACAACCAAAAATGAACCAGGATCTTGGGCCCCTATGTCCATGTGGGAGACCTGGAAGAAGCTCTGGATCCTGGCTTTGGATTAGTTCAGCTCTAGCTGTTGGGACCATTTGGGGAGTGAATCAGTGGATGGAGGATCTAGGGTGTGTGTGTGTGTGTGTATGTGTGTGTGTGTCTCCCTATCTCTGCAAAAATCGCCTTTCAAATAAATTAAACCTAAAAAAAAAGAAAGAAAGAAAACAACATATAGTCCTAGCTAAGCATTGTATTTTAGTCTCAGAAGCTAGGGCTAGGTTTAATAGGGGAAAAAAAGTCTTGAACAATTTTTAAAATTTTTGTCTTCATATAGCTAAATACAATTTTATGAATAAAAAATAAAGAAAATCTATTTTTAAGCTCCTAATATAAATTTAATTCTGTTAAAACTTAAGTACTAGACAGATTTTAATTTTTCTCTGAATTCTCAATACTGCTAGTAACAGTCACTTTCAAAAAGATTTATTTATTTTTATTGGAAAATCAGATGAGATTTATGGAAAGAAGGAGAGAGAAAGGTCTTCCATCCGTTGGTTCACTCCCTAAATGGCTGCAATGGACAGAGATGAGCTGATGCAAAGCCAGGAGCTTCTTCTGGTCTCCCATGTGGGTGCAGGGTCCCAAGGATTTGGACCATCCTCAACCGCTTTTCCAGGCCAAAAGCAGGGAGCTGGATAAGAAGTAAGGCAGCCAGGACAAGAACCAGCGCCCATATTGGATCCTGGCAGTTGTAAGGCGAGGACTTTGGCTGCTAGGCTACCATGCTCGGGCCAACAGTCACTTTCTAATGAGGAGTTCGGAGATCACCATCGACTTCGTCTCTGACACTCAATTTTCCCCATTAAACAGGGAGTTCCCCGCTTGTCTCTCTGTGTGTCTCATCTACTTTTTTCTGGTAGGGGATGGCACAAGAATGGATACACGCCGACAAGAATAAATGCCACTGCCACCAACAGCATGGGTCTCATCCCGAGGCACAGACAAGGCACACTGCTGCTCAGGAGATGATCACTTCACTTGGCATCAATGATGAAAACACGAACGTCACTTTAAAATAGAATCACAGGGGCTGGCGCAGTGTCTAACAGGTAAGCTGCCACCAGCAACACTGGCGTTCCACAGGAGTGCCGGTTCCAGTCTGGGCTAGTCCACTTCTGATCCAGCCCTTGCTGGTGCACCTGGGGCAACAGGTGACATCCCAAGTGGCTGGCCCCTGCCGCCCACAGGAGAGACCAAGATGGCGTTTCAGGCTCCCAGTGTCAGCGTCCTAGTGTCACTGCAGTTGGTTGAGGCGTCAGTGTCGGACGTGAGATCAAACTCCTAGTGCTCCCACTTTCTGTGATTGCCTTTCACATAAATAAACACTTTCTAAAGACAAAATTACCTTTTAAAAGAAATATTCATTTATTTTTATTTGAAAGATATATTTACAGAGAGAGAGAGAGAGAAAGAGCTCTTCTACCCTCTGGTTCACTCCTTAAAAGACTACAATGGCCAGAGCTGAGCTGATCCAAAGCCATCAGGTAGGATCTTCATGTGGGCCCAGGGGCCCAAGAATCAAGAATCCGGGGCCATTGGGTCCAGTGTGGTGGCCTAGCAGCTAAAGTCCTCTCCTTGAACGTGCTGAGATCCCATACGGATGCTGGCTCTAATTCCGGCAGCCCCACTTCCCATCCAGCTCCCTGCTTGTGGCCTGGGAAAGCAGTGGAGGACGACCCAAGGCCTTGGGACCCTGTACCTGTGTGGGAGACCTGGAAGAGTCCCCTGGCTCCTGGCTTCAGATCGGCTCAGCACCGGCCATTGCACTCACTTGGGGAGTGAATCTGTAGATGGAAGATCTTTTTTTTTCTGTTTCTCCTTCTCTCTTTAAGATATGCCTTTCCAATAAAAATTAAATCTTGCAAAAATATTTTTTAAAAAGCGAACTAGTGGATAAAAGATTTTTCACTGTCTTTCCTTTCTATAAATTGGCCTTTCAACTAAAAATAAAATAAATCATACTTTAAAAAAAAAAACCCCACATTGTGGGAGGCATCCTTGGGCCCCTGCCCCCCATGCAGGAGAACAGGATGGAATTCCCATTCCAGCTTTTGGCCTTGGTGCCTTGTCTTGCCCTGGCTGCTAGGTAGAGCGAGGGGAGATTTGTGGAACAAAGCAGTGGATGGAAGATCTGTCTCTCCCTCTTTCAAAACAAATAAATAAATCTTGAACAAACAAAAAGGGACCTAGAATCCAGCTCACTCCATTCTCACTCTCCTTGCCAAGGGTCCTCCAGACAACCTATGGTCTAAGGAACAAAGACTGAAAATCAGCATGCTCAAGGCCACACAACCCGCCCTGCCTCCCTCACACGCCACGTGTCTCTGCTCCAGGAGGGACCCTTCTCCCGGCTGAGGGGGCGCTGCTCAGTATCAGAGAGTGAAGCGTGATCGCTCTTGGCAGCACAACACAGGACGCTGCCAAGGGGACAAGAGAGGACAAACACGGGCAGGGCCAGCTAATCTCACGAGGAAGGAAAGCAGGAACAAGCCACACAGAGGTATCAGAATTTCCCAGGCGGCCAGTGGAAGGGCCTCTTAGCATCAGGGCCAAGGTGCCTGTCAGAGCAGTCGGGCTCGGCAGCTGGATGGGAAGTTCGAAGCCGGCTGTGCCAGCACCACACCCTGCACACCTCCAACCCATGGTGAGTCCCTGAAGGGGACGACTGGTGCTCTGAGATCTACCAGAGAAGCAGCTATCGGGGAAGGACAAAGGGAATGAGACACTTGACCAGCGTGACCCAGTTTGCCGTGACCGAAGGACATCTGGGTAGAGGCCAGCACTGGGGCACAGCAGCCTGAGGTGTTCACTCTGACAATGGCATTCCATATCGGAGTGGGCGTTTTGGTCACTCTGCCTCCAAACCAGCTCCTTGTGAAGAGTGGAGGATGGCTCGGACACTCAGGCCCTACCAGCCAGGTGGGAGATCAGGATGGAGTTCCTGACTCTTGGCTGTTGCAGCCACTCGGGGAGTGGACCAGCCAATGGATGCTGCTTGTGGGTATCACTGCATGTTTAATAAATAAAAACTGTGTGTTTCAAAAAACTGCCTTGGCCAGAGGTCGGGACAGGTGAGGAGCTGTGCCAAGCTGAGTCAGAGCATCCATTGGCAGGCAAGTGATCTATGGCTGGGAACAGACCCAGTTGGGGAGCAAAGGGGACAACCCTAGCTGGGCTGAGGTTCCCACCAAGAGGCACATGGCCTGGAAGGGGAGCTGCGTTCTGATCTGGAAACAGTTGTAGTCTCCCTTGGCACAAGTGTGGACTGGGATTGGATGCACCGAACCGGGCCGGACCCCGACTCCCCCTGGTGTTCTGGAGGACCAGGGCAGATGTGGGATGGACTAGGCAGGGTCTCAAACCCCTACTGAGCCATGTGTGAGCCATATGTGGGTATAGACAAACCATGGCTGGGCTGGAACATCCAACAGCAAGAACCAGATTGGGTGGAAGGCCAGTCAGGAAAAGCCACAGTTCCTGTTATTACAGGAGGTGGACTGAGTAAGGTTGGCTCATGGACCCACTGGTAAGCGTGAAACCTGGCATTGGGAGAGGTTCTGATGGAGGAGCCTGGGCAACTCCTCTGGCAGGACACAGACCCGGCAGGTAAACGCAAGAAACATGATAGGAAACAGCCCAGAAAAGGCCATGGAAAGCTACCCACTGGCATACAATTGGCTGACGTGGGGGCAAGACCAGGCTGAATCTGTCCACATCATCCACTGGCAAATCCAGGCACCAGTGTGGGTCGACCTAGGGTTGGTCGCAACAAAGACTAGTGCACATTATGGAATGCTGAGGTGAGGTGGCCTGTACCGGAAGGGACCGCAGCGCCCTACCAGCCTGAGAACAAGAAAGGAAGTAGGCAGAGCCGGCAGGGGAATAAGGGAGGGTTCCTTTGCAGGACAGCTACTTCCGCAGGAGAGCATGGGCTGGGATGGGGGCAGACCAGACTAGGCAGAGCTACCACACCTGTGGGCTTCGTGCGGACCAGATCAGGGAAAAGCCGGGCTGGGTGGATTATTCCTACTGGTGCAAACAAAATTAAAGTGGGCGAGGGTTGTTTGGGCTTAGATGCAGCATCAACTGGAATCTGGGAGTGGGAGAGGCCTGGGAGGGAAATAGTGGGCTCATCCCTCTTGGGTTACCACTTCCACAGGACATAAAACTAAGATAACTAAGATAGCGGCTGGGGTGGAATGGGGTGTGGGACAGACTGGATTACTGCTACACTTACTGGCAAACCAGGGTAGGGGGTGGGCCTGGTGGGGGTTATTGTGGGTCGCTCCAACCTAGGCTGCAGCTCCCGCTGGTTTATGTGAGGGCCAAGTATGTGCTGGGCAGAACTAGGCTGGACTGCAACACCCATTGGTTCCAGTGGAAGTCGGGAGTGAAAACAGAACCAACCCAGCAACTGCAACCACCAGCTGATTGGAGCGATGGACGGTGCCGGGCCCTGTACTTGTTAGCACATACAAGAAGTTTCTTTGGAGATCTTCCTAATCTAAATGCTGGACTCAAAACCCTAACGAAGAAAAGAGAGAAGACAGAACGGGTCAACCAACCATCTCAGCTATGATGGACTATGTCAATCAGTGGATTTTTCAAAGCCCTCATAGTGCTTGGAGTGGCAAGATTGACAACGATTCATAACTGTTGCAATATCAAAACCACTTGAGCAAGAACCTCAGCGCATGCCCTACATCCGGGATCTGGGGAGGGTGGGAAAATGGGTGGGCCTTCTCCCTTAAATAACCCCCTTAAAACATAAAGGTAACAATATGGAAAACATACTAGTATTATCCACTTTCATGTAGCCCTTGAACCTTCTTACCCTAATTAACTATGTAAAGAATGTCAAAATAAAATTTTATAAAAATTAAAAAAAAAAAAAAAAAAGAATAAACTGCTTGGGAAGTTAAAAAAAAAAAAAAAAAAAACAAAAACTGCCTTGGCAAGGAAAACTGGTCTCTGAAGGTCAGTGTTAGTGGCTTCAACAGTGACATCTCTCCCCAGGGAAGAGCTACTCCAAGGCACAGTTAGGACCAAGCTAGGCAGAGAATGAAGGGGACTGAGCCAATGTCACGTCTCCTCTTCACTCGGACCAGGAAGGCCACATATCGATCAGTGTGGATGTTGTTCCTTCAGTTCTGTCTCACGGGCAGACAGAGGCTGACCCACTTCCCAAGAGAGCCCACGCTCTCGGCGATGCCTTGGAGCACCTTCCCCAAGAAGCCTAGAATTTGGGAAGAGGGCTGTACTCTGCACTCCTCCACTGCTGGCCCTCTTTTAAACAGTGAAAGGTCCCCGGTTCACCTTACGGCCAAGGTAACAGGTGAGGCCAGGAGATCATGGTAGGCCAGCAACAGGGCAACCAGGCCTCTGTCTTCCCCTGACAACACAGTCCCTGAGCTAAGTAATCTTACCTAAAACTCAGAGCAAGGGGCCAGCACTGTGGCACAGTGCCTTAAGCCACTGCCTGCTGTGCCAGCTTTCCATACTGGCACTGGTTCAAATCCCGGCTGCTCCACTACTGATTTAGATCTCTTCACCTGCACCTGGGAGAGTAGTGAAAGAAGGCTCAAGTATTTAGGTCCCTGCATCCATGTGGGAGACCTGAATGAAACTCCTGGCTTCAGCCTGGCCCAGTCCTGGCCATGTAGGCATCTGAGAATGATTCAGCACATGGAAAGTCTCTAACTCTGCCTTTCAAATAAATCTTAAATTTTTTTCAATCAATCTTAATTTTTTTTTTTCAAAAACAAAATGTTAACGGTGACACTAACAACCAATGGATTTGCACTGTAGGCCACACTGGAATGAGAGTCCTGTGCAACTCTCTGAAGTTACTCTTTCAAGATAATTGTGAGGCTTTGAATCTCAAAAGTTCACACATGAGGAAAGTGCAGCCCAGACAGTTCAAGGCATTTGGAGTCACACAGCCGGGAAATGGCAATGCTACCACCTTCCATCACTGCCCCGCATGACCCAGTGTGCTCAGTGAGGGGCCCGAAACAGTGAAGCCCTGGCACACACACACATGCTCCAGGCGAAAGAGTATGTCAACTGTGTTACCACACAGCCCTGCACAGTCCCCTGGGTGTTGTTATTTGGGGACCAGCCCATGCAACCTGGACGACAGGTATGACGAGTTTTGTAATGTGTTTAGAGAATGCCCATCTGGATGTACCTGCCAAACTAGGGCTTTCCAGGATGTGGGTGAAAACTGATTAACAAAAACCAACCTTCTGAGCCCCCCCCCCGCCAGCAATTAAAACTCTCAGAACAAGAAGGAGCCAAAGGTAGGCAAAGGCCATGAGCAAATGTTCTTACGTCAGCACTAAGCCTCTAGAAAGTCATTCTACAGTCAGTGCTTAACTGACCTACAGACAGCAAGGAGAGGAAAGACCTGGTGCTCAAAGGAAAGCGCCTCTGGACTCGGAAAAAAATAAATGTTCCTAAGGTCTTCTGAACCGTGTTTGAGGCTGATGAGTACAGAGCAAGGCCCTGCACCATCTCAGCTTGTCCACCTATACCACGGAAATCCTCCATGGAGGCCCACCAGGTCTCATCACCACCCTCAGAGCACACAGACACGGGCAGCACTGCCTATCCTGGGCCTGGGATGGTGCCCCAACAGGAGGCAGACACTGGCCACCACGGGAGGGGCAGTCCTCTGTCACAGCTCTTACACACTCAGAGGTCAGGTCCAGGGTTGCAGCCCAACAGCAGAGCAGTGATGTTCTCTAGGTCACTGCCCCGGCGCTCAGAGGAGGGTTCTGAGCTCTGGAGAGCATCAGGGGAAGCCCTCTTAGCTGAAGAGAGGCTTGGCTGATCTTGAAAAGATCAGACTTAGAAAGGTGGGGGCTGGGCCCAGTGTGGTAGCCTAGCCTTGCACTGTGATCCCATATGGGTGCTGGTTCTAATCCCAGCAGCCCTGCTTCCCATCCAGCTCCTTGCTTGTGGCCTGGGAAAGCAGTAGGGGATGGGCCAAGGCCTTGGGACAAAGCTCTGCACTCGCATGGGAAACCCAAAAGAGGCTCTGAGCTCCTGGCTTTGGATCAGCTCACTGCAGCCTTTTGAATCAACAGACAGATCTTCCTCTCTGTCTCTCCTCCTATCTGTATATCTTTCCAGTAAAAATAAAATAAATGTAAAGAAGAAAGAAAGAAAGAAAAGAAAAGAAAAGAAGGAAGGAAGGAAGGAAGGAAGGGAGGAAGGGAGGAAGGAAGAAAGAAGAAAAGAAAAGAAAGAGGTAGTGGGTGGGAAGGCAGTGGGGAGAGAGCACAATGGTTCAACTGGCTAATCCTCCATCTGCAAGCACTAACATCCCATGTGGTTGCCGGTTCATGTTCCGGCCGCTCTAATTCCCATCCAGTACCCAGCTCGTGGCCTGGGAAGGCAGGGGAGAATGACCAAAAGCCTTGGGACTCAGAACGCCATGTGGGAGACAGGGAAGATGGTTCTGGCTTCAGATCAGCTCAGCTTCAGCCATTTCAGTCAATTGGGAAGTAAATCAGCAGATGGAAGCTCCTTTTCTCTGTCTATCCTTCTCTGTAAATCTGCCTTTCCAACAGAAATGAGTACATCTTTTTAAAATTTTTTTAAGTGGGAGCAGAGTAATACTGAGACGATCCAGAAGATAGCCCATAAAACATAGGCGGGACCACAGAACAACTAAGCCAGCAGCAGCTGGGGAGCAGGCTCTGTGCTTAACAAGGCCCCATCATTTCATGCTCATGGTATCCCAAAATGAGGAGGGAGGGGCGGGCAGGGGTTTCAGTTATTGGAATGTCAGCTCCCAATCTGAGGTTCCTGCTAATGCAGAACCCAGCGGGGAGGGAGGGCAGATGAGGAATGGGATGGCCCGAGTCCTTGTCACTCACATAGGGGACCTGGATTAAGTTCCTGGCTCCCAACTCTGGCCCAACCAAATCCTGGCCACTGTAGGCATCTGAGGAATGACCCAGCAAAATGGAACAATTTCTTGTCTATCTGGTTCTCATTTAAATAAATACATATATTTTTCCAATACAGACAGAGGAGTGGCACAGCGAAAGACCAGACACGTGTGGGCAGAAGTCTGGGGGCGCCCTGGTTGGCTCGAGACGGGGATTCGGAAAGGAAAGGAATAGATGGGGTAAGGGAAAGAAGGGTGGGATTCAGACGGCCTTGGATGACAGGGTGTGCAAGACTGCCAGTCACTTCAAAGGACAAGCCCCTGCCCTTGACCCTGCCGGGGACTCCCTGAAACACTGTCTTCCCCGCGATTCCAAGAAGCCACACTCTGTTTCCTCTGCTGTCCCACTGTCCACGCCTTCTCAGCTTCCCTTCGCCTTTGCTTGCACCACTTCCTCTCCTTCAACACCGAGTGCCCAGTGCGCAGTCCCTCGTCCCTCTCCCCTACTCCAGCTACTCCATGCAGCCTCTGTGGGGATCTCTGCCTGTGCCAGAGCCTTAAGCTCCGACCATGCAGCCTATTACACCCCAGGCCCACCTTCTTCCCTCAACCCCAGCTTACACAGCCCACCTCCTGACTGGGTTCCCCACCGGCACGTCTGTATGCATAGAGGACACCTCAAACCGAACAGGACAAATCTGAACCTCCTGTGTCCTTCCCTCCAGCCGCAGTGTTCATCACCTAGTTACCTCAATGCCACCTGGAATGGGTCCTTAGGTTAAAGACCTCAGCATCACCTTGACCCATACACTCACAAACTGCATGCGGTCCATTACACAAAGCCTGTCTGACTTCAAAATGAACCAAGAACCCATGAAGCGGCTTCTCACCAGCTGTCACTATCACCTGGCTCCGGGCCACCATCTCCTCCCACTTAAGGCTGCTATCCTAGCTGCCTTCACGTGTGTCGTCCTAAAACCCACTAGGCAGCAGCCAGGATGCTCCGACCGGAGCTAAAGGCAGACAGCAGCCATCCTCTGCTCCATACCCCACAACAGGTCTCGTCTCACTACTAGTAAAAGCCAAAGCTGCTGCCCCTCCCCTGCCATCCTCACAGCTTCCAAGCCCTATGCGATGCACACATGCACCCACACATCATTCCTCCTTAAAGAGCAATCCGGGGCCTGGCACACATCTCAGCGGCTAAATCTTTGCCTTGCTGGGATCCCATATGGGTGCTGGTTTGTGTCCCGGCTGCTCCATTTCCCATCCATCTCCCTGCTTGTGACCTGGAAAAGCAGTGGAGGATGGTCTAAATCCTTGAGACCCTGCACCCGCATGAGAGACCTGGAAGAAGCTCCAGGCTCCTTGCTTCAGATTGACTCAGCTCTGGCCATTGCAGCCACTTGGGGTGTGAACCAATGGATGGAAGATTTTTCTTTCTCTCCTCTCTGTAAATCTGCCTTCCCAATAAAAATATATAAATCTTAAAAAAAAAAAAAAAAAGTAATCTTGAAAGGTAGAATGACTGATAAGGAGAGCCATACAGAGATAGAGAGAGATTACCAGGTGGCCACCACAGCAGGTCCGGGCCAGGCCAATGCCAGGAGACTGAACTCCACCTGGGTTTCTCATGTGGATGACAGGGCCAAGCACATGGGCCATGTTCAGCTGCCTTCCCAAGTGCACCAGCAGGGAGCTAGACTGGAAACACACACCATTCCCTCTGGCCAGGAAGGTTTTCTCCAATGGCTCAGGCACTCACCTCCTTTAAGTCTTGACTCAAATGTCACCTTCTCATTCAGACTTTCTTGGATCACCTACTCATTTTCTTATTTGAAACGGGGAGTGACAGAGAGAGGGAGAGGAGGGGAGGTACAAAGAGAGACATCTTTCACCTGCTAGACCACTCCCCAAATAGCTGTTGCAGCAAAGCCTGGGCCAGGCCAAAGCCAGGAGCCAGGAACTTCATTCGGGTCTCCCACCTGGGTGCCTGGGGCCCCAGTGCTCAGGCCAACTTCTGCTGGCTTCCCATGCACCAGCAGCAACCTGGATCGAAAGCAGCCCTGAGGAGGGATGATGACATCACAGGCAGTGGTTTAACCTCCCTCTGAAATGCAAATACCACTACGGCAAGGATTTTGCCCATTTCGTTCACCAACGCCATCCTACCTATTTGCCTGGTATCAGTAAGGTATCCGACAGATTTTAAAGATGAGTGCTCAACTTGCCTTGGGAAATTTGCACATTTTGGCAAGTCAGCTACATGGAAGTTTCCCAATGTTTCACTGTCCAGGTTACCCAGGTTCAGAGATAACACGTGTATTGGTTGTCCAGTTAACTTGACTATGCCAAGGCTGAAAAAGCCCATTTTACAGACAACAAAAGTGTAAGATGCAGAAGGAAGGGAACAGGGTAGAAGTCGGGTGGCAACGACTAAAGTGGGAGGAACGCCCAGGCCACCTTCCTCTGTGAGACCCAGTCACCAACACCTGGGGCTGCAGGCTTCGCTCGGAGTGCTGGGGCGGGGAGGGGGCAGAAGGGGCTGACGCAGGCTGTGACGGAGCACAGCCAGGCCCTTGCCCCTGGCCGTCCCCTGCAGGCTTCTGCATTTCTCTAAAGGCCAGCCTCTCCCCTGCAACCTCTGCACTTGCTGATCCTTCTGCCAGGATTATCTACTCCTTGTCCAGCCTGGTGACACCCATTTATCCTTTCAATCTCAGCTTAGATGATATCACTTCAAAGACATCTGACAGGGGCAGACACTAATGGGTTCCGAGCCTGTCGCTGTCAAAACAGCCACGCTCTTGCCTTAATCACAAGAGGCCACCCGACTTCAGGGGATCCTCCTCGTGGAGGTCAGAGGCCAGTTCCATGGCGGAAGGCACAAGGAGCCCCATGCTTAGCAGTCTACAACCACAGCCCAGCCTCCCACCCCCAGCTCCAATTATAGAAGACAATCTAACAAGGGAGGGAGTCCGACAGTAGCCCAGCACGTACACAGCCTTCAGCAGCGCCCAGCCACCAGGCGGAGTTGATAAATGCTGGCCACTATTACTACTATATGGACTTCAAACCCCCAGGTCCCTGGAGACCCAAAACACCTGTGGTTAGGGTAGCAAATAGTAATTTCAGAATAGTTAATTCCACCGCCAGGAGTCACATTTCTCACTCTCCCCATGGCACGCTATGAGCGTGGACAGGAGATCACGTGGACATTAGGAGCCACACATCTCACTAGATGCTGGAGACATGGATGGTTAACATCCTTGCCAAGGATTAGAGCTGTCGACCTTGGAACATGGTTGAGCAAACAGACAATCACAACCCACTGTGATTTCTGCAGAGGCATCTAGCTCTGGACTGCAAAGTGAGGGTGACGCTCAGATAGAAAGCATCAAAGAGTCGTCCGGCCAAGGAGGACAGGAAGCAGTGGTCAGGCATTAGGAAGAGGCACCAAGTGAAGACGGACAAGTGTCCAGAGTTAGGGCTCACAGAAGCTGCCCATGGCTGGGCTGGGTTGGAACTTGGAGGAGGTGGAATCTTGGGACTTGGTGGGGGGATGAGGAAGGCGGGGTCAGAGTGTAAAAGGCCCTGAACCCCGTGCAAGGAAATCTGAGTTTTAGCGTGAGGACAATGAGGAGCCACTGATGGAGTCGGCAGAAAGGAATTTTTTTAAGGCTTCCCACTGCTTGGGAGATATTTTCTATTTTTTTTGTTTCTGGAGAGGTATTTGTTCCTCTCTGTGCAAAGAGATTAAAAACAGGAAAATCATTTCTGGGCTATGATAATATCCGTGACCTATCTTAGGCCCATCCGGAAAAAAAGCAAAGTCTTCAAGGAGATAACAGCTCAACTTGGGGCGATAGACTCAAGCGAAAAACACACCGGCTCCCTGTGGACCTGTGGGGTTTGGGGAAGGGTTCTGAGCAGTGAGCAATTAAGACAGGCACGGGTTCCAGAGGACGACGGGAGAGACCAAAGTCCAGGGCCAGGGCCAGTAGGACTGACAGACTGAACTGGTTTGGAAACACTTTTAGGAAGTGAAACAGAATGGTAGAAGTGGTGAGGACACTGAGGTGTCTGTCTGCAGGCGGAAGGGATGCCCCAGCTGGGGCTGTAAGCCTTCTTCAGACACAGGGCTCCAGCAGGAGACGAACCAGCCACGGCCAAGGGACCCGTAGGCTCTGCACAGATTTCTTCATGTACTGGCCCTATTCCCCACCCTCTCAACAAGCACATGAAGCAGGGGTGGAGGAAGCACTTTTGGTACATAATTCAAACCAGCCACACCAGCCTGCCTTCACGCCCCTCAGGGCAAAGCCTGGGCCCTCCACTCCCCAATCCCGACATGACCAATGGTGAGAGGTGTGATTCTAAGAGCTGGGACATCAACTCAGGGCAGGGGAATGCCCCCCTACCCCCCCCCCCGGCACATTCTCGGGTTCCCAACCTCCCTGACAAGTCACTTTATCCCGAATCCTCCCTTGGAAAAAGAGGAGGATAAGGTGACAATATCAAGTGTCTGTGACTCCAATGGAACTAGAACAGATCACAATGCTTAAAAAAAAAAAAAAAAAAGGTACTCAGAGCTCTCTTCAGATGCAAGTGAGACCCCCCTCCAGGTTCATGGGGGCTTCTAGAACCCCCATAAGTCGGGGCTGGGGGAGGAAGGCGGCAGACCTTCCCATGCTGCTGCGGTCTGGCCCACTGAGGCAGCCATGGAGCAAGTCCAGGTCTGCAGAGGGGATACTGAGAGCCTGGCCCTCAGGGGCTGGCAGCCACCTCACCTCCCGAGCCAGAGCATGGGGACGGGGCGGGGGGGAGGTCTTGCACCTGACAACAGATACCAAGGACCCGCCCTTTGGGTAACTGTCCCTAAGGAATGAGCTCAAGCACTCAAAATTCAGAAGCCTCTGAATACTCTGACTACTGAATACTCTCCATTTTGCATCATCCCAGTCCCAAGTCAGAAAAACAAAAACAAAAAAACCCCAGCACTTTCACCTGTAGCCTTAAATGAGCAATCCCTCAGTAAGAGCCCACAGCCCTGCTTCATGCGACAAAAAAAAAAAAAAAAAAGTGAATCCAATGCATACAGACAGCAATGTGAAGCAATAAGGCCACAGCTTGACACCCATCCAGACTCCAGACCGGACAGCAAGGGCCGACTCAAAACAGTCACTATCCCCTACCTGCGTCCGGCCTTCTCCTCCCCAACTGGCCTCGCCTGGCAAATTGCACCTCCCTGTTCGGCGTCTGGGTGGATCAAAATGGGAGTTAACAAACCTAGCTCCCGCTGCCAGAAGTTCAAACGTGGCGCTTTGCACAGCCCCTCACACACAGCATCGGTCATATTTCATCAGTACCTCTTAGCTTGATTTCAGGGGTCCCCCATCATTCCCCCGAGGCACCGAGCGCCTCAGCCTACTGGGGCAGTCCCCCTACCTTTTATTATTATTATTATTATTATTTATTTATCTTTTCTCCCTAGCTGAACCTCGGTATGGACGACGACGGCGACCTCAGGATACCCGTGAGGGGGAGACGAGAACCAGAACCCGAAGATGGATACTCGGGGGGGGGGCTATGTCTGGAAATCTCTCTCAGAGAGGCTGGCGGACCCAGGGTGTCCCCCCCATCCCCCGGGGCGCGGAATGAATGAACCCCATTCCTCCTGACTCCCCGTCGGGATCCGGGACGTGCGGCTCGCGCGCCATCGCCGCCGCGTCCTCTCCGTGACCTCCGACCCCACCAAGCCACCCCCTCCCCGACTCCTTTCACCCCACTTTTCTCCTCCGCGACCTCGCGGAGTGTGTACGACGTGTGTGTGGATGGGGGGTGGGGCTCCCTTTACTTCCTCACCCGCAAGTCCAAAACAGCTCCAGGAGCCACGGCTCGGCTCGCCTCGGCAGCAAAATGTCCGCGGCCTCCTCCTCCTCCTCTTCTCCTCCTCCGTGTCCCGCCAGCCCCGAGCGTCCCCGCCGCCAGCTGCCCCGGAGCCCCGCGGCTGTCACCTGCCGGGCGGAAGTGAGCTGCCCGCGTGCGGGCACTTCCGGTGGACGCACGGCGGGGTAGGGGCGGGATCACGGGAGGGCGGAGCTTTGCGCGCCGGGGGCGGGGCCTCCCGGCGTTAACCCCTGCGTGCCTGCGGCGTGGTCTCGGCTGAGATGAGCTCCCCGGCTGAAGCTGCCGACTGGGCGTCCAGGTCCTGACACGGGCCCTCTCCGGTGCTGCAAGGCGGGAAAACCGAGCGCCCCTCCCCGCCTTGAGAGACACACAGGGTTTCCTCACCTCAAGGCCAGCGCTGGGCTGAAGCGAGCCCGAGGCTAGGCTGGGTCCGCGCAGCCCTGGAATGCTGCATTTCCCAGGAAAAACTGGCTTTACCAGGAACTTTTTCCCCCCTCCCAAAGAGAACTCCATGAAGTTTTCTCATTTTGAATGGGTTCCCAAGTATCCCAAGGCAACTGCCCCACCACAGTCGTGACTCTGGGACTGTGAATTTTCTCCTTCTGATGATTCTGCTTTAAAACATTAAATGGTCTTTATTGTTAACAAAGCATCTTTTCAAGGCAGGCATGTCTGGTGGCACAACCATTAAGCCATTACGTGAAATGTCTGCCTCCCAAGCCAGTTCTCCAACCCCCCGGGAGGCAGCAGATGATGGCTCATGCATGTACCAGTGGGTACAGTTGGTTAGCCCAGCCTAGCTCTCCCCTAACCCAGTTCACATGCAGGCCACCAGGTATAGTAGCCCTGCCTGGACTGGTCTGCCCCCATCCCGGTTCTCATGCTTGCCAGTGGAAGCAGTGACCCAGCCGGGGATCCCCCTGCAGCCCCCTAACCAGGCTGTCACCACCACCCCAAGTCTCACATGAACTGAAAGGAGCTGTGGCCCAGTCTGGCATGGCCCACCTCACCTCAGCATTTGCCAGCGGGTGCTACAGCCTGGCCTGACCTGATCTATCCCCAGTTCTAGCTCATGCTGGTGGGTGCTACAGCCTAGCCCAGTCCAGCCTCTATCAGATCTTCTTCCAGTGGCAGGTCTTATGCACACCAGTGGATCTTTGGCTCAGACTAACTTAGTCCACCTCTGGTCCTGACAAGAACAGTGGCCTTGCAGCTCCCACTGAGGGCTGAGTGTGTGCTGGGCAGCATCAGACTGGACTGCAAAACCCATTGGTTCACGTGGAAGACAGGGCTGGAAACAGAACCAACTCAGCAATTGCAACAACCAACTGATTGGGGCGATGGACTGTGCCGGGCCCTAGGCTTGCTATAACATACAAGAATCTGGACTGGGAACACCACAGACAAAGTTTCTTTTGAGATCTCCCCAAACTGCAGGACTTAGCACCCTAACCATGAAAAGACAGAGGACAGAACAAGTCAATCAACCACCTCAGCCATATGTTGGCAGTGAAAAACTGGGCAAACGGAGACTCTAAAAGGGACTATGTCAATCAGTGGATTCTTCAATGACCTCATCGTGCTTGGAGTGGCGAGATTGGCAGCAATTTATAACTGTTGAACTATCAAAACCACTTGAACAGGACCCTTGGAGCATGCCCCACATTAGGGACCTGGGGTGGGAGGGAGACTGGGTGGGGCTTCTCCCTTAATATCCCCCTTTACCCCAGATACATGAAGGAAACAATGTAGAAATAATAGTCTTACCCACTTTCCTGTAGCCCTTGAACCTTTTTAACTATGTAACGATTATCAAAACTATAATAAAAAAAGAAAAGAAAAGAAAAGAAAAGAAAAAGAACAGTGGCCTTGCACAACCTCAGCCCTGCTTCTTATCTAGTGCCCGGGGGAGCTGAAGTCAATGGCATGACAGAGCTGAGGACTGGACTTCATCAATCTCATTCATTCAGCTAGAATATACCTGTCACTCCTACGTGAGCCAACTATCCTGGGGTCACAGCAGAGCGCAAGGAAGTTGTCGTATGATCCCTCAACAGGGTGAGAGAAAGACAAAGAGAGGGACAATTAGAACGCTGTGACCAGTAGAGGCAGGCATGCCCAGGAGACTCAGGCATCGAGTGTTCTGGGAAAGACAAGGAAGTCTTCCAGGGGAGGAAGAGGTTACTACTAATAGCTACGGGGAACTAGGTGCCATATGTGTGGGTGTGTATGCGTGTGTATAAATATATGTATGTGTGTACAGACATACATATATCCCTAATATATATGATTTAAATATTTACTTGAAAGGCAGCATGACCCAGAGAGGGAGAGAGAGATAATCTTACATCTACTGGTTTGGTCCCCAAAAGGCCACAACAGCCAGGCCAAAGCCAGGACCCAGGAACCAAGCACACCATCTGGCTCTCCCACACGGGCAGTGGGAACCTCAGTGCCTGGGCCGTGTGTTGCTGCTTTCTCCAACGCATGGGCAGCAGCTGGGTTGGCAGTGGAGCGGCTGGGACTTGAACCAGTGTATCTTCTTTGTTTTTCTGGCTGGTGTCAGGTGTTATCTACCCCTGGACGGCCCCAGCGTTCCCCTGCTCTGTGCCCCTGATGTCCACAACTTCACTGAGCGTTCACTGTCTTCCGGAGGTGGCTGCTGTGGGACCCCAGCCCCACCCCGTGCCCCTTGGGATGCAAGGGAGAACCTGGAAGCTCTGAGCAGCTGAGGGACTTTCCCACCTTCGCCTGGCAGCGATGGACTGAGCTGGGAATCACGGCCATGGCTGACGATGTTGGGGGCCCATGCTTGGCTCCCTCCTGGCACCCCTCCTGCTGCCTGAGCTTTAACCTCATCACAGGGAGCTTGGGGGCTCCTGGAGAATCCTGGGGTGACCCAGGATCGGCTGCTGGTTCTGCTTCTGCGTTGTTGGATTCAATCAGCTGTGGATCAAAGCCACTCAGGAAAAAATAGCATCTGTACAGAGCAGGGACGGGTTGTTTTTCTTAATTTTTTTAAAAAAGATTTATTTATTTTTATTGGAAAGGCAGATATACAGAAAGGAGATGTACAGAAAGGCAGATATACAGAAAGATGATCTTCCGTCCATTGACTCACTCCCCAAGTGGCCACAACAGCTGGAGCTGAGCCAATCTGAAGCCAGGAGCTGGGAGCCTCTTCTGGTTCTCTCAAATGGGTGCAGGGACCCAAGGCTTTGGTCCGTCCTCGACTACTTTCCCAGGCCACAAACAGGGAGTTGGATGGGAAGTGGGGTGGCTGGGATTAGAACCAGTGTCCACATGGGATCCCAGCGCATTCAAGGCTAGGTGTTTAGCCACTAGGCTATCACATGGGCCCTGTTTTTGTTATTTTCCCTACACAACACAGTGGCCTTATTATGCAGTATGTACTCCGTGCTAAGTATTATACATCATCTAAAGGTGATTTAAAGGTTATTGGGGGATGTGTATAAGTAATGTGAAAAATATCATAAAAGCGGCTTGAGCTTCTGCAAGCCTTGGTGTCTACCAGATTGGGAACTGACTTGGCTGTGGGTATTGAGGTAGTTCTCACGTTGACAAAATTAAAGTCTTTCCTTCTGTGGACACTAGAGGGCACTCAAGTGCCATTAAGCCCCACCTTCCCTGCCCAAGTAACCTCTGCACAGGTCCTGCCTCTGTAGATCCCAGGACTTTTGATGCTTCTTCCTCTGTGATGATCCTTCCCCTACTCAGGTTTCTATTTGCTTGTTGTACTTTTTTAATGTTTGTTTATTTGAAAGGCAGGTGACACAGAGAATCAACGAACTCATTGGTTCACCTTCAAATGTTGGTTCTGTTTTTCAATCCTACAAATCTCTAGAAGTTGTCACAGATTCTTTCTGGAAGAAGGCAGGAGGTGACTTTGTCGCCAAACGAACAACACCAGCCTCCACCTGCTGGGGGCAGGGAGCCCACATCCCTCATCCCCAGGCTAGCCAGGGCACTGCCTTTAAGATAGTGGGGCTTAGAGCTTGCTGGGGTCCCCATCTCTTACTGCTGCAAAGTCTCACAGAGCAACAGCCTCGTGGTTAAAATCCTCACCTTGCATATCCCTCACCATACAGGATTCCATATGGGCACCAGTTCAGGTCCTGGCTGCTCCATTCCCCTTCCAGTTCCCTGCTGTGGCCTGGGAAAGCAGTCGAGGACGGCCCAAAGCCTTGGGACCCTGCACCCACATGGGAGACCCGGAAGAAACTCCTGGCTCCTGGCTCCTGGCTACGGATCAGTTAAGTTCCAGCTGTTGCAGCCACTTGGGGAGCAAACCAGTGGATGGGAAGTCTTTTCTTCACTATGTAAATATGACTTTCCAGTAAAGATAAATACATCTTTATATTTTAAAAAAAAGTCTCTCAGAGCACCAACCCTTGAATTCCCAAGAGCACACTTGTGCTCTGGGACTCACGCTGAAGGATGCCCTCTCCAGTTGCCCTCGGCTGACCCACTCTATGGGTGCAGTCACAAAAGCCAGAGCTGGTTTCCAATCTGGGAAATGGGGCCAGCTATGCCACCTGGAAAAGCTGTTAGGAGATTCAGTTATACAGTCTGACATAGGGCACCTCTACACCCTCCTTAAATGGGAGCTATATGTGCATTCATTTAATTCAGCTTGGCTACTTCCTGGCTCCATGTCCACAAGCACATTGTTTAAATTCTTGAGGCCTCAGATGCCACATCTGCAAAATGGGACGAATCCTCTATTTTATTTGCACAGACGTCAAGAGCAACTAGATATCTTCTAGGTCGGTCTGGCACGGTGGCTTGAGTGGCTAGTTCTCCTCTTACAAGGGCCAGGACCCCGAATGGGTGTCAGTTTGTGTCCCAGCTGCTCCACTTCCAAATCCAGCTCCCTGCCTGTGGCCTGGGAAAGCAGCAGAGGATGGCCCAAAGCCTTGGGACCCTGTACCCACGTGGGAGACCTGGAAGACTGCCAATGGGTGCAAGGTTTCGTCAGAAGGTAACAAAGGCATTCTGCAATGGAAGGGGGAGGGGTGGATATACCAGACACACTAAGATTATAACAACAATGAAATGAGCTGGGCGATTAGCTAGTGGCCGAAAGGCCAGCCTCTCACGTTGGACTACCTGGACGTGAGTCCAAGCTCTGGCTCCCTATTCCAGCCTGTGGCCCACGCACACCCTGTGAGGCAGCAGTGACAGCTCAGGCAGCTGAGCTCCTGCCACCTACAGCAGAGACCCAGATGGAATTTCTGGCTCCTGGTTTCTGCCCCAGTGTAGCCCTGACCACTGCAGGGATCTGGAGAGTCAACCAACATATGAAAACTCTCTCTCTCTGGTGCTTTTTCTATTTCCCTCTCTCAAATAATTTGATTTTTTTTAAATGTAAAAGGCAGTGGATATAAATGATAGGTGCATTGTATCATAGTATGAAAAAAGGAGAGTTGTGAGCTCTGGTGCTGGTTCTAGCTGTGTGATACTACGGAAGGTTATTTTCCTTTTTATAAATACTTATTTGAAAAGCAGAGTGACAGAGACTTGGAGAGACAGAGGCAGACAAAGAGAGCTTCCATCCACAGGTTCATTCCCCAAAGGGCTATACTGGCCAGAGCTGGGCCAGGCTAAAACCAGGAGCCAGGAGCTCCATCCGAGTCTCCCACAGGGGTGGCAGGGGCCCAAGCACTTGGGCCATCTTGTGCTGCCTTTCCAGACCCTCCAGATGGGAAGTACTGCATTCAGAACATGAACCAGAACTCAGACATGGGATGCCGATCTCCACAGAAGAGATTGCTTTGACCTTGCTCAGCTCTGGTGTGCCGCGAGGCCCCTCAGCCACGAACGTCCAGGCTGGCTGAGCCTCAGCTGCCTGGGTACCTAGCAGAGGCTGTTCCCAGGAGCTGGTTGCTGGTATCTGTGTCAGGTCCTTGGCAACATGGTCTGGTGGGATACCACTGAAGGGGTGGGCCCAGCGCTGTCTCCAGTCCTCTTAGGCTCCAGAACTGTGCCCACACTGCTCTCCTTTGGCACCCAGAGTCAAGGTGATCCTCCTAGGAGCAGAGGGGCTGCGTGCCTTGATATTACTACTCCAGGGCCTCACGGAGCCAGGCTCCTGGGAGGACTGATTAGTGCTTCCATGAGCAATGATGCAGGGCTGGGTGCCTCTTCCTAGGTCCGGCCTTTGGTCTGGGATGTCCAGGGCATTCCATGGAACTGAGAACCATGGATCAGAGTCCTGGCTCTGCCTGCTACCGCTCAGGGGCTGTAGGACCTTGGAGGTTACTTGAAAGTCAATTACAAAGACACAGAGACAGGAAAACAAAGAGAGAGAGAGAGAGACAGACTTTTCCGTCCGTCTGCTGGTTCAGTCCCCAAATGGCTACATTGGCCAGAGCTGAGCCAGTCTGAAGCCTGGAGCTGCTTCAGATTTCCCACACGGATGCAGGGGGCCCCAGGCCTTCGGCCATCCTCTGTTGCTTTCCCAAGCCATTAGCAGGGGACTGGATTAGAAATGGAGCAACTGGAACAAGAACTCGTGCCTATATGGGATACCAGTGCTGCAGGTGGAGGATTAGCCTGTTAAGCGACTGTGCTCCTTAAACTACCCCCTCTAGCGGTAGGTATTGTGGTGCAACGGGTTAAAGCCACTTCCAGGGATGCCCTCATCTCCTTTCAGAGCGTTTGGATTGAGTCCCAGCTGCTCTGCTTCAGATTTAGCTGCCTGCTGTATCCTGGGAGCCGCACAAGTGCTTGGGTTCTGGTCACAGAAGACCTGGTAGACCCCAGATGGAGCTACTAATGATGGGCTTTGGCCTGGCCAGCCTTGGCTATCGCTGGCATTTGGGGGAGTGAATCGGCAAATGGACGATCTCAGTTTTGGTTACTCTGTTCTTTGAAAAACAAAATAAAACTTAAGATTCTCCTGGGATCAGCACTGTGGCATAGCAGATAAAGCTGCCGACTGCAATGTCAGAATCCCTTGTGGGCCGAC
This sequence comes from Ochotona curzoniae, assembly GCF_017591425.1. Taxonomy (NCBI): domain Eukaryota; kingdom Metazoa; phylum Chordata; class Mammalia; order Lagomorpha; family Ochotonidae; genus Ochotona; species Ochotona curzoniae. The sequence continues at coordinate 8,415,972 of NW_024467101.1, read as the reverse complement.
GGTTGTGTTCTGGCTGCTCCACTTTTGATAACAACCTGCTAACAACCTGAGAAAAGCAGCAGAAGATGGCTCAAGTGTTGGGGTCCTTGCCATCTAAATTAGAGACTGAGGTGGAGCTCGTAGCTTCTCATCTCGACCTGGTTCAACTCTGGCCACATTGGCCATCTGGGTATTGAAGCAGATGATGGAAGCTTTCTCTGTCTCTCCCCTGCTCTGTCACTCTCTCAAGTAAGCAAATAAATACCAAAAAAACAAAACCTCCTTTAATATATTGTTATCTCCCCTGCAATTAAAAAAAAAATGAGAACTGAGGCTCAAGAAGGGAAAGGGACTCACAGGTTCACCCAGCTGGCAAGAGGCGGGACCCAGCTGCGAGATCTAAAGCCCACTTCCCTGGCTGTTCTTTAATACAGCCCTGCTTGCTCTGGGCTCTTTGGCTGGCAGGGAGGTGCAGGGCATAGCTGATGTCATTCTTGGCTGAGATGCCGCCCCCAGCACACTGCAGGGACACCCCGAACAGCCACAGGCCGTGCTGTTCCATTCTGCGATGGCCACTGTCCAACACGGGCCAGCCATCGACCCTAGCCAGAGCCTTGCAGGCTTCCTGCAGCCTCATGGTCTGTGTTGGGTCTACAGAAGTGTCCCGTTTTTGCTTTTCATTTTCTCCCTTTTAGATTTCTGCCTCATCTTCTGCCAATTCAGCTGGCTGTTGCTGTTCCTGCCCTGGTCCTAAATGGCTACCACATTAAAAGTGAGGCAGACAGGATGGGAACGCAGCTCTGGTCTCGGATTCCACCGTTCACTTGCTGTGTGGCTTTGGATGAGCCACTTCACCTCTCTGTGCCTTTACTGTCATCTGGAAAATGAGAACAATCTGAGGGTCCAGCAGGCAAGAGGGGTTGGGCCGATTCAACGAGTGGATCTAAGCGTCCTGGACAGTGCCCAGCACACGGAGAGCTGGATGAATACTCCCCACTGAGGTTATCATGTTATGATGTCTATGTGTGGGGACCAGGCAGGGTGCCACAGGCACTGAGATGGTTCTAAGGGTATTAATGCTTTTTCTTTTAAGAATTATTTATTTTTATTGGAAAGGCAGATATACAGAGAGGAGGAGAGACAGAGACGAAGATCTTCTGTCTGATGGTTCACTCCCCAAGTGAGCGCAATGGCTGGAGCTGAGCCAATCCGAGGCCAGAAGCCAGGAGCTCTTCCGGGTCTCCCACACGGGTGCAAGGTCCCAAGGCCTTGGGCCATTCTCAACTGCTTTCCCAGGCCACAAGCAGGGAGGGAACTAGACAGGAAGCAAGGCCGCCGGGATTAGAACCGGCACCCATATGGGATCCCAGGCACGCAAGGGGAGGACTTTAACCACTACACTATTGTGCCGGGCCCACTAATGCTTTCTTCAAAAAGATTTATTTTAAATGCAAAGTAAGTGTGTGTGTGTGTGTGTGTGTGTGTGTGTGTGTATGAAAGAGAACCAAAGAATCTTCCATCCACTAGGAGAAGCTGCTTCCCCTGGCGGCCCTGTTTCCCATCCAGCTCCCTGCTTGTAGTCTGGGAAAACAGTCAAGACGGCCAAAAGCCTTGAGATCCTGCACCTGCATGGGACACTCAGAAGAGGCTCCTGACTCCTGGCTTCGGATTGGCTCAGCTCCAGCCATTGTGGCCATTTGGGGAGTGAATTAGCAGGCAGAAAATCTCCCTCTCTGTCCCTCCTCCTCTTTGTATATCTGACTGCTCAATAAAGGTAAATCTTCAAGAAAAAAATTTTAAAAGAAGGAAAAATGAAAATGCGTATCTTGAAAAATCATACATAATTATCCAAACATATTTGCACCTACATAAATTTATCTTTTCACTCTATTTTCCATGAGATTTTGGAAATTCCTCAGAACAGAGAGAAAAAGATCCAGATGCCTACAAAAGTAGGGTCATGAAACAGGGCATTTTGGGTAGTCGTTAAGTTACCACTTGGCACAGATGCACCACATTTGGGAATGCCTGGGGGGTTTGAGTCCTGGCTCCACTTTGGGTTCCAGATTCCTTTTAACATGTATCCTGAGAGGCACCAGGTTGTACCTCAAGTACTTGGTTCTCTGGCACCCAGGTGGGAGACCCACAGGCAATTCCACGCTCCTAGATTTGGCCTAGTCCAATCGTGGCTGCTGCAGGCATTGGAGAGTAAACCTGTGTCTATCTCTTCCTATCTTTCAAATAAAGAAACAAACAAACAAACAAATAAAATAATTGGGGACCAGCACTGTGACACAGCAAGCTAAGCCTCTGAATGTAGCACTGACATCCAACACGGGCACTGGTTTGAGTCTTGGCTGCCCCACTTCCAATGCAGCTCCCCACTAATGTGCCTGGGAAAGCAGTGGAGAACACCCAAGTGCTTGGGCCCCTGCACCCACATGGGAGACCTGGAGGAAGCCCCTGGATCCTGGCTTGGGACTGGCCCAACTATTGCAGCCATTTGGAGAGTGAACCAGTAGGGGAAAGATCTCTCTCTGTGGTGGTTCCTTCTTTCTTAGTAACACTGCCTTTCAAATAAAAAATAAATAAATCTTTGGGCCCCGGCTCAGCTCAGTGGGTGGTGGCAGTTGCTCCCACTGCAGCCCCGAGAGCCTGGGGCAGTCTGAGAACCACAGAGCCCAGGCAACAGCAAGGACTAACACCACACACAGCCTTAGCTGCAGCTAGGTCCAGCGTTCAGTGCTCTTCTGCGTGTCTAGGCGCCCTGGTCCTTGGGCTCTGCCCTGTGTCTCTCTCCCACCCTTGCTTTCTAAGCCTGCTCCTGGGTGGGCAGTAGGTGTGGGGGGTCTTCCTGGAGTCTGTAGCCAGGCTGCCAGCAAGCACCGCAGGCTCACCACATGCTGCACCAGCCTTTTCCTCTGCAGTCTTCTCAAGTTCCCGAGCTCCCAGGCAGCTGTAAATCTTTGCTGGCAGAGACTGCAGAGGCTCAGCCTGCTGGCTTGGGCGAGCTGACTTCCCTGCCCTCCTTCTGGCTCTGCAGGATGCAGCTCCTCTCAGCAGCCAGGACAGCACGCCGGGAGCCAGGCGACTGCGGCAGTCTTGTCCTCAATCTTTAAGGCTCCCCCCTGCACCCCACCGCCCTTTCACCCTGCCTGAGTCTCCTTCCTTCTCGACCTCACTTTTCTCAACTGAAAAACTTGGTTCTGAACTACCCTTAAAAAGGATAATCTCTCTCACACACACAGACAGACTACATACACTACAATTTTGCACTTACCGCATCAGCTCCATCACGAATCAGCCAGGTGAATCATTTCTGCTACTGTTATTTGCAAAAAGCAAGTTGCAGAACAGGATGCCAAGTCTTGTTTACACACCCAGATGCGAACATCAACCTGTAAATGCCTAGTAAAACCCAGGAGGATCTACATAAGATAGGATGTCACACCTGACTGGGACACCTCACACCACTGATTCGTTACTGGCTTGGTGCCGACAGTGGGGGTTACCAAGGCTTTCGCTGCATCCCCAGATACTGTTGTTACTGAGTGCTTTTTTTTTTTTTTACATGTGTGTGTTATTTACAGGGATTTGTTGCCCCGTTTCAAATATGCCCCCATTGTGGTAACACCAGCAATCTCAAATTCCACACCAGCTCAGCAAACTGGGTCGATCGAGGGCCCAGAATGGTAAAGCCGATGCAGGCTTCTGACCCACAATCAATCCACAGGGTCAGGGTTATGACTCGATGCTTTGCACTGGGTTCTCAGACACAAGGGAATTTCACTTCCCCAGCCTCCGCCGCCACCCCCAGGATGGGCTGATGCTAACTCCTAGATCCTCCAAGGCTTTCTCACTTCGGAGAGAAGAAAACAAAGGTGAGTTTTGTTTTGTTTTTAGAGCCAAGACTAGAGCGAGGGAGGATCCTCAAGGGGCCCCAGTGCAAATGACTTCAAGGGTCTTGGCCAACTTCTTCCTTTGCTGGTGGGTCTAAAACTGGACCCTCCACCAGGACTAGGAGCCCAGAGGAACAAATGTGGCTCATGGAGGCCAGCCTGGACTCTGGCGTCTGGCACCAGTTCAGCAGTGGGGATATAAAAAAATCCAGACATCACCTCATCGCTGTCTCATCATAAAGACACTTTCTCCCTGCACACCCCTGTAGAGGACGAAGCCTTGCCTCTGTGCTGCCTGAGAAGGGTCAGGAGGAGCAGAGTAGGGGTTCTCCCCCATTCGAGGTGGGGGGCTGGAGGCCAAAGGGGCAGCCCCAGTCCTCACAGTAGTCCTAGGACCGGCTTTTTGGTAACCATGGACATTCCCACTCCCAGGCACCGTGTGGGCGCCTGATGCGGGGAGCCATCATTTCCTCTTTGCCACACTGCTGTGAGCGAGGGACTCACCTCCCCCTTCCAGCCTGCTCCTCGGGGTGAGGGGCTTGACTGGGGTCCCAGAGCTTCTGTGTCCATCCCAGAGCTGTTCAAAGGCAAACCCCAGGCTACCCGCACCTCTTCTGAGAGAGTTCCAACACGGGATTTTCTATGTGGGCCCCTCCTGAAAGATCTGAGGTGAACACAGAACCTGGCAACTGCAAAAAAAAAATAAACAAGTAAAAAACCTAAATGAAACAAACAAAACCTCCCACAGGGCCTGATCATCTCCCAAAGCTTCATGTGGAAGATCTCCATAGACCGAGGTACCCAGTGTGTTTTCTGAGGGCAAGCTCTACTAGCCTCAGGGGGGTCCCCATATTCTCCTTATCCCACTCCTGGGCCTCAAGGGTGTGCAGAGTGCTGCTCAGGACCCTGAGACCCCACTAACTGCTCAGGACTCCCCTACAGTGCCCCCCTGCCAGGGCCAATGCCCATAGCACAGGGCAGAAAGGGGCCTTAAAACACCCTGCCCTATCTACTTATTCTTGCCCAGTCTTTGCATTGAGCATCAAGACAGTGGCCCCTGCAACCCCAAGACAGCCAGAACTCATTGCATCTCAGGACTGGATTTGATGCTAAGCCAGCAGTCACTGACACTGACCCTGTGATCCTGTGAACTTCCTCTACCTTGCTCATCACTCCAGGAGCTGATCTCTGTAAACTACATTTCCCAAGTTCCTTTGCAAACTAAACTCCTGTTGGGTCTAGCCAATGGGAGGGACGGAAGGAAAACTGAAGGGTAAGACAAGCAAGGGATTCCCCTGCCCTGGGCAGTGCCTGAGGTTCTTTCCAAACAGCCCTGGCTCTGTGGTTCCAGGCCATAAGTTTAGGTAACATGTACCTTCCTGCTTCCTGCTTTTGGCTTTTCAAAATCCTAAGTAGGGGTCTGGTGTGGTAGTCTAGTGGTTAAATCCTCATCCTGCAACTGCCAGGATCCCTTATGCGTGTCGGTTTGTGTCACAGCTGCTCCACTTCCCACCCATCTCCCTGCCTGTGGCCTGGGAAGGCAGTCGAGGACAGCCCAAAGTCTTGGGACGCTGCACCTGTGTGGGAGACGTGGAAGAGGCTCCTGGCTCCTGGCTTCGGATTGGATTGGCTTGGATCCGGCCATTGTGGTTACTTGGGGAGTGAAGCAGTAGACAGAAGATCTTCTTCATGGTCTCTCCTTCTCTCTGTGAATCTGTTTTTCCAATAAAATAAGTAAGTAAGAAAATAAATAAATAAATTCATTAATTAAAAAAATCTTAGGGAAAAAATTCCCGAGTGGACCCCGTTTTTCTTACACATGAAACAACTACTTCAAATCCTCTTTTTCAGTGCACATTTTAAAACCCGTGTAAAGGGCCCAGCGTAGTAGCCTAATGGCTAAAGTCCTAGCCTTGCATGCGCTGGGATCCCATAAGTGAACCAGGTCATATCCCAGTTGCTTCATTTCCCATCCAGCTCCCTGCTTGTGGTCTTGGAAAGCAGTCGAAGACGGCCCAAAGCTTTGGGACGCTGTACCCATGTGGGAGACCTGGCAGCTCCCTGCTTGTGTCCTGGGAAAACATTCGAGGACGGCCCAAAGCTTTGGGTTCCTGCACCTGTGTGGGAGACCCGGAAGAGGATCCTGGTTCCTGGCTTCAGATTGACATAGCACCAGCCATTGCGCTCACTTGGGGAATAAATCATTGAATGGAAGATCTTCCTCGCTATCTCTCCTCCTTTCTGTATATCTGGCTTTGTAATAAAAATAAATAAATCTTTTAAAAAATTGTCTGAAATGTCTAACATAAAATTAGCAATTTTAATAAAAAGAATTTACTTATTAACTTATAATACAGAGTGATACAGAGAAGGAACTCTTCCCTCTGCTGGTTCACTCCCCAAATGGCCACAGCTGCCAGAGCTGGGACAGACATAAGTCAGGAGCCCAGAACTCCATCAGGGTCTCCCCATGGGTGGCAGGGATGCAAGCACTTGGACAGCCTTCCTGTTTCACTGGCAACAGTAGGGTACTACATCAAAAATGGGAGCAGCTAGGACACGAGCTGGCATCCATATGTGCTGCTGGCATTGCCACTGGTAGCTTCACCAGAGCCCCCAGGTGCGTTAGCAGGGAGTTGGATCAGAAGCAGAGCAGCCAGGACTTGAATATGACACTCTGACACAGGATATCAGCATTGCAAGTGATGGCTTACCCTACTGTGCCACCATGCTGGCCCCATTTTTACCACCCTTAAGTGTACAGTTCAGCTGGTTCAACAGCATTCATTACATTCTAAGTGGCATGCTGCCATCTCTAGAGTCTATTTCTAAATGAAATCCTTGTAATACTCCTGGGGGGCGGGGCGCTGAACAAAGCTGGGCTATAGGCCACATGGACCTGTGGAGAGCATGTTCCCAACTCCTGCCGAGCAGGGGGTGGGAGCCGACACCCTGTTGTACAGTCCCTTCCCTGGACACCCCAAATCCCAAGGAGGCTTATGGAAGAGGGGAGACAGCCTCACCTCACAGAGGAGGAAGCTGAGGCCGGGAGGGATACCCACCTTGTGTTCTCTCTCTACATCTCTTCCCCAGGCTTCCCCATCCTGTCGGTGCACCTGCCACCCTGCCGCCCCCAGGTAAATCCTCTCCATGGGCTCCCTAGAGAGTGGTCCACCCTGGGAAGCAGCGAGGAGGGAAGCAGGAGTGCTGGGTCCTCTGCCATCTACAAACCCAAGGACCACGTACAACCAATGGCAACAAGGGTTAGTGTCCGCTCCATGTGCCCTGCATGTGGGGGCTCACGATTTGCTTCCCAGGGGTCAGATGGAAGCGGAGCAGGTGCCTCTGTGGTGACAAAAGAGCAACCATGTAGGAAACATTCACTCTGTTCCCCAGAGCAGAGTCCTTTGTCTCTTAATGCTCAAGGAAAACAGGGGTTCATCAGGAAGGCAGACCCACTGAGTTCCCAGCAAAACGGGGAAGAACTAGAAATGCAGCTTAAGTCTGCCTGGCCTCACAGTCAGAGGCCCACCCAGTGCCCCCACAAGGTTGTAGCTGTGAGCTCCCCACTCGCCCGGCGCCCACTCCTTCCAGCCCCTTCCCCCTCTGCACGTAGGCAGTATCTCCATCCCGGACTGTAAGAGACGACCTATTAGGGGTCACACTGCACTGAAGGGAGAGCCCCCTGCCTCCAGCATGACGCAGCCCTTTATGACTGCAGCGGCAGTGAGCAAGACCCTGGCCGGGAGCCCAGCCTCTGCGGCAGCCTCCAGAGCAGAGCCAGGCAGGCGGCTGGGCCAACTGTGAGGAAGGCACACGCAAGAGGAGAGGGCGTTCACAGCAGGGGCACAGAAGCCCCACATCCATGCCAAGCCAAGCCCTGGTGGGCACTCTGTCCCTAGCCTTGAGCAGCTCTGTGTGAGCTGGGCTCCAAAAAGCACTCCTAGGGCTTTGTTCAGAAAACTACAAGCCTGGCTGAGGTTTCTCATCTACCGTTTGGGTTTTTGGCTTTCTATAGCATGGATTTTTTTTTTTTTTTTTTTTTTTTAAATTAAAGCCTGGTTTGGAAACCTCACTGCTGAATCCTCGCTCAACTTCCTGCTAATGTACACCAGCAGGTGGCAGTAATGGCTCCAGCGGTTGGGTCCTTGTTGCCCAAGTGGGAGATTGAGATTCAGTTTCTGGTCTCTAGGTGAGGCCTGGCTCAGCTTTGGTGGTTACAGGCACTTGGGGGAGTGAACCACTTGGGATGGGAGTTTTCTCAAGGATTTTCTGCCTCTCAAATAAAAAAAAAACAAAAAAAAAAAAAGGAAGAATAATGGTTAATCAAAAGAACTGTCCCCGAGGGCCAGATGTACAATGATAGTCAAGGAGGAGATGCTGACTGAAGGACAAAAGGGAAACAGGCCATCAAGTTCCTGACAGTCCCACATCCTCCTTGTAGACGCCAGCACTTGGGGTCTGCTCTGCACCCTGATTCCCTGCTCACCACTGAGCTGGGGACCACTGGGAGGCACAGCAACGCCTGCCACCCCAGCCACGACCAGTCCATTCTCCAACTCTCCTGTCTGCAGAGGTCTAGGCAGAGCCTGAGAACCAGACGAGAGGCCTTTGGCTTGGGCAAAGGCCATGCTATCACCTGCTCAGGCGTTGTCCAGCACGGGGCTCTCCCTGCTTTATAGATGGGAAAGCTGCTCAAGGCTGTGGGCCTTCACAACTGGGCCTCTCCTGCTTGCCCGGCCTGTTTTCCCAAGACCCTCTGCAGACACAAAAGTTCCAAGGCAGACACCCAAAGGTAGGGTAGGAGTGCAAACCAGAAACACAAATACATAAGTGATGGTTCCATTCAGACTAGGTACACTGTACAAATGGGGAAACTGAGGCCCCACAAGCCAATCCATGCTGCCCAGTTCTTCATGGCAGGGCTGGGCTGGAACCCTGACCTCCTTCTCAATGTATCTCCTATCCTGAGGTCACCAAGTGCCTGGGTGGTGAGGTGGTATGGTGGTGTGGTACCAGGGATTCTGGAAGGAACCAGTCAGAAGGAGAAGCTGGCTGACTGGCAGCATGGCTGAGGAAGTCATGAATCAGATATTGCAGCTGCTGGGCTGTGGCCTGGCTTCCAGCAGGGGAAATGAGCCCCCAGTCTCTTCCTTCTGGTGGCCTGGGTCCCCACCACATCGGGGTCAGGTGCCCCAGTCTGAAGCTCCCATGGCCCTGCCACCCACTCCTTCCTCTACCAGCTCTTCTGGATTCAGTCTCATGTCTTTTGCTCTTCTCTATGGCTGTGTTTCCACCGGCAGGGCTGGGCTGGAAAGTGGACACAGGATGTGTTTGCTGAGCAGATGGATGATCCATGCAGCAGAAGGGGGCAACGGGTGGGGTGGGGGGGAAAAGGAGGAACTGGGGGCCAGTTCTTCCCACCACCAAATCCACAATTCCTTGAATAGTTTTAGGTCTTGTGCCTTTTAGAAGTGATCTGCACAGTTTTGGGGGCTCCTGGTCCTTCTCCCTGCAGCTTCGCTGCAAGGCTACCGTGTCCCGCAGCCCTGCCCTGCGGACACAAGGACTGTGACTGCTCTCCAGGTCGCCTGAAACAACACATACATCCATGAGCTCATTACAAACCACCAGGGGGCACCAGGCAGCCCTGCCCCGATTCCTGCGCACCTCTCCCCCACAGCTCCCGGTTCTCACACAGCCGCTGCCCTTCCTGCCCAGGGGTTGCTGCAGCTGGGATGTGCCACAATGCCCGTGATGCTGCCCAAGCCCTAAGCCAGCCAGAACCAGCAGCGACAGTCACGGATCTTAATCTGGACCCTCTGCTTGAACCTCCTCCTTTCTCTTTGCCCATACCACCTTGGTCCTGGGGAACAGAAGCAGGGCACGGTCCACCTTCCCAGTCTCCCCATGGTGAAGAACAGTGCCGTGGTCAATTCCTAAGAGCTGTATTTACTGAGGGTCTTCCAAGCCCCAAACAGTGGCAGCTGTTTCCCGACACACCTTTTTGTCACCAAATCCCAAAAGAAGATGGTCCTGTTAGCACCCATTTTACAGAAAGCAGAAACTGAGGCAAGGGAAGAAATCTCTGGCCTCAGGTGTCCCAGTTGGAAGCAAGAGTGTTGGCACACAGCCTGGGGTTCCTCTGACCTCAGAAGGGAGGTTCTGAGCCATCAGGGAGACTGGACAGCTCCCCCAACTTGGCTGGCCAGGCTGCCCTCAGTGGTGATTGCTGATGGGTGGCAGGTGGCTATGGCCTCGCCCATGTGGTCCCAGCGATGTTACGAATAAGGTGGCAGTACTGCACACGGCAGGTATTCACACCAGATGCAGTGTGCTGATCCTGACAGCTTCATCTGTGTAGTGAGGAAGGCAGCTGGTTCAGGGTCATGAGCTCAGAAGCCACTCCCCATCACACCTAGGTCTTCCCTCCTGCCCACCTGTGTCGCTCACCTATCATCCCCTGGAACCCGAGAGGGGGCAGTACTGCACTGTTGTGTAACCCACTCCCCCCACAGGCCCCTAGAAAGGTATATGATAGGGAGGGGCTCACCCCCTTGGTCATGTGCTTCCGTCGCTCTAGTGTCGCTCTGGCACTCCGACTCTTGGTCTCCCTGCTTGCTGTCTGGCTTCCCAGGGACTCTGAGTACAGGCAGTCCCTGAGCATGGCTCGTGTGTGTATTCCTCACTCTGTTCACTGCTTGGGCAGGACAGTGAAGACAGCAATGCTAAGATGCTTTGTAGTTTCAATTTGTGTACGGTCAGGAGTTCCAGGAGAGGTGAGGCCTAGCGGTAGGGGAATGTGGGCGGAGAAAGCCAGGGAAAGTTGGATGTCTGTAGCTTTGTAAGTGTGTCCAGGGTGTTCACTGTGTGTCTCTTATGATAACATATTACTGGGGAAGCAGGGACGTAGGTCTTCAGTTTAACGGATGGACTTGAGGGTGATGACCATTTGTTCCTCTTGGGGTTTCAATTGACTGGATTGCCGTTCGGACTTGTGATTTGCTATTTCTAGTGGACCCCGGCATCACCAAGCTTGGTTAATAAAGACTCCTTAATAAACCTTAGATATGTCAGGCGTGCTCTCGCTCGCACCCCACAGCAATCTGCAGTCATAAAACACTGCAGTCAGAAGGCTGCCCTGTCCCACCAAGCTCTAAATCTTACTAATGGGTAAACTGAGTCCCAGAGGTGCAGCTGGGGAGAGGGAAGGACTTGGCTCTGGGGTGACAATTAAAATCAAGGTCTTCAAATGCCCCATGTCCACAGGTGGTTTCTATAGTCCCTATGAGCACAGGACAGCTCAGGGACCTGCCTGTGCCGCATTTCAGAACCTTGGAGGGTGGCTGTCAGGAAATGATAAATGATGCGCGCTGGGTTCCAGCACTTAGGGGGCACACGATTCACCCCAAGGTACCTCAGGTCCTCGTCATGCTCAGCCTCCCACGTGAGGCAGTCTTCGGTCCAGTGTCCTAAGCAAGCAAGGTGATGTCCCCCGCCTCAGCCACCTGTTGGTCGATGGGTTGGCTGGGATGGGTGAACACACAGCAACTAGGGATCTCAAAGGGGACTTGGTACAAAGTGCCCAGCAGGCGGGCGGTGGCGAGAGCAACACAAAACGTGCGACAGGCTTCCGCCAAGCCAGTTCCACAGTTAAATGGACCTGGCAAGTTCATGCCTCCTGTCAGTGACCATTGCAGGTGGTCACCCTCCTCCAGGGCTTCCCAGTCTCCAGAGCTAAGGCTGCCAGGGAAAGAGTCCCCAGGGGTGTTCACACCAGCCTCATTCTAGAAGTGTTCTGGAAGGGCGCACATTTTAAAGCTGCCAAAGCTGAGGAAAGACGAGGAGACCATTAATTATGGACACAACAAGCCAGGCCCCAGGTCCAAGGCTGGAGGCCTCAGAGTTCTCCTCAGGGACCCCAATTCTTCTCAAGAACTCATCCGCAGCCAAGGCCTCCCCTTGGGCAGCAAGCCTCCCCCTGCGCCCGACGCAAATCCCACGACGTCGGGGCGTTACGTAGTGACCTACACGGCAGCCAAAACCAGCCAGACAGCGGCAAACACTTCCACACCGCGGCGGACACCAAAGCCGCCTAGGCGCAGCCTGCGTGCTGCGCGTGCGTGGACCGGCGCCTTCCTTCAGACGAGCGCTCGGCTATTTCCGGACCTCGGAGGAAAAGGGCGTTCGCGCGTTTCCGGCGCAAGGAGGCGGGGCTTGCCTGTCGCAGGCGTGCCCGCTGCCTGCAGAGGGCGCTGTTTGCCGGCGCGTGTTGAGAAACGTGTGCAGTTCCAACAGGGCCTTGAGAAGTTCGTGAAAGAACCCAGAAGGCAGTGATACACACTGAACCATTTAGACTTTGAATTTGTTGGTCTGCAAATGGGACCGATGGATATGCAAATATGTGTGTGTGTGGTAAGGGGAGAATGCAAAGAGCTTGGTACCTGATAGGCATCCAGTAAAACAGCAGTGATGGTGAAGATGGGCAACAGGCCCTGCTAGAGGCCAGGAAGTCTTGGTTTTGGCCTGTAGTGAGCTCCAGGTGAGCTAGCAGTGAGGGGAGCTGCAGGTGATAATCAAAGTGCTGCCGTTTAGACCTGCCATGGATGCTGGTACCTCAGTGTCCCTATCCGTACAGATGCTGATCTCCAAGCTCTCCTGAGCCTGGCTCTCGTCACCTCTGGCTTGTGACGGACAGCCCATCACAGTGCTTGTTTATTTTTTATCTGTTTTGAAGATTTGTTTATTTGAAAGGCAGAGTTATAGAGAGGGAGAGACAGACAGGGAGAGATCTTCCAAATGGCTGTCATGGCTGGAGCTTGGTTAGGCTGAAGTCAGGAGCTAGGAGCTTCATCTTGGTCTTCCACGCGTATGCAGAGGCCCAAGGACATGAGCCATCCTCTGCTGCTTTCCCAGGCCACAAGCAGGGAGCTGGATGGGAGCAGCTGAGCCTTGAGCAAGCACTCACTATTGCAGGCAAAGATTTAACCAACTTTTGTTTTTCAAATAAAATGAAAAAAATTTTAAAAGATTTTCCTGACAATGGGCAGAACTGGGTACAGCCTCTTCATCCTGCTCTCCCCTGCCTAAGCTGCCACTAGGGAACATTCTTATGTCCTGTGGATGTCCCCTGAGTGTTCACCCATCATGTGTACCTGAGTAGCCATGTGCGGGGCCACTCTCTTACCACACAGGTTTATGGTCTTGGACATGTCAGACAACACCAATATCAGGGACTCCAGCACGTGTCGTCGCCCAGGACCCAGGATATGCATGTGGGTAATATGCAAGAGGAGGAGGGGAAGCCATGAGGTGGGGTGGGCAGGCTGGTGTCTGGCAGCCACATGGTCAACTTCTGAATCCCAGCTCAGTGCCTTGATGGTGACGGAACCTCACTGGGCTTCGGTCTGCTCACTGAAGCTTTGTAGTTGAGATATTGGATATTGAAGACTTAGTAGCAGGCACTTGTTCCATGAGCCTGAGGAGCTGGATCGGAAGGGACGGTTCATTCTCCTCCTTAGGGTTTACATGATCTGAACAGGGCCAGGCATTTGGCTGAGCAGTGTGCTGGGACCGCATTTAAAAATAAATAAATATTTAAAAATTTGAGACAGAGAGAGCATTCCCATCTGCTGCTTCACTTCCCCAGATGTCTACAATGCCCAGGGCTGAACCGAATCCAGTTCTCTCTGCTGTAGGGGTCAGGAAGCCAGTTACCTGAGCCAACACTGCCGCCTCCCAGGATCCGCGTTAGCGAGATGCCAGAGCTAAGAGCCAGAGCGTGTTCTCAAGCCTAGGCCTTCAGTTACAGGAAGGAACTATCCCGACTGCCAGGTTAACTGCCTAACATATCAACAGGGTGGGCGGCTGGCATAGCAGTGAAGATGCTGTACGGGATACCTACATCCCACATTTGAATGACGGGTTCACCTGACTGCTCCACGTCCCATCCAGTTCCCTGCTAGTGTGCCTGGGAAAGCAGCCGAGGATGGCCCAGTTACCTGAGCCCTTGGTGCCCATGTGAGAGACCTGAAAGGAGTACCATGCTCCTGGTTGTGGCCAAGCCTAGGACCAGCCGTGGTGGCCTTTTGGGTAGTGAACCAGCAGAGAGAAGATTGCTCTTTCTCTCCCTCTGTCTGCATCACTTTGCCTTTTAAATGTATTTTTTTATTTTCTCAAAAAACAGAGTCCAACTACTAATTTTCCCTCAACTCCCCACATCTCAAACTGTTTGCCATACAATTTTTCTTTCTTTTTTTTTTTAGGATTTATTTATTTTTACTGGACAGGCAGATATACAGAGAAGAGAAGAGACAGATCTTCTGTCCAATGATTCACTCCCCAGGTAGCTGCAACGGCCAGAGCTGTGCTGATCGAAAGCCAGGAGCCAGGAGCCTCCCATGTGGGTGTAGAGTACCAAGGCCTTAGGCCGTCCTCTACAGCCTCCCCAGGCCACAAGCAGGGGGCTGGATAGGAAGTGGGGCAGGCTGGATTAGAACCAGAGCCCACATGAGATCCTGGTGCATGCAAGGCGAGGACCCCAGCCTTCAGGCTACCATGCCGGGCCCATAGAATCTTTCTAAACAACACACGGCCCTTGCTCTCTTCCATAACAGAAGCATTACTGAAGGCTCCCACAGCCCCTCTACCACCTTGCCCTGAGACCTCAACAGGTCACCTTCTTTCTTTGACCTTGCATACCTGGCAGATATCACACATGAAAATGCTTAGAAAGAACACAGATGGCACGGGACCCCTACACAGAAGCCACCAAAACTATTATCTTTTTTTGAACATTTATTTATTTTTATTAGAAAGTCAGATATACAGAGAGAAGGAGAGACAGAAAAAATTTCCATCTGCTGGTCCACTCCCCAAGTGGCTGACCTTAGCTTAAGATAGGAGCCAGGAGCTTCTTCTAGGTCTCCCACATGGGTGCAGGGTCCCAAGGCTTTGGGCTGTCCTCTCATACTTTCCCAGGCCACAAGGAGGGAGCTGGATGGGAAGCGGGGCAGCCAAGATATGAACTGGTGCCCATATGAGATCCTGGTGCAAGCAAGGTGAAGATTTTAGCCACTAGGCTACTATGCTGGGCCCTGTTATTCTCTCTCCTTCCCCCCCCATATGTATTTATAAATATATATTTCAAATATATATATTTGAAAATCACAGAAAGGTTTTTCATCCGCTGGTTCACTTCCCAAATAGGCAAAATAGCCAGGGCTGTGTCAGGTTGAAGCCGGGCACTTCTAATTCCATCCAGGCCTCCTACATAGACAGAAATTCAAATACTTGGGTCATGTTTCACTGTTTCTGAGGCACACTGGCAAGGAGTTGGATGGGAAGTAGAAGAGCTAGGAATCAAACCAGGCACTCTGATGTGAGAGATGAGTGTCCCAAGTGGTGGCTTAACCCACTGTACCACCATACCTGCCCTGCCAAAACTGTTATCTTGATTACTTAAACTCATCATATGCATTAGCCATCCTCTTACAATTCCTTTCTACTTACTGGTCCTCTTGGCCTGTCATCCAGAAGGCTAACTTGGCCTTCATTTCAGCTTCCTGTGTACCATACTGCCTGGGAATCCTTCTCCTTCCAAAACAACCCAGAGAAAATGTAAGAACCTGGAAAAAATCCTAGAGCCAGTTCTCAGCTCCTCTTGCATCCACCAAGGTGCCAGCAGTTCCTCCTGGCCAAGCACGATGCAGTCAGGAAAGTGACAGGTCCAGCAGGGTCTTCCTGCAAATGTGAGACATCAGGGCATAGACTGGTAGCTGCAGAACCCATGAGTCCTGGGTTTGAATCCCAGCTCTAGTAGTAGCTGTGTAACCTAGAGCCAGATGCCCCACCTCTTCCAGCTTCCATTTCCCAAACTAGGAGGTGGGGAGAGTAATATCGACCCCATAGGGTCGCAGGGGGGTCAGGTTCAAAAGCATAGGAATTTCTTCCCTCAGGTCCTAGTGTCTTTATTATCATTACTTCGGGTACAAGGAGTGGCACCAGCCCTAGCGCACTTGGAACCAAAAAGCCCTGCTCAATCATGAGAGCAGGTCCCCTTTGGAAAGATCAGTGAATCCTCTCTCTATCTTGGGAGCCCCAGCTGCCAGAATCATTCATCCACAGTTGCTTGCAACGGCAGCGGGAGTCAGGGATTTAGGGCTCTGAGTCCACCCACTTGCAAGGCCTTTGAGGCAGAACTCATCCTTCCCCGAAATGCGGTCCCAGGGGCAGCAGATGGGTGGGCGGTGGACCTGCAGCAGTCTTTGATCAGCTGCCGCAGTCCCCTGGTGGCTGAGACTGTGGGTGGAACCTCAGAGAGGGAGGCTTTGCAAAACAGCACGTAGTTTTAGAGCAGGTTTTGCTGGATAAGGAGGCTGCCTTCTCTTTACTATAAATCAGATCCAAGCTTGGCAGAAAGAGGGCACGTCTAAGCAAGAAGCCAGAGGGGGATGGAGGAAGGATGGGGAGAAAGAGAGGGACAAGGACAGCGAAGCTGGAAAGATAGAGGGAGGTCACAGAGGGAGGATGGGAGGGGAAGTGGGGATGAAGTAAAGGAAGAATGGAGGATGAACTCAAAAAAAGAAAAGTTTTCCCAAGCGTGGGGGTGAGCTTGCAGGCTACGCAGGAACAAGTCTTGAGCTTCTGCAAAAGTGACTGATGGATCTCATGGCTGAGCCTGGGAATTGAGGCCTCCCTTCTTGCCAGAGACTATTGGGAGCTGTCCAGCTGCCCCAGTGCTGAAACCAACAGCCTCTCAGGCAGAGCCTCACGGACATTCTACTAAAACCTGTTCAAACAAAAGAAAACAAAAACAAAAGCAACAACAACAAGCAACTCCTTATTCAACACCTACAATGGCAGCCACTATAACTGGTGTTGGGGCAAGCAGTGATTACAACAGACAAAACTCTCTGTGTATGGCTTCATGGGAGAAGGCAGGATGAAAAAGACACACAGTGGTATATTAGAGATGGCCAAGAAAGGAGAATGAGGAAGTTTAGCACGTGCATTCCCTCCCTCACCAACACTGTCCACTCAAAGGAGACAAAGGGGCGGCAGGACGTGCTGGGTCACAGGTCACAGGCTGGGCAATGTGCCACGGAACAGATGCCCAAAACTACCAGCCCCATGGAGTTGCTGGTCCCCTCTATGAGGGGTCTCTCATCTCTCCACTCTCAGACTTCCGGAGCTCCTACTGAGCAAAAGAAATGGGTTTCCATCATCCTCTATGTCCAGCGCCAGCTGTTTACCTGCTTATAAAATAGAGACAAATAAGCAAAGTTTGGAGGGGATGGGTATCTTAGGGACAAATTGGTGTCTGAATGCCCCCTGCTGTACTCCAGGCAGTCACACTCTCTCAGGAGTCTCCAGCATTCAGTACAGATGCTGCGTGAGCAGAGTGATGGCAGTGGCCAGCGGATGTTCACAGAGTCTGACTGCTTCATCATTTCCCCCCTGTGAGAGCAGCAGCCCTGATGGTCACAGGAGCCCAGAGGGCAGACAGCAGAAGCTGAGACTGGGTTCTGCGGGCTTCTGCTATGGGCCACAGAACCCTCATTCTGCAGACGCTGAAGGGTCAGTAATTCTGGGCAGCTCAGTGCGCTCTGGGTCTCTGAGATTCCCAATGCTGAGCAGAAAGATGTCTCCCTACCCTTCACAAGAACACTATTTAAGCCCTCCGGCCAAGAAATTAACTCTTTTTTTGTGGGGTGGGGGGAGCGGTGGGGGGATTCTTATCATCCTGAAGGTGTTTTAGAAAATGCTGGGTGGGAGTCTGGTAAGGATTTAAGAATCCTTCTCCTGAGACAGCGTTTCAGTGCATGCCTCTCACCTCACAGGTGCTCCATATGGGTGATAAATCAGTGACCATCTGGGTCTATTCACAGGGAGCAAGGGACTCAAGTCCAAGGACTCGGGGGCAGACTCATTCCTGGTACCCTCGAGGCCCCAAGTTTAGCTGGAGAACAGATGGAAGCCCTTCATTGACACAGCACCCCAGAGGAAAGTGCAATGACATAGATCAGCCCTGGGGAACATGAGGACCCCCAGGAGGGGACAATCAGCTACATAGGGATGGCATGGGGTACAAGAGATCAGGATGGCCCCTGGAGGAAAGACTGAAGGGGGCTTCAGCTCAAACCCTCCTGCCATTTTCCTAGTCCTACGAGGAAGGCTTCTTGGAGTCCACACGTAGCTTTAATTCAATGGCTATGTACCTCCTTGGCCTCAACAGAACCCATCTGATCCTGCTCTATTGCCCCAGCCCTCTCCTGCAGTCCCTCTCCAGTCTGTCTGCTATCCCTCACCCAGAGACTGGACTCTGCATTCTGGGAACTAAAAGACCCAGAAGAAGGCTCTACCGGCAAAATTCCAAGTAGCATGAAAAACAAATGGGAGCCATTTGCTCTCAAAAGTCAACGAGAGCCCTGCCCAAGCCCTTCCCTACGCCCCTGAAACCCCCAGCCCCATGCCTTTCCTAGGTTCCTCAGCTTAGCAGATCAGCTCACCTTCCCAGCACCACCGCATGCCAGCCCCTCGGCCTGGCCCACCCACCGGAGCACGACTGGATCTTTAAGCAAAGAAAATGCTTCATCATGTTCTGCTTCCTCATGCAAAACCAGAAACTCCCTTTCCCTGCCCCCTCCCTCCAGCACACTCTCCTGCCAGTAAAACGTGGTTAAAGGGACAGCGCCCTCCAGTCCCCAGTGCTGAGGGTCAGCAGAGAACCAAGGGGCTGGGGACACAGCAGAAGAAACAGAGAAAGTTGCTGACTGGAATGTGTGTGTATGGGTGTGTGTGTGGCGGGGGGGGGGGCCATTTTTCCTGTGAATCTCACAGAGGGACAAGGTCGAGGTTGTGGCAGTGGCCTGGGAGAAGTTCATCTGCAGGAAGGGGTTCTACATGGGCGTAGGACCCCTGGCCTCTCTAGGAGGCTCTTCAGCTCCCAGTAGAGAAAGGGGACGTCCCAAGAGTGGGGGGAACTTCACAGAGAGCAAGGTCAAGAGTGGGTACCAGGCTCCCCATGTGATCCTTAGGGGCCACTCAACTCCACCCCACCCCACAGTTCTGCACCCTGTTCCCCACCTGCTGAGCTCAGGGGTCCAGCCAGGAAGAGCCAGCTGGCCTCCCCCCCACCCACTAAGGTAAAGGCAGAAGTTAACCCATTCTTCCCAAAGTAGCGACGGCTCTGTCCCTGGGGCTGAAGTGCCAGCCGCAGCCCCATCGGCAAGCCCCCCACCGCTCCCCAGGCAAGGACAGGAACTGCTAAGAAGAATAACAGAGATGAATAACACAGCAGTTACCTGGGGACCCCCTCCCGCCCCAATCTCAGATTGCTACCCAATCTCCCATTGGGGCTCCTGGGGATGAGGGACCCTGGTACCCCAAAGGCATCTCACCGGTTCCCTGGGAAGAGAAGAAGGGTTGTCTTTCAAGGTGCCTGTCCTTGGGGTGGGGGAAGACAGTGACAAGAAGAAATTGAGGAGGTAGAGAGGGGAGGGAAGAAGTCGGACTTACTAGTTGTGGGAGAGCAGCAGCGAGGTCCCCAGGCAACACGTGGGTTCCCCTCTCTTGAGTGGGAGCTCCCCCGGGGGACAGCTGGGGGTCCAGGGCTGCAGCTTGGCCCTGGGACAAGACCCCAGCACCGTGCAATCAGGGAAACCACAGATGCAGGGAGGGCACAGCTTGTCCAAGGTCATTTTGCTAACAAACTGCAATGCTGCTCCCAACCCCCCTTCCCTGGTCCTCCATAGTACCCCTTCTCTGGGCTCGGAGCCTCCTGACTCTTCTGGGGACACTCTGCCCCTTCGCTGAGGGTCCTGGCTGGGGGGGGGGGTGCCAGGAGTTCCATCTCCTATCTTGTGGGTCACTACAGACTTGGTGATCCCGGTACCCTCCACCCCCATCTGGAAATCCTCTCCATCCTCTGCAGCATCTCCCACACCCAGACAAGGTCGTCTTACCTTCATTCCCAACTCCAGCTCCGTCCCTGGTGGGACACTTTTTTTTTTGAGCCCTGTCCTGGTTGGCCTCCCTCTGTAGCTGTTAGGGGGAACCCTGTACCCCTGATTTGTGGAGGGTGCCCCCAATCCATCCTCTGCAGTAGCCACCACGCACCCATTCAGGCTGGCCTTGCTCTCCTTCATTCCTGGTGGGCTGCACCCCGCCGTACCCCTGAGAACCCCCCTTACTTTCAGGAAAACCTTGTGTCTCCCTTCCCCCCTCCCCCATCTTGAGGCCCGCAGCCTCCTTCCCAGGAGCACCCCGCATCCATTCCCCTCAGGTCTTCTAGTCCCTTCCCTATTTGGGGGTGGTGGTGGTTGGGGAGGGTCCTCTCTCACTCCGAACACACTAGAAGGGTCGCCCGACTCGCACAGCGGAAGTCCCCGACCTCGGAGTGGGGCTCGCTCCTCTGACGCTGCAATGAACCCCCTCTTCCTCTCTGCTGTCCACCCCCCACCCTGCCCCGCCCCGCTCACTGCGGCGCAGCGCAGCCGGTCGGCCTGGGGACGCAGGGGAGGAGGTGGAGAGGGCGGGGCCCTCCTCCCCAACCCCCCCGCACCCCCTCCTCCACTGCCTAGGGGCTGGACCGGGCCCCGGTGGCTTATAAAAGGGGCCGGCGTCCGGGTGCTGCCGCAGTGCCTCCCGCCCCGTCCCGGCCCCGCGCTCCGGCCTCCGCCGGCGGGCCCCGCACCTGCTCCTGCCATGATGAGCTTCGGCGGCGCGGATGCGCTGCTGGGAGCCCCGTTCGCCTCGCTGCACGGGGGCGGAAGCCTGCATTACTCGCTGTCCCGCAAGGGCGGCACGGGCGGTCCGCGTTCGGTGGCCGGCTCCTCCAGCGGCTTTCACTCCTGGGCTCGCACCTCCGTGAGCTCCGTGTCGGCCTCCCCGAGCCGCTTCCGCGGCGCAGGTGCTGCCTCGAGCACCGACTCGCTGGACACGCTGAGCAATGGGCCGGAGGGCTGCGTGGTGGCGGCGGCGGCGGCGCGCAGCGAAAAGGAGCAGCTGCAGGTGCTGAACGACCGCTTTGCGGGCTACATCGACAAGGTGCGGCAGCTCGAGGCGCACAACCGCAGCCTGGAGGGTGAGGCGGCGGCGCTGCGGCAGCAGCAGGCCGGCCGCGCCGCCATGGGCGAGCTGTATGAGCGCGAGGTGCGCGAGATGCGCGGTGCTGTGCTGCGCCTGGGCGCGGCGCGCGGTCAGCTGCGCCTGGAGCAGGAGCACCTGCTCGAGGACATCGCGCACGTGCGCCAGCGCCTCGACGACGAGGCCCGGCAGCGCGAAGAGGCCGAGGCGGCTGCCCGCGCGCTCTGCCGCTTTGCGCAGGAGGCCGAGGCGGCGCGGGTCGAGCTACAGAAGAAAGCGCAGGCGCTGCAGGAGGAGTGCGGGTACCTGCGCCGCCACCACCAGGAGGAGGTGGGCGAGCTGCTCGGTCAGATCCAGAGCTGTGGCGCCGCGCAGACGCAGGCCGAGACGCGCGATGCCCTCAAGTGCGACGTGACGTCGGCCCTGCGCGAGATCCGCGCTCAGCTCGAAGGCCACGCGGTGCAGAGCACGCTGCAGTCCGAGGAGTGGTTCCGAGGTGCGCAGGCGCGGGGAGGAGGCAGAGGGAGTCCCTTGCTGACCTAGCAGGGGTGGAGTGGGTTGAACCAGAGAGAGGCGGGCCAGCTTCTGCCTGTTTCCTTCTGCAAAGTGCCCGCCAGAGTAAAGAACCGCTTTACTCTGGGTCCCTGGGTGGGACGCCCCCTAGCTCTGCATGCAGGTTCTGTTTTGCTTACCCCTCTGCAGACCTGAAGTTTATGCAGGCTCCCTCTACGAACTCAAAGACAGGCTGGCGTCTGGTTCGCCAGTGCCCTTCAGAGTGGCACGCTTGCCTTGCCAACACTGCCTTTGCCTTTTTTCTGCACTCTGCCAGGCCCCTCCCAGCTCCTTGCTTCCTCTGCAGTGGGGAGTGAGAGGGACAGGGCAAGTGTGCGTGCTTTCTTGCTAGTCCCTCACTGGGGAGACCTGTGGGGGAAGTTGGGAGCTCCTCTAGGACAGCCTCGTCCCCCTCCCAAGTTGGGGCAGCTGCAGGGTGACCTTGACCGATGCCTGCCCTTTCTGCTTTTCCTTTCTTTTGGATTTGAAAGAGCAAAGTGAACCCACCGGGCTTCTTTCATCTGGTGTGTGGGGGGTGTCCTGTGAAATTGTGTTGTTCTTGGGAGGAAGGACAAAGACTTGGAGAGTTTCCCAAACAGGGCTTTTTATGACCCCACAGTAAGTGAGACCCGTCACCCCCTGGGTGGTATCATGGCCATCAGTGGCAGCGAGCCCCCAGAACGCTGTCATTTAGCTTTTCCTGTGCTTCCCCTTCCTCCATCTCTGTGGCAAGGCCCCTCCCACTGCCCTCTTGCATTCTTCACACAGGCAGACCACCGGTCGACTTCTGGAACC
The DNA here is from genome assembly GCF_017591425.1 of Ochotona curzoniae. NCBI lineage: Eukaryota > Metazoa > Chordata > Mammalia > Lagomorpha > Ochotonidae > Ochotona > Ochotona curzoniae. The sequence goes on along the minus strand of NW_024467101.1, from coordinate 8,393,659 downwards.
CTCTCTCCCTACCCCCAGCAGGGTTCAGGTTTTGAGTGCTGCTGTCAGGGGATTCAGGAGGTGTAGGCCAATGTCCAGACCTTGACCAGTCCCTCCAGGGTCTTCTGGGAAGCAGGAGCTGCTTCTGGCAGGAGCCAGGGTGTGGCCACCATGGCTTTGGGGGCTCCTGAGCTACAGCTTGCGCAGTCAGGAGGGAGGAGCAGCAGGCGGGCACACAGCCCCTCTCAGGTTCTGCAATGACCTTGGCGCAGGAACTTGCAGGGGAGGGACCCTGGCTACATGCCAAGCTCACTGCATCCTCATACTTTTTTTTTTTAAGATTTATTTATTTGAAAGAGAGAACATGCTTCTATCTGCTGGCCCACTCTCTAGATGGCCACAGCAAGTCTGGACAAGATAACCACAGCAAGGCAAGGAACCGAGAGCTTTTCATCTGCTTTTTGTTCCCTTCCCACGACCCTAGCAGGAGACTGATTGGAAATGCAGCCACTGAGACTCAAACCAGTGACAGTTCGGGATAACAATGTCATAGATGATGGCTGAGCCTGCCATGCCACAATGCCAGCCCCAACCCTCACAGGTGTAAGGACTATGGGCTCATTAACTTCTGTAGCCAGAGCCTCTGAATTTTAGTTCAGATTTGAGCCCATGGGCCAGTCCTCAGGTGGGACACCTTGCCCTACCAGCCTCTTGCTGGAGAGCTAGGCCAGGCACTAAACATATTCTCTGTCCTCTGGGGTCTATGAATGCCCAGAGACAGATACTACATTTGAAACCCAGCTCTCCTACTCCCTAGCCTCGGGCACTTGTCATCTGCTTATGATACAGGAGAAGGTGATTTAAGTACCCAGGACGCTATCTGGCATGGAGTAAAGTCCTCAAACCTTGTGTATCTCCATCTCTGTCTGGGCACTGGAACTCCAAAGTTCAGGTGTGCCTAACCCCCGTGCTCTGTCCCTCCCCTTTGTGCCCCAGTGAGGTTGGACCGGCTGTCGGAGGCGGCCAAGGTCAACAACGATGCCATGCGCTCGGCGCAGGAGGAGATCACCGAGTACCGGCGTCAGCTGCAAGCCAGGACCACAGAGCTGGAGGCGCTCAAGAGTACCAAGGACTCTCTGGAGAGGCAGCGCTCGGAGCTGGAGGACCGTCACCAGGCTGACCTCGCCTCTTACCAGGTGGGTGAGTGGAGATGTACCAGTTCAGAACATGCAGACACACTTACCAGTATCTTGCAGCTGCGTGACCCCTGAGGGAACCCGCTGCCTCTCTGAATTGGCAGTGCCTTCTCAGCAATGAGAGGAAGAAAGCCTGCTTTGCAGAGCTCTTGAAGGTTTGAGAGATGGCAGGCTTTCAACAAGATGAGCGTGGGCATGTGTGGTCTCAGTGGGCGCTGGAGAAACAGTGGCAGGGCCAGGCCAGCCAGAGCAGTTAGGTCACACTCCTACTGGGCCTATTTTCTGAGCTCATGAGAGCTGTAAACTTTCATCCTTTATCCTGTCCGCCAGTGGGTGCTACCCATGGTGGACAATTGCTCCGTTTCACTCTAGCCCCCTCTCCAGGCTGACATGTTGATCTCTACTGAGGGGCTTTTTGCCCCTCCTGGTCCAGATTCCACCATCTCCTGTCAGGAGGGACCCCTGCCCTGCCCCCACAGCTTTGAACAGAGTGGGGAAGGGGTGGGGTTGGCCTCAGTGAACCTGAATATGCATAAAGCTACTTGTGGTTTAGCTATGTAAATTGAGGGCCAGGTGCTGGCTGGCTGACAGGCAGGCCTGTGACACCGTGACCTCTTGTCTGTCCCCAGGAGGCCATTCAGCAGCTGGACAACGAGCTGAGGAACACCAAGTGGGAGATGGCGGCTCAGCTCCGGGAGTACCAAGACCTGCTCAATGTCAAGATGGCGCTGGACATTGAGATCGCTGCTTACCGGTAAGCTGAGCCAGGGGCTTTGGTGAGAGGGGGCAGGTGTGCGTGTGTGTGTGTGTATGTGTGTGTGTGTGTGAAAGAGACAGAGAAGTTGACCTTGTATTCTTGTGAGGAGCTAAGTCTGGGATTTTTCAGGTCCCCATGTGGGCAGCCTGTCTGTTTTAGAGACAAATACCATTAAAAATAAATAATGATGATCAAATACACAGGACATGAGTTTGACCTTGTGACCATATTAAATCATGCAGAGGCGCTGAGTACATTTCTGGTATCGGGCAGCCATTACCACCAGCCATCTCCAGGTCTGTTTTCCTGTTCCCAGACTCCACTTCAACTAAGTATACCTCCTCCTCCCTTCCCCTCAGCTCTGGCAATGACTGTTCTGCCTTCTCAGGGAGGCAGAAATCCTGAGTGACTTACTGGCATTCAGACAAAGTCTCCCCAGATCCAACAAGCTGCCGTCCAGTTTGGGGGGTCTCTGCTCTCTCTCAGGACATTTGTTTCTGGGGGAAACTAGACATGATTATGACAGGCCTCGGCATGGTGTGATGGAGTTGACCCAGGCAATGCAGGGACTTAGCAAACTGTCACAAACCCCCAGTAAATGACAGTTCCAAGGAAGGCAGCCTTCCTCCCCAACCAGCTGACCCTAAGGGCACTTGTCCCTCTTGCTGACTGATGACTGGGCTTCCCCTATCTCGGTTCTGGTCTGTAACCTGGCTATTGTAGTCATTGGTACCATGCAGGAGCTTGCTTGAAGGGCAGACCTGAATGCTGCCCCTGGCCTGCAGAGGTCACGAGGTGTGTGTTGAGATCCACAGGTCATTTGTATGCCATTGGATTCTGGAAGCACTGCACCGGTCTCTTGAGTGAACTGAGACTTGAAGAGTTTAAGGGGCATGGTGAAACCGCTGCCATCACGCTATACCTAAAACACAAAGAAGGACAGTATAAGGTGACAAGAGGCCCTTGAGATTCAAGGGAGAAAATTCCAGGATCTCTCTTTTAAAGATTTATGGTTTTTGTTTAGTAAGGTAGAATCACAGGGGGAAAGAGAGAGAGATTGTCCATTGTCCATCTGTTATTTTACTTCCCGAAATCACTGTGGCTGGGCCAGAGCGTGGAACTCTTATCTGGGCCTCACACATAGGTGGCAGGGGCCCAAGCACTGGGGCCATCTTCCACCACCTTCCCAGGCCCATTAGCAGGGAACTGGATCTTAGGTGGAGCACCCAGAACTTGAGCCGGTACCACTTGGGATGTCAGTGTTGCAGGTAGTACCTTAACCTGATGTGCTACAATGTCAGCTGCCCCCCTTCTAAAATCTCTTAAATCCAAATATATAAATGCAGAACTGGTAGCTTAGGATCCTGATTGTACTCTGAATAACATTTTAGTTGAAGGACAATAAGTGTAAGTTTTGTGGACCATTTTTCAGGGGAAAATATGTTGCTTTGTTTCTGTGGTTACAGCTTTACCTGTATTAAACAAAGGCCTTGGCGTATGGTTTCTGGGAGGTCCTTGGAAGGACTGGCTAAGTGATCCTCTAATCCTGGAGCACCCACCGTCATTCACATTCCTTCCCTCGCTGAAGGAATCCCCTCATTGGATGCTCCTGAACTTCAGGGTAATTCAGGAGGCCTCCAAGTCAGTGACTCTGCCTATGCTAATAACAACCTGTCCCATCATTCCTTCTGCAGAAAGCTCCTGGAGGGTGAAGAGTGTCGGATTGGCTTTGGGCCAAGCCCTTTCTCCCTTCCAGAAGGACTCCCCAAAATCCCTCCCACTTCCACTCACATAAAGGTGAAGAGCGAAGAGAAGGTCAAGGTGGTAGAAATGTCGGAGGAGACTGTGATTGTGGAAGAACAGACAGAGGAGACACAAGTCACTGAAGAAGTGACAGAAGAAGAAGAGAAAGAGGCCAAGGAGGAGGAGGGTGAAGAGGAAGGAGGAGAAGAGGAGGAAGAAGGGGAAGAAGAGGAAGCCAAGTCTCCCACAGCAGAAGGGACTGAGTCCCCAGAAAAGGAGGCCAAGTCCCCAGTGAAGGAGGAGGCCAAGTCTCCAGCTGAGGTCAAGTCCCCAGAGAAAGCCAAGTCTCCTGTGAAGGAAGAGGCAAAGTCACCAGCTGAGGTCAAGTCCCCAGTGGAAGTCAAGTCCCCTGAGAAGGCCAAGTCCCCAATGAAGGAGGAGGTCAAGTCCCCTGAGAAGGCCAAGTCTCCATTGAAGGAGGAGGCCAAGTCACCAGCTGAGGTCAAGTCCCCAGTGGAGGTCAAGTCCCCTGAGAAGGCCAAGTCCCCAGTGAAGGAGGAGGCCAAGTCACCAGCTGAGGTCAAATCTCCTATGAAGGAGGAGGCCAAGTCCCCTGAGAAGGCCAAGTCTCCATTGAAGGAAGAGGCCAAGTCACCTGCTGAGGTCAAGTCCCCCGAGAAGGCCAAGTCCCCAGTGAAGGAGGAGGCCAAGTCCCCTGAGAAGGCCAAGTCCCCAGTGAAGGAGGAGGTCAAGTCACCTGCTGAGGTCAAGTCCCCTGAGAAGGCCAAGTCTCCATTGAAGGAGGAGGCCAAGTCACCTGCTGAGGTCAAGTCCCCTGAGAAGGCCAAGTCCCCAGTGAAGGAGGAGGTCAAGTCACCTGCTGAGGTCAAGTCCCCTGAGAAGGCCAAGTCCCCAGTGAAGGAGGAGGCCAAGTCCCCTGAGAAGGCCAAGTCCCCAATGAAGGAGGAGGTCAAGTCCCCTGAGAAGGTCAAATCTCCTGAGAAGGCCAAGTCCCCATTGAAGGAGGAGGCCAAGTCACCTGCTGAGGTCAAGTCCCCTGAGAAGGTGAAGTCTCCAGTGAAGGAGGAGGTCAGGTCCCCTGAGAAGGCCAAGTCCCCAGTGAAGGAGGAAGCCAAGTCCCCTGAGAAGGCCAAGACTCTTGATGTGAAGTCTCCAGAAGCCAAGACTCCAGGGAAGGATGAAGCCAGGTCCCCTGCAGACATTAAGTCCCCTGGCAAGCCCAGGAGTCCCATCAAGGAGGAGGCCAAATCCCCAGAAAAGGAGACACCAAAGAAGGAAGAGGTGAAGTCCCCTGTGAAGGAGGAAGTGAAAGCCAAAGAACCTCCAAAGAAGACAGAGGAGGAGAAGACTCCAGCCCCATCGAAGACGGAGAAGGATGCCAAGAAAGAGGAGGCACCCAAGAAGGAGGCCCCAAAGCCTGCAGTTGAGGAGACGAAGGAACCTGCTGTGGAAAAACCCAAGGAGTCCAAGGCTGAAGCCAAGAAGGAAGAAGTTCGAGAGGAGAAGAAAGCAACGACCCCTGAGAAGGAGGCCTCTTCCAAGGTGCAGGCAAAGGAAGAGGCTAAACCCAAAGAGAAGACTGAAGTGGCCAAGAAGGAGGCAGAGGACGCTAAGGCCAAAGAACCCAGCAAACCCATTGAGAAGGAGCCGGCCAAGCCAAAGAAGGAGGAAGTGCTGGCAGTACCAGAGAAGAAGGATGCCAAGGGGGAGACCCAGAAGCCTGAGGAGAAACCCAAAGCAGAGGCCAAGGCCAAGGAGGATGACAAAGCCCTCTCCAAAGAGCCCAGCAAGGACGCCCCTGCCCCTAGCAAACCCAAGACAGAGAAGGCCGAGAAGTCTTCTAGCACAGACCAGAAAGACAGTAGGCCTCTGGAGAAGGCCACGGAGGACAAGGCCACCAAGGGGGAGAAGTAAGTCCCAGAAGGGAAGTCCCAGAGCAGCCAAAGACTTTGGGGTGGGGGGTGGGAAGTCCTGGAGCTCAAGGGCCGGTGTAAGAAATTTTCCTTTACTTTCTCTTTTCTTTATGTAAGAAGAAAACTCTGCTTAGATGATGGGCTCTCCTTCGCCAAACAGGAATTTGTTAGCAATATGTTAGCGAGAGGGCGCTCTCAGCGGCTCCTGATCTCCCACACCCCAGACCCTACCTAGGCGATGGGACAATTATGTTATGATAGCTTATGTAGCCGAATGTGACCTACGCCGAATGCCACACGTAAACACTTGATGATAATAACTGCCCCACCTTCCTTTCCGAATAAGTGCATTTACTTCCTCTATGTGCAACTGACAGGTGACTGCAATAATGAATGAGCAGTTAGAAATGCATTATGCTTGAGATGTCTTAACCTATTCCTGAATGCCTTCTGTTTTCCAAAAGAGTGGCCAAGCCCTTGCCCAGAACTCTGTCTCCAGAAAAGCTGGAGGAGTGGGGCTGGGCTGCGGCCACTGAACCAAGCCAGGGCGCACTTTCCACTGGAGTTCACTTTCAAATGGCTTCTGTGCAATAAAACTAAGTGCTTAATAAAACGAAAATGCTGCTGCTGGTCTTCATCCTCTTCCCCTATCCTGGGGTGGCTGGGGCCTGGGATGAGCGGCTGAAGCCTGGAATGCGGGGCTAGATGTTACACCCCAAATGGTGTGGATCTTGGACCCTGTTTCACGTGATCTCTCTGAGGCTATTTCCTGGGCCAGGCAATCTGGAGGGTGTATTTATGATCTGCAGATAGGTGACCTAGGGTCTATGGGACTGTCTTCATCATCCAGTCGCCTTCATACTACTTGACTCCACCTTAGGCCACTGAGTCCCATCTGAGGTGTGCCTGGGAAGGCCTTTCCCAACTGCCCATGGATGCTGGTGCTCCCTGAGGTCCGGGACCAGGCAGTGTTCCAGAAGGCCTCTGCAGTGACAGTGTTTGCTTTTGTAAGGAGGGAGGGACCTACTGCGTGAGGAGCTGTCTTTAGCTAACTTACCTGTACTGAGGACGGTGGTGACACTGAGATTGGGAAAGTGGTCCTCAGGAAGTTCTCAAGTCCCTCTACCACAGGGCAGTGGTGACTGGTCCAAGGATAAGCACCTGACAGCAGCAGAACCAAGAGAGGTCTCTCTTGGGATTTTGAACTTGGGACCAGAGTAGCTGGAAGTCCTGTGGCTGTGGAAGGTCAGAGGATGTGGGAATCGGGAGCTGTGGGCAGCCATGTTCTCAGCTTTGGGAAGAATCGAGATGGAGAGCCATGGCAGATTTCAGGTTCCCTTGTCAGTTTGCTGGCCATTCCCCGTGGGTTTAAATGCTCCTCTTTGCCAACATTTGTCTGGATTACAGTGCAACCAAAAGTCTTAATAAAGAAGCAGCTGAAAAGGTGACGGCTGTGCTAGAAGCCACGTGGTAATGTCCTGTGGAAAGCCTAAGTGCCTCTGGGTGAACTCCTCAAGATAGTGATATATCAGACTGCCCCTTAGGGCAGCCAGGAGCCTCTCCTATGTGAGTACAGACTCCCAAGGTCTTGGGCTATACTCCATTGCTTTCCCAGGCCATAAAAAGAGAGTTAGATTAGAAGTGGAACAGCTGGGGCCTGGTGTGGTAGCCTAGTGGCTAAAGTCCTCACCTTGAATGTGCTGAGATCCCATTTGGGCACCAGTTCGTATCCTGAAGGCCCCATTTCCCATCCAGCTCCCTGCTTGTGGCCTGGGAAAAGCAGCTGAAGATGGCCCAAAGCCTTGGGACTCTGCACCCATGTGGGAAACCTGGAAGAAGCTCCTGTTTCTTGGCTTCAGATCAGCTCAGCTCCAGCTGTTGTGGCCACTTGGGGAGTGAATCATTGGACGGAAGATCTTACTCTCTGTCTCTCCTCCACTCTGTATATATGACTTTTCAATAAAAAAAAAAAGTAGAACAGCTGGAACACAAACCAGTAACCATATAGGATGCTGGCCGTTGCAGGTGGAGGACTAGCTGGTTGAACCATCGCGTCAGCCCCAGATTAAATTGTTTATTACTGTACACACAGACCATTGGCTAATTTCTGAAATAGTTCCCCTGGTGGAAGGAGATGGAAAAAGGATATTTTTCATGAACTCAGCAGGAAGAGTACATTCCTAAAATAGCTCCAGTCTGCAGCTGTTTGTGTCCCCTCTAATGTTAACAGATTCTTAGCAATCTGGCCCATGGATATTTTTCCTCAAGTTTGTTCTCCCAGTGAAAGGATGGTTCTGTTGGACTGATGGTTAAGGCCACATCTGGTTGGTGGCAGCTGGCAGGGTCAGCCTGCACATTGGGAGTTTGCTTCCCTAGGGAGAATAGGCAGAGGCAGCTGGGTCAGAAGCTTTTACCCTGCCAGTGCCCCTGCGTACAGTCTCTACTATGAGAATGATGTTGTCAAGGGCAACTGGGGTTTCTGGCATTTCAGATACTTTTGGTGCCCAGTTTGGGGGTGACCACGTAATGTGTCCCCTAGGAGAACAGACACAGTAGGGCAGAGTAAGGAAGAGGTGTGGGCTCTGTGGTCAGACAGGCCCCACTTTCCATTCAAGCTCCACCTCTCCTGGTTGGGGGGGTGGGGTGTGGGGCCATGGTCAAGGTCCTCTACTCCAAAGCTCAGTTTTCCCAGCTGAGATATGCGGGTTCCACAGAGCTCATGTCGCTAAGTGAACTGTTGTTCATCTGGGGTGGGGGGGGGTGGGAGGAGGAAGGGAAAGTAGGAAAGAAGGTAAAGGAGAGAGAGAATGAGAGAGAGAAAGAAAATTGTCTCCACTCAGGAGACAAAGTTTTGAGCTTTTCTCCCAGCAGCCGAACAGGTGCAGAGCAGTGGTGTTCGTGTGGGAAGAACTCTTCACTATTCCAGGGAGAGCCCAGGTGTGGGCGTGCAATGTGCTGCCAGGGTCATATGCTCTTCCTGGAGCCAGTGCCGGTGGCTGGGTGGACAGAGGTCACTAATGAGCCAGTAGGGCTGGAGCTGGGCAGAGTGTCAGGTCCCTCAGAGTTGGGGCTAACACCATGGTGTAGCACATAATGCCGCCACTTGTAATGTTAGCATCTCCATATTGGCATCGGTTCAAGTCCTGGCTGCTCTACTTCCAATCCAGCTCCCTGCTAAAGTGCCTGGAAAAGCAGAAGGGCCATAGAGCTAGATGAAGCTCCTGGGTTGCAGCCATCTGAGGAGTAAACCAGAAAGTTAAATCTACCTCTAACTGATTTAAAAAAATACAAAAGATATTATATGTCAGGGAAAACAACCTGGTAGAGGAAACCCTATGTTACTGTGTAGACAAGCCTCTTCCTCTGCAGTAAGTCTTTCAAACTTAAAAATAAATAAACTAAATTTACATCAATAAACACACTGAAGCAAAAAAAAAAAATTAGCCTTAAAATATTAATTTATATCAATGAGAATTGACAGCTCCAGAACACTCCACGTGATAGAATATACCTTTTTTTTTTTCTTAAAAGCACATGGAACTAGGATAGACTACAGGCATGCCATTTTTTAAAAGCCTCAGTAAAATTAAGAGGGTTGAAATCAGACAAAGTATGTTCTCTGATTACAAGAGAGGAACTAGAAGTTAAGGACAGAAGGAAATTTAGGACAGTTGCAAATACATTTCTAAATAACCAGTGAGTCAAAGAAGCAATCAGAGGATAAATCAAACAGTACCTGAGGGGCTGGTCTTGAGGATAATGAATTAAATCACCATGTGTCAGCAGGAGTCCTGGTTCGAGCCCCAGCTGCTCCACTTCCGATCCAGCTCCCTGTTGATGCACCTTCTGGACAATTTTACAAGGGATTCTTCCAGGTTCTTCTGAGCCAGGACCCTTCCTCTGACTGTCCACCTGAGGCTGAGATGTCAATGAAGTAGCTACAGGGAAATGGACTGTCCCAGGCTTCTCACTTATTTTAAAATCCTTTTCTGTAATGCCAAGTGATCCTTTAGTGCAGCTGCTCCCTTCAAAGTGGGATAATCGCCCCTTGTGGGGAGGCGGTATTAAGGGTCAACAGCTCCTGGCTGGGAAGTACAGCTCCTCCCAGGCCCCACAAAGCTTCTTTGCTACTGTTGTCTCTGCTTCCCTCTTTCTAGACAAATGCTTTTATGCTGACTCAGTTTGGCCCCCTTCCAGCCAAGAACAGAAGTGGGAGGCTGCAATGCAGGAGTCATTAAAGGAACTATTTTTAGCCCATATTTTAATCTTATCCAGCACAGATGGTGAGATACAAACCCTGAGGGCAGCCAGACCAAGGGGCTTGTGTCTGGGACAGAACGTCTCAGGCAAGTAAGTCAGCTAACTCACCTGCATGCCTGTTGCTGTCCGAGGTGCTGAAACACAGAAGGGGCACTACTCATATTCGGATTTGCCTGCTTCCAATGAGGAATCAACAAGAAAAACAAGGGGAGGGGAGAGCACTGTGGCTTGCAGAGGCGAGTAAAGCAAACTGTACCTGGGGAGCTGGTTAAAAATATACTTCCTGGGGGCCTGGTGTTGGGCCTAATGCTTAAGGCACCTATAACCTCCATTGGAGTGCCTGCATTAGATTCCTGCTCCTGATTCCAGCTTCCTGCTCACACACCCCTGGGAGGCAGTGGGAACAGTTTCCTGTCATTCACATATGCCACCTACACCATGTCCCCAGATGCCAGCTTCAGTCCTAGTTGGGAGTGCAGGCATTTGGGGAGTACACCAGTGGATAGGATTTCTATTTCTCTCTCAAATAGAACAAAAATTCCTGGCCTGCCCTGGGATCAATATTTGGAGTGGACCTGGGGAAATCTGATCCTAGGCAGTGCCCATGATGGGTGAGGCCAGCACATATGGCCCTCTGGGTTGGAGAGTACCCACCTCTAGAACTCAAAGGGACAATGCAGGCTGAAGTGCAGGCCAGGCAAGCTCAGGGACTGGTGGTGCCATTCTCCTCTTATGGGCTCAGGTTTCCATCTGACAAATGAAGGCCTTGGCATGGCTAGGAGTTGCCTAGCTTTCTCAGAAAATCCTTACCCCTGGCATGCACCATGATCAGCTGAGAGGAAAATGGAAACAGTTTTATGCCAACCTTTACACAGACCCATACCCACTTTACCCAAGAAGATTTACCAAAATGAGTGCATATACTCTTAATGGGGACCAAAGGAATGTATGTTCGGGGAAAACCAGCTTGAGAATATAATAAACGAGAGATGGAGAGAGTTCAGTCTTCCGTATGGTCTCTTGCTAGCTCACTCCCTGAGTGGGCACAAGAGTCAGGGTTGGGCCAGGCTGAAGCCAGGAACATTTCCTGGTCTTCACATGAGTGGCAAGGGCCCCAGTACTTGGGTCATCATCTGCTATATTCTCAGCTGCATTGGTAGGGAGGGTACTGGATCAGCAGCACAGCACCCATCATTCTGATCTGAGAGGTCAGTGTTGCAGGACGACCAAGACTCATTTTACAAACAACTTAAACGATGTTATCCACTTCCCTAGGAGTTCTCTCATCCTTCCAGAGTCCAATCAGTAGTTGTGAAGGCACTGAACACAGCATTCCCACAAAGATCCTTTCAGTGTTAGCTACCCTGATTCTGCCATTGTCTTGCTGGCCACAAGCTCAGCATCTTCAGGAAATCCTGTAGGATTCAGGATTCCTGTCTGTGATATGTTTGTCCTTTTACTGTACATTGCACCACAAAATGTCCACTGACACCTACCAGAGACTTTGGCTGCCAGAGGCACTGACAGAACAGGTAGAGTCGTGCAGAGGGAAGTGGAGATTTTTCTTTTTGTGTTCCACTGTCTTTGGCTTCTCTTGACTGCAGGGATCAGATAATAAACACCACGATGAAAAGGCCCCCCCTTCCTGTCAAAGCAAGAGTAAGGTATGTGTGCATAAGGTGGCAGCATCTCTCCACAGACTGGGCAGCTTTTTGGCACTCTCTGCTTTTCTTGGACACCTAATGAACAGTGATTCACAGATGGTTTCACACCTGCCTTTTCACACCCACAAGGAGCCTCAGACAAGGACCATTTGGTTAGGTGACACTTTAATTGGCTAATGTCTTTGGGGAGTATCATAGACCGCACGCAGGCCAGAGCAGGAAGCAGAGGCCCAGAATCCAAGAAGGGCTGTGTGGGAAATGATGGAGGGAGCAGGAGGTCAGCGATGGCTGAAGAATCCCTGAGGATGGTTATATTTAAACGGTTTCATCCTGCTGGGACCCCTGGAGAAAAAAAGGAGAGGGAAGAGTAGTTAACACCATGCCTTCTGTTCTAACAAAATAAATTAGGCTTCATTCACTCCAAGGAATACCAGGTGGCTCCAAGGGTAAAAAAAGAGGCAGAGCTGCCCAACAACAGGACCTGTGTGAGGAGGATGACTGTATGTGGGGTGTTGCTTTGTGAAGATGTCTTTATGTGCTTGCAAACACCACAGAGAACACACAGGGATTGTCCCTGACAGCCGGCATGTCTAAGGGCAGGCACCCTTGATTTTTACTGTTCCTTGTTATTTGTATGCTTAGAAATATTTTTTGTTTATTATTTTATTTGAGAGACAGGCAGAGAGAGTCCCACCTGCTGGCTCATTGCTCAAACACCAAGAACTCAATCTGGGTGTCCTGTGTGGGTGTCAGGGACCCAACCAACTGATCCTGCTTCCTGCATGCCAGGGTATGCGCAGCTTAGATAATGTGCCAAACACCTGCCTGAATTATTTATATGGCTCGCAACAAACACATTTCCATAGTTAACAAAAATTAAGAAAGAAAACTTGAACAATCTTTTCTTACAAAGAGATCCCCACGCAGGCAGATAACTGAGAGTGGAACAGTCTGGCACAGTGCTACGTGCTCTCTACTTATTTCCCCTTAGTGCAATAAGGTTTTTCTTTGTTTCAGATTTATTAGAAAGGCAGTTACAGAAAGCAAAGGAAACAGAGAGAAGGAGATTTTCTATTCCCCTAGCCTCACTGGCCAGGGCTAGGCCAGACCAAAAGCAAGAACTCCATCTGGGTCTCCCACATGGGTGCAGGGAGCCAAGTAATCTGGTACTTTAAAGGGTGTTAGCAGGGAGCTAGATTAGAAGTGGGGCAGCTGTGACTCAAACCAGTGACTGTATGGGATTCTGGCACTGCAGGCTGTGGCTTAACCTGATAAATCACAGTGTCAGCTCCTGTTTTATAGATTGAAGAAATAAGGCTTAGCAGGCAAACTGCTTGCCCAACGCTTTGTACTCTGGATAGAGCCAAGCCAAAATTAAAACAGGCCTGATGCCAAAGCCTGATACCACAGGAAGGCTGAGTTGTAACTGGGCAGCCAAGGCCTGTGTGGGAAGCTTGGTTGTGAACTTCACTGGGAATCCTGGCTCCCACAGAAAGTTTCAGAGGAGCCTCTTCTACACCACTCCACAATGAATGGATGTCCAGCTCAAGCGAGTTCCTTCACCTCTTCTGAAGGTTTACGACTGACATGCAACGGTACCCAGAGGGTTGGTACTGTGACACAACGGGTTAAGCTGCTGCTAATAATTTCAGCAATCCATATGAGTGTGCTGGTTCCAATCCTGGCTGTTCTGCTTCCAATCCAGTTTCCTACTTTGCATGCCTAGGTGACAGCAGATAATGACCCCAGTATTTGGGCCCCTGCCACCCAGGTGGGAGACCTGGCTCCTGGCTTTGGCCCTCACTATTGTGGGCATTTGGGGAGTGAACCAGTTGGTGGAAGATCTATTCCTTTCTCAGTCTCTCCCTCTTCCTTTCAAATAAATACATTTAAAAAAAGAAAAAAACCCCAAAACACAAAAAACAGCATTGGTCTAGTTGGAGGGGAGAACACGAACAGACGAGACAGAGATTGTAAAGAGAGGCAGAGTTAAGGAGGTTTATCCCAACACCAATGGCTGACTCATTACTTGGCCTGCACCATGCTAGGCACTGTACACGCTCCTTTACTTTCATGCTCCCTGAGGTGGGCCGTTGCAAGGCTCAGAGGGGCTAAGTGCATGCTAATTGCTCAGGCAGGAGCTGGAACAGGTCTTTATGGCCCCAAAGCCTTTGCTTATAACCCCCCAACACTAAAAGAGCACAGTCACTGGGGTGCATCTAGGCACACTGCGGGTACAGAAAACACAGTCTGAGGGTCCCCAGGCAGGGGTTGAGTCAAGCCGCAGGTCTCCTGCTCCCATACCAGCACACTGCACCGCAGGCCACTGGCCTCACTCCAGTGGTCAACTCAGATTCCACACTAAGAACTTCGCATCTCCCAGCTACCGACTGCGGGATTCATTAGAGCTGAGTAACTAGAGCACTGACAGGATCACAGCATTTGTGGAAATGGGACCATGGGGAACCATTGGAGAAGTGGGAATAAACACTGGCCATGTGAGAACTCCCACACTGCAAATGTGCTACAGCAGATTGGGCATGTGGGAAGAGCTGAAGTCTCCCACAGATCCCCCAGGAAAGGCAGGTGAGAAGACACCAGCCTGTGACCACAAGCTCCAACTTCCAACAGCTTCCAGGCAGTTTGAGCTGGTTCTTAGCAAACAGCACAGGAATCAGGCCAGCGGAGGCACTAGACAGGGACAGAGGATGCTAGCACTGCTTCCAGGGGCTGAAACCGCCCAACAGGAAGGTGAGGGGAAGGTGAGTTCCCATTCCGAATGACAGGAAGAGAGGGGGATAACCCAAGTACCACTCCTCCTCAACTTCTGGCCAATGGAAAGGACACCTGGGCAGCCGATTCTGGGGCTTTGAAATGGAATCTTAGGAAAGAAGAAGAAGTTGAGGGACAAAAGCGAAGGAAATGACCCAACAACAAAGAGAAGAGTAAGTAGAATAAGCATGAGCTCAGATGCTCTTAGTTCCAGACTGTTAGAACCATCTGGAACCTGTATGAGGACTATTTCTAATTCATCATGAGCTAGAAGATATTACTTTGATCACTTTAGGAAATGACCTCAGAAGTGACTGTTCCAAGGTCACCCAGCTGGCAGGGAGGTGGGCTTGTGTCCTTCTCCCTTTGGAGCTGGTTCCTTCAGCACAGAGCTGTGATTCTCCCTGAGGGGGTACACCCACAGGCGGCAGCGGACTTCCTGGGGACTGGTGAGGATGTGGTTTAGAGGCAGTAAAATGCAAAGCAACCTCATTGCTTCTCAAAGGAAATATGGAAAGTGAAGAAAGCCCTCTTGGCTCACAGCCTGGCACTGTTATTTTGGTGGGTGGGTCACCTTCAGGAGAGGTCAAGAATGGGGGCCAGGCTGGAGGGAAGTAGACAGCAGGGAAAAGTATCCAGAAAGAGGGACCAAGTTCTCCTCAGGAAACCCAGTAGCAGAGTTTAATTCCTTTTGTGAAAAGACACAGGTATGCTTGGAAGCACACACCCCCTCCAGCCTGGGGCCTGCAGGACCCAAACCACTCCAGGGCTCTCATCTCTACCCCATGTCCCAGAAAAAGCCACCAGAGCCTCAGCCCTCCTGCTTTTCCCCTCACCTGAAAAGCCGCAGACACATCTTCTCCTGGGGAAATTCCTTGGGCCCCTCCACACTGTCATCATGGCTCTCAGTCTCCAGGTAGACGTCCAGCAGCACGCACAACCGCTGCAGCTGGTTGGTCAAGAGCTGGTGGCTGGGCCGGGGGCCGCACAGCTCCTTGTAGCACACGTTGACCTCACTCTCCATGGCCTGTGCAGTGGGAAGGCCAGCAGTTTACCGACTGCGGGATTCATTAGAGCTGAGTAACTAGAGCACTGACAGGACCACAGCATTTGTGGACATGGGACCATGGGGAACCATTGGAGAAGTGGGAATAAACACTCCTAATGAGGGGTGACCATGCCAGCCCTGGCTGGACCTGAGCCCCGGTGTCTCTGCAGAGGTTGGGCTGCCAGAACAAGCTGGACTGGGCTGTCCTGAAGCTCCCTCTCCTCAAAACAACATCCTCCAAGTTCTGACCTATAACTTGCTCCATCACCTTGCATGCCAGCAATAGTCAGGAAGATGGAGGTGTGCAGCAGAGGAATCTCAGATCCAAGTCAGAAACTGTTAGGACTAAAAATACATATTACAGCCATGAGGCCTTGGTCAATTCAATCAACAAGTTTAAGCAGTAGGAACAAGGGCAACAATTCCCGTATCATCTCAGTGCTGGGTGTCTGTGAGGCTTCTGGGTTTACCCCATCTTCACAGACAACCACCTGCCAAGATTCTATTAATGGGGAACCTGTGAATCCCAAGGCAGGTAAGTAGGTGAGCTCAATCTAGGCTCCTTCCTCTTCTGCACTGCGCAAACTCCAGAACACGCTGCAAATCTGAAAAGCCCTTCTGTGTGGTCCTGAGTTTCAGCTGCAGCTACTGTCCTCCTTCTCCGTGCCCCTCCTGTCACCTGCTCAGGCCTTACCCGAATGTTGTCGTCATTGCTGTTGGTTTTCTCGCCCTTCCAGTTCAGACACAGCTGGAAAACAGGAGGGATGGAGGAGTAGCCAGGGTTCAGTACCACAGCGGCCTGGAGTTTGGCTGGGAAGAGAGGACAAGAGAAATAATTAGTTTTGAGACCCAGCTTGACAGCATGGCAGCCTCTCCAGTGGACCCTGGAGGCCAGCTCTGAGGGCTACTATTAATCTGAAGCTTCACAGTACATTCAGGGACTAACTGTTCCAGAATCCCCAAAATGGAACTTGCCAGGCTGCGGAACATGGAGTCTGATATCTCTGGTCCCAATTAGGACCTTGATCTATTTACTGTGCCAAAAAGAAGTAGACACTCGGGCCTGGTCCCCCTGGGTGTGCCTGTGGGTTCTACTGGCTGGTTTCAAAGAACTTGAGTCTAACCATTACTTATTGCTTTCATAAAAAGCAGAATCCTTTCATGTATTTTCTTTTCAGCAATATTGTGTATGAGACACTGTATCAGGTAAACACATTTTCTCTATTTTCCTTCTTTGTTACTTCATCACATGACTTTTTTTTAAGATTTATTACTTTTTATTGGAAAGTCAGATATACAAGGAGGAGGAGAGTCAGAAAGGACGATCTGTCTGCTGATTCACTCCCCCAAGCAGCTGCAATGGCTGGAGCTGCACTTATTCGAAGCCAGGAGCTAGGAGCTTCCTTCAGGTCTCCCACATGGGCACAGTGTCCCAAGGCTTTGGGCCATCCTCAACTGCTTTCCCTGGTGCCCCTATGAGATTCCAGTGCACATAAGGCAAGGACTTTAGCCACGAGGCTACCACATTGGGCCCAGTGAACTCTTTCAAAACAGTATCCTAAGGTCTTTAAGAAAAACAATTAAGATTTAATTATTTTTATTTGAAAGGCAGATTTTATACATCGAGTAGGAGAATCGGCAAGACGGGTCTTTCATTAGCTGCTTCCCTCCTCAAATGGCTGTCAATGGTCAGAGTTGAGCTGACCATTGAGCCAAGAGCCTCTTCCTGGTCTCCCATGTGGATGTATGGGTCCAAAGACTAGCGCCATCCTCCACTGCTTTCCCAAGCCATAAGTAGAAAGCTAGACTGGAAGTGAAGCAGCGGGGACAGGAACCAGTATCCACAGGGGATGTAGGCATCACAGGCAGAAGATTAGCCTATGGTACCACTGGGCGGGCCCTGTAACATGTTTTAAAGTGTAAGAAAAAAAATAAAAAGAGAAGGGAAGAAAAGGGGATAGAGAAACTCAGGCTGAAAAAGTGCAACTTTCCTTACATTTCCTGCACTTGGAAATGCTGGGGTCTGGATCCAGTCTGAATGAGGCAGCCTTTGTTATACATTGGCCCCGGACATTCCTGGTTCCCTCAGTTATTAGACGATCCCTTCTACACAGCTCCCATTACTGTGATCCCATCTGCACAAAGACCCCATCAGAGACCAAATGGATGGAACCACTTGATCCCGGACTTCTGCCTCTAGCAATAGAAAACAGACTCATCCACAACTATAGCTAGCTGCCTCTGCCTGGGGGCCACAGTGTCCAGCTGGAGGGGCTAAGGCCCTGTGGGCCGTGCCAGGCCTAGAGGCTGAGGTGCGATGACAACATGATGGCCTAGAGGCTTGCACCTGGTTGATTCCAGTGGGAACCCCTGGCAAAGTCAGATGTCAACAGGGTGGGAGAAACATCAGCTTCAGATGCCCCTACAGCAGATGCAGGACCTATAGGAGAGGAATGAGGACCCCTGCCTGCCCTTCAGCATCTGAGAGTGACCCCTCCCCTGCCGGGAGGAGGGGTGTCTGATGCTGGTGAGCAGCAGCAGAGTGAAGAGATGCAGCGCCGAGGTTAGACTGAGTTGGCATTTAGGCCTGAGCTTCCTCACCTACAGCAGGGATGGAACCGCTCTCACTCCCATCAGGACCATCAGGAAGCTCAGTGAGAGAAAGCACATGCCCGACTGCCGCAAAGCACGTCCTTGGGAACAGCGGCTTCCCCCTGCACTGCGATGTGTCACAACCTCACAACAGGACTCCTCGATCGTCTGCTCCTCCATGCCACCCTCAGCTTCACTCTTGGTGCCTTCCCTGACCTTAGACCCACTGGCAGCAGCAGTGACTCACCTGTGCCCCTTTCGATGAGCGCCATGTAGTAGAGATTGGTGTCCCCTGCTAGTCCTGCCTCCACAATGTCTTTGGTGAAATGCAGCTCCTACAAGAGTGCAGTGCATAAGGAGTGACATGTTGGCTTCTCTAGTCATCTTCCTGCCCCTCCAGCAAGGGGATGGAAACTGAAAGGTGACATGGTCTGCAGACCCCCCCAGACAGTAAGGCAGACCTGTCATTTGTCCACCTACCATGTAATCCTCGTGCGGAATCATCACCCACTTCACCAGGCGAGAGACAACCTTGGCAGGGAAGAGGTACTGGCAATCACTGCTAACTGGTACAATGCCATGTTCTGAAAGAGACAGAGACAGGTGGTGTCCAGGGTAGAGCCAGATGTCACAGCTGGGCAAAGAGCATCCTCCTGGGACTCTATGGAAAGCTCAGATGGCCCTGCCAGCTGTCTAGGTACACTTGGCACCTCAGAGGTAGCCAGGTCAACACGGGCCTAGAGTTCAGGCACACCCACCTGACCTTCACTCAGGCTAAGTGCCCCTGCCCAGATTCAGCATCAGCATTCACAGGCTTTATCCTGAATGTGAATGACGGAGGACAGAACAAAAAGCCCCGCAGCCAGGACCGCAGCGCCTCTGCAGCAGGGACTAGTGACTGTTAATTAGATCAAATAGCCGTGAGGGCTGTGTTTCACAGCCGACCTTGATGGAGGATCTTACTAAAGTGTTCTGTGTCAGTTCCTCCAAGGGAGCAGAGCTGTAGAACTGCTGCAGGCTAAATTCCTGCTGGCGTGTCAAGCAGCAGAAATGCCAACAGAGTAGATGCTGTCAAGGGATGACAAGCAGCCGACCTTGGGACACAACAAGTCGGCAGAGCTGATGGAGACCAAGCCCCAGGAACAGGTTGGGCTGCTACAGCTAGAGCACTGCCCACAGAGAGCCCAAGGACTGGCCCGGGGAAGGGTCTACAGATGGCTCCTGGAGACCCAGTGCTTTTCCTGACGTGGCTCTTTTAGATCACAATAACCTTGACACTCTCCCCACAATGACCCTGCCAAATACTTGATGCATGAAAAACATCTTACTGAAAGAAGTCCTCATATCACCACCAACTGGGACAGTGGCTCATCAGTCACCTAGGAGCTTAGAACACACAGGTGGGGAGCATCAGCTCAGGAGGCCTGTGGTGAGGGATGATGGGCTGGGTCCCTGGATGGCTGTACTAACACAGCAGAATGAGTTACCTCTGCTTTTTCTATGCTCAGGGCCTGGCATAACCTAGGCTCTCATTAAATATCTGTTGAATGTGCATGAGCTAGCATCAGCTGCCCCTAACATCAATCCATGACCCTGCATCACCAAAGGCTTTAAGTCTCCCCCCTGGGCATGCCAGAACAGACCTTGGCCTGGTTAAGTCCTGAACAGCCCTGCTCAGCAAAGGACAGTCTGTCAGCAGAACTCTAGAGTTCTGAGTGAGTGTACAGGCCCAGCCCCAGCTTACCCAGGGACGCAAACTGTTTGTGAAGGGCCAGGCGGGACTGCACCCTGGTCTTCAGCAGCTTCATGGTGGTCTCCATGTGGCTGGCGCTCAGTGAGTGGTCAGCAACGACGGTGTGCTGGGAACACAGCAAAAGGCTCACACCTGCATCTCCCCGCCTTCTTCCGGGCAATGTATCTCTGCTGCAGCCATGCCCACATCTTAAGGTGGGTCCCTCCCAGGAACATCAGGGTTTACCTGCTATGAGGCGCCAGACACTGAGTCCTAGCAGGAACACTAGTTCCTGAGAAAAAAACAGGCTTCTGCCCAGGTGCCAGGCTCCCTGGGCTTCTGTTCACACCTTATTTTGGACACCCTGGTACACAAGACAGAGGATGGCACAGCCTGCAGCCATGTCACCGCCACGTGACCCCGGTGCCAAGCACCTTGGTGTAAACGGCTACATGGCTCAGAGAAGAGGGCAAAGATGTTTCGGTACAAGGAGGTTTGGGACATTTAGTGTCCTGCATGGATAAAAGGCAGATCACAGCCCCGAGGGAAAGCATTGTGCTAGTTGAGACCCTTGAAAGGCCACCCGGGAATTCAGCCAAGGAGACTGGGTCAGTCTACATACCTGCGGCTGCTCTTTGGGGAAGTGGAGGCCACCCAGCTTTTGTACCCACAAATAGGGGTGACCGAGGTCAAGCACGTAGTCTCTCAAAGTCAGGATGCTGCAGAGAAGGTGACAGAACAAAACGCTTTTATAATCCACTTCCACTGTGGTGCTGGGATGCAGTCCTTCTCGCCCGTCCCACGAACAGCCCAGTCCCATAGCTTGGCCTGGCTCAGCCCAGGCTGCAGGGAAAGTCCCCTAACCTCATCAGTTCCTTACTGGTGCGTTCCTCTCTCCCTTACTCACTTTTCACCCCTTGCAGCTTTCAACTCACAAGCGAATTTCAAACGAAAAAGCAGTAAACTGATACCTTCATCAGGCTAATTTACAATTTTTAAAAATTTTTCAGAGAATTTAAAATACTGCTCATTTTTACTCCATCATGCGACATGATAAAACACTGTCTTATCATGTTCTCCAGGTCGGGATCTTCCACTCTTCCCACGTGTAAGCAAGAATGGCATGTGACCCTCCCACTCCGGATCCTCCCTGGTTCTCGGTGACTACTAGCCCTAACAGGTCTCCAGCTTGGGTTTGCGATCCCACAGACAGAAGCCGAGAGGCCAGGAGGGTTAGAATGCTGCTGACTCACCCAACTTTATCAAACTGATACTGATTGGCTGGATTCGGAGTTTTCTTTCCGTGATCCCCTGGATACAAACAGCTCAGTACTGAGTCAGGAGACAGCAAGTCCCTGGAAAAGGAAAAGGAGACCACACTGAGGACTCTGGTGAACATACTGCTTCAGGGCAGACGGGTAGATGGGGGTGGCGTGTCACCTCTCACTGATGACTAAAGCCACCGTTTACTGTTTCTTCCTGTAGGCCGGTTTTGTGGGTGTTCAAGGTCACTGAAGCCTCACAACCCTGTGAGGCAGGATTATCATTTCCATTTTACTGAAGGCTTTGAAAGACAAGGCTTTTCCACGAGCACACTGCGAGTAAATGCTAGAAGCAGATTTTGTGCTGTCTGATCATAAGAGTATTACTCTTGACCATCAATTAAAAAATAGGTAAGTTGGGCCCGGCGCGGTGGCGCAAGTGGTTAAAGGTCCTCGCCTTGCACGCCCGGGATCCCATATGGGCGCCGGTTCTAATCCCGGCAGCCCCGCTTCCTTTCCAGCTCCCTGCCTGTGGCCTGGGAAAGCAGTCAAGGACGGCCCAAAGCTTTGGGAACCTGCACCCGCGTGGGAGACCCGGAAGAGGCTCCTGGCTTCGGATCGGCATAGTATCGGCCCGTTGCGCTCACTTGGGGAGTGAATCATCGGACGGAAGATCTTCCTCTCTGTCTCTCCTCTCTGTATATCTGCCTTTCCAATAAAAAAATAATAAAAATAAATCTTTAAAAAAAAAAAAAATAGGTAAGTATTCCTTCAACAATTGTAACGCATATGTAGGTGTCGTGGCATAGTGTGTTAAACCACTGCTTGCAATGTCATATCTTCTATGGGAGTGCTGGTTCCAGTCCCAGCAGCTCTACTTCCAATCCAGTTTCCTACTAAGCAGAAGAAGATGGGCCAAGCACTTGGGCCTCAGCCACTCATGCTGGAGACCAGCCTGGAGTTCCTGGTTCCAAGTTTCAGCCTGGGTCACATCTGATCCACTGGGAGAGTGAAGAGATAGATCTTTCTTCTCTGTAGCTCTTTCAAATAAATTAATTAAATATTCCTTTTTTATAAAAAGATCTGGTGACAGGGCCTCATGTCGGGGAGGCCACATCCAGGACACCAGCAAACAGCACAGAAGCAGCTCGGAGACAACTAGTGCACAGCTCTGGTCTGTCTCACGTTGACCAACTCTCACGCTAATCACAGCAAGAGGAGCCCTTTCTATTCCTAAAGAAAGATACCATCACACGCATTAGAGACAGGGTGACCCAGAATGGGGCAGTGACATCACTGCTACCTACTCTGGGGTGGTTAGGAGCTCCCTCTGCTGGGGTCACCCAGAGTGCCACCGGGACCAGAGTGCTCAGGGACCAAGGCTCTAAGCACAGGACTAACATCCAAGAAACCCTCTCCATCAGGCACACTGAGGGGAGGGGAACGCCCTGCTGCACCAGGTCCAACCTGAGCCTCAGAGGTCTCTCTGTAGCTGACAGCAGGCCAGGCTGGTGCAGTGC
Organism: Ochotona curzoniae; assembly: GCF_017591425.1. NCBI lineage: Eukaryota > Metazoa > Chordata > Mammalia > Lagomorpha > Ochotonidae > Ochotona > Ochotona curzoniae. The sequence continues at coordinate 8,371,200 of NW_024467101.1, read as the reverse complement.
TCCCCAAGTGGGGCTGGATCAGCCCAGGCCCTCCGTAGCCCTTCCTGTGGAACAGGGGAAGTCAGGAGCTTGCTGGGCAGGCAGTGCTGCTGTTACTTTGCATCTGCTCATCTGCCTGAATACCTCCAGTGGGAGCCAGCACAGTCCTCCTCCCACTATGCAAGGAAGGACAGCCTGGACTTAGCCTCAAGTAGGCAGGGACCATTCTAGCAACCTAGGAGCAGGTGGCCGGTGTGTTAACACTTTGAGGGGCAGTGATGTGCAGTGCGCTAGTCTACTGCTTGGTGCACCATCGCTCCAAAGCAGAGTGCCAGCTAGCATCCCAACTGCTCTGCTTCCAAAACTGCTCCTAATGTCCCTGACACCCCCATACTGGTGACACAGATGGGGTTCCTGTCCCCTGGCTTCTGCCTAGCCCCACCCTTGCACTGCAACCATCTGAGGAACTGAATCAGTGGACTGAAGATCTCTTTGAATTTCAAAATAAAAGGAAAATATGTAACAACTTTTAAAATAAACTCCTAGCACCTCAAAATAGAAAGAGAAGAGGAAGAGACCAAGCTTTGTCTGCCAAATCTCCCTTGCACGTTCCCACCTCCCACCGCGGGGCGGGAAGCTCCACTCACTCAAACTGCAACTACACTACCATGTCTGCTGTTCACAGTGAGTCAGGGAGTGTTTTCTAAAGTGATGTTCTGGACGACACAGACACAACAGCAACGACAGAGTGACTGTGGCTGAGAGCCTCCTCAGAGCAGGCCCCCCTAGGCTCTCATCATACACCCACTCCCCACCCCGCCCAGTACCGTGCACTGATGGGGATGATCAGCCCCGCTAGGCTCTCATCAAATACACACCCACACACACACTCCCCACCCTGCCCAGTACCCTGCACTGATGGGGGTGATCAGCCCCGCTAGGCTCTCATCACACACACACACACACACACACACACACACACACACACTCCCCACCCCGCCCAGTACCCTGCACTAATGGGGGTGATCAGCTCCGTGGCGGTTGTCACTTTGGCTTTCACTGTCATAATGTTGAGATTCATGAGGTAGTAGAAGGTCAGGTGAAGCACGCTGTCATCTGGAGGAAGAGGGAAGACAAGATAGGACGACGGACGTGTTACACACCTGAGGCAGAGTCAACAGAACAGTGCCCCAGGAACACAAAGCAGTTCATGACTTTCAAACATTGAAATTCAATGCCGATACAATGCTGAGCAAAAAAACAGCGAAGGACATGTCTGCCAACTCTTTGCTTCTCTCCAAGAAGTGTCCTTCAATGTGGGGTGGACTTGGTGATTTTACCTCTAGAAATATAATTTGGAAAGGGAGCTACGTGGTTAAGCTTGTCATCGTTTGTAACAAGGCACAGTGACACCACAAACTTCCGATGTGTGACGATGCGGCCCACAGTTGTTGCATGTATGCTTCTCCAAAGCCATAACCGCATTCAATCAAGAGAGAGAGGTGCTATCACCTCCTGGAGGAGAATAAGGAGTGTGACAACTAAAGATAGTGTTAAACCCTGCCCTGGATCCCAAACGAGAAAAAGGATGAGTGGAAAAAGAAGGAATGATGAACAAATCCTACTGTTTGCCTAGTTGTGTGGAACCAGTAAAAATAGCACTGCTTTTGACAATAAGGCTAATAAAGCTGGTAACTTCAGGAGTAGTTAAGTGGAGAGTATTAAATTCACATTTTTTTTAATAGAAGCATATTTTTAATTGACACAAAATAATTATATTTATGAGGTACAGGTTTATTAAAAAGGTTAAAAAGGTTTATTTTTATCTTATTTTTATTGGAAAGGGAGATATACAGAGAGGAGAAACAGAAAGATCTTCCATCCACTGGTTCACTCCCTGAAGCTGAGCTGATCCGAAGCCAAAAGCCAGGAGTTTCCTCTGGATCTCCCAAGCAGGTGCAGGGTCCCAAAGCTTTGAGTCATTCTCTACTGCTTTTCCAAGCCACAAGCAGGGAACTGGAAGGTAAGTGGAGCAGCCGGGATACAACCGGTACCACATGGGATCCTGGCAAACGCAAGGTGAGGATTTGGCCACTAGGCTATGGCGCCAGGCCCCACAAAGTGATATTTCAATACATGTAAAAACTGTATAACGATCACAGCAGGGTGACTGTCACATCTATTGCCTCAGACATACATCATTTTTCATGTTGAGGACATTCAAAATCCCACTAGCTATTAATAAAGAGCCATGAGGCTTCACTAATGCAGACGCTGGAAGACAGCAGGGGATGGCTCAAGTACTCAGGTCCCTGCCAGCCACATGAGAAAACTAAACTGAGTTCCAGGCTCCCCTCTTCAGCCTGGCCAGCTCAGGCTATTGTAGGCTTTTGGGAGAATAAACCAGAGAATGGAAAATCTTTCTCTGTTTATTCCTGTCTCTCTAACTTCAATCAATCAACTTAAGTAAAGAGAAATATTAGTGTCAATCATAGTTAACCGCTGTGCTACGCAACATTTAAAGTTATGTCTCCTTGGTCTGGCAGGAGGGCTCAATTTGATTAATCCTTCACCTGCAAACACAGGGAACCTACATGGGTGATAGTTCATGTCCCAGCTGTTCCACTTCCTAGCCAGCTCCCTGCTTGTGGCCTGGGGAAAAAGTGGGGATAATCCAAGGCCTGGGGACTCTGCACGCGTGTGGGAGACTGGAGAAGGCTCCTGGCTTCTGATTGGCTCAGTGTCGACTGCTGTGGCCATTTGGATGGGAGATCCTTTCTCGGTCTTTACTTCTCTCTCTAGGTATCTTTCCAATAAAAATGAATAAATATTTAAAATAACAAAGTTATTTTTCCCATCCACTACATTCCTATATCCACTCATTACCCGCCCTCTATCCTTCCAACTTCCAGTCTTTAAGTATCTTAAGAAGAAAAGGTGGGCCCAGTGCAATAGTGTAGTGGTTAACGTCCTCGTTTTGAATGTACGAAAATCCCATATGGTCTCCGGTTCTAATCCTGCTGGCCCCACTTCCCATCCAGCTCCCTGCTTGTGGCCTGCGAAAGCAGTCAAGGGCCGACCAAAGCCTTGGGACCCTGCACCCACATGGGAGACCTGGAAGAAGCTTCTGGCTCCTGGCTTCATATTGGCTCAGTTCCAGCCGTTGCGGCCACTTGAGGAGTGAACCATTGGATGGATCTTCCTCTCTGTCTTTCCTCCACTCTGTATATCTGCCTTTCCAATGAAAAAAAAAAAAAGACAGAGAGAACCACTGTGGAGACAACATTTTTGGTGACTCCGTTTCCAGTTGTACAAAAAAACCGATAAACACACACTTGCATGAAAGGTCCCAGGGTATGCAATATTCCACTACATACATAAGAGTCTGTCACAAGGCTGCCCTTGGAGGTAAGAGCAGAGCCTGGATGAGAGAGACACTTTAAAGTCAATGTCAGCTCTTACAACTGCTGGGATGTCAGATCACAGGCTACCTTACAATACCACACATCCTCTGTGGAATGCAAACTTTTGCTCACATGCATTAAATCAAGGACACTACTTGCATTAAGCGGCACAGGCTACACCCTGCTCCGTGTATCTGACTCACCAAAATCAGAAAGAGCAGCATTGACCCAGCTTCACTTCCGGGTCTGGAGCTTCACTGCTGTGCTGTTATGATTACGAATCAAAAACAACGGCAGCAACAGCAACCTTCCAGGCATAATCATAAGCAAACACAGCATGTGAAACGGGAATGCCTGCCGGGCCCTCTGCCCCGTAGTCAACCAACCCTCAGGCTACGGGTCCACAGAACAGAGTCAGGGCAGCAGACCTTTGCACTTCACATCCAGCATGACAGACAGCGGGTGCCGCTTGAGCATCTCCTTGCGCTTGTCGTCCAACTGAACCCCCAGTGTGGGCCGCCGGCGTTTCTGGAAGAAGGAAAGAGTGGACTGAGGAGTGCTGGTCCTAAGAATCCTTCCCCTTCCTCCCGGCTGAGGATGGGGGCAGGGGGGCTCCCTGCCGGCTGTCTGGGACCTGCAGCAGCCTATCCTCTGTCTTCTGCAGCTGGGAGGTCATGGCTGTAAACCAGCAAGGCCCAGGGCGGTCGATGCCCAGGACAGGAAAGAGCTCTCACCGTGGTCTGCTCCTCCTCGGCGTCCGAGTCGCTCTCATCATCTGTAGCCACACAGAAAGGGCACGAGGGAGTTAGAAAGTTCTAGTGGGCCCCAAAGTCCCCTCAAATCATTGGGAATCAAGAGGCCCAGATTCTGTCCTCTGTAAATGGGTTTCTTCAGTAAAAATGAAGTTACTGTCTTTCATTCAGTACAGGAAAAAAAAAAAAATTGCAGGGTGGGCGTTTGACGTAACGGTACCAAGAACCACTTAGAACCCTCACCTCCTAAACTGGAGTGCCCCAATTTGAGTCACAGCTCAGCTTTCAAATCCAACTGTCTGCGGAGGGGTCATGTGGAGGCAACAGATGACAGCTCCAGAGGCTAGGACCACATACCCCATGTGGAAAGCGAGAACTGAATTCTGGGTTCCTGGCTCTGCCCTGGCACAGTCCCATCTATTGTGGCCATGTATGAGAAAGGAGATCTCTGTTTGTCTATTTCAAATAAATTAATAAAAATTCAAAAAAGAAAACAACCTAAAACCCCATTACTTCTGTTTTCCACAAAGGCTTTGTACTGTCACGTCTATGGAGTGCTAGCTCTTCCTCCGGTAATGGCAACACAGAGTCCAACAGTACTAGCATCTCATGTATGCTGAGGAGCTGTTGGGTGCCAAGCACACGGTTCAGGTGCTTCCTCACTCCACCACGTACTTATAATTCCACACGAGATATTACCATCCCTTTGACAAACAAGTAAACTGAGGCTTACTTACAAACAGTAAGGAACTCCTCCAGGGTGAGGGAGACCATGAGTAGCAGGGCTGGCCTCCAAAGGCAGCCCTTGGGGTTCTAGGAAATGAACTCTCCCCTGTCTGCCCCAGAGTGCTGACATTATACAGTCAAGCTTCCCGCTAAATGCAAACATAGCTGCCTTTGCGGGGACGGGGGCTTGGAAGTCCTGGGAGAGGCAGCACAACTGCCACGTTACCTTGAGAGTCCTCGGGGGGTTTGAACAGAGCCTTGGCTTCATCCACACTGCCTTCAATCGCCACAGACAACGTCTTATCTGTGGGCAAGAAAGAGTCACATGGAAAAGCCGCTGAGGGAAGGCACTAAGCCACACGGGGCAAGATTTAGGATTCCATCTTTTGCTTCTACCCTAGCTCCTGACCGACCAGGGCGGGGGCCCTTTCTCCAGATGAATTGGAACAAGGTAGAAAACCTACTTTTCTGTTTCTATCACTTACTGAGAACAAAGAACCCAAACTACCGGTTCCCAGACAAGATTCCCCTGGCACTCTCTCCAGGTGTATACCAAAGCTCAGAAATTCAAACTAAAGAACCTAAAACTGGGGCCCAGCACAATAGCATAGTAGCTAAAGTCCCCGCCTTGCATGCGCCAGGATCCCATATGGACACTGGTTCTAATCCCAACTGCTCCACTTCCCATCCAGCTCCCTGCTTGAGGCCTGGGAAAGCAGTGGAAGACGGCACAAAGCTTTGGGATCCTGCAGCCGCATGGGAGACCTGGAAGAGCTCCTGGCTCCTAGCTGCAGATTGGCTCAGCTCCAGCCACTACATCCTCTTGGGGAGCGAAGCATCGGATGGAAGACCTTCCTCCTGTATATCTGCCTTTCCAATAATAACAAATAAATCTTTAAAAAAAAAAAAAAAGAATCTAAAACTACATGAGTCTCTGCTGCTAATTCTTAAAGGTTCTTATCCTGGGTCTGGTACAGTAGCCTAGTGGCTAAATCCTTGCCATGCATGTACCGGGACCCCATATGGGCGCCAGTTCATATCCCGGCTGCTCTACTTCCCTTCCTGCTCCCTGCTTGTGGCCTGAAAAAGCAGTTGAGGATGGCCCAAAGCCTTGGGACCCTGTACCTGCACAGGAGACTGAGAAGAAGCTCCTGGCTTTGGATTGGCTCAGCTCTAGCTGTTGCAGCCACTTGGGGAGTGAATCAGCAGATGGACGATCTTTCTGTCTTTACTATGTAAATCTGCCTTTCCAATAAAATAAAGAGTTCTTGCCTAAGTGTTTATTCTCTATTTTGCACCACACTAAGCACCTGAATGTAACTGGGACACTGTGACATGTAACTGGAAGGCAAGAGAGAGGGTGGTAAGCAGAGTGGAACGTGTGGTGCCATCAATTCACAAAAACAAGACCTGGAAAGTTATGTCAGTATTCTAAGCCTCAATTTTCACATCTATGAAATGGGGGCTTGATAAACAGTAGCTGCCCTGCTAGTAATGAGGACTGAATGTGCTGAGGCTTTCAACTGTAATCATAAAACTATTTTTAAATATTAGTTTTTAATCCTTACAACAACCACATAAGCCAGTACTGTTACGGCCATGTGCACATGAGAAACTTAAGGATTTCAGAAGTTAAGCATTCTAGCCAGGAAACAGATCAGCCGGGATTCAAGACCAGGTCTGTTCAACTTCAGCTTGGCCTGTTCCTGACACCGTAATAGATTACTGAGTGATACTGCGGCTCCTTCCTGAGATCCTGCAGGTCGAGGGCTGCGGGCTGCGAGGCAGGATGAGGTCACCACGCCTCCTGTTTCATTCTTAAGACTACAGGAGCTTGGAACAGTCTGCGTAGCCACATGAGGGGATGAGAAACTGCCTACAAGCGGCTGGCCTCTGCCCCGTCCCTGGCAACTCTATATGACCCATCACAACGCATCCCCCAAAAACTGGCCACTACTGTTAAACACTGGCAAGTGCCACACTACTCTCTCCAGTCATTTAATCTTAGACTTCCAAGGAAAACAGGAAGGGAAGTAGACTGGGTGTTATAGACAAAAGAAAAGAAAAGTACTCACCCTGTCTAGGGGGCTGGGAGGAGGATTTCATATGAGCTGATGATGATGGAAACAGGAGGGAGAACCATGGGCAGGGAGAGGACGAGAAGGGTCAGGAAGACACAAGAAGAGAGACAGTAATGTGGGGGTGTCCTTGGTGAGGAGGGGAGGCAAGCACTGGTGCCACAGACACCTGTGATGCCAGGAGGCCGGGGAGCTGGAGAGCAGTCTATGTGCTGGGGAAAAGCGCATTAGAGCAAGAGGCAAAAAACGTCTCAAAACCCTGGCAAAATCACAGGTTGCCCATAAGCGTAAGGAATGCATCCTCTAATCTGGCAACTCATTCCAACGACAAGCGGCCTTGTGTGGGGTGGGGTGAGAGATTAGGAGAGCTGGCTGAGACCTATGCTCACCAGGCCCCACCCCCTGAAGCAGAGTAAGCGGCGCTGATCCACCTGCCAAGCGTGCCTTGCTGGGATGAGCAACTGGGAGCCCAGATGAGCTGCCTGTGTGCTACAGCCCACAGCCATCCAGCCAGGCTCAGGAAGGAGCCAAAGACAGTTTTCTGAACTGTACATCAGGTTAGTTCAGCCTCAGGCCAGCAAGTCAGATCAGCCATGCTAGGAGGCAGTGCACAGCAGTGGCAGCATCAGTCACCTGAGGACTTCCGGGCAGGGACAGGGAGCTGTCCTGGCCAGGCAGTGCTTCCAAAGGACTTGGGCGGCCAGCGCTGCAGCTCCCACAGCCCCTCCTCCTCACCCAGACCCCATACTCACCACAGGCCTGCCCATAAGCAGTAGCCTGAACAAAGAGCACATAGAGCGGAGGTGGCAGGTGCCTGGCTGTCTCGTACTGCTTGTGAGCCTGGTCAAACGGCATGAACAGGTATTCCTGCACTGGGAGGGATGCCTGCACAAACAAAAGAAAGGATTTGTACTTGAATGCATGTCTGTGTATTAAACCTAGGCCTCCTAGAAATGCATGACTACTCAGTGACTGGAGTTTTTTCTGGGAATGATATGTAATAAACTAATAGAAGAGGCAGATAAAAGATCAATAGGAAAAAGTCAATTCTTCTGTATGGCAGCAACAGAGTAAAACATGAAATCATAAAAAGTCGCACAAGCTGGCACTACGGCACAATGGGTTAAGTTACTACTTGCAAATGCAGGCATTCAACATGGAAGAGATGGTTCAAGTCCTGGAACCTGGCTACTGTACTTCTGAATCAGCTCTCTACTAATGTGTGTAAGCAAAGCAGCAGAAGACAGTTCAAGTGCTTGGGCCTCTGTGTCACTCACGCGGGAGACCCAAATGGTGTTCCTGGCTCCTGGTTTCAACCTGGCCTAACAGGAGTTACCAGAAATATGTCAAAAGTGAAGCACGGATAAAAGATCCAAATTTCGTGGGCTTGGCACAATAGCCTAGTGGCTAAATCCTTGCCTGGCATCCGGTATATACCTATATGAGCTCCAGTTTGTATCGAGGCTGCTGCATTGCCATCTAGCTCCCTGATTGTGGCCTGGGAAAGCAGAGGAAGATAGCCCAAGGCCTTGGGACTATGCAACTGGATGGGAGACCTAGAGAAGCTCCTGGCTCCTGGCTTTGGACTGGCTCACTTGTTTCTCTCTCCTTCTCCTATTTTATTCTCTCTCTGCTCCACTGCCTTTAAAATAAACAATCTTTACAAAATCAAGGTGGGGCCTGGGAGCAATAGCCTAGTGGCAAAATCTTCACTTTGCATACGCCAGGATCCCATATGGGCACTGGTTCAAATTCTGGCTGCTCCACTTCCCATCCAGCTCTCTGCTTGTGGCCTAGAAAAGCAAAGGATGGCCCAAAGCCTTGGGACCCTAGACTCATGAGAGAGACTTGGAGGAGGTTCTAGCTCCAGATTCAGATAGGTTCAGCCTGGGACATTGCAGCCAGTTGGGGAGTGAACCAGCAGAGGGAAGATCTTTCTCTCTATAACTGCTCCTCTCCATAAATCTGACTTTCCAATAAAAATAAACACATCTTAAAAAAAAAAATCAGGGTGGGTATTCAGTACAACAGGAAGTTATGACCCAGGAGTCTTAATCACTTTTTTTTTAAATAAAGATTTTAAAATTTCCATTAGACAGGCAGATTTACAGAGAAAGAGGGAGAGACAAAGATCTTCTGTTCACTGGTTCAGTGCCCAAAGTATCGCAATGGCCAGAGGTGATCTGATTCTGGTCACCTATGGGTGCAGGTTCCCAGGGCTTTGGACCATCTTCTACTGCTTTCTCAGTCCATAAGCAAGGACCTGGATTGGAAGCGGAGAAGCCGAGACATGAACTGGCATCCATATGGGATTTTGGAAGTTACAAGGTGAGGATTTAGCCACTGACCCATTGTACTGGGCCTTAACCATTGTCTTAAATACTAGGTTAAACATTTATCCTCCAAAAAATTTTAAAATATATCCATATACAAATTCCACTTTCAAGATGAATACAGACCTCAATTTGAAAGGTAACCCAGCTTATATTAGAATACACAGAATATCTATATGACCTTGAAATAAACAAAAAAAAAATTTTTTTTTAATCATTTTACCACCAAAAAAAAAAAATTTTCAAAGATTTACTTGTGGGCTGTCACCTTGCAACTGCTGGGATCCCGTATGGGCACCAGATCATGTCCCAACTGCTCCACTTACTATTCAGCTCCCTGCCTGTGGCCTGGGAAAGCAGTAGAGGATGGCCCAAAGCCTTAGGACCCTGCACCCATGTGGGAGACCTGAAAGAAACTCCAGACTCTTGGCTTCAGCTCAGCTCAGCTCTAGCTGTTGTGGCCAACTGAGGAGTGAATCAGTATATGGAAGATTTTTTTTCTCTGTCTATCCTTCTATCTGTCAATGATTTTCCAATAATAATAAAAAAAGAAAGAAAAAAAAAGCTTTATTTATTTGAAAGACAGTTATAGAGACAGTGGAAGGGACAGAGCGAGATCTTCTACATGCTGGTTCACTCCCCAAATGGCCACAATGGCTCAAACTGAACCAGGCTGTTGCTGTAGATGCTGGCTTTACCTAACATGACACAGCACTGACCCCAAAACATTTCTTAAATAGGACACATGAAGTATTAGCCCCAAAGGAAAAGATTAATAATTAGAGCAGACTAAAATTAAAATTTTTTTTAAAAAAAAATCATCATGAGGATGAAAAAGTAACTCACAGAATAGAAGAAAAATAACCTGCAACAGATCCACGTTTGTGGGTGAGAGACAAGGGGTGGACAGAGACACATCTGTGGGTGAGAGACAAGGGGTGGCCTGCTAGTTAAGATGACGATTGCTTGACACCTGTATATATCGAAGTGCCCTGTGTTCAAATCCACTTTCCTGCTGATGTAAACCCTGGGATGCCGCAGTGATGGCTCAAGTAACTGAACTCTTGCCACTATGACAGAGAGCTCAGTTTCCATGGCCACTGCACGCCCTTTGGGGCATACACCAGCAGATGGCAGCTTTCCTTCTTTGTCTGCCGATCCCCCTCTGCCTTTCAAATACTTTATTTTTGGGCCCGGCATGAGGGCATAGTGGTTAGAGTCCTCGCCTTGAATGTGCTGGGATCCCATATGGGCACCGGTTCTAATCCCAGCGGCTCCACTTCCCATCCAGCTCTCTGCCTATGGCCTGGGAAAGCAGTAGAGGACAGCCCAAAGTCTTGAGACCCGGCACCCGTGTAGGAGACCTGGAAGAGGCTCCTGGCTTCGGATCAGCTCAGCTCCAGCCATTGCGGCTTCTTGGGGAGTGAACCATCGGACGGAAGATCTTCCTGTCTCTCCTCCTCTCTGTATATATCTGCCTTTCCAATAAAAATAAATAAATATTAAAAAATTTTTTTTAATTTATTTAATTATTTAATTTATTTTTATAGAGGGAAGGCGAGGGAGAAAGATTGCCCATCCGCTGGTTCACTCCCCAAGTAGTAACTGCCTTTCAATCTGAAAGTCAGGAAATCTGACATGGGAGGCAGGAACCCAACCACTTGACCCATCATTTCTGCTTGTCAGGGCTTACATCAATGATCATCTGGATTCAAGCATTGGAGTCCAGTAACCAATAGAGGATGTGGACTCTTAACTGAGTCTCAAATGCTAGGCTAACAACTCACCCTTGAATTTCTCCTCTATCTTCCGGAAACTTTCAAAGTACCCCTGCATACCCACACAGTTAGTTTATAAACCAAGGAATACAGATGAGCTCATATTGCATGTTCTACAAATTTTTTTTAAGGATCTATCCATTTCTATTGGAAAGTCAAATTTACAGAGTAAAGGAGAGACAGAGAGAGAAGGATCTTCCATCCACTGGCCCACTCCCCAAGTAGCCGCAATGGCCGAAGCTGAGCCAGGAGCCAGGAGCTTCCCCCAGTTCTCTCATGCATATGCAGAGTCCCAAATCCTTAGGTTGTCCTCTACTGCTTTACCAGGACACAAGCAGTGAGCTGAAAGGGAAGTGGAGCAGCTGGGACATGAACCAATGCCCTTATGGGATCCTGGGCACGCAAGATGAGGACTCTAACCACTAGGCTATTGTGCCAGGCCTGTGTTCTACAATTTGAATTGTTTAAAGATGTCATTCAGATCCTCTTTTCCAGTTATTCCATTAGTATAATGTTCCACACTTGGCTTACAGCTCTCAGCAAATCACTGTTTATTTAACCTGTACCCTGTTCAGGACATTTTCTAGGGGGTTTCCAGTACACAGGAAAAAAATATTCATGCTGAGGGCTTGGGATGTTCATACAACCAAGCCTTCAGCTTCCACTTTCCTTCTGTCCTATTCTGCAGAACATTTTAATTACAACTCTGATTCTATGCCTAGACTTATTGGGAGGAAATAACTGATCCTGCCAAGTCCTAGAAAAGGGAGTTTATGATGTCTCCAGGGTCCTTTTACTAAGTTCCTCCATATGAGCCATTTACCTTGCTTCAAAAAACAGTAAGGATTTAGATCAAATTTGGCTTTGTAAAGCAAACAAAAATCAGGTCACCTATATAGGAGACTATTTTACAAGTGAAGTAAAGACTTCTCCCATGGTACCTAAAGGCTTTCAAACATGAGTCAAGCTCTGAGCAGTTTGCCCTAAGCAGTTAGCCATCAGTGTGATCTGACAGACACCCACAAGAGCACGTAGAGATACTGCCGGGGCTGGTGGGAGCATGGTAAGAATTTTGATGCAGACAGTGTGAGAAAGTATGTCCCCAGAGGAGGAACTAAGTGAAAAGGTAGCCAGGAAAACATGTGCATCTGTTCTGAGCCCACCCGGCCAGCGCTTTCTCTTCCCCCAGGACACGGGCAGAGATGCAGACAAGCCCACTCTTGCCCTGTGCTGCACTCAGGACAGCCGGCTCAGAGAGTGACGTCACATCCGGCAGCCTCACCAGCAGGGAGGGTGAGGGCAAGGCGCAAGGGTGGCGGGCGGCACCTGCATGATGCTGTTGAGGCGAGGCTGCAGGCTGCTCAGGTACTCCTTCTTCACCTCGATCTCCTTGAGGATCTTTTCCTTGTTGGACAGGCACTCTCGGTACTTCTCTGCCAGCCTGTGGGGAGACGGCAGAGCACTGTCACTGCCTCCCAAGGACACCACAGCCCACTTAATAAAAACAGTCAGGTCTTTTGGTGAGCTCTTCACAACAATGATCATCTTGAATCCTTATAAAAAGTCTGCAAGGTAGGAACTTTTCTTAGGCCCAAAGGAGAAAACTAACGCTTGGGGAGGAAGTGAACTTGCCTGAGGCTATTCAGCTAAGAGCAAGCAAGGAGTTACCCTGTCTCTCTCCAGAGGCTCTGTCTGTGCCCAAGAAGAACCGGAGCTCTCCTCTGCTTCACTTCTAACCTGACCTGACAGGCTAGATCCTAATGTGCACCATCATGTGGACGTGGCACCTACATCACCCAGATGAGCCCCACAGACAGCCTGAATGAGAGGGAATTTGGGATCAGCACCACAGAAATGCACCACTCTTGGCTCAGCTAATGCTGAGGGCAGACAGTCAACTAAACAGGGAAGTCACAGGCCAACTTTGCTGCTTGAAAACAGAACTCCCTGCTTATTAAATTCATGACCTGCACCAGAGGCACAGCATACCTTCTGTAATAGGAAAGGCACCAATAGCTGCTTCTCCAATGAAAAACAGAGCACATGTGCCAACCAGAAGCCCTAGAATTCTGGAACAAACATGAGAGGGGGAGAGGGTCATTATGAGTGACCTGAAACTCCTACATCCTATGTTAGACTTCCTAAGCGCCAGTCTTGCCTCTGCTTTTGATTCAGCTTCCTGCTATTGCTTGGGATACAGCAGGTGATGGTTCAAGCACTTGGGTCTCTGCCATCCACATGGGAGAAATGGACTGAGCTCTTGGCTTTGGCCTGGCCAGGACAGCAGCTACTTCAGACAGCTGAGGAGTGAATAGGCAGATGGAAGATCTCTTCTCTTTCCTGTTAAATAAAGTTAAAAAGGTCGAGCATGGTAGCCTAATGTCTTCCTTGCCTTACACATGCCAGGATCCCATATGGACACCAGTTTGAATACCAGTGGCTCCGCTTCCCATTCAACTCCCTGCTTGTGCTCTGGGAAAGCAGTGAAGGACAGCCCAAAGCGTTGGGACCCTGCACCTGCATGGGAGACCTGGAAGGAACTCTGGGCTCTGGCTTCAGATTGGCTCAACACCAGCTACTGTGACCACTTGGGAGTCAATCATTGGATGGAAGATCTTCTTTCTGTTTCTCCTCCTCTCTGTATATCTGACTTTGCAGTAATAAATAAATAAATAAACAAAAACCCCAAAAAGGCTTTAGCATACCATAGCAGTGCACTTACAGACAGGGAAATAACAAAAATACAAAATTAGACTTATAACACAAAATATGTTTAGGTCTTGGGTGTTCATGTCTTTAAGGGAAGAAAGTCATTCTTACGTCTTATAAATACCTCATGCAATTATAACCCCCGACAGAATGAGGTTGATCCTAGCCAAGCCTGAAATATCCTACATGAATTCGTAACAGAGAAAGATTTGGTGATTTGGACTATTCTGCTGGGTCCACAGTGCCTTGGGGTCCAAAGCTGGGTCATGACACAGCACTCTGCTCCACAGCTAACAAGGCCTGCAAGGTAAAAACGCTACCTTTTCCGCTGCTCCAGCTCCCAGTCCAGACGCGCCAGAGTTTGCTGGTGAGGGTCTCCCATCGTGACTTCAGCCTTGCTGATATCTGGCGGAGCCTCCTGATAGAACTCTTCTAAACTGACCAGATCAATTTCTTCATGCTTTGACCTGTAAGCAGAAACTAGACATCAAGATGTTGCTTTTGGCAAATCAAACTGCAGCTTCAGTAGATGCAAGGTTCCCATCTATGTCCACATAGCCCCAGTCTACAACTGCACAGGACCTGGAATCCAGTCGTCCTGCACTAACACTGAGCAGTAGGGAAAGACATGTTGCCCGAGTTAGCCAATGATCTGAAAGGGATGCTTATTAAGCTGACAAACTTCTCTGCATTGAACAGGAAAGCTTACAGATTGTCAGGCTGAAACCAAGATATATTATTTTAACAGCAATAAACACAAGATCTGCACTGAGGTTCAAAATGTTATCTGCATGAACATAAAAAATAAAGATCTAGGGGTTGGCACCATAGCTAAGCAGGTTAATTCTCTACCTTCAAGCGCCAGCATACCAAATGGGTGCTGGTTCATGTTCCGCCTGCTCCACTTCCCTTCCAGCTCTCTGCTTGTGACCTGGGAAAGCAGTGGAGGGTGCAGTTTGGGGCCCTGCACCTGCATGGGAGACCTGGATTCAGATTGGCTGAGCTCTGCCTGTTGTAGCCATTTGGAGAGCTTTCTCTCTCCCTCTCTATTTAAGTCTGCCTCCTAAGTAAAAAATAAATGCATCTTTAAAATAAAAGTAAAAAAAGATAACAAAAATCCAGCAGAGGTGAACTGGATGGGGAACAGGGCCTTCAGTTGTGGGCACTGCGATGCAGCCCTCTCTGCTGCCATAACACACACAGGTACTCTGGTCACAGATGCTGTGAGGCACCATCATTGTTTCTTAAGTTTCAGAACGGGACTGGTTCCAGGATCTGTGCCAACATCAAAATTCAAGACTGTGCAAGTATTGGATATAAAATGTCAAAGTCAATTGCACAAGGTTTAAGTCACCTCCAGATCACTTCTACCTCATACAACAGAAATGCTATGCAAATAGCTGACATCCTGTGTTGTCTAGGGATAACATGCACATGTTCAGTATAGCCACAACTCTTTTTTCCTGAAAATGTTTGGTCTGTAGTTGGTTGAATCCACAATGCAGAAACAATGGATATAGAATCCACTGTTCGCTGCCCTCACCTCCGTAGAAGACGGAGAATGTGAGCCCCATCGAACAAGGATGAGATGGAAGCGACTGTCAGCAAGCAGCTTAGTGAGGCTCACACAGCGGAGCCAAGATCTGAACCCAAGCTGCACGACTCCTGGGCCTACGGTTCTTCCACACAGTTCCACTGCCACCTCTTAGGTCAGATTTCCACTTTATTCTGGGCTTATCAGCTTCCAATGGGCAATGATTATAGTCCAGAGCATCACAATCTTTTCTATACCTTTTTAAACTTGACCCACAAGAAGTTCATATCCTCCATGTAATCTTCATTCAGGTTCCCCCAATGATATCATATCTAACCACAGTATGCTATCAAAACCAGGAAGCTGACAATAGTAAAATCAAATTACCTCAGGCACAGATGTGATGTGAATTTCATCTCAGTATTTAAATACTATCTTGTGGGAAAAAAATAAATACTATCTTGAGGTGAATCTGAGAAGTAGGTATAAAGAAGCCTCCCCAAATTATCATCCTCATTATAAATACAGGGTGAGTGTTTGGCACAGTAATTGTGCCAGTTGGGACACCAGCATCCCATCATCAGAGGCCTGGCTTCAACCAGCACTCCCTTCTCTGCCAGCTTCCTGCTAAGGTGGCCCCAGAAGCAGCAGATAATGGTTCAACTGAGTCCTTGCCACGCATTTAAGTTCCTGTCTTAGTTTGAATTCCTATCTTAGCCTAGCCCCAGTTATTTCAGATAGAGAGTGAACCAGTTAAATGAAAGATCTCTATCTCTGGCTTTCAAATATATATATATATATATATATTTCATATTCTATAATATATATATATATATATTTTCTAAATAACCAAAAAACGGGCTTGGCGCAATTGCTCAATGGCTAAGATCCTTGCCTTGCACACACTGGGATCCCACATGGGTACCAGTTTGTGTCCTGGCTGCTCCACTTCCCATCCAGCTCACTGTTTGTGACCCGGGAAAGGACTTGAGGATGGCCAAAAGTCTTGGGACCCTGCAACCACATTGGAAACCCGGAAGAAGCTCCTGGCTCAGCTCCAACCATTGTGGCTACCATTTGGGGAGTGAACCAGTGGTTGCAAGATCTTTGTTTCTCATGAAGGAAACAATATGGAAAAAATACTAGTCTTATCCTCTTTCCTGTAGCCCTTGAACCTTTTTACTCTAATTAACTATGTAAAGATTGTCAAAATAAAAAAAAATAAATTATGGGCCCAGCGCAGTGGCGCAAGTGGTTAAGGTCCTTGCCTTGCACGCCCGGGATCCCATATGGGCGCCGGTTCTATCCCGGCAGCCCCGCTTCCCATCCAGCTCCCTGCCTGTGGCCTGGGAAAGCAGTCGAGGACGGCCCAAAGCCTTGGGAACCTGCACCCGCGTGGGAGACCCGGAAAAGGCTCCTGGCTTCGGATCGGCATAGCATCGGCCGTTGCGGCTCACTTGGGGACTGAATCATCGGATAGAAGATCTTCCTCTCTGTCTCTCCTGTCTATATATCCACCTTTCCAATAAAAAAATTTAAAAAATAAATTAAATTAAAAAAGATCTTTGTTTCTCCTCTCTGTAAATCTGACTTTCCAATAAAAATAAACAAATCTTTAAAAAAAAAAAAAAAAGGGACACAGTGTGTAATGTGGCCTGGCTCATGCCAAGTTTGCTACAAATAAAACGTGTTTTCTTTCAGTGTGCTCAAAACTAATCAAACAAAAACTGCCTTCCCCTTCTCTGTTAACTCCTTCCTCCATCACATCTCTCAGCTTGCTTTTTCCTAGAGGCATCTCATTTTTAATAATAAGGGCTCTGATAATCTATAGTTTGTTCACGGAAAGGTATCTAAACAGCACATTCATGCTACAAAGAACAAATACACTTGCAAATGCAAACCTGAGACTTCTGAAAAACTGAGCCAAAAGATTAAAAGAGTGTGAGTGGTGCTGAGCTGCACCCACACCATGTGGCCAGGAATCAAGCTGGTTATGTAAAGGCTGCTGCTGGGGAGAAGTATAGAGTATAGAGTATAGAGTATAGAACTATAGAACTATAGAGTTCAAACTTCATGGGCCAACACTGCAGCACAGTGCACAAAACCACTGCCTGAGGTGTTGACACCCCGTACAGGTGCCAATTTGAGTCTTGGGTGCTGAATTCCAAATCCAGCTCCCTGCTGATATGCCTAGGAAAGCTTGGGTCCTTGCACCCATGTAAGAGACCCAGAAGAAGCTCCAGGTTCTTGGCTTCTGACTGGCCTTCCTCCAGCTGATGTGGTCATTTGGGGAGTGAACTAAAAATAGAAGATATGTTTCTTTCAAATAGATACATAAACCTTGAAAAAAAAGAGAGAAAAGGAAAGGGAAGGAAAAGAGAAAGAAAAAGGAAAGGAAAGAAACTCGAGATGGGCACGTGGCATGGCAGTTCAGATGCTGCAGAGCTGGGTGTCATTCCCCGCTCCTGACTTCAGCTTCCTGTTGGTATGGATCCTGAGGTCCCTGCTACTCACTGCAAGACCTGGACTGAGTCCCTGACTCCCAGCTTCAGCCCAGCTCAATTATTGGATTTGGGAGTGAACCGGCAGATCAAAGTGTTCTCAGGCAATGTGTCTGTTTTCTCAAATAAATTTAAAAAAAGAAGACAGTCACACTGAACTGCAAGATAAAAGCAGTCACCAAGACCATTCGAGCCAAAGTCCTTATCTCCCATACTCACTTAAACTCCAGACACTTGGTGATCTCCTTCTGTAGGTGCATCACCTCATACAGCAGGTTCTGCAGCTGTAGGTGATAGGCGTCTACTTTCTGTTTAGCCTGAAAAAGAAGACAAAGTCAGAGGGGAACAGGGCACAGGTCAGGGGGAGGCCCAGCACCAGCCAACTGACAGGAGGGGTATGGTGAGACAAGAGGGGGCAAGTGAGGAACTAGAAGAGGAGGGTTAAAGAAACTTCCCACTCCTACCTCATGGGTTTGGTCTCTTCCTTTCTTTAACCTGATGTGGGCTAACCGATTAAGCTTCTTCAGGGTCATAAAATGCACACAGCTCTGGATCCTCCGTTCTTCAATCTCAATCGCCTGTGGGAGAAGGTGATGTTGAGAACCACTGACAGCAGGCACTGGCTCTCTCCATTCCATCCCCTGCTGCTGACTCATATCCTGCCAGGGCCAGAGACGCACAGAAGGAGCTCAGGACGGTGAAGAGATGCCACAAGGGGAAATGGAAGCAGGGAAGGATGACTGTGTCAGGAAGACAAAACGCAATTTCCACTTGGATTGCAGAAACAGGAATAGAAATTTGGCTAATGCACATTTAATATCCCTCCTGATAGCTCCCGCAGAGACCCTCACAACACCAACACCTTGCCATAAAACCTGACTTCTACAAACATATTGCAGAACAATTTCAATGTGCATAACAGAATCACAGCTTGGTTACAATAAAACACATGGGATGTAATAAACTTAACATTGGCCAACATAAGCACACACGAGATTCCTGGGGCAGAAAAATTGATTTTTTACAAAATGTAAAATCTACCCCAGATATAGGCAACTGTTTAGGTTGCCCTGTATCTAAGGGCAAGTGTTACACTGCTGGGGAAAAAAATCAACCAATTGCTGGTAGGCATTCTGGGCCTGGTTAATGCCAAACTTATGTTAACTATATCAGCATGCCAGTGTAAGAGCTTATTCTCTCTCTCTCTCTCTTTTTTTTGATGATATGTGGAGAAGGTGGGGAATGCCAGGCCAGGACATGCCACCTGGCCACCAGGTGGAGGAATGCCAGATTGCTGGGGGAAAGGGAAATGGTGACAGACTGAAGTGGGAGCAACACAGGGTATGTTTGACAGGACAGGATGACTTTTGGGGTGTTCCACACACTGGACCACTGCACTTGCAAGTAGGTGAAGAAACTGAAACAGAGTGGTTTAGAGGGGGGAAATCAGAGGGCATGTCTAGGTCAGGCCAAGGGACCCAGCCACATGGAAGTTATGGCTGGGTTAGATAGCATCAACTGCCACTCACCAGCACATGTGAAAGCTGGGGCTGAAGGGCATGACTGGTTGGGCTAGGCTCTAGTACCGGTCTGCGAGCTTCAGGGCCGGGGGGCAGGAGGCACATCAGGCACCCCATAGAACACAAGACAATAGAATCTGGAAGCAGATTCTGTAAGGTTGTTGTGGACTCAGTTCTGTGGGACTGCAGCACCAGCTGGTTTGTGCAGAGAGCCGGGGTTGGTGACAGTCTGAGTTAAGCTGGACTATAGAACTCACTTCACAGGAACCCATTTTACATTTGTGGGAGCTAGGGCTGGGCAAGGCTGCAGCACCTGCTGGCACATGCAAAGGCTAGGACTAAGGGCAGATCATGCCAAGCAGGGCTATGCACCCACCAGCAATCATGAGATAGATCCAGGGTTGGGAGCACACCTGGTAGAGGAACTTGGGGAACTCCCCCACTAGGCTGCAACCTCTGCTGGGGAGCACAAGAGCTGGGGTTGGGACTAGGCCAGTCCAGGCAAGTCTATAGCATTTGTCAGCAATTGTGTGGGTCAGGTCTGGAGACTGGCCAGGCTGGGTCAAACTGCAGTACCTACTGGCATGCACAATAATCAAGACAGGGTGTGGGCTGCTCCCAGCTGGGCTAGGCTGCAACACTTGCGAGTTAGAGCTGAGACTGCAGGCAGGCCATGCTAGGCTAGGTCAAAGCACAAGACTCAGAGCTGGAAATGGGCCTGGCAGGGGAACCCTGGGGACTCACTCGCAGTTCCCACTGGTGAGTATGAGAGCTGGGACTGTAGGTGAACCAGGTTGGGCAAGGCTGAGTACCCACTGGCATGCATGCGGGCTGGCCACACTGGGTTAGGCTCCAGCAACTGCAGGTACTTGTGAGAGCCAGAATGGGTTAGCCTAGGCCACAACATCCAATGGGTCAAGTAAGACCCAGGTTTGAGAGTGGGCCAGGCTGGGCTAGGCTGTATCACTCACTGGTTAGAACCAGAATGGGTATAGGCCAGTCGGACTAGGCTACTAGGCTGTGGTACCTGCCAGTTAGTGCCAGGACTAGGGGCTGGCTGTATCAGACAAGTCTACAACACCCACTGGCACATATAAGATCCAGGGACGTAAGTGGGCTTGTCAG
This sequence comes from Ochotona curzoniae, assembly GCF_017591425.1. Classification (NCBI taxonomy): domain Eukaryota; kingdom Metazoa; phylum Chordata; class Mammalia; order Lagomorpha; family Ochotonidae; genus Ochotona; species Ochotona curzoniae. The sequence goes on along the minus strand of NW_024467101.1, from coordinate 8,350,761 downwards.
AGAAACCTGGGTAACTTCCCTGGTAGGCTAAGCTCTTGCCAGTAAGCAGAAGAGCTGAGGCTGGGAGCAGGTCAGGTCAGGATGAACTGAAATACCTACTGCACATACATAAGCCAGATCTGGAGATGAACCAGGCTGGGCCATCTACAACATACTCTGGCACGAATAAGAATACAAACTAGTACATGCCAGGCAGGGTGGGTACACGCCAGGTCAAGCTGGACTGCAGCACTGGCCAGTTCACATGAGAGCTGGTGTTCCAGCTGGCCAGAGCTGGCACGCCGGGCTAAGACAGTTTGTAGCACTTATTGTTGAATGCTGAGACTGGGGGATTGTAATATCAGGCTGGGTCACAGCACCTGCTGGCATGCTCAAGACCTGAGGCTGGGAAGAAGCCTGGAAAGGGAACTTGGGGGACTTCTGCCAGAATGGGTGTGAGTTAGCCCAGCGAGGTTGTAGCACCAGCTGCCAAGTGCCATGACTGAGTATGAGTCATGTACAGGGTCCAGGGCTGGGAGTACTGGGCACTCTCCTGCTGGGCTATACCTCCCAATGAGAATCAGGGCTAGGGACAGTCCAGGCTGGACAAGGCAGTGCCATGCTGGTACGCGTGAGGACCATGTCTGCAGTGGGTTGGCTGGGCTGGGCCACAACACCCATCAGTTCATTTGAAATACAGGGTTGGGATGAAACTGACCAGGCAGTTGCATGCATCAATATGTGCATTGGTTGGTGCAGGTGACAGAATAAATCTGACTCTGCACCAAATGGCACACACAAGAGTCAAGTCTGAGGTCACAAGTTTACTTGGGGGACTCCCCAACTAGACCACTGGACTCAGACCCCTGCTACCCAAGAAAGTCACAAAATGTGTGATTCAGTCTTAGGTCTCTTCAGCTGCTGATGCTTGTGCAGTGGACAGCATGTCCAGATGCATATGGTGGACATGACAGACAGTTCACTTAGGCCAGCAAGGAATGCTGATTGCCTCATCACAGCATGGAAAGCAGAACAGGTTGGACACTTCTGCTGGCCAAGCTTTGTAGCATGTTCCTGGGTCTGTGGAGGCACTAACATGGACTTTGTCAACCAATAAACCTTGGGAAGATTTTCTGAACCCTGAAGTAACGAAACCAGTAACTTCTCAAAACTATTAAAACTACTCGAGTAATACTCTTTCCCTTTATCAGAGTCTCTAAGGTATCAAATAAGCATTCCTCATCCTTGGACGCTGGCACAGTGTGACAGCAAGTGGCAGCCCCTTCCCTCTGCTCCCATGCAAGAGAGGAAAAAACTGAACCATGTGTCCCACCCACCTTCCTCCACACCTGACCCTCCCCACCCTAATCAGAGGCCCACATGGTGTACACACTCTCAACTACGTAAACAATATGTTTTTTAAAGTTAAGAATTATAAACAAAGAAAAAAATGTATCCATCTGATCTTCTGCATTAAATCCTGAGTTGTTCACTTAATATTGATCATTTGTCCAACATTACCAAATCAAGAGACTCTACACGTGTCATTAGTTCTCAGGACCTTGCAAAATGGCACGAAACAAATATAACTAGATAAGTGATTAAGTTATCCTATTCACTTCTTTGCTATAATCAGTAAAGGGGTGGTGAGGAAAGTATCAGCCAGGTCTCAGCAGCCCAAGGCTCCACTATCGCACTGTATCCAGGACAGAAGAACAAGATCAGCAAGGGCCTTGGGAGGCGCAGCGCCCTTGCAGAACCGCCAGCCCCACGGCTGCCCAGTCTCACTGCTCACCGCCTCCTTGCCACCCCGGCTCTTCAGGTCCTGGATCTCGGCCATGAGCCTCTGCAGCTCCTGACATGTGTACTTGTACAGCTCGTAGTCTCTGCCAGGGTCCCGCAGGTCCACCTCCGCCTCCTCGCTGTAATATTTCCCTTCCTGTGGAGGCAAGGAGACAGGTTGCAGGTGTGTGTGTGTGTGTGTGTGTGTACACGTACGAGAGGAGAAGGGGGAGGGGTGGGGACCAGGGTCACTGGCTGAGATGGCTCCTTGCACAAGAATAGGGAAGCCCCAGAGCAGGTCTTTGAGGGGTCTGTTCCTTGAAGCAATTTTCTTTTTTTTTTTTTTTTTGGGGGGGGGGGTGGGGGGTGAGGTGCCGTCCTTGACTGCATTCCCAGGCCACAGGCAGGGAGCTGGATGGGAAGCAGGGCCGCCAGGATCAGAACTGGCACCCATATGGGATCTCGGCATGCTCAGGGTAAGGACCTTAACTGCTATGCTATTGCACTGGGCCCTTTCCTTCTTTTCAAAATAGAAATCTTTCTGATGACAAAGAAATACATGCTTTTTTAAAAAGATTTATAAAGATAGATAGAGCTCTATAGCGATGAACCAGAACTCACTTTATCGAATTCCAGTGGATGGACATTTAATTGGTGTATTCAAGCCTTACCAGAGATTAAAATATAATTGGTCTCTTGGCCCTTGCACCAAACAGGACACATTATTAGATTACAGAAGAATCATAATCAATTGCCCACCACCCCCACCCCAAAATAAGCTCATTAATCTTAGTTTCCTAAATTGGAGGAAGGTATCATTTCTTTATTAAAATTCAAGCTGGGAGGAGAGGGGGAGTTTGGTATTGTTGCCGAACAAGTCAAGTCACCACCTGTTAACAGCAGTGTCTCTTCTCAGAGCTTCCATTCAAGTCCCAGGTGCTCCACTATGGATCCGGCTCCCTGCAGCTGGGAAAGCAGCAGAGGATGGCCCTATACCTGGGACCCTACCACCTACACTGAGAAGCTGGTAGGGACCCTACCACCTCCAATACAAACATAATTCCAGGGCCCTGACTTTGGCCTTGGCCTTTGCAGCCATTTGGGGAGTGAAGCAGCAGATGTGATATGCTTCTCTATCATTCTGCCTCTCAAACAGGTACAATGAAATCTTTTTCTTTTTGTTAACACTAAAATCAGTAAATTCAAGTTGGTATGTTTTCTTATGTTAGCTTTTTTTTTTTTTAAGATTTATTTATTTTTGTTGCCAAGTCAGATACACAGAGAGGAGGGGAGACAGAGAGGAAGATCTTCCATCCGATGGTTCACTCCCCAAGCGGCCTCAATGGCTAAAGCTGAGCCAATCCGAAGCCAGGAACCAGGAGCTTCTTCTGGGTCTCCCACACGGGTGAAGGGCCCCAAGGCTTTGGGCCATCCTCGACTGCTTTCCCAGGTCACAAGGGAGCTGGATGGGAAGCAGGTCAGCCAGGATTAGAACTGGTGACCATATGGGATCCCAGCGCATTCAAGGTGAGGACTTTAACCACTACGCTATCACACTGAGGCCTTATGTTAATTTTTCAAAACAAGCAACCCAAACCATCAAAACAGCTAAGTTATAGGTTAGCTTAACAGGACATAGAAACAATCAAGAGGGAGAGTAGAACCTGCCCTGGCAGTCATAGGAAAGGCTCCCCGTGGCACACAGCTTCCCCAGGCATGCAATACGCAGGCAGCGCCAGGCCATGCTGTAGAGGGCCTACTTTCCTCTGACCAACAGCACTGACTGTGCAGCCCCTCACAGTATCGAACAGAAGCTGCCTGGTTCTCAGGTTGCTGGTTCAGGTTCTGTGAGGCCATGGCAACTTCTGTCACTGGGCAAGTGGAAGGCACCAGAATGTTGTTGCATGGACATGCCCTCAGGTGAAGTGTTCACCATAGGCTGTCACTTCTTAGCACCACAGAAAGCCTGGCTGGCCTTACCTGCTCGGTGTCGGATCGGTTCCGCTTTCCTTCGGTGGGGGCACCCTCACTCCGGATGACTTTGGGCTTCCGCTTTTTACTTGATTCTGATGACATGGCTGTTCCTCGAGGTCAGGAGAAGATTGCAGAAAGCTGCTGAGAGGAGAACATTTTTGCATTATTTCTTTTTTTCCTGGAGTCAGAATCCTGGGATCAAACCCAATGCTGTGGCCCCTGACAGACAAGCCTAACTCAAGCAGGCTCTAAGGGATCACCTTAATTCTCTGAAGTCACCCTTGAGCCTGTCCAAAGGGCATCCGTCTGCTCCACTTCCCCCTGACCTTAGCATCACCTCCAACCTCTCCCTTCTCCATTGCCATGCGCTCCTGCTCACAACTGCCGCAGAAGCATCCTGCAATCAGCCGTTCACCCAGCACAATGCATCTCAACACCCTAACCACGGCCCTCTGCTTTCCTCCCCAAGACAAAGGTGACTGCTCTGCCCAGCAATGCTGTCTACATTTTTCTTTTAATAAAAACCAATCACCAGGGGCCAGCACAGTGGTGCTGCACGATAATCCTCTGCTTACAAGCGCCAGCATCCCTTAAGGCACCAGTTCAAGTCCTGATTGCTCTGCTTTTGATCTAGCTCCCTGCTGATGGTGAGGGAAACAGGAGGAGGATGGCCCAAAGCCTTGGGGCTGCACCATGTGGGAGACTTAGAAAAAAGTCATGTCGCCTGACTTCAGATCAGCTCAGCTCTGGCCATTGAGTCTATTTAGGGAGTGTACCAGCAGATGGAATTCCTTCTCTTTGTCTCGTAATGCCTCTCCTATTTCAAAACCTTTTCTGGCTCTTCGTAATGCATCAATGTCCACATTGATTGGCTCTGCACAGACACTCCTGGTTTGACACCAGCCCGCTTTCCCAGCGGCATTTCTTGCCCTCCCTTTCTTAGGACACCTTTTGTCCTACCAACCTTGACGCCTGGCTGCCACTGTACACAACAACCTGGCCCCCAAACAAGCCACATGACCTAGTACTGATCTCTCCCTTCTCATCTCCTGAGAAAGGCTCACCTAGTGCTCCCCGAGGTCCTTCTAGGGATATCTGGGATATTCTCAGAGGACTTCTCTCTCTCTCTCTAACCTCCTCTTCCCAACTCGGGGGTGAACTCGGCTCTCTTTCCATGCAGCTGGCAAAGTATTTCAGACATTAGCAACTCCTTCATCTGGCACATAGCTGTCCCACTCCTGACCGACATCAGTGTGGTGAGGCCTTGGTCTCAGCACTTTACAGGGGAGCTGTCATTTGATTTTCCCAACTTCTCAGATGAGAACTACCACCTGTGTCCTACAGACAAGAAAAGGGAAGCTCCAAAAGGGAAATGACTCAGCTAGAGCTGCAGGGCTAGTGGGCTAAAACCTGGGTCCATCGGGGCTGTTGACAACTAGACTCACATGCCTTCTAGTCGTGCCAGCGTCTCAGCTGGCAATGTCATAAATATTTGCTCTTAAAATGTATAAAGATCTCAAGTTCCGTTTCCTGAGACTCAGGAGTCTCCACCTGTTCTGGTCATCATCAGTGTCCAGGGTTGACTGGCACTGTCACTGAGGGAGCTAACGGTGTTGTCATGGTAACATCAGAGTTGGAATATTATGACTCAGTCTTGGAATAAGTCATTTCTCTTTTGCCCAGAATCGATGAGAGAACAACGGTCCCTACATCAGGAGCTGGCGTCAGCAGGACCACGTGAGGCGTTCCACTGGGAAGGTGGAAGACGTCATCTGGTGATGGCCCTACCAAGCGAGGTTCCTGCTGCTTACATGGGAGACCCAGATGGAGATTCTGGTTTCTGGTTAGATCCATCTGTTTTGGGCCATTTGGAGAATGAACCAGTAGATGCAAAAGTTTCTCTGTCTTTCGTCTATCTTTGTACCTTTCAAATCAACATTTTTGGGGAGCTGAAGCAAAGGGAAAAAAAACTCGGAAAAAAATAATAAAAAGCATCTGAGATCAGGGCTCTAAAAGGTGCGTGAAGGACCTTAAACAATGCTGAACACCTAGGGGTTGCCAACTGTGGCACAGTAAACAAAACCGCCAGCCTGCAATGCCAGCAACTCAGAGCAGAGTGGAGCTCTGGTTTGAGTCCCTGCAAAGTGGAGGACAGCCCAAGGGTCAGAACCCCTATGACCCAGGTGGGAGACTCAGATGGAGCTCTGGACTCCTGGTTTTGACCGATACCTGCCCTGGCTCTTGTGGCCATTTAGGGAGTAAACCAGAGGACAGAAAACTTCTCTCCTGCTCGCTCTCTCCTCTTCTAATAAAGTTTAAATAACAACACAGAATGCCTTATACAGAGTTCATCCCTTATCAATTCTTCTATGAAACTTCTGTCTGTTTCAAAGAGGGCATCTGTCTCCTCATATGTCCTTAACATCTATGGACTTTTAATATTCCTTTAAAGGACAGCCTCAGACCCTTACTCAATGAAATCTGGACAGAGCGTGCCAACCAGGACCTGTTCTCACTACTTTAATTATCGTAATTCTCCTCACTGCAACGTGCATAAGAAAAGGGAAAATGGTTTTCCATTCATTGCCAAGAGAAACCATCTTTCTCAAAGTAAATTTAAGTTAAAAAGAATCAAGGTGGTACAGTGGTTACAATGCAGCTTGAACAGGTGGCACCACGGCATAGCAGGCTATGTCTCTGGCCCATGACACCAGCAGCCCACATGCACACCAGTTTGAGCGCCAGTTGCTCTACTTTCCATCCAGCTTCCTGTTAATGGAAAAGCTGAGAAAGATGCCCCAAGTCCTCAGGCTCCTGCAGCTGTGTGGGGGAGACCTAGAGAAAGCTTTCGGCTCCTGGCTTTGGATTGGCCTGAGTCTGGGAACAGTGAGCCAGCGGATGGAAGATCTCTCTCTCTCTCTCTCTGTGCAACTATCTTTCAAATAAAAATAAATAAATCTTAAATACACACATACACATATACATATGCACAGCCAGCAACACGTGCATTCCCTGCAGTCCCCTGCTACGACAAAGGTCCTGCTGATGGGAACGTGGAAGGAAGCAGATGTAACTATAATTTGGTACTTGCCACCCGCGCAGGCCCAGCCCCAGCTGCTGTGGGCATTTGGGAAGTTAAGTGACAGGTAGAAGAATGTTGATCTGACCCCCTCCACCGCGCGACTCGCCTTTCATAGTAAACAATTTTTAAAAAGAACTCCCCACCCCTCAAAAAAAAAAAATGCTCAGTGGGGTGCCTGGCAGAAGAAGCACTTAGCACCAGCACCCGCACCATCATCAATGGGCTCCGAACGCCCAACGTGTTCGAACCGCTACCAAGCAGAACCCGAGGGCGACACCGCGGAAAAAAGAGCCCCATTGAGCCCGGCAAAGTACCCGCAGCCGAGAGCACGGAAAGGTGAGGGGAGCCGCGAGGGACCCCAACCCTAGGGCAGCGTCCGGCCATCCCACATCGCAGCCCATCAACGCTCGGCCCCGCCCCGCCCCGCGGCCCAGGTCACCAACGCAGTCCACTCCTCACCGAACACCTTCGCCAACCTCTCCCGCACGACGAGCCACTTCCGGCGCCCCGATGACGCCACGACCGACGCACCATAGAGAAGCGCAGTGAGGGGAGGAGCGGCCTGCCGGAAGCCTGGCGCGGAGGCCGGAAGTGAAACCCCAGAGCGCGGGATGGGTGGGAGGGTTGTCGTGGAGGTGGCTTTTGCGGGATGAACGAGTGAGGTGGTGGCCACGTAACCTTACCCTGGTTTCATACAGGGGTGCTGAGACAGCAAGGAACAGGACTCGTTTATCTCCCTCACCTTCCCAACCGCCTGCAACAGTGCCTCACAAACTAGGGGTACTTACTGTGCCACCTGCTGCGGTTAACACGAGAGCTGGGTAACGCCTCAGCATGGACTGTAGTAAATTTGATTCTGTTACTTGGCTTTTTAACCACCAAGTATAATCCCCATAACTTGCCACAACAGTGGAAACAGGTGGGGCGAACCTGTTTGTGCCTGACTGGTTTGTCCATTTTAAGCCCGATTGGACAGGGTCACAGCTCTGATGCAGTATGGTGTGGACTATGCACCCAGAGCCCAGGAATTCTGGCGTTTAAATCCTCATCTAAAACTAGAAATACCTGGGCCCGGGGCGATAGCCTAGCAGTTAAAGTCTTGAATGTACCAGGATCCCATATGAGCGCCAGTTCTAATTCCGGCAGCCCCATTTCCCATCCAATTCCCTGCTTGTGGCCTGGGAAAGCAGTCGAGCTTGGCCCAAAGCCTTGGGACCCTGCACCCTTGTGGGAGACCCAGAAGAAGCTCCTGGCTTCGGATTGGTTCAGCTCTGACCATTGTGGCCGCTTGGGGAGTGAACCATCAGAAGGTCTTCCTCTCTGTCCTCATCTCTGTATATCTGCCTTTCCAATAAAAATCATCTTTAAAAAAAAAAAAACCAACAACAACAACTAGAAGTTGTCAAAGTCTTGGTTGTCTGGTGGACCACACCTTCCCACCCCTTTCCCTTGGGGCTGACGGGAGGTGAGATGTCTTCCTGAGCCTGGGTTGGCAGCACAATGCCCTGTGAGAGAGAACTCCCACTGGCCAGCTCTGCGCTACCCTGCCTGCCTGAGGCATCCGCTAAAGCTTCTTGCAGAGGAAGAAAAAGGACACTAGAACTTCTAGTAAATATTTAATTGGTTCCATCAACATCCCCCACGACTTGTTTTTCTGGAAAGGAGGCAGAATCAGTAATTTTGGGGAAAGGGGAGGATCATGAGGTATGGTGCGGGGGGTCACTGAGGAAGGTCCCAGAATTCTTTACCCAACTCTACTCACTAACCTCCATGTAAAAATAAGGGCTGGGCTAACAGAATGTCACGTGGGGCACAGGAGCACAGGTGGAGGGGACAGGAGGCCCTGGCCTGTACTTGTGCCTGCCGGGAGGACGGAGGGCTGATAAAGGACAGGGAATGGCAAATTTGAGTTTTCAAGCCGTGACATGGGAAGAAATGGATGAGTCCCTCTCCCCATCTTTCTAGTAGTTAGCAACCCCTCCCCAAGTGGTCTTCTCTCACTTTCTATCTTCCTCATCCTGCGGTTCACACTCAAGGACTGAATTCTGAAGTTGTGGCTTCTGGGACTGCCTCCTGTCCCCTTGTGCCATTGCCCCTGCCCCTCTGGGTGCTCTGATTTGAGGGGTTTTGGCAGTTTCAGCCTTTTCCACAGCAGGAGGAATTTGGCTCAGATTGTCCCGGAAGTGCATGGCCCAAAGTAGAGACCAGGGAAGTGCTGCGGGTATGGTATAGTTGTGTAAACTAAGCTAAACCAAGGGCATCTGAGATAACCACTGGAGACTGACACAAGCCTTGAGAAAAGGAATTGTGGGAAGAAATGTGTGAACCCATGACATGAACTGTTCTTCAGAGACATCTCAAACTACTTCGGGGTGGCAGGGGAGGAGCTAGGTGGGAAAGGCTCTGGGTAGACAGTGCCGGAGTCGTCAGGACCCCATCAACCTTTAGCTCCCCATGAGCCCAACTAATATAACCCCCTCAGGGTCCTCCCAGATCCAAGAGAAAAAAAAAAAAAAAGCTGGAAGGCCCAAGAGACCCTCTGCCCTGGGCAGCCCTGAGGGAGAAGGGGTAGGAATCAGAGGCTTCAGTCACTGGAGAGGCGAGATCTTCAAGGGGATCATGATTCGAGATTCCATGTGCCGCACCAAGGGGACTGCAGAGAGAGCGAGGAGAGACAGAGGTCAGGGAGGCGCCAAGGGTGGCCGGTCACTACCACAGGCATGCAGAGACTGGCCTTTGACGAGGAAGGGGCCCTTCTGGGAGGGTCCATGGAGAGCACCAGGGCTCCCAAGTTATGGGATATGGCAGGATTCAGGTGGTGATTGAGAATAAATAGCAAAGCAAAAAAAAAAAAAAAATCACATGACCTGCACAGCGGTTTGACTGGCTAATCTTTTGCCTTATAAACACCAGCATCCCATCATAATATTGCTGGTTCTAGCTCTCACTGCTCCACTTCTGATCCAACCCCCTGCTTATGGTTTTGGGAAAGCAGCAGAGGATGGTTCAAGTACTTGGGTCCCTGCACTCATGTGGGAGACCTGGAAGAGGCTCCTGGCGTCGGAATGGCTCAGCTCTAGCCATTGCAGCCATGTGAGTAGTGAACCAACAGAGGGAAGATCTGTCTGTAAATCTGCCTTTCAAATAATAAATACATAAATAAATCTTTAAAAAAAAAACCCACAACAACAAAAACTTCATAGTTATGGCTACAGAAAAACTAGATTAAGAACAAACTAAAGGGATCTAAAGTACAATATCAAGAAAATAGCAGTAGCATCCATGAATACTGGTAAAAGTATGGAAATCAAAGTTGAATTAAAAGATAAGTTTAAAAAAAAAAAGATAAGTTTATTTCGGTCCCCCATACCCTCCAAAAAATATTGAAAACCACACAACACAGTGAGGGTTCAGCCAGCACCTACTGACCACAGAAGGTCCACAGGGGCTGTTGTAGCAAAATGGCCAACACCTTGAGATATTTTTGAATAGTCAATGAAGCCTTCTCTGGAGCCGCCTGAGGGAGGCGCTCTGGCTATTGCCCTCGTACAGGTGAGCAAATAGCAAGGTACAAAGCTATGCCCAGAGCCTTAGGGCTGTGCTAGCATCCCACGGGGCACTTAACCAGTGCTTACACAGCAAGGCAACCCACTCACTCATTGTCTTAAAAGTGAGTTTCCCATCACTGGAAGTAAACAAGTGAGGCCTCAGCCCCTCAGTGGGAAGGATTCCATCCTCAGAGAAACCCTCCCAGCAGATGATCTCCTAGGCGTCTCCCACAGCCCCGACTCACAGAGGAAGTACTCACCCGTATAATAAACATTCTGGTCCCAGCCCCTCTTCCTCCAGGCGGCGTTCCGAGTCTCTTCACGGGACTGCAGGTCTTTATAGGCTGTGGGAAAGACCCTGGCTCGTTCCTTGAGCACAGAAGATCTGGTCCCTTCCCCCACCAACACAGAGCCCTCTTTCCATTGCGCCCTACCCTGCCCTGCATCCCAGGCCTCCCTTGGACCTGCTCCTAAAAGGTTCCCAGTCCTACCCCACAGATGGTGTACGACGTAGAGCTCTCCAATTTGTGAGAAGAAGCCACCCACTGCCTCCTGGTTCTCCTGCCGGTACTTGATGGCCCGAGCCCTGGAGAGGGGAGACAGAGTGTGTGGCAGAGGCTGGGCCCTCACAGGTGCACACAGGCCCATTCCTTGGAAGGGTGCAGGTGGGGCTCACAGCCTTCAGAGGTCAATAGGGTTCAACAGGGTAGTGGTAGGGGGAGGGTGTGATCACAAGCAGGTGCTCTGTCAGGACAGGCCTCGCTAGCCTGGAGCGCAGGAGTGTGCAACCTTTCTCTGCCAAGGGACATTTGTTTATAATATTATAAAATCATCAACTGAAATATCAACCTGCTACAGAGGTGAGATTGGCACTGAGGTGCCAATCTCGCCTGCCCTTGGGAAGGCCAGCCCAATGTGTTTGACCCACCCCCTGGGTAGACACTTCTGGATCCATGAGGGAGAGAGAGGAGAGGCTGGGGTCCCTGGGAAAAAGGATGGCCTTGGCAGGAGCAAGTGAGCAGAGTCCCCCGCCTCCAACCCAGTGCTGTCACTCACCAGTTGTTCCCCCACTCAATCATGGTTCCTGGCTGGAAGAGAAGCAGAGGGAAGATGGGAATGAGCTCCCACCTTGCATTCCTGGCGTCACAGTGGGGCAGGGCCGGGAGACTCGAAGGACCACGCGGTCTCATTCAGGGACTCAGCCTCACAACTGGTAGGCTTGTGTGTACTTGTGTGTACTTGTGTGTACACACAGTGCATGGGTCCCAAGGGGAGAAAGGCCGGATGCCCTAAGTTAAGGTGCCGGGCTCCATCTCGGGGGACCTGTGACTCAACACTGCAGCGGGGCAGGTGGGAGCATCTCTTGAGAGGGAAGGCACCTTGAGTTTGTAGGTCCGCAGCTCATAGATGTTGGGGCCTGCTCTGGGCAGTGGCTCATTCCAGAAGCTGAACTCCAAGAGCAGTTGGTTCCTCCTGGACAGCAGCATCTGGCTCCGCTCCTTCCGGAACTCCAGGTACTCCTACCGGCAGGGCAGTGTGAGCACAACGGCTGGGCAGCATCCTCCACGCAGCCATGTGTCTCCTGGGATGGTGGAGATGCTCCAGGATCCAGACAGACTTGTGAGGGGATGCTGCCCTTACCTTGTTGTTCTTGAGCTTGTTCATGCAGTCCATGAGGGCTGGGTAGCCGCCTGAGAATCGCCATAGGTGCACTGTTGTGGGGGTGGGGGACAGGGTATGATCAGGGGGCTGCAGGTACCCTGCCCCACTGACCCCAAAGCTAAGCATGCGTGTAGTGGTGGGAGTAGGGGATTCCTTAGCCTGCTTCCCTACAGCATCAAGATTCTTTAACATCACTTGACAGGGGACAGAGCTGGGGTAGAGAGGACTCCTAACACAAACTCCCAGAGCCCTGGGTTTGAGCTCCATCCGGCTCTGCCAGGCAGCCTAGGAACCCTCCAGGCCTCAGTGTCCTCACATTGAAAAGGAGAACAATGCACCTACCCAACCTTCCTTATCCAGAAAGATGTGGTTTCGGGGACTGGGGAGGGTCCTGGACCCCAGGGACAGCAGCCTTGTGAGGCAGGCTGGGCAAGAGGGCTGTTCCTGCAATGGAGCATTCTTCTGCTTCTTCCTTTAATTTATTTTTATTTGAAAGGCAGATTTTACAGAGAGAGGAGAGAGAGATCTTCCATCTGCTGGTTTACTCCACAGAAGATTTCAATGGCCAGAGCTGAGCTGATCTGAAGCCAGAAACCAGGAGCTTCTTCTTGGTGTCCCATATAGGTGTAGGGGCTTCAGGACCTGGACCATTCTCTGCTGCTTTCTCAGGCCATAAGCACGGAGCTAGATGAAAAGTGAAGCAGCCATTTCTGGCCATTGCAGCCCTTTGGGGAGTGAACCAGCAGGTCAAAGATCTTTCTTTCTGTCTTTCTTAGATCTGCCTTTCCAATAAAAATAAATAAATCTCTTTAAAAAAAAAAGGGGGGGGGGCCCGGCGGCGTGGCCTAGTGGCTAAAGTCCTCGCCTTGAGCATGCTGGGATACCATATGGGCGCCGGTTCTAATCCCAGCAGCTCCACTTCCAATCCAGCTCCCTGCTTGTGACCTGGGAAAGCAGTCGAGGACAGCCCAAAGCCTTGGGACTCTGCACCTATATGGGAGACCAGGAAGAGGTTCCTGGATCCTGGCTTCGGATCGATGAAATACTGCCTTTGTGGTCACTTGGGGAGTGAATCATCGGATGGAAGATCTTCCTCTCTGTCTCTCCTCCTGTCTGTATATCTGACTTTGTAATAAACATAAATAAATCAAAAAAAAAAAAAAAAGAAAAGAAAAGTAGAGCAGCCAGGACCATGAACCAGCACCCAAATGGGATGCCAGTGCTAACAGGAAGAGGATTGGCATGCAGTGCCATTGTGCTGGCCTGGAGTATTATTCTAAGACAGTGAATTGAAAACAAAAGAACCAGGCCTAGCAGTTAAAGTCTTTGCCTTTCACACACCGGGAACCCATGTGGGCAGCTGTTTGTATCCCAGTGTCCCTGCCATCCAGCTTCCTGCCTATGGCATGGTAAAGCAGTCGAGGACAGGCCAAGGCCTTGGGACCCTGCATCCACATGGGAGACCCAGAAAAGGCTCCTGGCTTCTGAGTTTGGATCAGCTCAGCTCCAGCCGTTGCGGCTGCTTGGGAAGTGAATCATGAGATGGAAGATCTTCTTCTCTGCCTCTTCTCCTCTCTGTATACCTAACTTTCCAACAAAAATAAATACATCTTAAAAAAAGAAAGAAAACAAAAGTACCAAAGGACAAAAGAGCAGCTCAGGTATGCCACCATGTAACCTTAGGAAACAGGAGAACATTTCCCAAAATGTCAACCTGCACCTTGTCTCCAGGAGGAGGTCCAAGGTACTGTGACAGATGACCCTATGGCAGAGAACTGGGGCCCGGGGAACTTCAGGTGAGAGAGATGCTTACTTATCTCCATAGTTAGACTTTTAAAACCCATATTTTCTGTTCACTAGAATAGAGTTCTATTTGAGGGATCCACAGCATCCCTTCAAAATGCATGCTCACCCAGAACCCGAGTAGGTGACCTCACTTCGAAACAAGATTCCCTGTGTGACAAGGACCCAACTATTGGAGCTATCACCAGCTGCCCTCAAAGTGTACAAGAGCAGGAAGTTAACACTTAAAACAGAACCAGGACTCAAAGCCAGGTGCCACTCTGCTTCCAGTCCAGCACACCTGAGAAAGCAGTGGAGGAGGGCCTGAGTACGTGAGCCTCTGCCACCCACGTGGAAGACCCAGACAGAGTTTCAGGCTCCTGACTTTGGCCTAGTCCAGCTTTGGCCATTGTGGATGTTTGGGAAGTGAGCCACTGGATGGACAATCTTGATATCTCTCTGAATCTCTCTCTCTCTTTGTTTCTTCTTTTACCGGTAACTCTACTTTTCAAATAAACAAACAAATCTTGAAAAGCAAAAACAAACCTAGGCATTCCAATACAGGATACAGGTGCCCCAAGGGGCAGCTTAACCACTAGACCAAATGCCCAAACCTCTCAATGTAAATTTAAATATCTACATGTGGTTAGTGGCTACTTTAGATAGTGCATGTCTAAATGCCAAGGACCCCTGAAAGGGGCTAATTTGTGTAAGGATCCTAGCACAGGTACCAACTTTGGGGGGTTATGCAGGAGTTGGAAGGAACATTCTGGGGGTGCTCCTGGAGAGCTATAGGCAGCCAGCTTATTCCACATGCATGTGCTTCACTCTGGGAATTCAGTGGTCCCAGAACTCGCCACTTACACAGAGAGTGGCCAGAGAGCTACAGAAAGGAAAAATCAGGGGTAGTAAAGAGGCCACGGACTCAGGGGCTATAGAGCTAGGGGAGGTGTCTGAGTCAGCTTAAGCAGAGGAAACCTGGGGAGGTCTCCGAGATCCATGTAAAACAAAAGACTTCACAAAAGAGCCAGGTAAAGTAGGCAACGGAGGGCCCAGCACAAGAGCATAGCGGTTAAGGTCCTCGCCTTGAACGTGCCTGGATCCCATATGAGCACCAGTTCTAATCCCCGGCAACCCCACTTCCCATCCAGCTCCCTGCTTGTGGCCTGGGAAAGCAGTCAAGGACGGCCCAAAGCCTTGGGACCTTGCACCTGTGTGGGAGACCCAAAAGAAGCTCCAGGATCCTGGCTTTGGGGAGTGAATCATCAGACAGAAGATCTTCCTCTCTGTATATCTGTCTCTCCTCCTCTCTGTATATCTGACTTTGCAATACAAATAAATAAATGTTTTAAAAAAAAAGTAGGCAAGGGAGGAAAAAGAAAATATATGACTTGCAAGAGAGAGCCCAAGAGTCCACTGGGGAACTGAAGGAAGCCTTGGGTGGGAAAGTAGTAGACAAGGCAAATGTGGCAAGATGAGGCTGGAGACTACAGCGAGACAGGACTGAGGACAGAGGGAGCCACGGTGGGTAGTGGGGTGAAGAGACGAGGTGTTCATGTAGGGAGAGCCCCCCTCCCAGGTGCTGCCATGGAGGACAGTGTGACGTGTGGAACGCTGGATGGGCTGCAGTTATGGGGAATCAGGGGGTGGGTCTCACCTGCCTGGTCCTGCTCCCCATACCACGTGTTCCAGTTGCCCACGAGTGAGCAGGGGTAATCCTCATCCAGGTGTAGCTTGGGCAGCACAGCTTCCCTGAGAGAGGGGTACAGAAAAGGGGTAGGGCTCACACCGACCCCCACAGGAGGGGTCCAGCTCAGCACTCCAACCCAAGATGTGCCGGGATGCACCAACCCCAACCCAAGAGGGGGCCTGGCCCTGGGACAGCAGGGTCGAGGGTGTGGGGCAGGTGGAGGCCGATGCTCACGTCAGACTGTTGTAGGCATCCAGACACTCAGGCTTCACATTGTGAACTGCAGAGACAGACAGATAGCACAAGATGAGGCAGGGCAGGTGTGCGTGCAGCTGGAAGTGTAGGGGGGACAACTGGGGGTCCATTAAGGCCAGAGCTTACAGGACTGCACTGCCCAGCAAAATCCAGCCCCATTCTTCTCCATGCTGGAGCCACCAAGGTTGCCCTGCTGCCACACCCCCCCCCCCCTTCCCCAGCAAGTCCCAGAGGCTGGGGCTGGAGCAGCTCAGGAGCTACTCACACTGGATCTTGTACAGGTTACTGGTCTCTTTCTTGGAGAGCAGGGTAGAGTGGGCATCCTTCCGGGGATCCACCTTGTGAACAAAGAGGGAGCGGAACCAGCTGCCTTCAGCATCCTTGGAATAGAAACTGTAGGACAGACGCGTTGAGGGAGGTGGGCAGTGGGAGCCCCCGTGACTCATTCTGCTCAGACACCCTGCAGCCCCATCTTTCTGGGAACTAGGCCCCAGAATCATCTAGCAGCTCAAATCCGAGATACCCCTAGAGCTAGCCAGGCAAATGTGACCCCCCCTTATATAGCAAGGACCCAATGTGCCTCTTGAATCTTTGTAGGGCCTCAGGAAGCCAAGCAAGTCAGCCCCCTAACAAACTCCATACATGGAGGGTCAAGAACAAACAAGCTTTGTCTTTAAGGAAGCCGGAGGCCGAGGTTTGCCTTGTGGCACAGTGGATTAAGTTGTCAATTGGGACAATGGCATCCCACATCAGAGTACAAATTCGAGTCCTGGCTGCTCTGCTCCCAACACAGCTCCCTGCTATTGTGCCTGGGAAGGCAGTGGATGATGACCTCAGAGTTTGGGCCTCTGCTCCCACGTGGGAGACCTGGAAGATGCCCCTAGACCCTTGCTTAGACTTGGCCTAGCCCCAGATTGAAGTTATCAGGAGATAACTCTCTCTCTTTCCAGTTTTGGTTTTCAAATAAACATTTTTTAATATGTTATTATTATTATTATTATTTTTTAAAGATTTATTTTTATTATTTTTTCATTGGAAAGGCGGATATACAGAGAGGAGATACAGAGAGGAAGATCTTCCATCCGATGATTCACTCCCCAAGTGAGCGCAACGGGCCGATACTATGCCGATCCGAAGCCAGGAGCCTCTTCTGGGTCTCCCACAGGGTGCAGGTTCCCAAAGCTTTGGGCCGTCCTCGACTGCTTTCCCAGGCCACAGGCGGGGAGCTGGAAGGGAAGCGGGGCTGCTGGGATTAGAACCGGCGCCCATATGGGATCCCGGGCGTGCAAGGCGAGGACCTTTAACCACTTGCGCCACTGCGCCTGGCCCATTTTATTATTATTTTTAACAGACTTTTTTTATTGGAAAGTCAGATAAACAGAGGAGGAGAGACAGAGAAGATCTTCTGTCCACTGATTCACTCCCCAAGTGGCTGCAAGGGCCAAAGTTGAGCCAATCCGAAGCCAGGAGCCAGGAGCTTCTTCCGGGTCTCCCACACGGGTGCAGGGTCCCAAGATTTTGGGCCATCCTCAACTGCTTTTCCAGGCCACAAGCAGGGAGCTGGATGGGAAAGTGAAGCAGCTGGGACACGAAACGGTACCCATATGAGATCTCAGCATATGCAAGGTGAGGACTTTAGCCACTAGGCTATCACGCTGGACCTGAGATGGTGTGAACTTTTTCTTGGTTCCTTACTGAAGCATTTCTGAAACCAAAGGCTCTTTTAAGTTATTGTATAGGTATTTGTTTCATTAGCAAAGGGCCAATTCTCATGCTTATGAACAGAAGGATACTGTGATCTGTGAAATTTATGAACAAGAAAGGAATCCCTCCAAGGAGCCAGAGACCTGTGTTTTTAAACTCCTGCTTGAACAATTCCACTGGAACTGCACAATAATCTCACAGTTATAGTGCCCGCACTTTCCAACATAAAACAGGGGAGGTCACACAGCCAATCAGACAACAGTGCTAATACAACAACCAACCAATTCGGAGCTCCTTCCTTGAAAGCCAACCCCCTTTCCCAGGCTAGGCACTGGTGTCCCCGACCTTTGGTTTGACTGGACAGGAGCTGCCTCACCTGGTGACACCAGGGAGAAGAGTGGCTCCTAGTATTTGTCAACTAAGACCTTTGCTCCAGAGTAAAGCCGCGGGTCATTTATTAACGTCGGTGCCGACCAGGATCTGCCCAGAAGCCAGCCTGGTGGAAAGCCAGGGCAGTGGAGAGGGTAAGCCTGAGGAGATTGGATTTTCCATTTCTTTCCACTGCTGTTGAAGTCGTCCTGCGATTGACTTGTTTCCCAACCCACCACGTGAGCAGGACAAAGCAGCCCCTCTCTAAAATTCTTTCCTACAAGTGAAATCCAAGAAGGGCTCTCTAAGATCCCAAGGCAGGGTCTGAAACACAAGCCAGCAACTGCAATCAAGTAAATTCAAGAGTTCAGGGGCAGGCAATGGGTGCAGCAGTTAAGGGGTCATAAGTCGGGGGGATGGCTGGCATTACATACAGTGGCACCTGCAATGCTGGCATTCCTTATGGTGCCACTCTTTCAACCCAGCACCCTGCTGGTGCACCTGGGAAAGCATCAGAAGATGGCCCAAGTGCCTGGGCCCTGTCACCCATGTGGGAGATCCAAAATGAATACGGCGTAGCTAGCACAGAACCGAGTGCTCCAAAGCTGGAGGATGAGAAGGGCAAGAAAGGGCAAACTGCAGCCCCAAGCAGGGAGAGAGGGCTCGGGGAGCCCCTCCCATCCCCCACGAGAACAGCAACACAATTAATGCTTATGAGCAGGCTCTGGACAAACCCAACTGGAATTCAATCTTCTGATCTCACTGTCCTCATTGGTCAAACAGGGGCAACAGGATGGACCTTGGAGGCAAAGGAGAGACGCAGCTGTGCAGATAATATCTACCTCTATTCCTCCCTGACTTCCTCAAGGTGAGGACTTTAGCCTCTAGGCCACAGTGCTGGGTCCAACAAAATGCTTTCAAAGAAATAGATAAATCCTTAGTAACAAATAAGGAATCAGGATCCCTCCCCACACCCGCCCCCGCGCCCCCCCCCCCCCGGGGGCTCTCAGAGTAAGAGCATCAACTTGGCCTGGAGACCTGCTGGACGCCACAGGCCCCATCCCGAGCATCTGCAGCGGAAACTGTGGGAGTGGGTCAGGCAATGGAGGCTTCCACAAAGTCACCAGGGGACTCTGCTGATGCTCAACTCTGAGGACGACTGTGCCACAGCAGTTCCAATTTCAACTTTTTTTTCCCCCATGTAATTTCAGTACATTGTCTCAGAGGTACCAAATATATTGGTATTCAAAGTAAATTAAGGGGGCCCAGCACGATAGCCTAGTGGCTAAAGTCATCGTCTTGCATCCACCAGGATCACATATGGACACTGGTTCTAATCCCAGCTGCTCCATTTCCCATCCAGCTCCCTGCTTGTGGCCTGGGAAAGCAGCAGAGGACACCCCAAAGCCTTGGGGCCCTGTACCTGCGTGGAGACCCAGAAGAAACTCCTGGCTCCTAGCTTTTGCTTTGTGTCAGCTCAGCAGCAGCCACAGGGGCTACTTGGGCAGTGAAACAATGGATGGAAGATCTGTCTCTCCTTCTCTCTATAAATCTGCCTTTTCAATAAAATAAATAAATCTAAATAAATCCAGCTCCCTGCCTGTGCCCTGGGAAAGCAGTTGAGGAGAGCCCAGAGCCTTGGGACCCTGCACCTGCATGGGAGACACAGAAGCTCCTGGCTCCTGGTTTCTGGCTTCAGATCAGATCAGCTCTGGCCATTGCAGCCGCTTAGGGAGTGAACCAGCAGATGGAAAATCTTTCTGTATCAGCTTCTCTCTGCATATCTGCCTTTCCAATAAAAATAAATAAATCTTAACAAAAGAGAATGCTTCTGGAGACTTGCATTGTGTAATAACAGGTAAGCCAGAGCTTAACAAATATTTGTCCCAAGGGCAGGTGTTTGGGCCAGTGGTTATGATTTGTGTCCCACTTCTGAGTTCTGGACCCACCTTTGACATGTGACTGCAGCTTCCCGCTAATGCACAGCCCAGAGGCAGCAGCTGTGGATAAATAACTCGGTTCCTGCTGCCCATGTGCGAGTCCTGCACTGAGTTCCTGGCTCCTGGCTTTGGCCCTGGCTCGGTCCCAGCCACTGAAAGCATTCGGAAGGATGTAGGGGCTGAACCAGCAGATGGGAGCTCTGTCTTTGAACTTCATGCATTTTCCCTAATGAGAACCTTCCAATCTCTCTCCAGAAGTTACTGCACATGAAATCTTTTGCACTGCTGAGAGGGAACAACACTCAGATGACTCCCCAAATGAAACTGCTCCAGAACATGAAAGATGGAACGCTGGGAATCTTGACTCCTAGCTGTCAGGAAACCGGGCTCCCTGCACATTTCAAACACTCTTCTTATTTGGATCGGTGGACTTTTGGAAGGTGCTCTCATTTTACTTCTGATCCCTAGAAGAACTAAAGTTCTATTAACAAGAGGACTAGTGGTGTGACACTAATAACAACTGTTGTTGCTGACAACAGTTGACTTCCAACATGGGTTAATCCCCATGACACACATTTAAGGACAACGAAGCTTGGGTCCAGTGCAAGGCACAGCAAGGTAACCCTGAGCCTGTAGTGCCAGCATCTTACCATACGGGTGCCGATTCATGTCCTAGCTGTCCCACTTCCAATTCAGCTCCCTGCTACTGTACCTGGGAAAGCAGCAGAGAATGACCCTGCACCCACATAGGACACTTAGAAGAAGCTTCTGGCTCCTGGCTCTGGACCAGCCCAGCTCTGGCTATTGTGGCCATTTGGGGAATAATCCCAGTGGATGGGTGATCTCTTATCTCTCCTTCTCTATATATAACCCTGCCCTTCAAGTAAAAATAAATAAATCTTATTAAGATATAAAGTCAGATATACAAAGACGAGGAGAGACAGAGAGGAAGGTCTTCCGTCTAATGATTCATTCCCCAAGTGACCACAAAAGCCACAGCTGCGTCAATCCAAAGCCAGGAGGGTCTTCTGGGTATCCCAAGCAGGTGCAGGCTCCCAAGGTTTGGTATGTCTCAGACTGCTTTCCCAGGCCACAAGCAGGGAGCTGGATGGAAAGCGGGGCTTCCAGGATTAGAACCCTTGCCCATATGGGATCATGGGGCATACAGGCGAGGACTTTAGCTGCCAGGCCACCACACCAGGCCCCAAAATAAATAAATCTTAAAGAAAAAAACAATGAACTTCAAAGACATTCCCTGCCTTTTTCAAGGCTGATTACTCAGCGGCCAAGAGGATTCCCACCCAGGTGTGCAACTGATTTCAAAAGCCCAGGCTCTGTCCCTGTCCCATGAGTTTCAGAGACCAGACAGGCTGCTGCTGGTGCCCCAGGGGCAAACCAAAGCAGGCCCAAAGTGCAGCAAAAGAGGGTGTGCTCATGGATCCAGTGTGGACCTGGCCATGGGGGACTGAAATCAATTCTGAGGACCTGAGACATTTATCCACGTCTCTTTACACCATCGTGTGTGGAAAAATGCCAGGCAGCGGGTGGCTAGTCTCATTTCACAGAGGGGGACGCTGAGGCTCCCAGAGGCCCAGTGACTCACGCAGGTCTACCAAGTGTGTTGGAAGCAGCAGGCTCTGAAGTTATGGGGACAGTACCTGGTTAGTGCTTAAGCCTAGGGGACAAGCACTATAGCATAGCAGTCAAATATAAAAGTCAAATATAAAGAGAGGAAGATCTTCCGCCCGATGGTTCACTTCCCAAGTGACCGCAACGGCCAGTGCTGCACCAATCTGAAGCCAAAAGCTCTTCCAGGTCTCCCATGTGGGTGCAAGAACCTGAAACTTTGGACTGTCTTTGACTGCTTTCCCAAGCCACAAACAGGGAGCTGGATGGGAAGTGGGGCCACCAGGATTAGAACCGGCACCCATATGGGATCCCGGCACATTCAAGGCGAGGACTTTAGCCCTTAGGCCACTGTGCCGGGCCCAGCTCTGTCCTGCTTTGAGCATTTGGGGAATAAAATAGCAGACAGAAAATCTCTGACTTTTAAATAAATAAACCTTGAAAATATGTGTGTGTGGGCCTGGTGCGGTGGCACAGTGGTTAAGGTCCTCACCTTGCACCCCTGGGATCCCATATGGGCACGGTTCTAATCCTGGTGGCACCTCTTCCCATCCAGCTCCCCGCTTGTGGCCTAGGAAAGCAGTCAAGGACGGCCCAAAGCTTTGGGACCCTGCACCCATGTGGGAGACCCGGAAAAGGCTCCTGGCTTCGGATCAGCATAGCATCGGCCGTTGCGCTCACTTGGGGAGTGAATCATCGGACGGAAGATCTTCCTCTCTGTCTCTCCTCTCTGTATATCCACCTTTCCAATAAAAATAAAATAAATCTTTTAAAAAAAAAGAAAAGAAAATATGTGTGTGTGAGTGTGTATAATTTTTTTTACAGACAGGACATGGGGCCAAAACTGTGGCTCTATGGGCTAATCTTCCACCTACAAGCTCTAGCATCCTATATAAGTGCCAGTTTCATATCCCGGATATTCCACTTCCCTTCCCAGCCAGCTCCCTGCTTGTGGCCTGGGAAAGCAGCTGAGGATGGCCCAAAGCCTTGGGACCCTGCACCTGCGTGGGAGACCTGGAGGAGATTGCTGGCTCCTGGCTTCAGATTGGCGCAGCACCAGCCATTGTGGTCACTTGAAGGGTGAATTATCGTTCAGAAGATCTTCCTCTCTGTCTCTCCTCCTCTCTGTGTATCTAACCTTCCAATAAAAATAAAATAAATCTTTAGAACTAGTCAAACACCAATGCTCAATGTTCCCCAGGTGCCAGACAGTTGAGTTTGTTAATTATCCACAATTCTATGAGAAAGGTACTGTTTTCTCACATATATTTACACAGGAAGCACCTGAGGTTTCAAAAGGTCAACTGATTTTCCAAGGTCATTCCACTAACACAGGCTGAGTTAGATTTGCTGGGGCC
This sequence comes from Ochotona curzoniae, assembly GCF_017591425.1. NCBI lineage: Eukaryota > Metazoa > Chordata > Mammalia > Lagomorpha > Ochotonidae > Ochotona > Ochotona curzoniae. The sequence continues at coordinate 8,328,010 of NW_024467101.1, read as the reverse complement.
AGGAAAACTCCAGGCTCTTTTCATGATGACAACTTTCTCCCCTACTTTCTGGGCAATCCAGGTGGGGCGTAAGGCACGTGTCCAACCCCGAGAACCCCCATCGCCCAGCGCTCCGACACCTCATGGCACAGTCATTCCTGGGCTGCTGGAAGGAGGAGACAAGTGCCTCACTTCTGGGGCACATATTCTTGGCTGAGCTCTGTAGGGGTGGCCGGCTAGGGAATCAGGAACATGAGACAATAAGTCTATTGGGACAAACAGGCAAGCTCCTAGGTCACAGGTGTACAAGGCCGTAAGTGCAAAGATGGGGGAAGGAAAGGGCAACCAGAGCAGAGGGAACAGGAGGGGCCAACTGGGGCTGCCAGGCCAACCGCAGGCCAAGTTCTGCTGCAGCCCGAGGCAGGGCCCAAACAAAAGACCAGGCCCAGCACATGGCCCGGGGCAGCCTGGCCCTCCCAGAAGGCCACCCGTTGTGGTGCAAAGTGCACGGTGGGGAAGAACTGGGTGCCAGTGCCACTGCTGCCACAACAGCCGTGGGAGGCTGTGACCTTAGAAAAGTGCCAAGCGCCCCAGGCCTCTGCCCCACTTGTACAGCTGAACTGTGGGAGAGCAAAGGGGTTTGTAGGGGCCCTGGTTCCCTGGGGATCCCTCGCTACCAGCCTAGAACTTCCTGAGGGAGGAGCTGTTTCACCTAGCAGGCCTGGGGAAGGGGCCCTTACGCCTGTCCGCTGCCCTCTAACCCCTTCTCCAAGGGCCGGATCTGCCCCTCCGGTGTAACCCCATCTTCCTTTCTCTAGTTGCCACCAGCCAGATACACCGCACCCTGCCCACCCACCCCCACCCCCTTCTCACCGCCTCTCTTCTTTCCCAGACCCCTGCACCAGCCTCGATCCTGGCCTCTCCTCCAAACCCCTCAATTCCAAGATCAGAAACCTCAGCCCCTCCCCCCAGCCTAAGACCCCCGCCTCCCCAGGACTCCCCTTCTTCGCCGCCCCGGACCCTACAACCACGCATGGCGTGGGCGCCTCCGCCGCGCTCGCCTCTCACCGCGCCGGGGTCACCGCCGGCACCTTGCGGGGGCGAGGTCCAGGGGCCCCCAGCACCTGCCGCGCCGCCGCAGAGATGCTGCACAGCCTCGGAGCCATGTTGGAGCGGCGCAGGTTGGACGAAGGCCCCGCCCCTGAGCACGGCGGCGGAGGCGGGGCCTGGGCAAGCCACGCCCTCCGTCCGCCTTCCTCCTCCTCCTCCTCTTCCTCCTCCTCCTCCCTCACCAACTGAAAACAGCCAGGTGGGCGTTGTCCCTTGGTCAGAACCCGCTATTTGGCAAATAGTGGAAACGGGCTTCTGTCTAGCCCTGGCCACCGTGCGGTTCTTCTGCTCCCAGCTCGTAGAGTGACCTTGAGCAAGCTTCGTGCCCACTGTGGGCCTCAGTGTCCACCCTGGCAGAATGGGAGCGCTGGAATTCGGATACCAAGGGTTCTTCATCAGGGTTTTGACGATGAGCCCCCGAGATGCTCTAACGTTGTGTATGCTTGTTGTGGCTTTCACAGGACCGTTTGTCACACTGTGCAAGGAACAAACTTCCTGACAGGTGGGCGAGGCTCTGGCCTCAGGTTTTTCTCTCCATTGGCCAGCTCCCTGACTAGCATCCAACCCTGAGATCACAGCTCTAAGCAAACAGGCAAGCCTGCAGACTGGGGGGAGGGAACTAGGGGGAGGGAACCCTTTTGGCCACCCAGGGCCCAGCGCAATAGCGTAGTGGTTAAAGTCCTCACCTTGCACGTGCCAGGATCCCATATGGGCGCTGGTTCTAATCCCGGCAGCTCCACTTCCCATCCAGCTCCCTGCTTGTGGCCTGGGAAAGCAGTCGAGGACAGCCCAAAGCTTTGGGACCCTGCACCCGCGTGGGAGACCAGGGAGGCTGGGTATTGGCTCAGCTCCAGCCGTTGCGCTCACTTGGGGGGAAGATCTTCCTCTCTGTCTCTCCTCCTCTCTGTGTTTCCGCCTTTCCAATAAAAAAAAAATGTCCACCCACTGATCAATGTGATTCTTTTCTTTCATGATACACTTGGGATGGTGGGCTGGCTTTCATTTCCTAAGTCCTTTAGCAAATGTTGAGTCTACCTGGCTAGGCTCTGAGCTCATGAGGCACCAGGGGCTGGCAGAAGAAAGCGCTCAGGCCTCCTGTGACGTAGACCTGGAGAAGGAGAGGCCAGCTTTGCAAGTTAAGTAACCGCCTGCCAAAATGTCATCGCAGATAAACTCTACCTCTAGCCCTGGCTGCCCAGCTTCCAGTCCAGCTCCCTGCCGATGCTGCCTGGGAAGGCGCAGCAAAGTGTCCCAAGCACTCGGATCCTGCCTCCCACGTGGGAGACCTGGACAGAATTCCAGGCTCCTGGCTTTGGCCTGGTCCAGCCCTGGGCCTTTCTAGTCAGTGAATCAAATGGATGGAAGATTTCTGCCTCTGCCCATAACTCTGACTTTACAATAAATAAAAATAATTATTAAAAAGAGGATGTATCTTTGAAAAAATATTTATGTATCTTATTGGAAAGGCAGATTTACTGAGAAAGAGAGTCAGAAAGATCTTCCGGTCCCAATGTGATAGCCTAGTGGTAAAATCCTTGCATTGCATGCACTGGTATCCCATATGGGGGCCAGTTCTGGTCCTGGCAGCTCCACTTCCCATCCAGCTCCCTGCTTGTGGCTTGGGAAGGCAGTAGAGTATGGCCCAAAGCCTTGGGACCTTATACCCATGTGGGAGACCTAGAAGAAGCTCCTGGCTTCGGATTGGCTCAGCTCTGGCCATTGCATCCACTTGGGAAGTGAAACAGTAGACAGAAGAAGATGTTTCTCTCTGTCTCTCCTTCTCTCTATAAATCCACCTTTCCAATAAAAATAAATGTTTCAAAAAAAAAAAAAGAAGAAGAAGAAGAAGGAAAGATCTTTCATCTGCTGATTCACTCCCCAAGTGATCTCGATAGCTGGGGGCGAGGCAATTCAAAGTCAGGAGCCAGCAGCTTCTCCGTCAGAAGCAGTCCTTGCCTAAGAATGAACAGGTTGCCTGGGTAACCTATTGTTGAATAATGCCATGCCAAGTAAGGCCGCATAACAGTTTGCTGACCATGTGGAAAAGGGCATTTAGCACTCAAGCCAGAAGACTTGGGCCCTGGAGCAGGAAGCGTCCTGCTGCTGGTCTAGAGTGAGAGCTCCTGGCAAGTCTTTGGTTGCATCACACTTGTCCTGAGGCAGCACAGAGCTGTAACCTCTACCTGTTTACATGTTCCACAAGGGTTCCCCCACCTCCCTCCATCCAGGTAGGGCAGAAAGATGAAATGGATGAAACGTTGCGAGAGATGGTCACTCTCTTTATCACCTGACCTCTGGTTGGAATATTATCATAGAACTCTGGAGTGGAGAGCCCTTATCACCTGGGCAGGCGTTTGGCACAGTGGTTAACATATCATTTGGGACCCCTGTATCCCATGAGCCAAGTGCCTTGGTTCGAGTCCCAGCTCTGCTTCCTGCTGCTGCACACCCAGGGTGGAAAGAGGTGATCTTTTCAGTCGGTGTCTGCCATCCATTAGGGAAGTCTGTATTGACTTCGTGGCTGATTTGCTCTGTGTCTGATCCGCATTTAGGGAACAAACCAGGGGATGGAAGATCTCGTCTGTTTCTCTGCCTTTTAATCAAAATAAATAAATGCCTTCATCCCAAAGTCGTATTTTTTTCTTTTTTGAGTATATTATTTCAACAGCTTTTAAAAAAAGATTTTTTTATTGTTATTGGAAAGCGTATTTCCAGAGAGAGGAGAGACAGAAAGAAAGATCTTCCATCTTCTGACTCACTCCCCAACTGGCCACAACCGCTGAAACTGAGGTGATCCAAAGCCATGAACTAGGAGCTTCTTCTGGGTCTTCTTCGACCTGGGCACAGGCTTTGGGCCATCCTTCACTGCACCCCCAGGCCACAGCCAGGGAGCTGCAAGGGAAGTGGAGCAGCCGGGCTATGAACTGGCACCCATATATGATCCCACTGCAAGCAAGGCAAGGATTTTGCCACTAGTCTATCATGCTGGGCCCCAGAATACCTTTTAATTTATAAAACAGGGCCCAGCACAGTGACCTTGTGGCTAAAGTCCTCACCTTGAATGTGCCAGGATCCCATATGGGTGCTGGTTCTAATCCCAGCAGCTCCACTTCCTATCCAGCTCCCTGCTTGTGGCCTGAGAAAGCAGTGAAAGATGGCCCAAAAGCTTTGGGACCCTGCACCTGTGTGGAAGACTTGGAGGAAGCCCCTGGCTCCTGGCTTCAGATTGGTGCAGCACCAGCTGCTGCACTCACTTGGAGAGTGAATCATCAGATGGAAGATCTTCCTGTTTGTCTCTCAACCTCTCTGTATATCTGACCTGGCAATAAAAATATATAAATCTAAAAAAAAAAAAAATTTTTTTTTTTTTGCAGGGGCCAACAACCTGGCTTGGCAGGTTTTTTTTTTTTTCAAGATTTATTTATTTTTATTGGAAAGGCAGATATTCAGACAGGAGGACCGATGCAGAGGAAGATCTTCCATCCATTGAGTTACTCCCCAAGCAGCCTCAACAGCCAGAGCTGAGGTAATCCAAAGCCAGGAGCTTTTTCTGGGTCATCCACACAGGTGCAGGGTCCTAACGCTTGGGTCATCCTCTACTGTTTTCCCAGCACACAAGCAGAAAGCTGGATAAGAAGTGGAGCAGCCAGGCTATGAACTGACACCCATGTACGATCCCGCTAGGTTACCATGCTGGGCCCATAGCTTAGCAGTTTTTACTCCATCTGCAGTACTGACATTGCTTATGGGCATTGGCTCAAGTCCTGGTGCTCCACTTCTTTGCAACTCCCTTCTTGTGTCCTGGGATGGCAGCAGAGGATGGCCCAAGTCCTTGAGCCCCTACACCCCGACGTGGATGACCCAGAGGAAGGTCCTGCCTTCTAGGTTCAGACAAACCCAGCTCTAGTTATTGTGGCCATTTGCAGAGTGAGTCAGCAAATGGGAGATTTCTCTCTCTCTCTCTCTCTCTCTGCTTCTCTTTCTGCAACTCAGCTTTTTGATCAAAAATAAATAAATCTTTGGACCCAGTTGAATAGTTTCATTGGTTAATCTTCTCCCTTCAAGTATCAGGATGCCATGTGGACCCCGGTTCATGTCCTGGCTGCTCCACTTCTCATCCAGCTCCCTGCTTGTGGCCTGGGAAAGTAGAAGAGGATAGCTCAAAGCCTTGGGACCCACTTGGGAATCCAAGAGAAGCTCCTAACTCCTGGCTTCAGATCAGCTCAGCTCCAGCCATTGTGCAGCCACTTGGGGAGCGAATTAGTGCACGGGAGATCTGCGATTATTTTTTATTGGAAAGGCAGATGTACAGAGAGGAGGATAGACAGAGAGGAAGATCTTTAATCCACTGGTTACTCCCCAAGCAGCTGCAACAGCCAGAGCTGAGCCAATCCAAAGCCAGGAAGGAGCCAGGAACTTTTCTGGGTATTGCACATGGGTGCAGGGTCCCAAGGCTTTGGGCTGTCCTCGACTGCTTTCCCAGGCCACGAGCAGGGAGTTGGATGGGAAACGGGGCTGCCGGGATTAGAACCAGCACCCATATGGGATCGTGGTACATGCAAGGAAAAGACCTTAACTGCTAGGCTATCGCGCCAGGCCCAAGAGTAAATAAATTTCTTAAAATAACTTCTGACCAGAAATTTCTCCTCTGGATCAGATACGGAAGAGTGAGTGAGTGTATGGGACTTGTTCTGGCCCAGTGTCCCCCACAGGGCTGCAGTCTAAATGTGAACTCAGCCTGTAACCTCCTGAAAACTTGATTGTGGCAGGAAAAGGCACAGTTATGATGCGGGATAGAGTATAGTTCCATGCGAGTGTCAGTGCTGGCTGTGGCCAGGCACCCTCTGTCCCAAACCACTTCGGCTTCTCCAGAGGGCCGAGCCAGTCATCCCAGACAGAGCTAATGTGGAAGCCCCAAGGACTTCTGTTTAGCCGTAAAGGTCACACTGTCATCTCCCATTGGGCAGACACGCCTACGCAGTTCAATGCGGGACACCAGCACGTGGCCATCCCAGGGCCCGTATTGGTAACAGCCCTGCTGCTCTCTGTCCCGGGATGTCTTTTCCTGCTCCCCATCAACTGCCACCATCACCCCCTTCCCGCTGCCACCCCACCCTCCTTCTCTCCCACCACCTAGGTCTGTGACATCTCTTTCCACTGCGTGGGCTTCCCATCCATCCCCGCTCCCCTCCCTGCACAGAGCAGATCCATCTTTTCCTTCCCCCACCCTTCCTTTCCAAAGCATCCTTCCCGGAAACCACCTTCATAACTCTTTGCCAAGGCCAGCTGTCCACTCGTGAAATGAAATGAGGGAAACCAGGGGCAAAGATGGATGGGCAGAGCCAGGCAGAGAGGAACAGGCAGGTTCATAAGTGTAAAATATGGACAAACCTGCCATCATCTATTCCCTGGGACAAATAGATCATCACCAAATAGGCTGCAGAAGAGCAAAGTGACAAATCACCCAGCTGTGGCAAGTGTCTCCTGCTCCTTATGGATGGGATCTTGGGCTCAGGCCTTCATGCTGTCTGAAAATTACATACCCCAGCTCCTAGGGGACCCCAAACAGCTGGACAGGGACGAGAAAGCAGAAAATCACAGTCCAAGTCCCAGTTGTCCTCTGCTGTCCCTCCTAGGTGGATATGAATTATATGAGCTTAACATAGTGTCACCAAAGAATACTAATGAAGCATCATTCGATGAGTAACAATCATAAGCAATACAAATGCAGGGTCGGGGAGCTCACTTGCTGAGGTACTGAACGATTTCAAAGCTGTTTGGAGGAATGAATTAAAACTTGCGTCTTATGCTATTGCCACAAGGCGGCAGCACTGAACACATGAAGCAAATGCGGAGAACTTGTCAGGACTCAGGGCGCCCGTTTTTTGGGCTCTAACTGCTGTTGGAGATGAATGTAGAGCAGTTATATCATAAATAACCATAGCATTGTAAGGTCACAACATTATGCGTCAGTTAAAACCACATAAGTCAAGGTAAGTATTTGATACATGCTTGGAATGCCACTTGGGACATCCACATCCTGTGTAAGACTGCCTGAGTTTAAATCCTAACTCCCCTTCCCCCCTCCCCAAAATCCAACTTGTAGTTACTGCAAAACCTGGTAGGAAGCAGGTGGGTAGTTCAAGTTCTTCAGGTCCTGTCAGCCACATGGGAGAATGCACGTTGAGCTTCAGGCTCCTAACTTGGGTGTGACACAGTCTCAACTGTTGCATGCATTTTGGGAATGAACATACAGATGGCAGACTCTCATTCTCTTTCTCTCTGCCTTTCAAATAAATAAAATTAATGAATGTGTTTTTTTAAAGATGTATTTATTTTTATTGCAAAATCAGATTTACAGAGAGGAGGAGAGACAGAGAGGAAGAGCCTCCGTCTGACGATTCACTCCCCAGGTGACTAAAACGGCTGGCGCTGCGCCAATCTGAAGCCAGGAGCCAAGAAACTCCTCCGGGTCTCCCACGCGGGTGCAGGGTCCCAAGGCTTTGGGCCGTCCTCGACTGCTTTCCCAGGCCACAGGCAGGGAGCTGGGTGGGAAGGGGAGCTGCAGCCATATGGGATCCTGGCACATTCAAGGTGAGGACCTTAGCCACTAGGCCACTGAACCAGGCCACAATATTTCTTTACTTATTTTGAAAGGCAGAGAGAGAATGAGTCTAGGTTTTATCCATTAGTATGCTCTCCAAATGACTGCAATGGCCAGGTCTGCCCCAGACCTAAGCCAGGATTCTAGAACTTCATCTGTGTTTCCCATAGGCTTTGCAGGGGCCCATGGGCTATCTTCCAGCGCTTTCTCAGGCACATTATCAGGGGTCTGGGCTCGAAGCAGAGCAGCCAAGACTGGAACTGAATCTCTGATATGGGATGCTAACATCCCAAGTGGAGAGGCTAATTCTGCTTGGCCATGACACCAGCTCTCCTGGATTGGGTAGGTCTTCATCTAATAGGTCTGGTGGCCTAATATGAGGGAAATTTGGACAGAGACAGATGCATGCCAATGGAGGATGCTATGATGACACAGATCTGTGAGGGATCCTGTAAAGATTGGAGTGACACGGGCACAAACCAAGAAGTGTCTGGAGCTACTAGAAGCTGGAAGAGGCAGGAAAAAACTTTCCCTTACAGGTTAGAGGGTACATAGCTCTGTGGATACCAGGTACCCTGCACGTGCTAGCCTTGACAGAAAGACTGGGGTTAAGGATTCAGGTTCTGGGTCCTGTGCGATAGCGTAGTGGTTAAAGTCCTTGCTTTGCATGCACCCTATGGGCGCCAGTTCTAATCTCAGCAGTTTCACTTCCCATCCAGCTCCCTGCTTGTGACCTGGGAAAGCAGCAGAGGATAACCCAAAGCCTTGGGACCCTGCACACGTGTGGGAGACCCGGAGGAGTTTCTTGGCTCCTGGCTTCGGGTTGGAGGCCATGTGGTCGTCAACCAGCAACTTGACTTCATTCATCTCAGTTTTCCTGTCAGGTAAACACATGAACCTATTGAATCCGGAGACAGTGAGTTCGCATGCCTCTAAAACTGAGCCCTCAGTGTAGTTTGACAGATGTGTGCTTTCAGTTTTTAATACAGTTTTTTTTAGATTTATTTGTTTATATTGGAAAGGTAGATTGACAGAGAGAAGGAGATAGAAAGATCTTTCATCTGTTGAGTCACTCCCCAAATAGCTGCAGTAGCCAGAGCTGAGCTGATCTGAAGCCAGGAGCCTAAAGCCTCTCCCAGGGTACAGGACCCCAAGAACTTGACCGTCCTCCATTGCTTCACCAGGCCATAAGCAGGGACCTGGATGGGAAGAGGAGCAGCTGGGACATGAACTAGAACTTGTTTGGGATGCTGGTACTTGCAGGTGAAGGATTAGCCAACTGAACCATCACACCATCCCCAATGTGCTTTCAAATTTCACCACTGGAAATTTCATTTCCTGTACTTCTCTCCCTCTCTCAAAAGCTTTATATATTTATTTATTTATCCACTCATTTCAAAGGCAGAGTGACCAAGAGAGCGATAAAAGAGACAAAGACAGAGACATCTCCCAACCCCATGTCCCGCCTCCAGCCCCTGCCCCCAGGGATGCCTGCAACCCGAAGCCAGAAGCCAGAAATTCATTCCAGCTCTCTTGAGCCAGTCCCTGCTATGGGTGGTCAGGCATGAGCCTTCAGCGAATGCTGGAAGCAGAAGTGGAGCTGGGACGTGGACCCAGACATTGTGATGTGGCCTGTGGATGTCTCAGGCAACCAGCAGCCCGTTATCCCCATTTTTTCCGACGAGGTAACGGTGATTCTGAGGAACTGAGCTGCCCAAGGTCACACAGAAGTAGTAATTCCACCACAGGCCTGCCTGCTTCCCTTATCACCAAGTGACAGGACATCCTGGTTAGATCCAAAGACCTGCCTGTCTGGATGGGTCAGAATGAGTGCAAGCTGCTGTCGATGCTGCAATCCGCCAGTAGGACCAAACCCTCTGCTAGCAGTATTACGCGTATTTCCCATACCCATAAAGGGTGATTTAGAAAGAGGTACAAGGTTGCATTGTGGCACAACAGCTTAAACAGCCACTACGGACACAGACATCCCCTGTGGGAGCTTTGGTTTGAATCCTGTCTCAGCTCTTGGGCTCTTGCTACCCACCTGGGTGACTTGGATGGAGGACCTGGCCTCGGCTCAAATCTTGCTGTTAGAGCCATCTAAGAGAGTAAATGAGCAGATGAAAGATCTTGCTTCTAGGACAGGTGTGATAGTCAAGTGGCTAAAGTCCTTGCCTTGCATGCCCAGGATCCCAGGTGAGCTCCGGCCCCAGGTTCCTGTTCTGGCAGCCCCACTTCCCATCCAGCTGCTCCCTGCCTGTGCCCTGGGAAAGCAGTCGAGGACAGCCCAAAGCCTTCAGACTCTACACCCACGTGGGAGATCTGGAAGAAGCTCCTGGCTCCTGGGTTCGGATCAGCTCAGCTCTGGCTGTTGTAGCTACTTGGAGAGTGAATCAACTGATGGAAGATTTTCCTCTCTGTCTCTCCTTCTGTAAATCTGCCTTTCCAAGAAAAATAAATAACTCACAAATCTTTAAAAAAAAAAAAAAAGGAAACATCTTTTTTCCTGTCTCTTTGCCTTGCAAATAAATATTTCAAAAAGATGAGACACAGTTGGAGAATATCAAAGTAACGAATCATAAAATGGAGCAATTGTTATCGACAGAGGGTGCGTTATTAACACAGATGTCAGCAAACTCAGCATGTGATTTTTTTTTTTCCTTCCCTTATGAATTTTAGCTCTTGCACATCCTCACTCGCTCACTCTGCTTTGCTTCATCTGAATTGGTAGCCATCACTGCTGACTCTCATGCTAAGGTATCCCTGGGGGGGAGGGTTCTGAAACACAAGGCTGCTGTTCCGTCCTGTGAGTCTGATAAGCTACTGGGGGACGATCTGCCTCGCGCAGTGATGTGGTGGGCAGAAACACAGGCCAGGACAAGTCCAGCTTTCATTAGGAATGTTTGAATGGTTTGCTTCTGGAATTTTCCATGCAATATTTTTAGACCACAGCTGATCACGGGTAACTGCAACCGGGAAAGCAAAACCTCAGCTCTGAAGGAACTGACTGTATTTCCAAGGCTGTCATAGGTTCTTTCCCACTGCTCATTCGCATGGGAGTTGTTTCCTCCGCACCCTGCTCTGTTCACAGTCAGGGCACTCAGTGCCTCAGCCTGGAGCCCTGATTGTGTAAAGAGAACTCTACCCTAGGGAGCCAGGTGGTGGAGGGTGAGTCAGGTCCCCTCCCAGAGCCTCAGGCTGCAGGTAGGCAAGAATGTCTTAGTTTACTTGATTTCCGGCTCCACCCTATTCTTAAAAAAAAAAAAAAAGAAAGGAATATAAAATTTAACAAGAGGATCCGGTACAGTAGCCTAGCAGCTAAAATCCCTCACCTTGCATGGGCCAGGATCCCATATAGGCAAGAGCCAGTTCTTATCGTAGGGCTGTTCCCTTCAAGCTCCCTGCTTTTTACCTGGGAAAACAGTAAAAGATGGCCCAAAGCCTTGAGACTTTGCACCCACTTGGGAGGCCTGGAGGAAACTCCTGGCTCCTGGTTTTGGATCAGCTCAGCTCCAGCCATTGCGACCACTTGAGGAGTGAGTCAACGAATAGAAGATCTTTAAAAAAGAAAATTAGGGTCTGGTACAGTAGCCTAGCAGCTAAGATTCTTGCCTTGGATGCACCGAGACCCCATATGGGTGCTATTCTAACCCTGACAGTCCCACTTCCATACAGCTCCCTGCTTGTGGCCTGGAAAAGCAGTGGAGGATGGCGCAAACCTTTGGGACCCTGCACCCACGTGGGAGACCCAGAAGACACTCTGGCGTCTGGCTTCGGATCACCTCAGCTCCAGCCATTGTGGCCACTTGGGGAATGAATCATCAGACTGAAGATCTATCTTTCTCTCCTCCTCTCTGTATAACTGACTTTGCAATAAAAAAAAAAAAAGAAAAGAGAAATTTAAAAGAACCTAGTGCCAAGTTTACAAAAAAAAAAAAAAAAAACCAAAAAGAAAAAACCCACATGCATGCGTTTCAAAGAAGTGCTTGCCCCGAAATGAATTCTGAATATTTGAATCTGAATTTCTGCTGATCTCCCCATTCCAGCCACGATGAAAAGGTTCCAGAATCCACTGGCTGACTTAGTCCACCCTAGAGTCTCCATTTGCCCAGATAGTCACTGCCAACACTTGGCCAGGGTATTTGATCAATTTGTTCTGCCCTCTATCCTCTATTATGGTACCAGGTGTCCTCTGCAGGCTCCGATGGACTGCCATATCCTCCAGGTGCACCTGGATATGCTGTCCACTGCTCCGTCAAAGCCACTGGGAGGCCCAGCTCTGACATTCATTCCACAGTCAGACCAAGGAACCTGCAATTCTCACCATGGTTTTGGTGGTTTAGATGTTTTTTTTTTCAGATTTATTTTTATTGCAAAATCAGATACACAGCGAGGAGGAGAGACAGAGAGGAAGATCTTCCGTCCGGTGATTCACTCCCCAAGTGAGTGCTGCAACGACTGGTGATGTGCCGATCCGAAGCCAGGAGCCAGGAGCCTCCTCTGGTTGTCTCACGTGGGTGCAGGGTTCCAAGGCTTTGGGCCGTCCTCAACTGCTTTCCCAGGCCACAAGCAGGGAGCTGGATGGGAAGTGGAGCCACCAGGATTAGAACCAGCACCCATATGGAATTCCAGCATGTAGAAGGTGAAGACTTTAGCCACTAGGCCACTGTGTTGGGCCTAGCTCAGAAGTTTTTAATAGCAAATGCCAAGAGAGAAGCAAGATGGGTTTTATGAGTCAAATGTGCATAAGAAGGCAAAGAAAATTTATGCCCATACATGGCTTCTGGCCATCCTTAGAAAATTACATTACAGGATATTTAATGATGTGGAAAAATATTCATGATACATTATGAGTGAAAAATTGAATCACAAAACAGTATGTAGAACATAAAAGTAGTGGGCTACTTGATAAGGCAAATGAAGATTTGTATTTCTTGGGCCTGGCGCAGTAGCCTAGTGGCTAAATCCTTGTCTTTCATGGGCTGGGGACCCATATGTGCGCCAGTTTATATCCTGGCATCCCTGCTTTCCATCCAGCTTCCTGCTTGTGGCTTGGGAAAGCAGTCAAGGATGGCCCAAAGCCTTGGGACTCTTCCCCTTATGAGAGACCCAGAGGAGACACGGGGCTGCTGACTTCGGATCGGCGCAGCACCGGCCGTTGTGGTTATTTGGGGAGTGAATTATCAGACGGAATATCTTTCTCTCTGTCTCTCCTCCTCTCTGTTGCTTGTATGGGCACCCCGACACGGGTTGTAGGGTATGGCAAGAAGTGGCTCAGCCTGCAGTGCCACTATTGACACGCGATGTGTTTCATTCTTTGTTGCAGAGGGGTTGTCCTGGGTAGGATATTTTTTCAGCATCCGTTGACTTTCAGCCCTGGAGGCTCAAAGACTATCTGAATTGTGGGTCAAAGTCTTTAGACACTGCCAAATGTCCCCCTGTAGGGCAGGACTGTCCTCTTGAGAACTATTCATCTTTTGGAAGAACAGAGGAAGAAAATGTAAAGTAGGTGAGTGACGGACGAGGGCAGTCTTGGATGCAAAGCACACTTAGAAGCGTCAGCATCCCTCGTTTCAACCTTAGCCAGTTTCCTCACGTATAAAGTAAGGCTGCCATCCCCACCAAGGAGGGTATTGGGAAACATCAAAAGAAATAAAGCATGTAAGGCACCTTGCAGAGAGCCTTATAGGAAAAGCGTGGAGAGCGTAAGCAATTGTTTCCTTATGTCTCTCGCTTATTCCTTCCACAGAGCATGGTCATTAGTATCTGGGTCTTAATGAATTCTATTCGAATCACTCCTCCCCAAATCCGTAAGTAGTAGCATTATTATCATCCGTATTTTAATGGTTTTCTTCCACTTAAAAAAAAAAAAAACCCGAGTGACACACACACAGATAGAAACTCCCCATCAGCCCTGGGCAGGACAAAGCCAGGAGCCAGGAACCCTATCTGGGTCTCCCATGTGGGCGGCAGGGACCCAAGGGTTTGTTCACCACCTGTGGGCTCCCCAGATGCATAGCAGCAAGAAGCCGGAATCAAAAGCTGACGTAGGGTTTGAACCCACTCTGAGTACCCACCGCATCCAACACCTGCTCCTATTCTTTGCACCTGTAATAACAGCACAGTAGTCCATCTCCTCTTTATTTTTATTTTTGGTTGCAATCTCCTGTGTGAGATCCAGGCGCACCTATCTACCTGGATGAACTCAAGGCACCTTACCCTCACCCATCCTTGGCAGGACTGCCGCGCTAGCCCAGTGCTCGACCTCAGTAAAACTTCCATAAAAACGGGCTATTGCTGCCCTTCAACACTATTTTTGAACTCCTGCTGTCCAATCCACTTCCATTTGCTTCTCCTCAATGGCTTCCTAGAGTGGCTTATTTTCTGCTAGCATCCCTGGGTCTGGTTTAAAGGCCTGATTTGTCATCTCGGTGGGAAGTCCAGAGGAGAATCCAATCTGGTTCTCCCACCTGCAGGGAGGAATTGAAGGGAGGAAAATGAAGACACGCCCACGCCAAGTTCATATTGCTGCGAACAGCCAGGTTCTGTGGGCAGAATTTGCTAGCAGCATGCAGGACATCAAGTCTGCCTGCAGCAGCCATCCTGGGTGTGCCCGCAAATAATTTGTGGGGCCTGGCTGTTGCTTCCTGGCACTGTAGGGACCCCGGCAGAAAAGCTGGACTTATGCTATTAGGATAGTTAGAGCAAACAGTGCTCTAGAATGGCAGTTCACCGTTCTTCTTAATACATTTAAGAGGGAGAGAGATTTAAAAGTTTTTTTTTTTAAATTATGTTTTGGGTCCCAGCGCAGTGGCCTAGTGGCTCAAGTCCTCACCTTGCATGTGCTAGGATTCCATAATGATGATGCCAGTTTTTTTTTTTAAAGATTTATTTTTGTTATTTTTCATTGGAAAGCTGGATATACAGAGAGGAGAGACAGAGAGGAAGATCTTCTGTCCGATGATTCACTCCCCAAGTGAGCACAACGGTCGATGCTATGCCGATCCGAAGCCAGGAGCCTCTTCCGGGTCTCCCACGCGGGTGCAAGTTCCCAAAGCCTTGGGCCGTCCTCAACTGCTTTCCCAGGCCACAAGCAGGGAGCTGTAGAGGAAACAGGGCTGCCGGGATTAGAACCGGTGCCCATATGGGATCTCGGGCGTGCAAGGCGAGGACCTTAACCACTTGTGCCACTGCGCCGGGCCCCTTCCATCGAATTTTATGTAACTGTTTGCATTCAACACGCAAGGGCTATTTAAAATATCATTTAAGACACTGTAGGAGGGTCTGGTGCGGTGGCCTAGGAGGCTAAAGTCCTGGCTTTGAATGCACCAGGATCCCATATGGGCGCTGGTTGTAATTCCAGCAGCCCCACTTCCCATCCAGCTCCCTGTTTGTGGCCTGGGAAAGCCTTGGGATCCTGCCTTCCGATTGGTGCAACTCCAGCCGTTGCAGTCACTTGGAGAGTAAATCAACGGAAAGAAGATCTTCCTCTCTGTCTCCCCTCCTCTCTGTATATCTGACTTTAAATAAATTTATTTTTATTGGAAAGTCAGATATACAGAGAGGAGGAGAGGCAGAGAGGAAGATCTTGCATGCAATGATTCACTTCCCAAGTGCTGTGCTGATGCGAAGCTGGGAGCCAGGAACTTCCTCCAGGTCTCCCCCCGCGGGTGCAAGGTCCCAAGGCTTTGGGCCGTCCTTGACTGCTTTCCCAGGCCACAAGCAGGGAGCTGGATGGGAAGCAGGGCTGCCGGGATTAGAACTGGTGCCCATATGGGATCCAGGTACATGCGAGGTGAAGACTTTAGCCGCTAGGCCATGCTGCTAGGCCCAAAATAAAATAAATCTTAAAAAAAAAAAAAAAGACATGGTAGAAGACCTACTTCCCAAATCAGAATAACTGCGTTTTTGTTTTTTTAATTCCTTACTCCAGTATTCTGCTAATGCGGACTCTGATGACCCTTGAAGTTCCTGGCTCCTGGCTTTGGAATCTACTTTTCCGGAGCTACTGGGAGTGTTTGGGGAGTAAATGAGCAGAGGAGCGCTCTGTGAATCAAATAAACAGAAATAGAACCTTGTAAAAATCTAGAAGCATATAATTCCCCCCAACGCCCGTGATAACCCTTGATATTAGGAAATAAATGTATGTATATAGATCACAAGTGGGAAATTACATTTTCTGTAGCAAATGAAAATGCCTCCGTTTCCCCCACTCTGATCTGCAAACCCTGCACCTTTCATAGGATTTAACCAAGGGAGTGTGCCAGTCCCCGTCCTGAATCCTGGTGTGGGTTCAACGCGTTCCCAAGGCCTCCACGGCTCCACGCCGCGAGGACAATTATTACCCTTTTTTAGTTAAGAGTCATTTTTCCTGAAGAGCAACGGAAGGATTTGGCGGGAAAGTGTCGGCAACCTACTAGGTTTCCACAATTTTTTTTTTTTTTTTTTTTTTTATTATTTTTTCATTGGAAAGGCGGATATACAGAGAGGAGAGACAGAGAGGAAGATCTTCCGTCCGATGATTCACTCCCCAAGTGAGCGCAACGGGCCGATACTATGCCGATCCGAAGCCAGGAGCCTCTTCCGGGTCTCCCACGCGGGTGCAGGTTCCCAAAGCTTTGGGCCATCCTCGACTGCTTTCCCGGGCCACAGGCAGGGAGCTGGAAGGGAAGCGGGGCTGCGGGATTAGAACCGGCGCCCATATGGGATCCCGGGCGTGCAAGGCGAGGACTTAACCACTTGCGCCACCGCGCCGGGCCCTCCACAATTTATTATTGTTATTTTTTTTTAAACTCCGAGAACCAGATCAGTAGGCGGAATGGACTCAGTGCCTAGTAGGAAGCAGGGCGGGTGTCCGGAACGCGGTCGCCTGGGGCGAGGTAGACGCTTTTTTCCTGAGATCCGGGGAGGGACGAGGCTGCAGGCGCCCGGGGCCAAAGCCAGGCAGCTCCCGGAGGCGCGCCTCCCTCGGCCGCCTCAACCCATCTTGCTAGAATAGGCGTCGCCGCTTGAACAAAAGCATCCAGAATGACTGCTACCGCAGCCACTCCACGGCGAGGACGGGTAGGAGCCCAACTTTCTATTGGTGACATTTTCTAAAGTGGGTGGGACGTCACAAGAAAAGTCCCACTTCCCTTGGCTCTGCCAGCCAACCGCGGCACCTGGGAAGCAGCCGCCGGGTTCAGTTGCGCTGTGTGGGTGGGTGGGTGGGTGCGCGGGTGGGTGGGCCGTGTGAGGGGATCCCAGGGTGCTGAGGGCGGAGCCCCGAGCGGGCGGAAGGCTTGCGGGGAGGGGACGCTTGGCCGCGGGCGCGCGGAGCGAGGACTGTGACAGCCACTCGCGCACGCGCGCCCGGTGTTTGCGCGGCCCCGCGACTCTTTTTTTTTTTTTTCTCCCCGGCCGCTGAGAGGCGCGCCGGGTCCCGGCCACCGACCGCCGTCTAGGGTTCTTAGTCCCCGGGCGTCTGGAGCCGTCCGCAGCTGGAGTCCGGCAGAGCCGGGCCGCTCCCGCCTCGTCTGTCCCGGCTCGCGTCCACTCCCCGCCGCCGCCGCCGCCGTCAAGGGCCTGTCCCCCCTCCACCTCCGCCCCCTCAGAGTCCCCTTTCCGCTCTCGGGGCAGGGTCCTCGCGGCCCATGTTGGCCGCTGGGGACCCACGCAGTCCACATCGCTTCCAGGCCGGTCTGCCGGACACCATGGTGACCCTGCGGCCTGTACGACGGCTCCTTCAAGGGGGCTAACAGTTGCAGCTCACAGGCCTTGGGGGTGCGAAGGTCCCGGGCCCTGAGCCCCGACCCCCTCCAGCGTGCGCGCGCGCGCGCCATGGCCGGGGCCATCGCTTCCCGCATGAGCTTCAGCTCGCTCAAGAGGAAGCAACCCAAGACGTTCACGGTGCGGATCGTCACCATGGACGCCGAGATGGAGTTCAATTGCGAGGTAACCGGCCGGCAACCCCCCGCTCCCCTCCGCAGCGGGCTGAGGCGAAAAGGGCAGCCCCGAGGAGTCCCCCCGCTTCCCGGGCCCTGGCGCGCGCGTCCCGCCCCAGCCCGGCGTCCTCAGGGCGGTGACAGTCGAGGTGGAATTGTGTGGATACCATCTTCTGGGCATGGATAGAGCCGGAAAGGGCCCCGTAGGCCCGAGCTCTTGTGTCCTAGAGAGTTGTTGCTTTGTTTTAAAGGGTTTTTTTTTTTTTTTTGGGGGGGGTGCAGTTTCAATCCTTTCTCAATATAAGTTTCATTCATGGTTACGGGAAGCCTCCTGGGTCGTGAATTACCCTGCAAGTTTGGAACTTTCTTGAGTACTGTTTCCTCATGCCTGGTTTCCTCATGCCTCACGTCTGGTTTCTGGGAGCGTCCATGAGATTGTCTCTTTTTCCCAAAGCTTCCGTTTTGGGAGAATCTCTGAGGGAAAGCATGGTGTCTTAAAAGTTACTTCCCAACAAGTTTCCAGCGTGAGATGATAGCACGTGTCATTTGTTGGGTACTTTCTCAAGCGTCCAAACATTGGGACGTTTAATCTTCACAACTCCAGGAATAGAATTCATCTGGATGATAGGAAATATGTAATTTATTTTCCCAGATTTCCTGGGTTAAAACATCTAAAATTCTTGGAATCTCAAAATGATAAGTGCCTTTTTGTATGCTAATAAGTTGACTTGCAAGTCAACCCTGAAGTGGTTTCAGGCTGGAAGCTGGTCCCAAAGACCTCTGCCCCACCCTCTAACCTCCAGGAGTCAGGGAGGGGCTGAAGGTGAAGTTTATTGCAGGGGTCCTCCATAGGATGAAGTGTGCCTTTTGTAATGACACCTGCTTAAGAAACTCACAATGGACAAGGTACAGAAGATGTCCAGAGAGTTGGACAGGTGGGGTTCTAGGTGGGTGACATGCCCTGGCCGCTCCCCACATCACCTGCCTCTCCCTAGGCTCCTTTTCATCCACAGCCTTTGTAATATTTGCTCTCCTAAGCAGGTAAATCGGTGTTTCCCAGAGTTATGTGAGAAGTTCTAGCAGATTCTTCGAACCCCAGAAAGGGCTTGTAAGAACCCCAATGTATCAGTTTGAAGCACGGGGAGGCTGAAGGGGAATGCTGGGCCTGGGACCAGCAGTTGGAGGCAGTTTTGTGGACCTGAGCCGTTGCTCGGTGGGCTCTCATGCTAGCTCTAGGTTGAGAGGGGCAGAAGGAACTGAGTTGCAGGTACTCAGCTGTTGCCGCCTCCTGTGTGGGGAGGAATAGATTCAGTTGGTGGACAGAAATCTGTAGTCTTTTTTTTTTTTTTTTTTTTTGTAAAGATTTATCTGTTTTTATTGCCAAGTCAGATTTATAGAGAGGAGAGACAGAGAAAGATCTTCCATTTAGTGGTTCACCTAGCCAGAGTTGAGCTGATCCAAAGCCAGGAGTCAGGAGCTTCCTCCGGGTCTCCCACATAGGTGCAGGGTCCCAAAGCTTTGGACTGTCCTTGAATGCTTTTCTAGGCCACAAGCTGGGAGCTGGAAGGGAAGTGGAGTAGCTGGCATGCGAACCAGTATCCATATGGGATGCAAGCGAAGACTAGCCACTAGGCTACCATGCTGGGCTTCTTGGTGATTGATTCTCAGGCAATGTTTTCTGTGTTGATGACTGAGGAGACGCTAGAAGCAAACACTTTAGTTCCTTCCTGTATTTGTAGAGTACATCAAACTATATAATGGCACAGAGGTACTTTGGATTAATACAGTATTCAATACTCAATAGACTATTGATTCTCCAATCAATTTAAAAATCTTTATTTTTATTTAAAAGACAATTTTACGGAGAGAGAGAAGGAGAGACACAGAGAGAAGGTCTTTTATTGGCTGGTTCACTCCCCATCTGGGGCCGTGTTGCTCAGAGTTGAGCTGATCCAAAGCCGGAGCCAGGAGATTCTTCCAGGTTTCCCACGTGAGCTCAGGATCCCAGGGTTCTGAGCCGTGCTACGCTGCTTTCTCAGGCTACAGGCAGGGACCTGGATTGAATGTGGAGCAGCCAGGACACCAAATGGGTTCCAAATGGAATGCTGGTGCCACAGGGTAGAGGATTAGTTTGTTGAGCTATTGTGCCAATTTCTTTTCAGTTTTCAAAAGCATTTATAAAATTTTTTTTAAAAGATTTATTTATTTTTATTGGGAAGGCAGATTTACAGAGTGAGAGATCTTCCATCTGCTGGTTCACTCCCCAAACAGCCACAAGAGCTAGAACTGTACTGCTCCAAAGCCAGGAGCCAGGAGCTCCTTCCGGGTTTCCCACGCAGGTGCAGGGTCCCAAGACTTTGAGCCATCCTCCGTTGTCTTCTCAGGCCACAACCAGGGAGCTGGATGGGAAGTGGAGCAGCCAGGACACGAACTGGTGCCCATGTGGGATTCCCGGGCTTGCAGGTGGAGGATTAACCACTTGACGGTCCCCCAGTGTCTTCAGTAGCAGGGCCTAGGCCGGGCTGAAGGCAGCAGTGTGCACTGCTGCCTTGTCTCAAGCAGGACCCACTTGTTTGAGCCACCCCCTGCTGCTTTCCTGGTGTGCTGGTTAGCAGGAAGCTGGGGCTCAGATCCAGCTGCCTCAGTACGGGCTGGGGCATCCCAGGCATGGGTGCAACTGCTTTGCCAAACACTGAGCCCAGACTCTGAAGGAATTTAATTTCTTGCTATTCAGAGTGCTGGCAGCAGTGGGCCGAGGCAGAGGTTGGCAGGCTTCTTCTACTCAAGGCCACGTTGTAAATATTTTTAGCTTTGTGGGTCGTAGGATCTCTTTGGAACTGCTCAGCTCTTCAGGTCTGCTGTTGCTGCACAAACCAGCTATGGATAAGATTGACTATTTAGTGTGTTGGCATATGAGGCACCACTGACACATTTCATCTGTAAAGTGGGGGAAAGTTAGGTCAATAAAAAAGGAAGCTAATTTTTTTAAAAAAGATTTATTTTATTTTTATTGCCAAGTCAGATATACAGAGAGGAGCAGAGTCAGCAAGGAAGATCTTCTGTCCAATGATTCACTTCACAAGTGACTGCCATGGCTGATGCTGCTCCTATCTGAAGCCAGGAGCCAGGAACTTCTTTCTGGGTGTCCCATGTGGGTACAGAGTCCCAAGGCTTTGGGCCATCCTCCACTGCTTTCTCAGGCCACAAGCAGGGAGCTGGATGGGAATTTGGGCTGCCAGGATTAGAACTGGCACCCATATGGATCCTGGCGCATTCAAGGCGAGGACTTTAGCCGCTAGGCCACGCCGCCGGGCCCAAGAAGGTAATTTCTTAAATCCACTGGACATGGGCGTCAGCAAATGAAGTATTAATATACATATATAGACAGAATTATTATAATAGAATTATTATTATAAATAAATAAATAAATAAATAAATAAATATTTATTTTTATTGGAAAGGCAGGTGATATTTACAGATAGGAGAGACAGAGAATGATCTTGCATCTGCTGGTTCACTCCCCAAATGGCCCCAATGGTTAGAGCTGAGCTGATCTGAAACCAGGAGCCTCTTCGGGTCTCTCACACAGGTGCAGGGTCCTAAGGCTTTGGGCTGTCCTCAGTTGCTTTCCCAAGCCACAAGCATGGAGCTAGGAGGGAAGTAAAGCAGCCTGGATCAGTGCCCCTATGGGATTCCGCCTCATGCAAGGTGAGGACTTTAGCCACTAGGCTACTGTGACATATTTTTTTTATAAAGAAATATCTTTTTAAGAAGCAGTATCAGCACAGATGTTGTGCTAGCATCCTGTGTCTGAATCCCAGCTATTCCACTTGCATTCAGCTCCCTGCCAATATGCCTGGGCAGTTAGTGGAAATTGGCCCAGCTGCTTTGCTCCCTGTCACCCACGTGGGAGACCTGGTAGAGCTTCTGCTTCCTGACTTTGACCTGATGAAGCCCAGGTTGTGGCAGCCATATCAAATAAATACACTTCTGTGCTTCAAATAAGTGAATAAATAATAAAACTTAAAAGCTACACCAGGGGCTTGGTGCAGTAACCTAGCACCTAAAGTCCTTGCCTCGCATGTGCCGGGATCCCAAATGGGATCTGCTTCTAATCCCAGTGGCCCCACTTCTCATCTAGATCCTTACTTGTGGCCTGGGAAAGCAGTCGAGGATGGCCCAAAACCTTGGGACTCTGCACCTGTGTGGGAGACCCAGAAGATTCTCGTGACTTGAGATCGGCTCAGCTCTGGCTGTCGCGGTCGCTTGGGAAGTGATTCAATGGATGGAAGATCTTTCTCTCTGTCTCTCCTCCTCTGTTTAACTGACTTTTCAATAAAAATAATAATAATAATAATAAAAAAGGGCCCCATGCCGTTGCCTAGTAGCTAAAGTCCTTGCTGGGATCTGATATGGGCACCGGTTCTAGTCCCAGCAGCTCCACTTCTCATCCAGCTCCCTGCTTGTGGCCTGGGAAAGCAGTAGAGGATGCCTTGGGACCCTGCACCCGTGTGGGAGACCTGGAGGAAGTTCCTGGATCCTGGCTTCGGATCAGCACAGCACTGGCCATTGTGCTCACTTGGGGAGTGGATCATCGGATGGAAGATCTTCCTCTCTGTCTCTCCTCCTCTCTGTATATCTGACTTTGTAATGAAAATAAAATATTTAAAATTAAAAAAAAAAGCAACACCAGGCATTTGGTAAGAAAGGTGAGAGGCTATCGTATGTGATCCAAGGCCACTCTCCAGCTCTGTCTGGTTACACAGAGGCCCCTCGGTTCACCTCCCTGTCAGTGGGATGTCTTCCCAGGAGGACAAGATTACAGCATTTCTCGTGTCACTTAGAACTGCTTGTTGGCTGAGGTTAAGTCCTGTGTGAGTAGAGGTGAAAGATGAACTTCTTTCTTTTACCCTGATTCTGCTTATGCGACATGACTATTCTTTTTTTCTGAACGTTTATTTGCTTATTTCAATTTGTTTGAAAAGCAGACACAAAGAAAGATCTTCTAAACACGTCTTTACTCCCCAAATGCCTGCAACAGCCAGCTAGGGCTGGGCCACGCTGAGGTAAGGGACCTGGAACTTCACCCGGGTCTCCCACGTGTATGGCAGGAGCTTGAGCACTTGGGCCATTATCTGTTGCCTTCTAGGGTGTGCGTGAACAGGAAGCTGGAATGGAAGCATGCTAGCTGGGAATTGAACCATGCATTCTAATATGGATACGAGGTGCCTTAAGTCACTGCCTCAAAACTCACCAGTTTATTTTTTAAGGATATGCTTACTTAAAAGTCAGAATTAAAGAGAGGCAGAGGGAGAGAGAGCTTCCATCTGCTGGTTCACTCATCAAGTGGCCACAACTGCTGGAGCTGAGCCGATCCAATGCCAGGAGCCAGGAGCTTCTTCCGGGTCTCCCACATGAGTGCAATGTCCCAACGCCTTGGGTCATCTTCTGCCGCTTTCCCAGGCCATAAGCAAGGGACTGGACGGTAAGTGGAGCAGCTGAGATCTGAACTGGAGCTCGTATGGCATCCTGGCAGATGCAAGGTGAGAATTTTTAACCCCTAGGCTGTCGTGCCAGGCCCTCTTTTTCTGTCTTTTATCTGTCATTTTGCCTTCCAACATATAAATACTGGGGCCAGTGCTTTGGTGCAGAGGTTGCCTGTGGCAGCAGCATTCCGTACAGGCACTAAGTTGAGTCCTGGCTGTACCACTTCCCATCCAGATTGGTGCTAACGTGCCTGGAAATGCATTGGAAACTAACCCAAGTCCTTGGGCCACTGCACACATTCTGTAGATACTCCTACCTCCTGGCTTTGGCCTGGTTCACCTCTACCCCTCGGCCATTTGGGGAGTTGAGAGCATGCAGGATACGGCCTGTCTCTGGAACTCTTCCTTTCAAACAAACAAGCAAATGAAAAAAAAAAAATTTTTTTAAAAGATTTATTTATTTTATTGGAAAGTCAGATATACAGAGAGGAGGAGAGACAGAGAGGAAGATCTTCCATCCGATGATTCACTCCCCAAGTGAGCGCAACGGCTGATGCTATGCCGATCCGAAGCCAGGATCCAGGAGCCTCTTCTGGGTCTCCCACGCGGGTGCAGGGTCCCAAAGCTTTGGGCCGTCCTCGACTGCTTTCCCAGGCCGCAAGCAGGGAGCTGGATGAGAAGTGGAGCTGCTGGGACTAGAACCAGTGCCCATATGGGATCCTGGGGCGTGCAAGGTGAGGACTTTAACCACTAGGCCACGCTGCCGGGCCCCCCCAAAAAATCTTTAAATAAAATCAGGCCCAGTAAGATAGCTCAACTGGCTAATCCTCTGCCTCCAAGCACCGGCATCTCGCAGGGGCCCCGGTTCATGTCCCAGGTGCTCCACGTCTCATCCAGCTCCATGCTTGTGGCCTTGGACAGTAACAGGAGGGTGACCCAAAACCTTGGGATGCTGCAAACATGTGGGAGAACCAGAAGAAGCTTCTAGCTTCGGATTGTTTTGGCTCTGGCTGTTGCGATCATTTGAGCAGTGACCCAGCAGATGGAAGTTGTTTCTGTGTCTCCATCTCTCTGTAAATCTGCCCTTCTTATAAAAAATAAAAAATCTTAAAAAAAGAGAGGGAAGATAAAAGGTGATAAGCTTGAATTAGGGGTGTTGATTAGCTGAGTAGGATCAAGTAAAAGGGTAGAGAAATCTGCCCAAAGCAGTGTGATTCAAAGTGATTCCCAGATTCGGAGTGATACTCTGATACTGCGTGCCAGGACTGCAAGGGGAGAAAGACCTTGTACTCATCACTGTACCTGTGTTTACAAGTCTGAAGGAAAGCAGCCTGATGGAGAATTAAGGAAGGTAGTCTGACACTGTGGCTTCAGGTAGAGAACAGTACTGGAAAGAGGAATTATATAAAAAATGAAAATTATATTGTTGAAAGTACGATATTAGGAATAAAAGACTCACTAATGGGGCAGGTGTTGCAGTACAGTGGATTAAGCCACTGTTGGTGATATAGGCCTCCCTTGATGGGAGCGCTGATTCCAGTCCCAGCTATTTTGCTCTCTCTCTGGTTTTAAGATTTATTTTAGAATTTTTATTGGAAAGTCAGATATACACAGAGGAGGAGAGACAGAGAGGAAGATCTTCCATCCGATGATTCACTCCCCAAGTGAGCGCAACGGCTGATGCTATGCCGATCCGAAGCCAGGATCCAGGAGCCTCTTCTGGGTCTCCCACGCGGGTGCAGGGTCCCAAAGCTTTGGGCCATCCTTGACTGCTTTCCCAGGCCACAGGCAGGGAGCTGGATGGGAAGCGGGGCTGCTGGGATTAGAACCGGCGCCCATATGGGATCCCGGGCGTGCAAGGCGAGGACCTTAACCACTTGCGCCACTGCGCCGGGCCCTGGGAGAAGTTTAGCTGCCAGGCTATTGCGCTGGGCCCTCTTGTCTTTTATTGAAAGATTGATTTATATTAAAAAAAGATTTATTTATTTTTATTGGAAAGGCAGATTCATAGAGAGAAGGAGAGACAGAAAGATCCTTTGTCCAGTGGTTCATTCCCCAAGTGGCTGTAAAGGCTGGAGCTGAGCCAATCCAAAATCAGTAGATAGGACCTTTTCTGGGTCTCCCAGGTGGGTGCAGGGTTCTAAGGCTTTGTACCATCCTCTACTGCTTTCCAAAGCCACACGCTGGAAGCTGGATGGGTAGTTGAGCAGCCAGAATATGAACCGGTGTCCACATGGGACCCCGGGCTTACAAGGTGAGCATATGCAGTCCTTACACTTTCAAGGTAAGGATTTAGCCAATTGAGCAGTCAGGCACAAACCTCTGCTGCTTTTGAGTAACACTGTACTGCGTCGCAGTTCTTATGACATCACCAGTGTCTTCAGACATTGTCCAGTGTCCTTGTGGGAGCAGGGGGTCACCTTGCTCTTTCTCCATCACCCCATCCCCTGTCCCACCGAGAAGTAGTGCTTTGTAAAAAGTGACAGTCAGATAGACGGAGTGGTGCAGTACAGAGTGTGTCAAACTAACATGTACATGAATGACAGAGATCTTGATAAATTGTTGGTTTGTTCAGTAGTTCTGCTGCGAGACTTGGGAATTCTTCAGCTTTTTAGAAGTAAATTTTTGAAAGGCAGAAGAGAAATGGCTTGGGTCTTTCACGTGAGTGCAAAGATGCAACAGTTGGGTCTCTTTAGGGAGCTGGATCTGAAGTAGAGCAGCTGGGATACAAATGGATGCTCTGATAGGAGTTGTCACCTTTGCAAGCAGCTTGGCCCGCTGTGCCACAAGGGAGGTCCCAAGAATTCTGCATTTCTCATGGAATCTTAGGGACCAAAATTTGAGTAACAGAACAGAGGTAGAAAATGCTGGGACTTTGACATCAAGCAGACGCGGACTTGAACTTTAGACAAGCCACTTAACAGTGTGGATAAGAAACATTAAGCTGCTTGGATCTCAGTTTCCACACCAGTGAAATGGGACTAATCATCCCGAGCCTGCACAGCTGTTAGGGTTTGGGGGACACATAAATCCTGGCTGAAAGGAAAGAACAGAAGGGACTGGGGAAGTGACCGTTTTGCACAGTGGCTAACACATCGCTTGGGACACCTGTGTCCATGTCAGAGTACCCGGGCTGAGTCCTCGCTCTGCTTCTCATCCAGCTTCCTGCTAATGTGCACCTGGTAGGCACCAGGTAGTGCTCCGGTACCTGCATCCTTGCCACCCAAAGGGGAGACCTAGAATGAATTCCTGGGTTCTGGATTTGGCCTGTCCCAGCCCCTAACTGTTCCAAGCAATTGGGGAGCGAAGCAGGGGATGGAAGAAAAGTGTGTGTGTGTGTGTGTGTGTGTGTGTGTAAAGAAGCAATGGAAGAGTCTAGAATTGGCCTGTAAAGGGAGGCCTGGGTCACCAGAGGCACTGCTTTGTTGCGATCTGTGAAGTCATTCTCATCTCACTGACTCAAGATCCAGCAGACACGCCTATTTGGAAATGACACTGAAATGATATCTTGAAGTATTAGTAGCTTGATTTAGGATGATAAAGCTCAGACAAACGTTGGGTTCTCTCTCTCTCTCCTACCCTAGTTTTATGTTGGACATGAAATTAAGCAAGGTGCTGATCCAAGGAGATGGTAGATGTGTTTTGGAAAAAAAAAAAAAAAAAAAAGAAGGAAAAGGAAATAGTACTTGTGGAATTCTTAGCTTTATTGAGGTCAGATGTTGGTGGCTTTCCAAGAAAGACTCAATTGCAGAATCAGTGGTAATGACCCTGTGAGTCATATTGCCTTATGCTGGTCAGCTCTGACCTTCTGCTGCAGAGATAGGCAAAGAGCCTCTTCCTTGCACTCCTTGCTGCATTGCACAATTGGCTTGATACTTTGGAAGATTTTTCCACTTGAAAGATGTGATATTTTATCATCTTGAAAAAGTGAGTGCTGAGTGTAATTTGCCAGGAGACTAAACGAATATGTTATCTCTTGTCTGGGCTGGAATTTTACTCTAATAATTCAACGTATTGGTGGGAAGAGCCATATGAAAAATTTCTTAAAATTGAGTTGTGAGCACTTTTAACCCCATCTTGTATTGAAAGCAAAGCCTCCTTTGGCTGGTTGACCTCCATTAGTAATTTCACTTATCCTGGTAGAATTATATATGATTGGATTGAATGCTCATCTCCTAGATTATGTCAGAATTCGACAAATAGACATAAGTTGTCCATAACGGGAGGAATTTTTTTACAAGGGGGAAGCAGAAAATAGCTCTAGCGTTTTTATTAGTAAAAATTTAAGTCCTGTGTTCTCCTAGGCAAATGATCCCATTCTAAACTGTAAATTCCAGGAGGACCGTGTGGTCATTTCATTGTTTTGTTGTCAGAGTAATAGTATTACGTGGGTGTCCTGAAGAAGGTTCACCCCGATTTTAGAAGAAAGGCTATCACCTCCCTTTTCACTGCAGGGCTCCCGCAGGAGGGTGAAGGTGTGAGTGCCAAGCTTGGGTTTAGCTATTGGACAGGCAGGGTGGATGAGGAGTGCCTGTGCTCTATGAAGGAGGGTGAAGAGGGAGCAGCCTGCGTGCAGGCTGGTGCTACCCTCCATCGGACCCTGCTGCTGCTCTTTTGTGGGAAGAAAGGTTGGAAAATGGACACTGCAGGGCTACCAGAGAGGAGAGACCGAGAGGAAGATCTTCCATCCAATGATTCACTACCCAAGTGACTGCAACAGCCAGTGCTGAGCTGATCCAAAACCAGGAGCCAGGAGCTTCTTCTGGCTCTCCCACGTGGGTGCAGGGTCCCAAGGCTTTGGGCCGTCCTTGACTGCTTTCCCAGGCCACAGTCAGGAAGCTGGATGGGAAGCAGGGCCACCAGGATTAGAACTTGCACCCATATGGGATCCCGGCGCATTCAAGGCCACTGTGCCGGACCCACTAAATGCTTTGAATGCATTATCTCATGTGGTATTCACAATAGGGGGCTCACTGATCTAGTCATCCAAGAGATATTTTCTGAGTACCACATGGGCCAGGCAAAGAATACTACCAAGAGGCTGTTATGTTGGCTCAATTGGCTCATCCTCCTCCTCCAAGCACCACTATCTCAAATGGGCACCAGTTTGTGACCTGGCTGCTCTGCTCCGCTTCCCATCCAGCTCCCTGCTGTGGCCTAAGAAACAGTAGAGAATAGCTCAAAGCCTTGGGACCCTGCACCCACATGGGAGACCTAGGAGAAGCTCCTGGCTTCGGATTAGCTTAGCTCCAGCTGTTGTGGTCATCTGGGGAGTATACCAGTGGATGGAAGATCTTTCTCTCTCTGCTTTTCTCTGTGGATCTGCCTTTCCAATAAAACATAAAGAAAACTTAAAAAAAAAAAATACCACCAAGTATTAACCAAGACCTACTTTGGATGTGGGGTCTACTGTTGGCTACATTTTTGGGAGTGTTAGGACAGGGTAAATAGCCTGATTAGAGTCTCAGTGGAGTGGCATTTGGCATAGAAGTGGAACCCCCACGTATGGATTCACGCATCCTGTGTCAATGCCTGGTTTCAGGCCTGGGCCTACTCCGGATTCCAGTTTCCTGCTAATATGCACTTTGGGAGGCAGCAAGTGTTCACTTAATGTCATAGGATCCCTGTCACCCAGAGGGGAGGCCCAGATTAAGTTCTTGGTTCCTGCCATCGGCTCAGCCCTATCCTGGCTGCTACTGGTATCTGGGGAAGGGAAACAGCAGAGAGGTGATCTCTCACTCTGCCTCTCTACCTTTCAGATAAATAAACAGATAACAATAATAAAAACTGAAGTCTAAGTGGAGTCACTGTCCATTCTGAAAGAGAAGGGAAAAGAGGGATGGGGTAGATGATGGGAGAAATTATGGACACAGCATTTACTGTCATGTGCCGCACAAGGGTGTCTTACCCAAGGAAAGGCCACGGTGGTTAGAGTTGTCATCCATGTTCAGCACCCTGTCATGCTGCGGAAGTTCTTGGCCTGGCAGCAATATAGCCAAGGCTACTCTGATGTGTATAAACATTGGAATCACCCAGTGAAGCCCCCATCCTTAAGTGATGTACGACTCAAAATACTAATTATCAGGAAGGCCTTCGTGGTTGCTTAATTGAACTTCAAAATGCAGCTTTCAGGTAAATTAGGTAAGTCTAACTCAAGACCCTCCTTCCTTCTTTCCTTCTTATCTTTCTTTCTTGAGAGGGAAGAAGGAAGGCAGGAGAGAGCGTGAGAGAGAAAAGAGATGAAGATATTTTCCATCCATTGATTCGCTCCTCAAGTGCCCATTACTGCCATGGCTACACCAGGCCTGAGCTAGGAAGCTGCTATTCCATCTGGGTCTCCCACATGAGTGGCAAGGACCCAGGTAGAGAGCCATTGTCCGCTACATCCCGTAGTGTGCGTTAGCAAGAAGCTGGATCAGAAGTGGAGCCAACGTCCCACATCCTTGGGTACTGGCGCGATTAGGCTGCTGGAAGCAGCCCTCTTCTCTCCTCCCTTCCTCTCTCCCTTCTTCACCCCAGAAACAGGAAGAAAAGAAAGGAAGATCAGAAGCAGTTGTCTCATCCACTTTCCCCCATTCATTTCTTGACCCTTCCCACTCTACTTGGCGATCCACATGGGCATGCCTCCTCAACTATGTGAACATCATCAAAAATATATTTATTGTGGAAAAAAAAAAAAAGAAGTGGAGCCAAGATGTGAGCTCAAGCATTCTGTTTTGGGATGCACACATCTCAAAGCAGTGGCTGCATGTGCTGTGCCACAGTGCCTTTCCTAGACTTCAGTTTTCTTGTTAGGACTCCCAGTGGCCCACAGCCTAGAGGTTATGAGCATGGACTTGAGACCTGGTCTCTCAATATGCCGGTTGCTTAACCCCTCGCACGCCTCTCTCTTTCCCCATGTGTAAAATGGGGGTTGTGTTCATTGTTCCCACATGGAAGTTGTTGGAGGGATGAGGGTTGAGTTAGCATTGGGGTGCAGTACCTGGTACAAGGTAAGCGTCCTGTATGGGGCTGCTTCCTGCTTTCCACCCTCTCTCAGCCTCGCTCCTACACTTGCTCACATGGTCTGGGCATACGTTCTCTTCTGGAAGCGCCAGGTTCTTTTTTGCTTCGGCTGTTCCCTTTGCCTATAGTGCCCTTCTCACATGCCGCCTGGCAGAGAGGGACTGATTCTTGTAGGCTCTGCTCAAAGGCTTCCGCCTGTATGCCAGGGTCCCCACACAGCAGCTCAGTGATGGAGCTGAGAGCCCAGGGCATCCATCATCCAGGCCAAACCTTGGTCCACTGTGCTGTGCCACCCAAAATAGAAAACGGAGAGAAAAGGTTAGACACAGGAGAGAACACACATGTTTGGTTAGCAAAAAAAAAAAAAGTAGAAATAAAAGCTCTTTCAAAGGACTTCTTACCAACTGTTTTTATGATGTTACTTTCTGTATTGCATTTGGTGTAAGATACCTTCTCAAAATCATTTTCTGAACTTGTCAAGGTTTACGTTTTTGTTGAGTGGATGATTTGAGTAACAATCCCTGCGGTTGTCTCAGTGTTTTATTTGTCTTTTAGATTTACATGAGCATTTTCTGTAAGCAAATCATTTTTTTCTTTGCTAGGGTTTATCTGTGATTCATTGTCTCTAACAAAAAAAATGAAACTCTTCTGTAACAGTTGTTTTCTGCTTGCATATTTAACAACGCTTTGTGGTCAGAGTAGTCTTACTGTATTCAGCCTGTGTTATATTTGGCATTTAGTGCAGAGGGTTTAAAGGCCCCTTGGGATGCTCGAACGCCCCAGTAGAGCTCCGGGGTTTGCTTCCCAGCTCAGCTTCTGCTTCCAGTTTCCTCCTGTTGCACACCCCAGAAGGCAGCAGGTGATGGCTCAAGTCAGTTGGTGTCCCTGCCATCCACATGGGAGACCAGTTGGTTGAATTTTGTGCTCCTGGCTTCAGCCTAGTCAATTACATTCAAATGGTAGAGAGAAAGAGGAAGAGAGAGGGAGAGATTGAGATTTTCCATAAGCAAACTCACTTCCCAAATGTTTGCAATAGCAGGGCTGGGCCAGGTCAAAGCCAGGAACAGCCAGGACTTAATCTGGGTCACCACGCTGAGTGGTGAGGACTAAAGTACTAAGTACAGGATCTGACTACCTGGATCAAAAGTGGAGCTCGGGGCCGGGGACTATAGCCTAGTGGCCAAATCCTTGCCTTGCATTCGCTGGCATCCCATAGGATTACCAGTTCCTGTCCTGGCTGCTCCACTGCCCTTCTAGCTCCCTGCTTGTGGCCTGGAAAAGCAGTCGAGGATGGCCCAAAGCTTTGGGACCCTGCACGGTGTGGGATACCCGGAAGAAGTTCCTGGATCCTGGCTTCGGATCGGCACAGCACTGGCCATTGCACTCACTTGGGGAGTGAATCATTGGATGGAGGATCTTCCTCTCTGTCTCTCCTCCTCTCTGTATAGCTGACTTTCCAATAAAATAAATAAATTAAAAAAAAAAAAAGATGTAATGAGCTTACTTTTTGCCATGATCAAGTTGAAGGATCTTGTCTTTCATAATCCATCCCCATTCAGCGTGACGGCCGCCGTGACAGCAGAATTCTTTGTAGACTTCTGCCATAGTTGATGCCGCATTCTTTTGTCCTGGGTGCGTGTCATTGGAAGTTTTTGTTTTTCAATGACTTCTCCAATTATTCATGCTGGTTTTGCATTCCTATCCCAGAACACTTTGGGTGCTCTTTTAATTTTTTTTCTTTTCAGAAGTTCAGGCATTGGAGGTTTTAGAAACCCAGAAATGAGTTTTCTTGGAGCTGCTAATCTCTGTAGCCAGCTGGTGACGATGCTTCTTTGGATTATTACAGGGTGATGTGTTCTGTCCTCCTGTCTGCGCTGTGTCTAATTTAGATTCTAAATCCACATGTTTTAGGACATTTTTAGCATGCAAAAATGTATTATCAAAGTAGTGCTGACTTCAAGGAGGCAAAAAAAAAAAAAATCTTTAATCAAATCTTTAGCATTATGCCAAGGCCCAAGGTGCTTGTCCCAGTTTAGGAATCATTCCAGCAACCACCAGGTGGCGTCAAAGCACACCACTTCTTCCAACATTTCCTCAAAAGATTTTAAGTCTGTATTTTTCATTTTACTTGAAATGCAGAGAAAGAGACCTTGACAGACAGACATCTGTTGGCTCATCCCCCAGATGACCACAGCAGCTGGGGATGACCCACGCTGAAACTTGGAACTCCATTCAAGCCTGCTAGGTGGGTTACGGGGGTTACCCGGTTACTGGGGCTGTCACTGCTGCCTCTCAGGGTATATACGAGCAGGAATATGGGTTTTGAACCCAGGTGGGATACAGGTGTCTTAAATGTTTCTTTTCTTCTTTTTTTAAAAAGATTTAAGAATCATAGCTTGTGGCCAGCATGATGGCTCAATTTGTGCTGATCCGCCGGCAAGCGCTGGCGTGTTCTATGGGCATTGGTTCATGTCCCGGCTACTCTGTTTCCCATTTAGTTCTCTGCTTGTGGCTTTATGACTTGGGAAATGATAGGAACAGTGTGGTTGTAAGTATTTATTTACTCCCATCTGCTTCTACACTGCTCCACCAATACCTACTTAAATGGGTATAGATAAAAATGAATCCATGGGAAATATGGGTAGTAGTATTATCAGTAATCTTAATTATATCCTTAATATCACTGCACTTGTATCTGAGATTGATGACCCAGAAATAGCTACAATAATAGACCTTTTCTGTAAGTTATGTTGTGACTTGATAATAGATATAGTATGGATGTTGGAGTTTTTGAACAGAGGTGACTCCATCTTCCTAAGCTACTGGGGAAATGGGGCCCCTCTCCTGTCGCTGCTGTCAGACTCCCCTGTGTGCACGCTCTCCTTTATCATCCTTGTCAAGAAGTTCCAATGTACGTAAGCCCTCTCCTCTCACTCCTGTTACAAAGCCCTAATGTACGTAAGCATGTCATAAAAAACAAGTTATGGTAAAGATGATAAAAGAAGAAAATGTGTCTTGATAAATAAGGGAAAAAAACATGTTTCTCAGAATTAAGAGAAAGCAAGTGTTGCTGATAGATAACATGTAATAACCAATCAGAACGTTGTAACAACTGCTTGCCTGACCCCCTGAATTGTATAAAAACCCATGCCTTGGTCCCAGTCACCAAAGCCAGCAGGCTCCCACAAGGCCGGAGCCAGAGCCCAGTAGACTTCCACGAGACCGAAGTCAAGGGCGCTCTCGGTGGCTTCCTCCGTCTTGTTCGCTGTGTGCTCGCTTGAATGAACGCTTGATTGCAAAGCATCCACTCTCTCGACTCGTGGCGTTTGTTCGAGTGACTGGGCTGGGTGTTCACGACAGGAAAGCAGTGGAGGATGACCCAAAGCCTTACAACCCCAACCCAAGTGGGAAACCCGGAAGAAGCTCCTGGCTCCTGACTTTGAACCAGTTCAGCTGCAGTCACAGGGCCGTTAGAGCAGTGAACCAGTGGGTGGAAGTTCTCCCGATTCTTCTTCTCTCTTTAAATCTGCCTTTCCAGTAAAAATAAATAATTTTTTTGAAAGATTTATTTATTTTTATTACAAAGTCAGATTACAGAGAGGAGGAAAGACAGAGAGGAAGATCTTCTATCTGATGATTCACTCCCCAGGTGATCACAATGGCTGGAGCTGAGCTGATCCGAAGCCAGAACCAGGAGCTTCTTCCTAGTCTGCCACGCGGGTGCAGGGTCCCAAGGCTTTGGGTCATCCTCGACTGCTTTCCCAGGCCACAAGCAGGGAGCTGGATGGAAGTGGAGCTTCTGTGATTAGAACTGGTGCCGGTATGGAATCTTGGTGCATGCAAGACGAGGACGTTAGCCACTAGGCTGTGGTACCAGGCCCTGTAGATGCTAACTCTCTCGTGCTGAGAGCTGTCATAGCTTTTGTGAAGCAGCTATCACTTTCACATTGTCCGTGTCAGGAGCAATCAGTGCCAAAATATTCGGTTACAGATTGTGTTGTCTGCTGGCTTCACCTCATGATTAGGCATTTGAAACAGTCTTGTGTCTTACCTACACTGAATTTACTGATTTATTTCCTACTTATAGTTCTCTGCAGGATTTGTATTCTCAGTGTTTCAAACATCTCTCATCATTGGTCATTGCTGAATACCAGTGGCATCGATGGTACCACAAAGTTCTGTTTTTCAATTGCCTTCTAGTTAGCACTCGAGGAGTTTATTACACATGAACCTTCAGTGGTCGGGTGTAAGGGACGCGATAGTGTTGCTCGCAGGAAGGGTCAGGCGTGTACAAACTATGCATCCATTTAAGCGGAGCTGTTTACCTTCTCAGAAATGATTCTGAAATATGGAATGGGATGATAAGGGATTAACTGGAAAATAATTGTAGCGACGCGAACAGTGCTTGTGGTTCACACACAGTGATCACCAGCTCCCAGAATCAGAAGGCGGCTAGGTTAATCCTGAGAGACCGCCTGCTGGTCGCTGAAGCTGAGGCCTGAAGAGGCCTAGTGACTTGACCAACACAGCAGCGGGCTGGGAGGTTTTACAGCTGTGTAGCTGAGCTGTGATTACTGTCATGTTGGGAGCTAGATTCCAAAGAGAGAGGTTGGCTTTTATCTTTTGGGTGTGTTGTGGGGCTTCGCGCTACATCACTGTCACAGCACCGTCACTCACGTATCAGCCGATTTGAAGACGAGTGCTGCTTCTTCATTCATTCATGGCCTCGTACAACGTAGGGATTGCATGGTGTGGCAGACGACGGAGGAAGACCCCAGGCCCCAGGTGACTGTGCGTCCTAGGCTTGTGTAGCGCGTGGAAGGAGGCTAGGGGCCCTCCAGGTTCGCTGGCTCACGTAGCCGCTCTCCACTGCAACAGGAAAGATGTCGGAGACTGCAAACGGAAGGTCTTCCCCCACCAAAAAAGACAAAAACAAACACAAAAAAAAACCCACTGCAACAAAAGCCCTGTAGTTCATTTTTGTTGTGAAACACTTATCGGAGTTTAAAAACATCCATTTACTGGCTTCCCAAGGTGCTCTGATTTATTTCTTATCAGTCTCTTTTGTTCCGTGGAAATGTTTTCTTCTTCAGTTCTTTTGAGATTTAGATTGCCTTGTCAGGGTATTTTTATTTTTATTTTTTTAAAGGTTTATTTTATTTTTTATTGGAAAGTCAGGTATACAGAGAGGAAGATCTTCCGTCCAATGATTCACTCCCCGAGTGACTGCAATGGCCAGTGCTGAGCCGATCCAAAGCCAGGAGCCAGGAGCTTCTTCTGGCTCTCCCACGCGGGTGCAGGGTCCCAAGGCTTTGGAACGTCCTCGGCTGCTTTCCCGGGCCACAGGCAGGGAGCTGGATGGGATTAGAACCGGCACCCATATGGGATCCTGGCGCTTTCAAGGCGAGGACTTTAGCCATTAGGCTACTGCGCTGGGCCCCGTCAAGGTGTTTTTAGAGAGAGGAAATGAGAATTTGTCACCAAAGATAGGAAAACTTATACCTTAAAGCTTTAACTATGCAATTAGAATTTTAATAAGGAGTGTTATAAATTCTGCCTTCGTTTGCAATCATTAATTTGAAGACTGTTCTACTCATGAGTCTCATCCAGCTGTCATCAGCGTTAGCTTCATCGGCCAACCACGAGCATTCACAGAGTGTCATTCACTGGGAGTGCCCCGCTTGCTCGGAGTCTGGGAGACTTTTGGAGTTAGTGGAGGGCGGGGGCGCAGGCCCGAAGACACCAGTTGGGATGCCTGCACGTCGTATCCAAGTGCCTGGGTTCAATACCCGGCTCCAGCTCCTGCCAGTGCAGAATGCGTGAGGTAGCAGTGACTCCTGTAACTGGATTGGGTTCTCAGGCTCCTGACTCCAGCCCCGCCTGAACCTGGCTCTCCTGGGCCGGCCTTGGAAGAGTGAAGCAGCAGACGGAAGCTGCATCTACTTGTCTTGCTGCCCCCTCCACTGGATGAGTGAGTGAGTCTGTGTTTTGTTAGCCTCTGCCTTCCAGACGTTTGTGATCTGCAGCTCTGGAAGAAAGGCAGGAAATAGAGACAGACAGACGTCTCATTTTTCCATATGTGTGAAAGGACATCCTGATCCGTGCGTGAATGTAGAGGTGGAGGGGCTGCGCTGAGATAAAGCAACAGATCATAGAAGGGTCTGCTCACGGATAAACGGAGACACCAGAGTTGCTGACTCTGGAACGCTCAGGCTGGCGGCTGGAGAACAAGGCAGGGGAATTGGGTGAAGGAGAGAGGAAGTGATTGGTGGAGAAACTTGAAACCAATCATTTAAATAGATTTGGCTTAATAACAGATGATTGGAGGACTGGGAGAAGAAAATGACTTGTTACGGTTGATTATGGCAGAACTGACAGGGCAAAAAGATTGGAGGGCTTTTGTTTTTGTTTTTGCAAAGAGGCCAATACCGATTTGGGAGTTCTTGCCCTGATTCAGATGAGGGGTGTAGGGTTTGATGTTGCGGGAACAGAGGAAGTCAGGTTTTTTTTCTCTCTCTCCGTCTTTCTCCCCCTGTGGTCCTGATTTGGCCCGAGGATCCCACTCTGCCCATGCTGAGCCACAGCACCCGAGTAGAAGACAGTGCATCCTCTAATTGGGAAAGGGGATGACTGGATTTGCAGCGTAAGCTCATGAGACACAGAACCTGCTTGTGCTGAGTTGAGGTACACCTGTATTACTGCATTCTTGATCTCCTTTGAGTAATCAGGATAGACTGTAATGGAACTCATTATTCACTTACCGCACAGAAAAATCAGTGTTATACTTCCTTCCACTGCATTTGTCCGGTACAGTGAAATTTTTTGGCATCTACTTTTTCTTTTTTTTTTTTTCTCAAAACAGGCAAATAAAATTCATATTTAGGTTTTGAGCTGACGCATGAGCGTCTTAAATTTTCAGGTCTGTTCCCATAGGCCAACCGGGACTGCCAAAATCAGTTATGGATAACCCTGGAATGGGGGGGGAAGCACAGTCACCCCTGGCTCTTCCATTTTGGAAATAACAGGGGACATGTGGCTTGTGTCCCGAGCCTGGTGGGGCACAGTTTCTTCTGCTAGTCTGTCTGTAAGGGACTTAACCTTTTCTACATTTTTTTTTTTTTTTTTTGGTGGCAAATGCTAGGGCAGCTTGTGAGCTAATTAGAAGGAAGCCCTGATAAGCGAGTGCTGGGTTTCACAGTTCTCTTTCATTTTCAGTGGAGCAGATAGGCAGGCCCTAGCATCCCAGGGTGCTGATCATATAACTCCCCCTTCCCCCGCCAACTCCCACCCCCTAGACCTAGTGACCCTGAACGTTGCTTTCTCTCCTAGCTTTGTCGACAGCTCTTCTCTGGAAAGCTCACCGTAGGCTCTGTTTCTTAAAGGATTTCATACAGATACAGAGCAGCCGGATTCAGTTCCCGTTTTCTTGGAGAAGCTTGCCCTTTGCGAATCCTGCGGCTGGTCTCCCACTCGCCCTGCACTGTGACATCCCACAGACACGAGGGGTTCCAGAGAAAACAGGAGACGAGCCGTGTGAGGGCTGTCGGCGCAGCCCAGCAACGGCAGATCGCGGGTGGGAGCGTAAACCCAGCCCCCAGTGAGAAGGCTGTCGCTGGATGTTAGTACTGATGCCTCCCCGGCTAATAGACCCCAATCAGCGCTGCGGGTTATCGGTGCCAGTTGCTTCCTCTCACAGCAAAGTGCTGCATTCCCTCCGTGCCTGCTGCGGAGGGTAAGTGCTTAGTGCTATTTACTTAAAACACTCTAGCTTGATAAATTACAAGCACTTCACTCTGAGTAAAGCTCATAAATTCAACCCCCTGCAAAAAAAAAAAAAGAAAGAAAAAAGAAAAATCGCAAACTGACAGCACTTAGTCCTGTTTATAAAGTTCACACGCATCTATCTTTGGTATCGGCACAAGTATGTATCTATGAGATGCTGTGCAGCCTGTTAGAGCCTTGGGAGAGCCGAGCTGTGACTCCCTTCTGGGAGCTCCCATACCCAAGGGCACCTTGAGGAGGATAAGGGGGAACACTGACAGAGAGGAATGGCTCCCTGACCTCCTGCTCCCGGCGGTCTTCCCCCTCTCACTCCCTCCACGCCTGTTCTTCCGTCTGCCTCTCTCTTCTTTGCTAGGCTTTGAGATGAAGTCGTAAGCCAACGTGGATTGAGAACCTTTTGGCTGGAAAGAGATGGCCTTTGTTTTCCTGTTTTAATTTTATTTTTGATGATGTTTACCTAGTTGATCGGGGTGGAAGGGTTGAGGATCAGGGGATAGTGGGTGAAAGCATTGTTTTCACATTTCCTTTTTTTTCTTGTATATGGGAGAGAGGGAGATACAAGAGGAGGAGCCATGCGCAGCCTCCCAATTACTGCATTCCCCAGGGGATGGGGAACTGCCATCCAGTGTCATCCCAGGGTCCCCACCGTGGAGCATTTTCTGAGGGTTCTGCTCATGTGGCTTCGATAGTGCTGAGATGCTGCCGGTATCGCCACCCGACAGATGAGGAAATCCTTGCAAGGTCGATTGGTTGTCACAGGCCACCTCCGAATCTCCACTGGCCCAGAAACTTGCTGTCAAGCTTCACTGGGTTAGTTGATCAGTTTGTTCTGCCCTCCATCCTCAGCAATACAGTGGGTACTACGGTCCCACTGTATTGCCCTGCCCAACACACTCAGCCCCCACGTGCCACTGGGGGAGCTGCAGCCCAGGGTGACCCCCAATAACTCCCACTGGACAAGCCTCCCCAGCTCTGGTTCCTGTGCCTGCCAGCATGTGCAGTGCACTGGTCCTGTCTGTCCCACATCCCGTTGAGATCTCGTATATATCATTGAGCATTGAAGCCTAAATCAACCTAACCAACTCTACCCTCCAGCTCACACTCATGCCAGCAGGTGCCAACGCCTGTCCTCCCAAGCCCCAACCCCCAGTCCTGGTTCTCAAGCTCACTAGTGGGAGTTGTAGCCCATCAGAGAGGAGCCCACCACCTTCCCACGGACCCACTCCCTGCCCCTGATATTGCATTCTCCAAGTGTTTCTGCAGTCTAGCCAAAGAGATGTCTTTTTAAAATAATATATTTGAACATCAGAGAGCGAGAATTCCCATCTGCTGGTTCACTCCCCAAATGCCTCCAGTGTCCATGGGGCCAGAGCAGCAAGCCAGGGATTTAATCCAGGTGATAGGAGCCTGCTACTTGAGCCACGATTCTGGCCTCCCAGGCTGTGTATTAGCAGGAACCAGATATCCGACACAGGTACTCTGATACAGAACGGGGGCATCTTCACCACCAGGGTTAAATACCCACCCCACATGATGAGTTTAAGTGAGCAGTTCACTGGAACTAGGAGCTATTTTGTCTTTGGCAACCTGTTTAGGAAAAACAAAAGGGGGCCTGGCATGGTGGCCTAGCGGCTAATGTCCTCGGCTTGAACGTGACGAGATCCCATACGGGCGCCAGTTCTAATCCCGGCAGCTCCACTTCCCATGCAGCTCCCTGCTTGTGGCCTGGGAAAGCAGTCGAGAACAACCCAAAGCTTTGGGACCCTGCACTCACATGGAAGGCCTGGAGGAGGTTCCTGACTCCTAGCTTGGGATTGGCTCAGCTCCAGCCATTGCAGCTGCTTGGGGGAGTGAATCATTGAACGGAAGATCTTCCTCTGTCTCTCCTCCTCTCTGCACATCTGACTTTCCAATAAAAATAAATAAATCTTAAAAAAAAAAGAGAGAGAGAGGGAGAGAGAAAAGATTTTTCTGAGAAAATAAACAGGAGCTCCTCCCACTGGTCCTAGCTTCTCAGAGCCCCGCAGGTGTCGTTTTAGATGCCTCACTGCCCTGGACAGCCCAGGCACCTGGTTCCTGATCGGCTGTGGACGGGCAGAGTCGTCACGCCCTTCAGACTACAGCTGCGTGTTCTGCAGTGAACATTCCGTACTGCAGATAGGAGGATTATGCCATTTTGTCAGATATTAGAGAAAGTGCAAAGAACATTCCTTCACTTTGCAACAGCTTGGGCCCAAGCAACAGACCTGCTGTTCCCTCCGGCTGCTGTGACCTGCCTTTCAACAGCCCCTTCAAACCATCGGCCCAACAGCCGTGCAGTTTCTAGGGCTCTGACAGCATCCCCTTCGCAAAGGCCCCTCCATTCCTCCCTGTCCCATCCACAAGGCCCAAGTCGGGTTCCCACAGCACCCTGTCCTATTAGCACTTCCCCGGGTCGTGTTTTTGTTATTCATTTACCTGTCTTCCCCCATCCCGCATAAACAGGGCCAGTGTCTTGTCCTGAATTCATCACTCATCGCCTGCGCCCAGCACAATGACTAGGATGTAGTGGGTGCTCAATAAATGTTTGTCAAATGAGTGATCGTGCGGGTAGCTCGATGAGAATTGATATCGCCCTCTCTGACCTGTCATCCGTCATCCTCAGCGAAGGCAGCTGGAGGCTCCGAAGGGGAGGAGGAGGCAGAATTAACAAAAACCTCCCCTTACAGAGGATTTATTTACCGTGGGCTGAGCACTGAGATAGGCATTTTAAATGTATGAATGCACTTAATCCTTAGATCAATCTGCTAAGACAGGTCTTGTTCATTATCTCCGTGGCAGAGCACGAGGAGGCTCAGTAACTTGCCCAAGGTCACACAAGTGCCAGCGCCCGAGATTCTTACTGATACGGGTACCCATCACTTACTGTGTCTCTCAGCCCGCCTCCTGGAAAGAATGAAGCCCTGACGTTCTTAGGTATCCATTGTATGGGACAGTCTGAGTTCTGGAAGGATATTAGTTATGTTCCATCCTCGGGAGAACGGGAAGGCAGTCAGCAGCTACCTGTCTGGGCTCTGCGCTTCACATGAGACAGGTGGAGCGAGACAGCCCACAAGGAACCGGCTTTCGATGCCACTTTGGAGCCATTTGGAATCAAAAGATAAGATTGGCTAGTCTCCATTCTTGTGCCACACTGAATAATACTATTTTATTCTCCTTTAAGAAGCACATTTTTTTTTTTTTCTTTTGCCTGTTGACATTCACCTATCATGCTTCCTATGACCGTTCACTCCTTCTATCCCAAACTCAGTCTAAGTTTGGCTTCTCCATCTCACACAGGTCTGTTTCAGTATCGTTGTCTTACTCCTCCCACTCTCTTTCTGGAGTGGGGAGGGGTCTTTTTGGTCCCTGTTCACAAGTGGTGTAGTGCTGAAAACCATATACTTGTTTTTCTGAGAGAGAAAGAGAGAGAGAGAGAGAGAGAGAGAGATGTGCTTCTGAGGAAAAAAAAAAGTGTTCCAGTGTGTTGGTTCACACCACCTGATTCCTGCAATGGCCAGGGGTAAGCCAGTCTGAAGCCCAGGGACTCAACCTGGATCTTTCACGTGGGTGGCAGAGACACATCCATTTTGAACCGTGACTGTTGCCTCCCGGGGTCTGCATTAGCAGGAGGCTAGCATCAGTAGTCAAAGCCAGGCATTGAACCTAGGCACGCTGTCATGAAACTCAGGCATCTTAACAGCGCAAGGCCAATCTTCCACCCCTGGAGCTGATGTTTTGCTTGAGCTGAGAGAGGTGATTGTCTCTTTCTAGCTGTTTGAGAGCACTCAACCTGCGAGAACAGACTTGTCTGTTGCCTGTTTATCCCTCGCACCGTGGGCCGTAATGGGAAGTACTTGGACACAAATACATATCCTTTATATATCTGTGAAGGAGTAGAAAAACGGGGGCTAATCTCATACTAAGACTTTGAGTCTGGGAATTTTACGTCATCAAGGCAGCCCTGTTGGACTGCCAGTGTTTGGCGTGTCTTGTGCGTGCATGCTCACCTGGATACCAGGGAATGAGAAAATGACTCACAGGCTCTGGCTTGGAGGCGCCTAACCATGCAGGGGAACACTTAGATGGTGCTGAGTCACTTCACTGCATCAGCACAGCACGGCTGTGTTCTGGCAAGGCAGGCTGGCACCCAGGAAGCCACCCCCCCCCACCACCACCATGGCCTACCATTCATGACCCAAGACCTTCCTCCCACCAGGTCCCGAGAGGCACCTGCAGCAACTGTGGCCACTGGCGCCTGTTTGTCAAGAAGTAGAAGCCCAAGTTAGGATCCCCAGCAGGTCTGGTAATTTGGGGAGAACCTCTGGAGAATTCCAGCCTTGTAAAGGTCTCAGCATGCTGAGGTCAGATTCAAGCAAGCAGAGAAACTTTGTAAGTGCGTACCGAGAGTGAAGTTAGGGCTTTATATCAGCTGTATTTAGACCATCTTCCTGGCTTCCCTACTCCCTTTCACTACTTAACTCCTGTCTCATATTGCCTCTATCTTTCTCCCAGAGCTGCTGTCCCTCTTGTGGCCCACCTGTCCTAAACTGGCACGTCCAGTGCTCAGACCAGAAACACCGGTGTCCCCCTGGTTCTTGCCCATTCAGTTCCATTCAGGCCCAGCTCTGCGAGCACATCCTGGCCCATTCCTGGGCCTTTGTCTTCCTTCCCAGTGCCATTCTCTTGTCTGTCTTGTTTCTGGGCTGCTTCCTTCTAACCCATCCTCCCCACTGCTGTCAGGGTACATCCATAATGGAGATGTGGGTCAGTTGTTCCTCTGCCTGGGGGTCCTCAAAGACAGTGGCCTTTGGCTGAAGGAGAGCCACCTGGTCTCACATTTCACATCACCCGCCATTTTCACTCTGCCACCTCTTGTCAGTTTCAGTTCCACTAGATGACTGGCAGTTTTCTGTCGAGATCATGAATATAAAATTCCTATAAAATATTTACTTTGTTATTTATTTAAAGGCAGAGTTACAGAGAAAAGGGGAGACAGAGAGAGAGAGTGAGGTCTTCCATCCACTGCTTTACTCCCCAAATGGACTCAATAGTCAAGGCTGGGCCAGGTGGAATCTAGCAATCAAACTCCCTTCAGGTCTCCTGCATGGGTACAGGGTCCCAAGGACGTTGGGTAATAATCTGTTGCTTTTCCAGGCCGTTATCAGGGAGCTGGACTGAAAGTAGAACAGCCAGGTCTTGAACCAGCATAACCAGCATATGGCATAACAAGCAGTGACTTAGCTCACTGAGCCACAGTGCTTGCCCCAAGATCATGATCTTTATAAAGACTTACTTTCTTTCTTCCCTCTTCTAACTTCATTTTTCTTTTAATTATTTTTTAGAAGATTTATTTATTTTTAGGGCGGTAGCCTAGTGGCTAAAGTCCTTGCCTTACACATATCAGGATCCCATATGGGCGCTCGTTGGTATCCCGGCTGTTCCGCCTTTTATCTGTCTCCCGGAAGAAGCACCAGGCCTCTGGCTTTGGATCAGCTCAGCTTTGGCCATTTTGGTCACTTGGGGAGTGAACCAATGAATGGAAGATCTTTCTGTCTCTCCTTCTCTGTATATCTGCCTTTAATACATACATACATACATACATACATAAAAAGATTCATTTATTTCTACTTGAAATAGTTAAAGAAAGGAGAGACAGAGAAAGGGATATATCTTCCATGCACTGGCTCACTCACCGAGTGTTCCTGCTGGCTAGAGCTGGTCAAGTCCAAAGCCGAGAGCCCGGAGCTTCTTCCAGGTTCCCCCACATGGGTTCATGGATTGAAGGCCTTAGGCCATCCTCCATTGCTTTTCCAGGCCATCAGAAAGAAGCTTGATCAAAAGTAGAGCAGCTGGAACTTGAACCAGCAACACACAAATGGGATGCTGGTGCAACAGGCAAAGGATTAGCTTGCTGTAACACAGCACCAGTCCCTCTTTTAATTCTTTAAAAAATTTCGTTTTTTTTTTTTTTTATTTTTCCAAATTATTAATTTGTTTGAAAGAGAGGCACTACTTCACCACCCATACCTGCAACAGCTGGGGCTGGACTGCAAAAACCAAAAGCTGGAAACTTAATCTAAGTCTCCCATGTGAGTAGCAGGAATCCAACTACCTGAGCCGTTCTTAACCTGTTGCCTTCCAGGGTACACATTAGCAGGAACATCAGCGTCCCAAGTGGGGTTTACTTCCAAATGGCTGCAATGGCTGGAGCTGAGTGGATCCAAAACCAGAAGCAAAGAGCTTCTTCCAGGTCTCCCATGTGGGTTCAGTGACCCAAGTATTTGAACCATCCTCTTGCTTTCCCAGACCATAAACAGGGAGCTGGATGGAAAGTAGAGCAGCCAGGACATGAACCGGC
Organism: Ochotona curzoniae; assembly: GCF_017591425.1. Lineage (NCBI taxonomy): Eukaryota > Metazoa > Chordata > Mammalia > Lagomorpha > Ochotonidae > Ochotona > Ochotona curzoniae. Next base: position 8,283,742 of record NW_024467101.1, on the reverse strand, counting down.
ACCCATATGCAATGCTGGATCTTGCAGATGTAGGGTTAGTCGGTTGAGCCATCACATCGACCTCCAAAAAACCCTTTTCTGACCTAAGTCTGTGCTTGATTACCCTGCTTGCACCCCGCTTACACCTTTATCTCACCTTCAGTCAAAGTGAAAAATATAAATAGAGCATTCTGAGGAGGTGTGAAAAGCTTTTTTTTCTCTTAATTTTCTTGATTCCATGGGAGTAAACACACATTGTCTTTTTGCAGCCAACAAAGTTTATTTTACATTTTGAAAACTAAGAAGTGAAGGACAAACTGTGGCTCAGAGGAACACACACCCCTTGGGGTGCCCACATGCCATACTGGGATGCCCAGATACGAGTCCCAGTTCTGCTTCTGATTCCAGCTGCTCGTGAACGTGCCCCTTGGGAGGCAACCGTGATGGCTTCATCCTGGCCCAGAACTGACTGTACTAGCGTTTAGGGAGTAAACTAGTAGATAGGAGATGTTCCAAATGAAAAAGAAGTTGAAGACAGGGCACCTGCGTTAATCCAATGTTACATTCAAGGATTCGAACACCCACTTTTGGAGATCGACACAGCCTGTCCCTGGCAGCTTTCCTTTCTACAAACTGCACATCGCATCTGTAGACAAAACCCAGCGCAGCCCACGGCCACGGCCATGAGTTATGGCAGGGTGGGAATCGTTACCTTGAGCTTCTCTGCCCCTGGGTGTTTAACTTCTCCAAGTTAATGCCTCTTCCTGAGCATTACATTATCTCGTTGCAAAGTAGTCATTTATAATGTATATACCGTGTGCTGCCTTAAAATAGACAAAAGGATAATCAGCATCCTGAAGCTTCTGGTTTTCCAAAATAACATTTCTTCAGTGAAGTCTGCCTGTAGGAATTAAAACCTGCCCATGAATTAAAAAAAAAAGTCATCTGTCTTATCATCAGACAGGGAAATGGATGTGCCTATTATGCAGCTGAACACTAGGGGCAAGAAGATCATATATTGAAAATAAAACTCATCAGTTTCTTTTATCCCACTCGTTGCAGTTAGAATGGAGAGGAGAGGTAGATGAGGCTGAAGTCTGCTGTCCCTTTTTCTATCTGGGTCACCGTGTTGCACGACTTTTACCACCATCAGAAGAAAAGGGATCCCTGTTGAGTGTTTTATGGAGAGCACCCTGTTCATTCACATTAGTTAAAAATAAAAGGACTGGGGGGCCCGGCGCCGTGGCCTAGAGGCTAAAGTCCTCACCTTGAATGCGTTGGGATCCCATATGGGCGCCGGTTTTAATCCCAGCAGCTCCACTTCCCATCCAGCTCCCTGCTTGTGGCCTGCGAGGGCAGTCAAGGACTGCCCAAAGCCTTGGGACTCTGCACCTGCGTGGGAGACCCGGAAAGAAGCTGCTGGCTCCTAGCTTTGGATCAGCACAGCACTGGCTGTTGTGTCACTTGGTGATGAATCATCGGACAGAAGATCTTCCTCTCTGTCTCTCCTCCTCTCTGTATATCTGACTTTGCAATGAAAAAAAAGAATAAATCTTTAACAACGACAAAAAAAAAATATAATAAGGACTGTTTGGAAACTTCCCAGGAGAATGATGTTTTAGCAAAAACTAATCAGATACCAGTGGTGGGACTTAATTTTCCACACGTCTCACCTTGTAGAACAAGTCCTTTGTTCCTTGACAGTGTGTGTCTTCCAGGTGCCAGGACCTCGGGTGGCATTGCTAGTGAGGCGAGGAAAAAGGACAGTTAACTCCTGCAGCTCCTCCTACATCTGGGTCTTTTGTGTTTCAATCCAAAGATTACTCTTCTGTCTCTGAGAAGGGCCTCATCGGATGGGAACGATGGAGGGGCAGCTGCCTAGGGGTTGTCTGGGAGCACCCTGATTTAAGTGGAAGGCCACTAGATGGCAACATGCACCAAGCTGTGGGGCCTTAGCCTGTGAGGACACTGCAAGTGCTTCTCCAGCTACAAGGTTGAATAGCTGAGGCAAGGTTTGAGCAGCCGTTGCTTCGGGTCCTTTTGAAAGTGAGGCTATAGGATAAACACACGGCAGTATATTGATGTCTATTCATCACCTGGTTGAGAAGCTGTGAGTCTGAAATTGCACCGTGTGACAGTGGGAGAGTTGCTTTCCAACAGCCTGTGATTGGGTTTATTTTCTTCGTGTGATTTATGGCTGGGATTACAACTTTCTCCTGTGTATTTAAAAACTTTCAGTTAAAAAAAAAAAAACTTGAAACACCTAAATCAAGGGTCAGAATCGTGATTTTTTTTTTTTTTCAAAAGAAAACAATCAAATCTCAAGAGAATGGCTGTCCCCAGGGGCCAGCTCTCTCTCCCTGGGTTAATTCGGGAGACTGCTTTCTCCTAAATGAGGGTGTGCATTTATCAACTTCCCTAAACTAGCAGCTCTTGGGGGGGTATTAAGATCCATGAGAAACTGTCCATGGGAGGCGACGTGTATGCTTTGCAGCAATTAAGCCATTAAGCCGTAATTGATCCTTTTCCCAATCAGGGTTTTGTGTAGGAAGGTTTGAAATTATTTCTGAAGCCACTGCTCCTTGGCCAGCTCCGACTCGTCCCCTGTGTTTCAGAGTCAGAACGCAGAGAAGAGGCCTGCCCTTTAGCAGATCCCGAGTTCGGCTTACATTGTCCTTTTCCTGTTGATTTCGTTCCGTTACAGATGAAGTGGAAAGGGAAGGATCTCTTCGACTTGGTGTGCCGGACTCTGGGGCTTCGGGAAACCTGGTTCTTCGGACTGCAGTACACCATCAAGGACACTGTGGCCTGGCTCAAAATGGACAAGAAGGTTGGGGCTGGCACTTGATGAATCCACCAGGGGTGGGTGTTGGCATCCATGTTCCCAAGAACAGGCTGCTAGCTCTCAAAAACAGGCATTGTGGCTCCCTGATCGAACAAGGGGCGATGTCCGGAACGAAGTCAGCAGGAAGCGGGGCCCAGAGACGCAGCTTGTTTTCTATTCCTCCAGGCAAACGGAATTCACTCCGATTCAGCCCTTGCCAGCCCTGGCTTTCCTACCCGTTATCACCAGCCCCAGCCTGATTGCTTTTGGCTTACTGCCCTCTAGTTTATTGAACCACTAATCAGGCTTTATGAATTAAAATTACTGTTATCTTCTTACATTTTTTTTTTTTAAAAACAATTCATGTCTTTGAAAGATTCTCCTGGGGCTCATGTTCTTTAGGGAATTTTTAGAAATCTCTGCGAGAAACACCATGGCCCAACTTGAATTGATTGTTAATGTGATCTAAGGAATAAAGAGCGCATGGTACAGTGGTGAAGACAGAATGTCCGTTTTGTGCTCAGGATTCTCTTGGGGTTTCCGGGGCTGGTAGTAAAATCTGGGCTCCTGGCAACTGTAATGCGGCACAGAAATGGATAAACCTTTGCATTTCTATAAAGATACACTTACCTGCTTACTGCCCTTCCCAGCTGCAGTGACAGCTGGGGAGCGGGGGGCTGCACGCTGTGTGTCAGTCTCTCCTACAAGACAGCTAAGTTTCAAAGTCAGTCGGTGTCTGATTCTGGCCCCCCCAGTACTTGCCCAACATGAAGTTATCATCTGCTGCTCAGCATGGTCAACAGTGAAGATCAGCAGCCAAGTCTGACTCTAAACATACGAGGCTACATCAAAAAGTTGGTGGAAAAAAATGGAATCAAAAGATCAGTTTCTTCTGGCACACAGATTTTTGAAATTCATGCATACGTGAAGCGGTGGTGGGGCGTGGTCGTTGAACAGCCTCCTGGTGATGCCTGTATCCCATTTTGCAGTACCTGCCTCCTGATTCCAACTTTTCTACTGATGCAGACCCTGGGAGGCAGTGGTGATGGCCCCATGTGGGGGACCTGGGTTGATTTCCTAGCTTCTGGGCTCAACCCCAGCCAGGGGTCCTCTGCAGACACTTGGGAAGTGAGCCGGCAGATAAGAGGGCTTGCACTCTCTCTTTCTGCCTACCGCATAAGTAATTGGTACAAGTTGTTCAGTGAAAATGCATTTAATGAAACAAAAACCTGCATGAATTTCAATATTTCTGGGCCAAAATAAGCTTATCTTTTAGTTACTCTTTTTTTCAATCAACTCTAAGTATTCTTCATGTACTGAAATCTCTGTGAGACCCCCTGCTAGGTATAAGTTTCAAATGATAATTCTTAAGGATGTGAGCCCTGAAGTACCACTAAATGCTGTTATGAGCAGGGGTATGCTGAACTGGATTTCTTTTGAATTTCCAGGGCACTGCCATGTAGAATTTGGGCAGGAACACGGAGAGTTATGTATCAAAGACAGCTAAAGTTTCTGTGCCCTTTTTAATGATTCTCAGCAAAGCGAATTTTAAATCATACTTGAGTGTTGGTTAAATGGATATTAGATCGGGGGCACCAGGAACCATGGAACTTGCTGCTCAGAGGAAATAAATGATGACACATGTTAATGGAGCCTGGTAGCCTGTCACATGGCATGTTTATGTCCTGAAATGAAATTCACTCTGCAGAGCAGATGGTCCAAGCTTTTCACAGGATAGATGGGCTTGGTGGAACATGAAAGGCAATGGTTTAACTGACTGTGCTCCCAGCACAGTTTTGGGGAGACATTTCTGGATATTCCTGGACAGAAAAAGTTGCCACAATGGACAGATTTCATGTCTGTTACCCAGTCCATCTTTAGATGTTTCATAAAGATCTAGCTCATTGGGCTTGGCACAGTGGCCTAGCAACTAAAGTCCTTGCCTTGAACATGCCGAGATCCCATATGGGCGCTGGTTTGCATCCTGGCAGCCCCACTTTCCATCCGGCTCCCTGCTTGTGGCCTGGGAAAGCAGTTGAGGACAGCCCAAAACCTGGGGATGCTGCACCTGCATGGGAGACCCGGAAGAAGCTCCTGGCTCCTGGCCTCGGTTTGGCACAGCTTCAGCCATTGTGGCCTCCTGGTGATGAATCATTGGATGGAAGATCTTTCTCTCTGTCTCTCCTCCTATATGTATATCTGCATTTCCAATAAAAACAAATAAAAATTTTTTAAAAAAGTGAAATAGTTAAGACCCTACTGGGGCCCATATGGGATGCTGGCATTGCAGGTATTGGCTTAACCTGTGTTGGCCCAACCCAAGTGGATTATTAAAAAAAAAAAGATCTAGCGCATCAAGTGTAAGGTCTATTTCAACCTAGATCTAAATGCTAGAAGTAGGCAGGCCGTAAGAAGAAACAAACAAAGAAAAAATGAGAGATTCCACTACTGCAGAACATTATAAAGCCTTCACCATGAAGGGTAATGCCCAAGACGTTTAAGCTGCACATTTCTAGTTTTGAACTCTGTGGCCTCAAGAACATTTGTGTCTTAATCTTAAATCAGACTCATCCTGTGGGTGTTGGTTAATTTGGTTCAGGAAGCACAGTGTGAAGTGAATATTACCTCTTGTGATATATGGCTTTGTGAATGCTTCCCCACTATAGAATCACAACCTTTGGGAACTGGGATGCATTTAGCAAGGAGAAGAAAAAAAAAGATTTTTAGACACTTGCCTGTGACAGGAAGAGGTGCCAAGCTAGCATGTTTGTCTTTTGCTCTGCAGGTGCTGGATCATGATGTTTCCAAGGAAGAACCAGTCACCTTTCACTTCCTGGCCAAATTTTATCCCGAGAACGCTGAAGAGGAGCTGGTTCAGGAGATCACACAACATTTGTTCTTCTTGCAGGTACACCAGTCCATGCTACCTGCCCAGCCCCTCCACCCAGCCCGCCCACCCCAGTAATCACCAGGTCTGAGCAAAGCAACGGGAGCTGACCCCAAAATTTGCTTTCCTGTTGCAGAAATGATCCGCCTGTGGATAGCCATCTCTTTCTGATTCCCTTTGTAGTGGGGAAAAAAAAAACAATTTTCCGAGAAAAATGTACTTGAGCGATGAGAATTGGTGTCAGATGAAATCACAAAGGTGTGAGAGTGAAGGGTGGGTACAAGTAGCTCCCTAACCTCTCTGAGGACGGCTTCTGTTTTCTTCTAGCTGACTTAAAAATGCTCAGTCACACAAGAAATCTAGAAAGTCCCCGAGTTCAAAATCTGCTCTCAGTGAAAGGGACCCGGGAACTCGGGGACACTGGCTAGGTTAATCTCTTGCATATGGCGCGTTAGATGTACTGCTTCACGCTCCCTTGGTTTGGAATGGGCTGATTTCTCCCTCGCTTAGGTCGTAAGCCCCTTAAAGGCGAGTCAGGCTCATTGAGTGCTCAGTAGACACTCCACCAAATAAGAAAATTGGGAGATCCGTAATCATAGGTTGGCCATCAGGGGCACAGGGTGGGAGGATTAGTCGAAGCATGGAGATATTGTCACCTCTTCTGTGTTTCTCCTGCTGGGTGAGAGCACCTCCCCCACTTCATACCTCGTTGTAGTGATTGGTCGGCTTCCTCTTTGTGTGCCCCCGTGGGTACCCACTGTCAGTGATATAAGGGACTGCAGTGGAGGTGTTAATTACTGTAAATCCCAGGAGTGCCTCTGTGGTCTCTCACAAAGCTCTCCTGTAATTAATTTGAGCCTTAGTATATTATGTTTAGCAAAGGTCAAGTAAAATGTGATAAAATCCATTAAATAACTTCTTGGGGGCGGGCAGTTTATTCTTATTTATTTATTTGCTTACTTATTTCCTCATTCGTACTTATTTGAAAGGTTGAGAAAGAGGCAGTCAGACAGATCTGTTTATTTGGTTCACTTCTCCAAATGCTTGCAACAAGCAGGGCTGTCTTTTTTTTTTTTTTTTTTTTTAAGATTTATTTTTATTGGACAGTCAGATATACAGAGAGGAGGCGAGACAGAGAGGAAGATCTTCTCTCTGCTGATTCACTCCCCAAGTGACTGCAATGGCCAGGCTGAATCAATCCGAAGCCAGGAACCAGGAACTTCCTCCAGTTCTCCCATGCAGAGGCAGAGTCCCAAGGCTTTGGGCTGTCCTCGATTGCTTTCCCAGGCCACAAGCAGGGAGCTGGATGGGAAGCAGGGGACTCTGGGATTGGACCCCGTGCATGCAAGGTGAGGACTTTAGCTGCTAGGCTATTGCGCCAGGCCCTATTTATTTATTTTCATTGGAAAGTTAGATATACAGAGAGGGGAGAGACAGAGGAAGGTCTTCCATCTGATAATTAGCTCCCCAAGTGACCGCAATGGCCAGAGCTCCAATAATCTGAAGCCAGGAGCCAGTAGCTTTTTCTGAATCTCCCATGCGGGTGCAGTGTCCTAAGGCTTTTGAGCCATCCTCAACTGCTTTCCCATGCCACAAGCAGAGAGTTGGTTGGGAAATAGAGCATCCAGGACATGAACCAGCGCCCACATGGTATCCTGGTGCGTGCATGGCGAGGATTCAGCCACAAGGGTATCACATTGGGTTAGGAACCTGGAATTCAATCCAGATCTCCCTCAGGATTGCCAGGGGCCCAGCTACTGGACGCATCACCCACTACTCCCAGAGTGTACATTTTCATCACTGGCTCGGATGCTAGACTCAGCAGACCTGGGGTTTGAACCCAGGCACCCTAAGTAGCATTTTAATCATTACACCAAAATTCATCCCTAAAGAAAACTTGACAAAAGAGATCTACTATAAATATGACATAATGGCTATTTATTTACATATATACACATGTATGGCAGATTTCTGCCATTTTCCATTAAAGGGAAAGCCCTTTTAAGTCTTCTGTACTGTGGCTTTCCTATATTCCTTAAAGACAAATAGGAACTTGTATTGCTCTAGAAATATCCCTGACTTCATTGGCTCCATAAGAGCGTGAAACCAGTTGTTAAACCTGGAAAGGATTTTTG